>NC_141010.1:18908217-19535717 GCF_052327205.1 Somniosus microcephalus
ATATCTGTGAAATATTGTGCAAAATATGTAAAACCGATGAAATTCAAGAAAGGTTTAACAGAATTGATTTGGAAACTCAATGTATTAATGAGTTATGGCAAACTTCAGCTGCCCTGGGAGAGGGTTCCACAGGAAGCTGTGAACAAGCGAAGGAATGTCTTTCTCAGTCCAGTTTCAAACCCTGATAGTAGTATTCTGCTGCACATCTTGCATCACAGCAGTGCCTTATCATATCTCTCAGAACCATCCAAAGCACTTCACATCCAATTAATTGCTTCAGCCTGCAGTTGCTGTTGTCTTGTAGGTGAAAATGGCAGCCAGTTTGCACACAGCAATGATGCCAAAATCAGCAGTGCGATGATGGTTGTGTTGGGTGAAGGAGGACTGTTGGCTAGAGCACCAGAGGAATACTATGCTCCTCCTCACATAGTGCAATAGAAAGAAAGACTTGCATTTCTGTAGCACCGTTCATGTCCTCAAGACGTTCCAGAGCGCTTTACAGTCAGTGAAGTACTTTTGAAGTGTAGTCGCTGTTGTACTGTAGGAAACACGGCAGCAAATTTCCACACAGCAAAGTCCCACAAACAGCAATGTGATAATGACCAGATCATCTGTTTTAGTGATGTTGGTTGAGGAATCAACATTGGCCCAGGACCCCGGGGAGAACTCCATTGCACTTCTTCATAATAGAACCACGGTGTAACGTCTCATCCGAAAGATGGCACCTCCAACAGTGCAGCACTCCCTCAGTACTGCGCTGGAGTGCCAGCCTAGATTTTGTGCTCAATCTCTGGACTTGAGCACATCATTAACATTCACCTGAAATACCAAAACAGGCAGATGAGACATCAATTTAGCATCTCACGGCAGGCAGCATTCCCTTAGTATTACAACCTTCTGACTTAGAGGCAAGAATGCGATCCAGTGAGGCAAGCTCATTCAGCACCAGTTTGGCACCTTGCATTGGATGTGAAACCACATCCCACTTAAGCCTAATGCATTTAAAAAAGTTAGAAAATGAATAATAGCCCAGGCAGTCTACTGAATCTCCTTTAAGCTTCTAATCTTAGAAAATAGTCAACAGTCCCAATAGCTGTTTTCTAATATTAGAAATGTTGCCAGTATTCAGACGCCAACAAGCAGGGAACATGTACGTGTCTAAGTGCCCCATAACAAAGACTACTTTCCTGTGACTGGCCAGAGCTGTGAGTCAGCAGTATAGCTCAATGCTACCCTCACATTACACCTGCAGTCTAGCTCCATCATCTGACCATTCATTGTGAATTGTGAATACAATCTCAGGTCTGACCTGTTCATAGCTTGGTTGTAATTGCATCTGAATTACCATCCTCTCAATAATTTGCATGGATTAATTTTCCAGGCCTGTCGATTGTGATCGGAAAAGTTTTGCGTATGATCCCACTTGCTGTCCTGTTTGGAATCTTCTTGTACATGGGAGTGACATCTTTGAATGGAATCCAGCTGTTTGATCGTTTACTCCTAATGCTGATCCCACCCAAGCACCACCCAGACTGTGTCTACGTTCGCAAGGTAAGAACTTGCATTGAGACAGTATGATCTACTGAAGAGGCGAGTGGTTAGTCACAATGGGCCGGATTTTTGCTGCAGAAATAACAGTGAGGCTAACAGCGCTCACTGTTATTAAAGTGTAAATTGGACAGCAACTTCCAGCGACCACACATGTGCAGTTAAACGCCGAAATCAGGAACTAGCTGTCCGAGTTGCCCTGCTCCTCCACAAGCTGCTCTATACCGGGTATCTCGCCAAAAGACTCAGCATTAAAATAGATGGAATGGCGTGAAGTTGCGGTACTTACGTGATAGATACCCACTAAACTCACCAGAAAAAGCTAGGGCTTGTCCATTCCAGTGTAAGTACAATTTTAATGGCATGATAAGTCTTAGTTACTGCTAAACAACCTTTCTGACACTGAAAATTAACTTTTACAATTGTGGAGTCTCATTCCATTTAAAAAATATAAACAGTAAATAAATTTGTTTTTACTTTTTCTTTCTCTTTTATCTCTCGCTCTTAATTCCATCTTTCTTTCCCTCTCTATTTCGATTTCTGTACAAGATTTGTCATTGAATTAAATATTCTAACTTACACTTTCTGATTCAGACTCTGCACGCCTCAGTAACGATTCTTCAATCTGATTTGTTAAGTTCACACAGGTCCCACAGCTTCTGTAGAGTGCTCTGCACTGAAATGGCTCTCTAATTACAGTGGGCCAGAAATTCAGGTCCCCACGGGTGAGTACGCGCTGGGTACTCACGCGTAGGGCCAATGAAAGTGCCGGTTTCGTGCATGCACTGTGCATGCGCTGGAAACCGGAACTTCCATTCCCTTGAAGGAAGGGGTTCACAGGTCGAACACGTGCGCCAGAGAGGCAGCGCGTACGCCTGGAACTTCCGTTTTTTTTCCAGGTTTCTCCGGGAGGGTAAGTCTCCAGGAGCTATGCTTTTAAGAAGCAGCCGCAAGGCCTGCTTTTAACAAGGTAAGTGGTGAATTAAGTAAAATTAAAACATTTTTTCCACAGGTTTATTATTTTTAAATACTTTAAAGAAAGGTAAGTTTATTTTTAGCCCCGTTAAAAACAGTAATTAATTTTTTCAAAAATTTAAATTATTGTTTGAAATAGTTATTTTATGTAAATTATAGTTATTTTTAAAATGTGATGTTTTTTTAAAATTTATTTGAAGTTTTAGTTATATTTTGGGGCTGAACTCTAATCATAGATTTGACAGGTCTTCCTGTCAAATCTATGAATAGAGATTCCCTGCTACGATTGGCTCCCCATGGCCTAAATGATCCCAGGGGACGCTTCGAACTAACTGCGCCCCTGGATACGCAAGCACTGCGCGCTGGCAACTGGAGGAGGCCCAGGATCGGAATCCCACACGGGCCCACAGCACAACGGCCGGCGCGCTAGGTAAGTGCAGGTCGGGGGCTTGTGCCCGCGGGAAGCCTCCGACCCGAATTTCTGGCCCACTAGTAAGTTCTGGTGCAAAATCCCATAGAAAGTCTATGGGCAAGTGTAAGTGTAATGAACGGCTGGTGCCATTCGTTCACTGGCTGAGAGCAAACTCCAGCCCAAAGAATATTGCCTCGCCTTTCGAGGTGCAGTAGGTCACCAGCAGGGATGATTTTCTGATTGGCAAATCTGACATAGCATAACAGAGAAAGAAAAACGTAATGAAAAGAAGATATATTCTTTTGTGCGTGATCATTCCTCCCAAGACTGAATGTAAAGTGTTTAAATCCTTCCAGAACACAACTTTTGAAGGTTTCTCTGTTTTTTATCTAGGTCCGCACCTTGCGTATGCACATCTTTACTTTCATTCAGCTTGTATGTATTGCGATCCTGTGGGCGGTCAACATGTCTGTTGCATCCTTGGCTTTCCCCTTCGTGCTGATTCTTACTGTTCCCCTCAGAATGTTTGTGCTCACCAAGATCTTCTCAGCACTAGAGATGAAAAGTGTAAGTATCTAAATACCTAAGTAAGAAATCTTTCTGAACTTTTCTTCCATAAGAAATTATAAGTTGAGCCTAACTCCATAATAACGGTACTTTGGTATCTGCTTTCATGGAGACACAGAGGTTTGCCAAACCTCCAGGATTGTTCTGGAGTATCCAGGTTAAACTCCAGGACACCATTAAGAGCAACCAGGGACAAAAATCATTGGGGCATTAAAAAAATGTGAGTTTAAAAAAAAAATTCCTTGAACACTTTGTTAGTTATAAAAATATTGGAGATGGGAAAAAAGCTGACAGATAAGAATCATCTAATTGGGTAACAAAGAGTCTGTTTGCTTTCCAATTAGTGTGGGGAGACGCTGGGCCATGAGGATAGACACGTCAGTCGACCAATGACGGGAGCGTGGGGGTGGGGCAAATGGAGATGGGAGGTCATGTGATGAAACTTCCAGGAGCCCGTCCAACCAGAGTTGGCAATGCTAGGAGACAGGTCTCTCCTGTCCATTGTTTATGAGGCAGGCCTCCATTGGCTGTTGTTGTCTGCTCTTATGGAGACATGCCTTCTGTCTCTTTTTTTATGGAGAAAGTACTTCAGTCTTCTCCTATTTGTTCTCATTGAGACTGTTGTTCAATGTTATGGTTCCATAATTAAAAGATAACAATTTTATGGCCTGAAAATGTCTTTTGCTTGTTGATAAAACCCTTGTTACAGGAAACTTTCGATTTACCGGCACCTAAATAACCGGAAATCTCGGTTAACCGGCAAAATTCAGGAGTAGGTTCAGGTAACTTTTATTACTTGCCTTCCTCCATGTGTTGCTGTGCAAGAGTGTGGCTGCAGCTGTTGCTAAGCTACAGAGACGCTTGCAACTTGTGGCCATTGTTCTGAACCTGTTGCTAAGCAACAGGGTTTGTTGCTTTATACGGAGCTCTCAGCTCTCTGTATCTTTTACTATAGCGTTCGGTTATCCGGAATTTTTGATGAACCGGCACCACGTCGGTCCCGTCAGTGCCAGATAAAAAAAAGTTTCCTGTACATCATCCCAGAATCCACGAACTTGCTGAACGTCAGTGTATCTGATAAAGTGATATTACAGGATTATCCACTTTTTCTCCTACCAAGGTCCATTCAGGTTTTTGACACAATACATCAACTCGTCACTGTACTGTCAGAGAACCAAAATGTCAGCATAGCGGTATTTAAGTGATGGCTATCAAGTAGGTTAATTTGTAAAACTTATTTTTAGTATTGGCAATCTGTTGGAGTCCGTGTAAAAAAATTCACCGCTGACATTAATAAAACTGAAACAACTTTCGGGCCCAGATACAGAGACGTTCTGGAAATGCAGGCAATGTTAACATATCAGTACATTGCCATGTAAATATTCAGTCACTGACATCCCATTCGATTATCAGAAATATTAATTGAATTGGATTCAAATCTGCTATTTGCAATGTCTTTGGCCACTTTTGTTTCAATGTGATGAAATGGTTTGGGGTCCAAGTTACACAAAAGTGGTAATGTAACTTAGGAGACTAGAAGTGTGCTAAAGCTATGATGTTGAGGCTCCCTCTAGGAGGCTGTCTTTCACCAATTACTGTTTGTACAGAGTGCTGCTGCTTCTCCCAGCTCCACATTCAGATAAGTATTTTTAACAAACTTACATTTTTGGTGGCGGCCTTCAGCGGTCCCTTTAAGAACCATCTGCTAGGCCCGATGTAGACCTCTTTTTCCTGAATGCCGCCGGTGCTGGCTGCCTCAGGGCAAACAAATATTGCAGAGGGGGGCCTCAGGCAGGCATAAGGCTCCGCATTTGCGTGTGCAAAGGACCTAATTTGGTCCATCTCTGAATCTTTCCTTCCTTTCCTAGACTTCTCTATCTCTATCTCTGGGGATAGGCTATCCACTGCTGTCTATTACAAGTTCACGGACTCCCACAGCTAACGGGATTATACTTCTTCCCACCCTGCTTCCTGCAAGGACTCCATTCCCATCTCCAGTTTCTCTGCCTCCACTGCATCTGCTCTAATGATGCCGTCTTATACACCAGAATTTCCGAAATGTCCTACCTTTTCTTCAACTGAGGATACTCGACCAAGTTAGCTCCATTTCTCGTGCTTCTGCCCTCTTCCCTTCTCTCCCCTCTCAGAATCATGATAGGGTGCCTTCCACCCCACTGGTCTCCGCAATAGGCAGATCATCTTCTACCATTTCTGCCACCTCCATCACAATGTTACCACCAAACACGTCTTCCCTCTTCCCCACCCCTCTGGGCATTTTGAAGGGACTGTTCCCTCCATGACACTCTGGCTCACTCTTCCATCACCTTCGCCACACGCTCTTCTTCTACATCGAGGAAACCAAATGCAGGTTGGCTGATTGTTTTGCTGAACATCTCCATTCGATCCACAAGGGTAATGCCCGCAGCCCCCCACCCGCCTCTCCCCGAGCTCCCTGTTCACTTCCCATTTCAATTCACCATCCCACTCCTAGTCTGACCCTTCTGCCTTTGCCCTTCAACACTGTTCCAAAGAAACTCAACGCAAGTTCAAGGAACAGCACGTCATCCTTCTAGCCTCTTTCCTTAACATTGACTTTTACAGCTTCGGACCTTAACTATAGCTCCCATTGTCTCTCTGGCAGTAGGTGCTGACAATGAGAGATAGGTGTGCCAGTGTTTTTAGGGATTGGGGAGAGAGCAGGTGGTACTTGGGATAGGGGCCTCCTGCTGCAACATTATTGGTGCGGTGGTCTGCACCCTTGGTGTCGATCTGCTTTTTCTCATCCACCAGTTTTTCATTCTTCCCTTTCTACCTATCCCCCTTTAGTTAGTCACACACTTTTTGTGTGTCGTATATGTCTTTTATTTCTTTGCTTTGCCTCATTATGCCTCCTTTGTCTGCTGCTAATATCCCTTCTGCCATTTAAACATCTCCTGTTCTTCACACAAGCACTTGACAGACCATTTTTATTTCTTTTGCTGTGCGCGTATTTTTCTTCTCCTTTGCCTTTCACTTTTCCCTTGTTCCGTTCCTTTTTAAAGGCTGTTCATCTGTAATATCTTCCGGTCCTGACGTAGGGCCTAACACCTGAAATGTTAGTATTTTCAGCGTTTTCTGTTTTTCATTTTCGATTTCCAGCAACTGCATTATCCTGCTCGTTGTTTAGAATGACATCAATGTTCGTCAAAATGTACCCTTGATATTTTTTAATGTAAAACACAAGTCAATAATTAGTCTTTCAATCAAATAAGGTCGCCTTATCTGAGGAAGGGGTCGCCTTATCTGAGGAAGGATGTTCTTACCATGGAGAAAGTGCAGCGAAGATTCACCAGACTGATACCTGGGATGGCAGGAATGACATATGAGGAGAGATTGAGTTGATTAGGCTTATATTCGCTGGAGTTTAGAAGAATGTGAGGGGATCTCATTGAAACTTATAAAATTCTAACAGGACTAGACAGACTAGATGCAGGAAGGGTGTTCCTGATGGCGGGGGTGTCCAGAACCAGGGGACACAGTCTAAGGAGTAAGCCATTTAGGACAGAGATGAGGAGGAATTTCTTCACCCAGAGAGTGGTGAACCTGTGGAATTCTCTACCACAAAAGGCAGTAGAGGCCAATTCATTAAATATATTCAAGAAGGAGTTGGATATATTTCTTAAGGCTAAAAGGATCAAGGGATATGGGGAGAAAGCAGGGACAGGGTACTGAATTTGGATGATCAGCCATGATCTCATTGAATGGTGGAGCAGGCTCGAGGGGCTGAATGGCCTACTCCTGCTCCTATCTTCTATGTTTCTATGTAAATGTTATAGACTCACAGTCCCATCATCAAGATGGTGGCATTTATACCCATCCAGGAATTCAGTGAAGTAACAATGCTTTGATTTGTTTTATAAAGCTGGATGGCGACGAGGCGGAGCCTACCTTTGAGGAGAAGGAAGGTCAGGATGTTTACGATGAGACAGCAATGCCACCCTAAGGACCTCAGACCCATATACAGGACATAACTGTTTGCAAGCAGCAGCTTAAGAGACAACAGAAACATTCACCTGTGTCTTACTTATTTCTCTTTGTTAAGTAATGAAAAAATCTGCGCAATAGCCAAAAGGGAGGATGAGTGCCTCTAATCTAATATATGTAATTATGTAATCGTTGCTTAGTTTTAGCTTTGGAGATGTACAATTGTCAAAATACGATGCAGCCCAGTAGTTGGGGCTAAATGAAATCACATTGTGGCCATAGTAACCTGATTCAGAAATTTGACCAGACTTCCTTGAGTTTAAAAGGGACTAATTGACAAGCAGGACAACTTTATGCTCTTTTGCCAAAGATCCCAGAGTTTTCTGTCTTTAGACAAGGGTACAAATGAAATGTTAAACTTACAAGACATTCATTTCTGGCTCCTTTTGAGTCAAACTAATAATGCCATTGCCCATTTTGATTCCAGTTCTGTAGCGAGTAATGTTACTGCAGCTCCAGGTAGTAATACTAAAGAGATCACATTGCTAACCCCTTCTTCTCAAACCAATTACATTACATTCCAATGTACAATTGTAAATCTGGCAGAATGTTCATTTCTTTTTACATCATCCAATATAATTTTATCAGGTAAGTTCAAAACGTAGAATTATTCTCTCCATTGCAAGTTTTGGACAATGAAATCACATATACCTTGTAAAATAATTTTATTTTGTTCTTAATTATTTTACAAATTTGACTTTAGAGAAATCAGGTGAAATTTATAGTTTGGGGATTGGTGGTGCTCAAGGGCATGATGGAAACTCCTTTAAGGGTTTCTTAGGCCTCCATAGTTGGGGGCGCCTGTTTATGGGGGTGGGGGGCAAACCAGCAATGCCGGGAACATGGAGGTCCTGCCGAATTTAATGGCAAGATCTCATTATTTCTTTACCCTGTTTCCCGCCTGGTAGCTGGGCAGATTGACAGTAGTGGGGAAGCCACCAGTAGAAGGCCGCAGCCGGGTAACCATTGGTGACGGTCCCCCTGGCAACCGGGAACATCGCAGGTTGGTGTGGTGGAAGCAGTCGGCCTGGCCATCAGGAGGGGAGATGGGGGGTAATCAGACATATCGAAGGTTGGTATAGGGGGGAGAAGACGGACGGCAATCGGGAGGGAGGGGGGACCTGGAAACAACGTGGGTTTGGAGGGGGGGGCGATCGCAGCAGAAGATTTGCTTGGAGGAGACACACTGCTGCCCCTCCTGGCCCACGAGCAGTGCTGTAAAAAGTACCTTCCTGCTGGATCCAGCTGCTCCCGCCTCAGGGAAACCCGGCCGACCAGCGTTAAATTTAAACGGCTGCCAAAATAGTAGGAATGGAGCCTCATTTACAGATTATAATCACGGGCCCGCCTCTTCAAAGCGGGTTAATTGGATGCCCCCAAACTTGCTGCAGTTAAAATGGAAGCAGGTATGGTCACGGCATGGTTAAGGTCGGGTTTTTGCAAATTTCCCGGCCCTCTTCCGCCCGTCGTGGGGTGAGGGGTTAAAATCCCCCCCCCCCCCCCCCCCCTTAGTTTCTCTGGGTTTCAACCTGTATCGTTCTGGGTAGTTTAGTAACTGATTTATTCCTAGATCCAATTGCAGACTCTATCCTCCTTGCTTTGAAGGGCTTCCTTCAACAGAATGAAATGCTGAATAATGTTTTAAATAAGTGGCTAGACTCAAAAGGAAAGCAGTTTCTTTTTTCTGTCAAATATTTTAACCAAGTGAGATGCTTTTTTTAAAAAAAATAGTTGCTTCGGTCGAGATCCAGTTAAGCTGCCTGATTCCCTGGTGTGTTTTTTTTATATTTTGTGGTGTACTTACTGACACCTATCCATTCCACTGCTGAATCCATTCAACACATTTGCTTTGATGATTCATCCCACATTTTGATTGGTCAATACTACTTCTTCACACATCAAAATATCATCATTGAAATAACACAATTTCATTCTTCCAGTTATTGGACTATATATAAGATAGAAACACCTCTTGTATATCTAGACTTCATTTCTGATTGGATCCATGATATTTACTTTCCGGCTTTGCACAATGGCATATCAGAGAAATAAAAACACATGCCATAAAAACCAAAGAAAAGTTCCATCACTCTTTAAAAAGTTCAATTTGGAATTGTTCAACATTTATACAGGCACTGTTGACATGGTACTGTTCAGGATTTCCCCCATCACATTGCATAGTGAATATTGTGAAAAATATTGTGGTGCTAAGAGATGATGAGATGAAGACATCTTCTTGATGATAAATTGATAATCCTGTGATTACTAAATGATGTGATTATTTTTTTCAGTTTGCAATGTCTTTTTTAAATAAAGATTTAAATAAACCTTCAAACAATCTTTAACTGCCATTTTTTGCCAGCCCGGTAATCCAATATCTCTGAAAACGTCAAACGTTCCTCCAGTTTATGGCCTACTTTCTTCAGACTGGACAAGTTTCCAAACTGTTTAATACCTGCACCAATAGGTTTATTCAATGCAACCATATATATATATATATTTCAGACAGTTTTTTTTATAGTTCCCTGCTTACAGGCTTCCAACACAGACTGCATGAAGCGTCCTGATTTTTTTGTTGTGGAGGTGAGGAACACCACAACAGTTGTCCAAAACAAGTACTTGCCACACGAGGGTGCTGTTGACTTATTCTTCGTTCTAACTGCTTCCTTCCTCTTCCCTCCCTTCCCCCTCTTCCTTTCGTCAGAACGGGAAAAGGTTAGAGATGTAACCGTCTAACATCTCTAACCTTTTCCAGTTCCGACGAAAGTTCATCAACCTGAAACGTTAACTCTGTTTCTCTCTCCACAGGTGCTGCCTGACCTGCTGAGTATTTCCAGCATTTTCTGTTTTTATTTCAGATTTCCAGCATCCGCAGTATTTTTTCTTTTGTAGTTGGATCATTTATCTGCGTCTCCCGACTATGGAGGTTACTTTGGTCATGAGGTCAATGTGTGGTGTGGGATTTGATTTGTATATGCTCCTTATTGGGGAGGAGATTCCTTCCTTAGGCTCTTTCTGGTTTCCAAGGTGACAGTTGGAAAAGGGTTATCTTGAGTGAGATGTAAGACAATGTTCTGTCTTCTTCTTCTTAGGCAGTCCCTCGGAACCGAAGATGACTTGCTTCCACATTAAAAATGAGTTCTCAGCTGACTGATGAGTCCAATGCGGGACCTACAGTCTCTGTCACAGGTGGGGCAGACGGTGGTTGAAGGGGTGGGTGGGGTGCTTGGGTTGACGTGCGCTCCTTCCGCTGTTTGCGCTTGGCTTCCGCTTGCTCCCGGCAAAGAGACTTGAGGTGTTCGGCGCCTTCCCGGATGCTTCTCCTCCATTTTGTGCGGCCTTGGGCCAGGGATTCCCAGGTGCTGGTGGGGATGTTGCACTTTTTCACGGAGGCTTTGAGGGTGTCCTTGAAGCGTTTCCTCTGCCCACCTGGGGCTCGCTTGCCGTGTCGGAGCTCTGAGTAGAGCGCTTGTTTTGGTAACAGTGAACCAACTGGATCATTTTGGAGTGTAGGAGAAGAGGGATGAGATCCTATTGTGCCTTTGTTTTGTTTTAATTCTACCTTCAGTGAATGGCTGGGGAAGGCATAGGAGTTTGTTGCTTCAGGGCCTGGAATAGTCACATAAGGCTTCCAAGCTGTCTTGCTCCACCCAAGAATGTGGCTGGATCGATCGCTCGCCACTGACCAAATCTGGGATTGCTCAATGTCTGGTGAAAATGCAAACCAACAGCTTTTCATTTCGCTCTCTCTCATTCAGATGACCAAGTGATGGGATTTGATTTTTTACCTTTTCACTCCCTCAATAGTTAATCCCCGCAGTGCAAGACTGCTGCAGGTTTGATTATCTGATCCGCGACTGTCCCCGTGGTTCCATGGGCTTGCTTGGCTGCCTTCACCCTCAAGGTCCTCTCAGTAGTCCCTTCTGTTGGGACCTGGATAAATCACTAGTTGCCAGATAGCATCTGTGTTTTTCTTTGGAAAAGTGTCAATACAGTGTTAGAAGGATTTAATACAAGAAGAAAATAGCACAGCTTTGTCAAAAATTACAGAAGACAAAATCAAATTGTTAAACTCCCCAATACCAGTTCAATTGATGATGCAAACCGAGAGAGATAGATGACTAGAAGAGACTGGGAGATTCTCAAAGGGCCCGGAACCTTCTCCTTGGCCCTCAGAATGGACGTGGAATGTGACTTCTCAAGTGCTTTAGATTTGGTTTGCTTCTTGCAATGCCTTGAATTTGATTCTTATATTCTCTGGAGCTTTTTTTTTTAATCTTCAAGGAAAAGCCAGACCCCAAAACTGTTGACATGTTTGTTATCCAGAAATACTGTGGGATCTTCAAGGATCACCTTTCACAATTTTAAACTTTTGCAATAAGACCTGTAGGACTGTGCACTTTTGAAAACGGTGCAACACTGGGGGGGCATTAAGGAGACTGGTCTTGAGAATAAGATCCTGGAAAGAAAAATGTAAGTCTTGAGGTCAAATGCCAGCAGATGATGAGCCAAACATAGCTGACACAAAATCACAACCAGCTTACTTTAAGATAACGTTTTTATTCATTGATGGAATGTGGGCGTCGCTGGCTGGCTAGGCCTGCATTTAGTGCCCATCCCTAATTGTCCTTGAGAAGATGGTGGTGAGCCGCCTTCTTGAACCGCAGCAGTCCATATGGTGTAGGTACACCCACAATGCTGTTAGGAAGGGAGTTCCAGGATTTTGGCCCAGCGACAGTGAAGGAACGGCGATACAGGTCCAAGTCAGGATGGTGTGTGGCTTGGAGGGGAACTTGGAGGTGGTGATGTTCCCATGCGTCTGCTGCCCTTGTCCTTCTAAGTGGTAGAGGTCGCGGGTTTGGAAGGTGCTGTTGAAGGAGCTTTGGTGAGTTGCTGCAGTGCATCTTGTAGATGGTACACACTGCAGCCACAGTGCGCCGGTGGTGGAGGGAGTGCCAATCAAGCAGGCTGCTTTATCCTGAATGGTGTCGAGCTTCTTGAGTGTTGTTGGAGCTGCACTCATCCAGGCAAGTGGAGAGTATTCCATCACACTCCTGACTTGTGCCTTGTAGATGGTGGAAAGGCTTTGGGGAGTCAGGAGGTGAGACACTCGCCGCAGAATTCCCAGCCTCTGGCCTGCTCTTGTAGCCACAGTATTTATATGGCTGGTCCAGTTCAGTTTCTGATCAATGGTAACCTCCAGGATGTTGATAGTGGGGGATTCAGCGATGGTAATGCCATTGAATGTCAAGGGGAGATGGTTAGAGTCTCGCTTGTTGGAGATGGTCATTGCCTGGCACTTGTGTGGTGCGAATGTTACTTGCCACTTTCCAAAGTTAGAAGCCAACTCAATAACAAAGGCCTGGATATGCAGTTTGCCCTGCCACAGAGTCCCACCAGCAACACAGCAGAAGGATTTAAACAAGGGCAGAATGAGGGAGTGACATCATTTAATTTTTTTCAATCCAAAATTGAGACTATCCACTCAGCTTCCTCCAGCACCCCCTGCCATTCCTAATTTTCCCATGTCATCGACTACCCAAGCTCCAACCACACAACACTCTATAGCATCTCTGTTCTCTCCACCCTCGCCCTCATCAGACTCATCTCCTCCACGAGACCTATCTCCTGTTCCTTTAACTCCCTCCCAACTCATTCTCTCCATTCAACCCCACCTGTCTTCAGCCCAATGCTCACTGACATTGTTAACTTTACTTTCCTCAGGCACACCTCATGATACTGTTCCTAAAAAAAAAATCCATGATCCCTCTAACCACCACCACATCTCCAATCTATCTGTCCACCCTAAGGTTCTGGAATGTGTCATCACTAGTCACCATGCCTACCTCTCCCACCATTCCTAGTTGAAACTCACAACACTGAAACCACTGTGATCAAAGCCACCAACAACATTCTGTATGCCTGTGGTTATTCTGTGTTATCCTCTTCTTTGACCTGTCACCACCTTTTCTTCATGATCCACCTCTACGATACTTCCCTCAACTAATTCCATCCCTATCTAAGAAATCTAACAGGGAATTCAGAAGAAACTTCTTTACCCAGAGAGTGGTGAGAATGTGGAACTCGCTACCACAGGGGAGTGGTTGAAGCGAAAAAGTATAGATGCATTTAAGGGGAGGCTAGACAAGCATATGAGGGAGAAGGGAATAGAGGGTAATGCTGATAGATTTAGATGAGGAAAGGCGGGAGGAGGCTCGAGTGGAGCATAAACGCTGGCATGGACTTGTTGGGCCAAATGGCCTGTTTCTGTGCCGTATATCCTGTGTAATCCTATGTAATGTAGCCAGTGCATCTCCTGCAATGGCTTCTCCTCCCATGCCTACATGGTCACGTCCAGTATGGCTCAAGGTTCCATCTCTGGCTCCTTCTATTCCTCAATCTATTTGCTGTTTGCATTATCCATTAGCACGCAATCAGCTCTCATCTATATGCTGACAGTTTCACCTCTTCATCACCACCCTTGACTCTATGGCTGTTGCTATACTGTCGATCTGACATCAAGTCGTGGATGTAAACTTTCTGCAGCTCATCAGTAACAAGACTGAAGCCCTTCTGTTCAGTTCCCCATGTCTTAGTCCCTGATCTCATCCTCTTTCCCGGATGCCTGCTCAACCTAACAGGTGCTGAATCCGAAGATGAGCTTCAAATCCCACACTCAATCCATCATCACGCCTTCCACCTTCATCCCACCACCTGAAATCCTCATTCATACTTTTGTCACCACCAGACCCAATGGGCGAAAAATTGGACATTGCTATGCCTGTTATTCAGATGTAAAATGGGTAACATGGGGTCCAAAATTGGGTCATGATCTGCCGCACCCGATTGACCCCAGGAGTGCGCCTCATACGAAATTGAATCAGGCAACTTTCACTCGCCCAGGGTGCCCGCCTGAAACAGACAGCTGATTTGGTTGTTCAAATTGGGGTTCTATGGATTGTAGGATCGCGATGTGTAATAACTGTCATGAATCTTACCATTCATGTAGAAATGACTCATGAGATAACACTGGGCGGCCTGCTAGTGGCGCCGTCCAAAGAAAGTATAAATACTCGGGCGTGGGCCCAGCTTGCTCAGGACGTTTTTGTAACCAGGAACTAGTGATGTAACTAGAATCTCATGGTTGTGAAACAGTTGATTAAAGCCTTGTTTTCCACTCAAACCAAGTGCTTAGTAGTTTTCTTATGTCAATAATGTCCTGTAAGCTCCAACTAGGTCTTCTGGGTCCAGAGCGGATTGACCTGCTGAATATTTCTACCATTTTCTGTTTTTATTTCTTCCTCCCCTTAATGGGCAAACGTATGTCCCTCCTGCTCCTGACTGCACCCAGCAGTAATTCCAGTGGTGCATCATTGAATCTGGGTGCTGCCCTTGCTCTCTGTCCGCCATCCATCCTGAACACCTCCAGTTTACATTTGGGCACTGTCTCTTTAAACACAGCTGAGATCGCGTCATGCGAGTGTGCATCACGCCCGCGGTGCAGCTTGGAGATGCAAAACCTGGAAGACAAAATTAATTGGTACAATTGAGTTGAGATCGCAGTTTCCGACCTGCTCAGTTGACCTCCGGGTTTCACCCACACAATTCCAACTCCCCGCTCGGAAGCCGCCTTCATATTGTTATCGGGGCCTCAAGTCTCTGGACTCTGATATAAAGAATGGGCACTTGGACATGGTACAGGAGGGCTGCTGACTTCTCTGGAACAGTATCCCAGCAAAAGAACATGCCTTCCATTGACGAAGGAGGGAAATGGGACAAAATTGAAGACAAAACCAAAAAAAATAATTCAACGTAACTTTTTTTGAAAAAGAATCCAACTAACTATTTGGAAGATGTGTCACAATTACTGATATAAGAACATAAAAACATAAGAAATAGGAGCAGGAGTAGGCCATTCGGCCCCTCGAGCCTGCTCCACCATTCAATAGGATCATGGCTGATCTGATCTTGGCCTCAACTCCACTTTTCTGCCTGTTCCCCATACCCCTCGACTCCCCTGTAGTTCAAAAATCTGTCTATCTCCGCCTTGAATAGATTTAATGACTCCGCCTCCACAGCTCTCGGGTAGAGAATTGCAAAGATTCACGATCCTCTGAGAGAAGAAATTCCTCCTCATCTCCGTCTTAAATGGGCGACCCCTTATTCTGAAACTATGCCCCCTAGCTCTAGATTCCCCCACAAGGGGAAACATCCTCTCTGCATCTACCCTGTCAAGCCCCCTCAGAATCTTATGTGTTTCAATAAGATCACCTCTCATTCTTCTAAACTCCAATGAGTATAGGCCCAACCTGCTCAATCTTTCCTCATAAGACAACCCCTTCATCCCAGGAATCAACCTAGTGAACCTTCTCTGAGCTGCCTCCAATGCAAGTATGTCCCTCCTTAAATAAGGAGATCAAAACTGTACATAGTACTCTAGGTGTGGTCTCACCAATGTCCTGTATAGTTGTAGCAAGACTTCCCTACTTTTATACTCCATTCCCTTTGCAATAAAGGCCAACATTCCATTTGCCTTCCTAATTACTTGCTGTACCTGCAAACTAACTTTTTGTGTTTCATGTATGAGGCCACCCAGATCCCTCTGTACCACAGCATTCTGTAGTCTCTCTCCATTTAAATAACATTTTGCTTTTCTATTCTTCCTACCAAAGTAGATGACCTCACATTTTCCTACATTGTACTTCATCTGCCAAATTTTTGCCCACTCACTTAACCTACTTGATTGTATTACGATTTTCTAAATGTCCTGCTACTACTTCCTTAATAATGGATTCCAGCATTTTCCCAATGACAGATGTTAGGCGAACTGGCCTATAGTTTCCTGCTTTCTGTCTCCCTCCTTTCTTGAATATGGGCGTTACATTTGTGGTTTTCCAATCCACTGGGACCTTTCCAGAATCTAGGGAATTTTGGAAGATTACAACCAATGCATCCACTATCTCTGCAGCCACTTCTTCTAAGACCCTAGGATGCAGGCCTACAGGTCCATAGGACTTGTCGGGCTTTAGTCTCATTAGTTTGCCTAGTACTTTTTCTCTAATGATAGTGATTGTTTTAAGTTCCTCCCTCCCTTTTGCCCCTTGTTTTTCCACTATTATTGAGACGCTTTTAGTGTCTTCTGCCATGAAGACAGATACCAAATATTTGTTCAAAGTCTCTGCCATTTCCTTGTTTCCCATTATTAATTCCCCAGTCTCATCCTCTAAGAGACCAACGTTTACTTTAGCTACTCTCTTCCTTTTTATATACCTGTAGAAGCACTTACTGCCTGTTTTTATATTTCTTGCTAGTTTACTCTCATAATCTATTTTCTCCCTCTTTATTTTCTTTTAGTCATCCTTTGCAAGTTTCTAAAAATTTCCCAATCTTCTGGCCTACCACTAGGGTTGCAAAGGGGTGGAAAGTTTCCGGTAAATTTCCAGAAATTTTCCACGGGAAGTTTAGCTTGGGAATTTTGCCCAAAAAAGCACATGCTAGCATAATATTGTTTTTTTTGTATTTCTTTTTTTTTCCACAGGTCCTCTCTTAAAATTACTAACAGAGATGGAATCTTAATTATTAAGGAATTTCTTAATCAATATATGTTTATCTTCTTACTTGGCTTGTTTTAATAATTACAAATTTTGTGTGTGACTGTGAACAAATGTGTCCTGATTGGTTGGATGAGTGGATGAGCGATTAGCTCCCTCTATTTGTAATATTTGCATATCGAATTGTGATTGGCCTGCAGGCATCTGTAAGACTGCTATAGTTTTTTTAAGATCCAGGTTAGGGGTCCTGAGGGAAGTCATTTTGTTTTCTGCTGATGTTGTGATGATGCAGTAAGTAAATCAGACTTTATACCAAATAAACCAGTTACTTGTTGAACTCTGTTGTCCTTCAATTTAAAATATACAAAATAATACACTATTGGTGATGTAGCGTCGTGTGTGTACAGGTCATGCTTCCATCACATGGAGCCATGGTGTGGAGATGCCGGAGTTGGACTGGGGTGGACAAATGTAAGAAGTCACACAACACCAGGTTATAGTCCAACAGCTTTATTTGAAATCACAAGCTTTCGGAGCGCTGCTCCTTCTTCACCTGAAGAAGGAGCAGCGCTCCGAAAGCTTGTGATTTCAAATAAAGCTGTTGGACTATAACCTGGTGTTGTGTGACTTATCACATGGAGCATCAGCAAAAATGTACTCACCCTGTTGCAATCGTGCTGATCGACCGCAGTTCGACACAGAGATGAATGCCCTTTATTTCTCTGCATAGAACAATGCCACGTTTACCGTCGGATGTGTGGAAGGATTTTACCCCAGGCATTAAAGATGGAAAGACTGTGTACATGTGCAAACACTGTAGAAAGCCATATGTAAAGAATGCCACAAAGATGCAGCAGCATTTATCCAAATGCAACAACTTCACTCAAAGCAGTCAGCCCAGAGTTCCTCTGCTTCCATTCAAGAAGATGATGGTTCTCATTCAGCATCAGGCTCCTTATCATCAGCAGCTCCTGGCCCACTTGGAAGGTTCTTTGATACAATGGATAACCATAGCCAGAAGAATGCAGATGAGTGCCTTGCTCGAGCTGTATATGCAACAGGCTCACCCCTCATGCTCACAGCCAATGTGTACTGGAAGAGATTTTTCAATGTTATTCGCCCTGCATACTGTCCTCCCACCAGACATGCTTTGTCTACTTATTTGCTGGAGGCTGAGTATAACAGAGTCCAAGGAAAGCTCAAAGAAACGATAGCGATGGCAGACTGTGTTGCAGTTATCTCAGATGGGTGGTCAAATGTACGAGGGGAGGGCATCATAAACTACATCGTCTCCACTCCTCTCCCAGTGTTCTTCAAGAGCACAGACACGAAGGACAACAGACACACAGGCACATACATTGCTGATGAGCTGAAAGCAGTCATCAACGATTTTGGATCACAAAAGGTCTTTGCAGTAGTTACTGACAATGCTGCGAATATGAAGGCTGCTTGGGCTCAAGTGGAGGAGGCCTACCCTCATATTACGTCTATTGGGTGCGCAGCTCATGGGCTTAACCTGCTCCTCAAGGACATCATGGGTTTGAGAACCATGGAAGCACTGTACAAGAGAGCCAAGCAAGTTGTTAAGTATGTCAGGGGAAAACAGGTAGTTGCAGCAACCTACAACTCCAAGCAAATGACAAAGAACAAGAACACCACACTGAAGCTGCCCAGCAACACTAGATGGGGTGGTGTTGTCATAATGTACAACAGCCTTCTGGAGGGTAAGGAGTCGCTGCAAGAAATGGCAATATCCCAGTCTGGGGATATGGAAACCACCATCAAGAAAATACTGCTGGATGATGTGTTTTGGGAGAGAGTGGTTAGCAGCCTTAAACTACTCTCACCAGTAGCATCTGCAATTGCTCAGATTGAAGGAGATGACGCTGTCTTGTCAGATGTTCTCAGGCTTTTTACTGATTTAAAAGAACAAATCAGCATTGCCCTACCCACATCCCTGCTGCTCAAAGCAGAGGAGAAGGCAATTGTTCAATTCATACAGACGCGTCAAGAATTTTGTGTCAAGCCGATTCATGCTGCAGCATACATGCTGGACCCAAAGCATGTTGGGAGACCAATACTTTCTGGAGAACAGATCAACAGCGCTTACAGTGTGATTTCTACCCTCTCACACCATCTCAATCTGGATGTGGGCAAAGTTCTGGGAAGTCTGGCAAAGTTCTCTACCAAGCAAGGTCTTTGGAATGGGGATAGGATATGGGAATCATGCAAGCATATCAGTGCACATACCTGGTGGAAGGGACTTTGTGCATCTGAGGCCCTGTCACCTATTGCATCGGTGATACTCCAAATCCCACCTTCATCAGCGGCCTCTGAACGAAACTGGTCACTTTTTGGGAATACGCATACAAAGGTGCGCAACAGGCTGACTAACAAGAGAGTGGAGAAACTGGTGGCTATCCGGGCGAACCTACAACTTATTGAGCCAGATACAGAAGTGTCCACCACACAGCTAGACACTGACACAGAGGAGGAAATGGACACGTCAGAGCCAGAGTCAGAGAATCAGGAGGAGCAATGAGGAGTAGAAGACTCAGAAGACTCATGAGTAGAAGACTCAAAGGGACAAAATAAGGACAAATTACAGGCTAAATAAGCTGACGCTCTTTTTATTTTATTTTAGATGGGTCTTTTTTGTGGGGGTTCAATAAAGTTCAAAATTATAACCTAAATAAAGTTTTGAAAGCCTGTTTTTATTTGTATGGAACAGTATGTCTATTTTGACGACAAAGATAATATAAGGGTCAGAGACAAAAACCATCAGTGTGCAAAAAAACTCAAAATTCCCATAAATTCCCGAAAATTCCCATGGAAAGTTTCCTCTTTTAAAAATTCCCAGAATTTTGCAACCCTACCTACCACTAATCTTCGCAACATTGTATGGCTTTTCTTTCAATTTGATACCCTCCTTAACTTCCTTAGTTAGCCACGGATGGTTCACCCTTCTCGTAGAGTCTTTCTTTCTCACTATCAGCACTGTACACAATATGTAGAATAAAGTAAGTTTATTCTCATAGCTATACTCTTTTAAATTAAAAGAAAACAGTGCACAAATACTAACATACAAATTACATGACTTCTGTCACAATACATGAATCTTTATATCATAATATACCTCATTTACCTTAATAATACTTTATAAGGGTATGGTATTGTAATTGTTACATTGCTAAACTAGTACAGGAAACCTTTTTTTATCCAGCACCGACGGGACCGACGTGGTGCCGGTTCATCAAAAATTCCGGATAACCGAAAGCTATTGTAAAAGGTACGGAGAGCTGAGAGCTCCGTATAAAGCAACAAACCCTGTCAGCTGCAGCCACACCCTTGCACAGCAACAGATCGAGGAAGGCAAGTACAATATGAAGTAAAACTTACCTGAACCTACTCCTGAATTTTGCTGGTTAACCGAGATTTCCGGTTATTTGGGTACCAGTAAATCGAAAGTTCCCTGTGTAATGTATATACCTTTAAGGGGGGGAATTATCTTTTACAGCTCATGTATACTGCAGTACCGGCAGTGACCACACCTGTATATAGCACTGAGTAGTAATCTGTACAGATCAGTTCCAGTGTGAGCCACGTTGAGTAAACACCTGTTGTACCGTTCTCCTGCAGTCTGTGTCTTATTATACACAGACACAACATTGGCGACAAGGCAAGTGCGAACCGACCTGCAACTCTGCATCACCTCCCGGGGATTCGTTCCTGGAGATCAGTGGATTGGAGGTCAAGGCCAGAGGCTCGGGCGTCGACCACGGGCAACCGCCCAGTCATCCAGCAGTGACTTGAGAATTGCGGGGGAGGCTGTCGAGAGCCAGGCTTGGCTTTCCAGTCGAGGTGGTCCAGCGAAACGGGCTGGCAACAGGTAGTGCGCAGACCCTTCCCGGACAGCGGCGGGCTAGAGCCCGACCGAGCGGCACAGCAAAGGGCCGAGCAGCGTCGATGGGGGAGAGAGAGCGAGAGGACAGAGCGCACAGGGCGCAGCCAGTGTTCAGGGGCCGAGCAGCGTCGAAGAGAGGGAGAGAGAGACGCGCAGAAATCCGCGAGGCGCCGCCATTGCCACGAGGACCGCCGAGAGCGGCGTTGGCAGCAGCGCAGGAAAAGCGCGCGAAACCTACAGGGCACCGCCATTGCCACGAGAACCGCCGGGAGTGGCGTTGGCAGCAGCGGGGGAGGAAGGAAAGCGCGGGAGACACCATTTTAAGCCATTGGGAGACGCCATTTTAAACCACACCCAAAATGCCGAAGAGTGGCAGTATCACCGCATTTGACAATGAAGTCAAAGATTGGACTACATATGTCGAACGAATAGAGGTATACTGCAAGGCAAATGAGGTGTCAGATGACAAGAAAGCGTCGGTATTGTTAAATTTAATGGGTGCAAAGACATATGGTTTATTACGAAATCTAGTAACCCCAACAAAGCCAATGGAAAAGAGTTTTGAAGACATAGTAACGATACTACAGGAACATTTAAACCCCACACCGCTGCTGATAGCAGAAAGATTCAAGTTTCACAAACGGAACCAGCATAAGGATGAAAGCAATGCTGTTATTTAACAGAACTGCGCAAACTATCGAAACACTGCCAGTTTGGAGCGGGACTAGCAGATACCTTAAGGGACAAGTTTGTGTGTGGGCTTCAAAGTGAAGGAACCCAGAAACGGCTTTTATCTGAAAAGGACCTTACGCTGGAAAAGGCTTTCAGCATTGCGGTATCATATGAAGCAGCAGCACGGGGCGCTGCAGAGATACAACAGAGACCACAAGAATATGGCACAAATGAAATGTCATATAGAACAGAGAAGTGCTATCGCTGCGGCAGAACAACACACGACCAGAATGATTGCTGGTTCAAAGACAAAGTGTGCAGACAGTGTGGAAAAGTAGGACACATAGCACGAGTCTGCAGGTCGGGAAAGAAAACCAGCAATAAGAAACCTACCAAAGAAAAGTACAAGAAGGTACATAAGATGAAGGAGAATAGTTCAGATGAACAAAAGAGTGATAACGACTCCGAAAGCAGGGAACTGAGTTGTCTGAAACTACATAATGTGATCACAACGGAGGATCACCGAACCATTTGGGTCACTCTCAAGATAGCAGGAGTCCAGGTAAAGATGGATTTGGACACAGGATCAGCCCTAACAGTCATAAACCGACGGGACTATGAGCGGTTATTCTCACACATACCCTTGAGAGACACAAAAATTATTTTGAAGACGTACACGGGGCAAAAAGTCTACCCCAAAGGAAAAATAAGGGTGACCGTTATATATAACGGTAAGGAAACACCAAAACTAGACCTGTATGTATTGCAAGATGGAGGACCACCATTACTGGGACGTGAATGGATCCGAAAAATACAACTGGATTGGCATTCCATACAGGCACTGACTGTGGCTGACAAAAAGGATGATGACGTCACACCTGGGCGACTGTCAAAGATCCTAACTGACGCGAAAGAAGTGTTCCAGCAAGGACTTGGAACACTAAAAGGCATGACAGCGATGATTAAAATGGAAGAAAACGCAAGCCCAAAATTTTTTAAGGCCAGACCGGTACCTTATGTGATCCGCCCAGCCGTCGAAGCAGAGCTGGAGAGTCTGGAACGTTCAGGTGTACTGTCCAAGGTAGACTGGAGCGAGTGGGCTACACCCATCGTCCCTGTGATGAAAAAGTCGTTGAGCAGCACGCCTGGGGAACCAAGGAAGGTTCGCATCTGTGGGGACTTTAAGGTAACAGTGAACCCGGTCCTTCACATCGTACAATATCCACTTCCGCGGATTGAAGCTATTTTCGCCTCGCTATCTGGAGGGAAACGCTTCACTAAGATTGATCTGGCCCAGGCGTATCTGCAAATGGAGGTAGAAGAAGCATCAAAAAAATACCTCACAATCAACACCCATAAAGGTCTCTACCAATACAACCGGCTGGTATTCAGGGTAGCATCAGCTCCGGCTATTTGGCAGAGGGCAATGGAACAAGTCCTGCAAGGGATCCCAGGGACCCAGTGTTATTTGGACGACATCCTGGTCACGGGCGAAAATGACAGTGATCACCTTGCCAACCTGGAGCAAGTGCTCACGAGATTGCAGGAATATGGACTCCGAGCTAACCGCCCCAAATGCGAGTTTTTTAGAAAACAGATCTCGTATTGTGGCCACGTTATCGATAAAGAGGGGTTACATAAGTCCCCAGAGAAGATTGAGGCAGTAGTCAAGGCTCCAGCACCGGAAAATGTGTCACAACTGAGGTCGTTCCTTGGGCTGGTAAACTACTACCATAAGTTCTTGCCAAATTTGTCTACAATACTACACCCACTGAACACCCTACTGCAAACTGGGGTGCCATGGAAGTGGAGTGACGAATGTAGACGAGCTTTCCAGAAGAGCAAAACACTAATCACATCGAAAGAGGTATTGGCCCATTACAACCCAGCATTACCAATTCGGTTGGCATGTGATGCATCACCCTACGGCATTGGAGTGGTGCTGTCGCACAAATTCTCGGATGGCTCAGAGAGGCCAATAGCCTTTGCGTCACGATCACTAACCTCAGCCGAGCGTAACTACGCCCAGATTGACAGGGAGGCCCTCAGCCTAGTGTGGGGAGTGAAAAAGTTCAATCACTATCTGCACGGGCAGAAATTCACCTTGCTGACTGATCACCAGCCTCTTGTCTCCATTTTTAATCCGAAGAAGGGCGTTCTGGTGATGACTGCGCAACGACTACAAAGATGGTCACTTTTTCTAGGGGCGCACCACTATGAGATTGAATATAAGGGCACGAAACAGCATGGAAATGCTGATGGGCTATCATGCCTGCCACTGCCTACTGCGGAGGAAGCACCAGCAGTGGATCCTGTCGAAATATTCCATTCGACTATAGTTGAATACCTACCGGTAACTAATGCTTGTATTGAAAAGGAAACCCGAAATGACCCGACACTGTCTCGGGTATATGATTTGACGGTGAAGGGATGGCCAGCACATGGCGACTCACTGTTGCCAGCATTCTCGACAAGGAGAGAACAGCTGTCAGTGTGCCGGGGGACCTTGATGTGTGGATCCCGAGTGGTAATTCCACCCAAGTTAAGGGATAGAGTGCTCAATGAGCTTCATGAGGGTCATCTGGGAGGGGTAAAAATGAAAAGCCTAGCCAGGGCTTATGTGTGGTGGTTGGGAATCGATAAACAAATCGAGGACCTGACCAAGAGCTGCTCAGGATGCCAGAAAGTCCAAAATGCACCACCACAGGCCCCTCTACACCCATGGGAGTGGCCCTCATCTCCATGGCAACGGGTGCATATTGATTTTGCTGGTCCATTCATGGACTCAATGTTTTTAATAGCCGTGGATGCGCACTCGAAATGGCCTGAGGTCATCAAAATGTCCTCCACCACCACGGAGAAAACTATTGCAGTCCTACGGACCATTTTTGCCAGGAATGGCTTGCCAGAACAGATTTGCTCCGACAACGGACCACAGTTTGTGTCCGAAGAGTTCCGGAGGTTCTTGAAAAAGAATGGGGTAAGGCATTACACATCCGCCCCGTATCATCCAGCCACAAATGGATTGGCTGAGAGGTTCGTACAAACCTTTAAGAAGGCAATAAAGGCTATGTACAATGACAACATTCCGCTGCAGCACAAGGTGGACAATTTTCTGTTCGCCTACCGGAATGCGACACATGCAGTCACCAACCAGGCCCCAGCCATGATGTTCTTTAACCGAAGGTTAAGATCTCGCCTGGATTTGCTCAGACCAAATGTACGAAGAGATGTTGAGAGTAAGCAATTCCAGCACATCCATGAGAAGCCAACAAGGACCTTCAATGTAGGGCAACCGGTCTTGGCCCGCAACTACCGAACAGAAAAATGGCAGCCAGGAACGATATGCACACAGCAGGGCCCACTAATGTACACAGTGGATGTTGGGGAGAGCATCGTGAGATGCCATGCTGACCAGATCCTAGAGTCACACGAACAAGTCAACCCCATGCCTCGCCCATACGTACCTGGTGATGAACCCGACGTACAGGTCGCATCTACCCCAGAAACAGTAGCATCGGAAGCTGATGAACCAACCGACGACAGGGGGCCAGAATCGCCTCCGCACCAAGAGCAAGACACTCGGGAAAGGCGCGATCCAGAAAGGATCAGGAAGCCTCCCCAAAGACTGAATATATAAATAGACTATTTTCAGCTAAAGTTGCGTGTTAAAAGTGTTAATTGTAATTAGTTTGATATTTAATTGTTAAATGAGTGTTATGGTACTGTTAATCTAAAAGGGGAGGAATTGTAATGTATATACCTTTAAGGGGGGAACTATCTTTTACAGCTCATGTATACTGCAGTGCCAGCAGTGACCACACCTCTATATAGCACTGAGTAGTAATCTGTACAGATCAGTTCCAGTGTGAGCCACGTTGAGTAAACACCTGTTGTACCGTTCTCCTGCAGTCTGTGTCTTATTATACACAGACACAACACCCTGTAATCTGGAGGCCTGGACTAATAATCCCACCATGGCTATTTGAGAATTTGAATTCAGTTTTTTTAAAAATCTGGAAATAAAAAAAGCTATCAGATTGTTCTAAAAACCCAACTGGTTCACTCATGTCCTGTGGGAAAGGAAACCTGCCGTCGTACCCACTCTGTGACTCCAGTCCTGCACGGAAGTGGTTGACTCTTAACTGCAAATGGTATGTTGGCCTTCGTAGCGAGAGGGTTGGAGTACAGGAACAAGGATGTCTTGCTGCAGTTGTACAGGGCCTTGGTGAGACCACATCTTGAGTATTGTGTGCAGTTTTGGTCGTCTTATCCGAGGAAGGATGTTCTTGCCATGGAGGGAGTGCAGCGAAGATTCACCAGGCTGATACCTGGGATGGCAGGAATGACATATGAGGAGAGATTGGGTCGATTGGGCTTACACTCACTGGAGTTTAGAAGATTGAGAGGGGATCTCATCGAAACTTATAAAATTCTAACAGGACTAGACAGACTAGATGCAAGAAGGATGTTCCCGATGGCGGGGGAGTCCAGAACCAGGGGTCATAGTCTAAGGATAAGGGGTAAGCCATTTAGGACAGAGATGAGGAGGAATTTCTTCACCCAGAGAGAGGTGAACCTGTGGAATTCTCTACCACAGAAGGCAGTGGAGGCCAATTCATTAAATATATTCAAGAAGGAGTTGGATATATTTCTTAAGACTAAAGGGATCAAGGGATATGGGGAGAAGGCAGGGACAGGATACTGAATTTGGACGATCAGCCATGATCTCATTGAATGGCGGAGCAGGCTCGAGGGGCCGAATGACCTACTCCTGCTCCTATCTTCTATATTTCTATGTTTCTATGTTTCTATCCACTGAAGTGATCTAGCAAGCCGCTTACTTGCATCAAACCGATACAAAGGAAAACAGCGGTTCCAGAAGGTGGCCCATCATCAGTCCATCACTTTCTCAGAGCAACGAGGGAATGGGCAATAAATACCGGCCTTGCCAGTGATGCCCGCATCTTGAAAATGTATTTTTGAAATCCTTTATTCCCCCTTGATATAACAATAAAATACAGTGGATCTTTGGTATTAACTCATTGCAAGTCACGCAATATGGTGTAAGTTCAGCAAATGTTGTACACAGAAATAAAAAGAGATCAGAGGTGCTGCTCAGACCTGTGATTTGGAAAGTCTATTCTGAGAGATGCGCTCAGAGACAGTGAAGTCAGTATTGAAGTGTTTTTTGATTGGCTCTTGGAAGATTAGAACCAATTGGAAGTGACAGTTTTTTTTGTGTGCCATAGACACATTTAAAGTGTGGCAGGCACTACATCTGAGACTATTCATCATCTATATAATAGATTAAAAGCCTCTCTTAGAACAAGCACTTCCTGTAAATGTCACACTCATTCCTGACTTTTCCAGTCACATTTTGTTAATTGGCTCATAGTAAGGCAGCAGTTCTTCAGAACTGAAGAGGTAAGGAATATACAAATTAAAAGCAAGGAAGGGGGCTAGGAAACTGTCAATGAGAAACTACCAAGGACTTATGAAAATAAGCAATCTTTCATGACCAAGTAGGAGAACCTACCAATAAAAGAAAGTAAACTGATTGATACATTTGAAACGCTCTTTGAACAAGTATTGGCATTTTTCTTTAGTACCTGTACCTGAAATTTCTCATGTTAAAATAAGATCTGTAACATAAAAAGACATTTAAAAAATACATAAAGGCATTTTATGTGGATAGGTCATTAACCTTACCAGGAGAACTGGTGGACTACCTTTAGTTCGGCTCCTGCCTTTTGACCTGCCTGGCTTGGGTGGCCATACCAGGAGTTATAGTCCCACCAGCAAAGCCTTCAATGTTGTTAGGAGCACGCAGGCCTTCCCACCACTTCAATTTGCAGTTCCTAAGGCCGTGATTTTACCATGGGCGGTGAGTTGGAGTCGGGTTGGCTGGTCGGTGGGTTCCGGTCCCGCTGCCGGTTTCAGCCGCTCTGAAATAACTATTTTGCCTTAACTGGGCTTATTAAGCCCGCCGTGCGCGTTACCCGGCCCAATCAGTGGGTTCGGGTCTGCTGCTCGCCCCTGCTGACGTCTTCCATTCAGTTGCATTTAAGGGGCCCACGCAGCCTTATGGTGTTTCATTCACATTCTGCTGCTACTCAGTGTTACTGATAGTGAGATGACTGCTCATTCAAACTTATAAAATTCTGGCAGGACTGGACAGACTAGATGCAGGGCGGATGTTCCCGATGGTCGGGGAATCCAGAACCAGGGGTCACAGTCTAAGGATAAGGGGTAGGCCTTTTAGGACAGAAATGAGGAGGAATTTCTTCACCCAGAGAGTGGTGAACCTGTGGAATTCTCTACCACAGAAGGCAGTTGAGGCCAATTCATTAAATATATTCAAGAAGGAGTTGGATATATTTCTTAAGGCTAAAGGGATCAAGGGATATGGGGAGAAAGCAGGGACAGGGTACTGAACTTGGATGATCAGCCATGATCGCATTGAATGGCGGAGCAGGCTCGAGGGGCTGAATAGCCTACTCCTGCTCCTATCTTCTACGTTTCTATGCTTCAAGAGCCAGGGCTTCTCCAAGATTCGATGATGACTCCCTCCATGCTCTTGTGGAGGCAGTGAGAGGGCACAGGGAGGTTCTGTTCCCCTCCAATGGACGGAGGAAGCTTCCTCAGCAAACCAAGGCAGCCAGGCTGAAAATTGCTGAGGAGGTTAGTGCCAGGTCTTTGTGTGCACGCATCTGGGTTCAGTGCCGCAAAAGGTTCAATGACCTGCTACGCACAGCAAAAGTAAATATAACATCACACTTACCTTCAATCTGCTTCCCATCTCCTCTCATCACCAGCACTCTGCATTGTCAACCTACTCCTGCATATCCCAACTACCCTTACATCCCTTGCACCCTTAACCATCCCTCTCTCTATGTACAGAATCACTCCACCATTCTACTATGCACCCCTCACACTCACTATCATTGTTATGCAATGACAACAACTAACAACGCACAGGGAGGGCCCTTGGTATTGGCACCTCACTCCATCTTTGTCTCCCTCTAAGCATCTATGCTATGGATTCTCTACATTCACTCCAACATTCTCACTGAAACTCCACTTGTGTCCCTCATTGCAGGAAAAGAGAGCCCACAATAAGAGGGAGAGGGGGAGGACTGCAGGAGGACCACCTTCCATGGCACATTTAACTACCGCTGAGGAGGCTGCTATCGACATTGTCGGAGGTGCTGAGGAGCTGGAAGTGGGGGACGGAGAGACGGGCGTAGTAGAACAAGCTGGTGACAGAATAGATTTGCAACCCTCTCATTTAGATTTCATGAGTGACTGATATGGCATCTGTTGTTCATACAGATTGAGTTCTGATCATCTGTACAATGGGATGTGTCTGTGTTAATATCACATGTCTAACTCATGCTTTTACTTCCCCACAGGACCATTGAGAGCCCCCCTCCCCACTGTCCAGGAGGAAGAGCCGGAAGACTCCTCAAAGGAAGCTTCAGCCTCTGAGGGTGCAGTGTCAGCAGAATTGAGCGCACCCAGCACCAGCGCAGAGACGCACACCTCAGTGGTTCATTTGTGAGATAGATTAGTGTTGTCACCTGGTGTATCACAGCTCACAAGTGAGCATCAGCAGATGGTGGAGACAGGGACAGCAGAGGAGAGTCCTCGTTGGAGGGCACTGGACGCTCCTAGCTCTGCTCAGCTGCATGTAGACGCTATGCCTCTGGGGCCATCCAGAAAGAGAGCAGTGCTGGAACTTCAGGAACAAGTGCAGGAGGCTCTGACAGGGTTTACAACTACTGTAACTGCGAGTGTGCAGAGAATGGAGGAGTCCATCTCAAACATGAGCAATGCCGTGGTGGACGCAATGGCGAATGTAGGTGCCGTCATAGAAAGGATGACAACCTCAATGGAGGACATAAATCGCCAGACACAGCAGAACATGGTGACTCTTCTAAATAGATGGTCTGCTATGGAGGATAGATGAGCAGCTATTGAGGTGAGGAACCAGAGGTACATGGACGTCCCCGTTATGAGGACTGTCAGTACAGAGATGGGTCCTCATGGCCCCACTGATATGCAGCAAGGTGTTCTCCAGCCACTTGCTAGCAGTGAAGTGCGGGCGACCCATGAGAGGGATGTTGGTGGTCGACAACAAGGAAGTGTGGGCTCCTCTCCAAGCGCTCACACTCCCATGCCACCGCGGAGCCCTCAGTCAGAGCCCCAGATTCCTCACCCAACTGAGATGGCCGTCTCAGCCCCTGCACAGCTGCAGGAGGAGCAGTCTGTTGCCGAGCCCTCCCAGGCTCCCAAACCCAGAGGACGCCCGCCAAAGATGTCAAAGCAGGTGCAATTATTTCAATTGTAATAAAGAAATGCAATGGCAAAGATTCAAAGCGTTGGCCTATGTTTGCTCAGAATAGGAAGTTGCACAGTGAGGGGTCAGGACGCTTTTCATCTGTAATGATGATGGTGAGAGTGATAGGAACCCACAGTTTATTGTACAGATACTGTATGGTGTGTTAAGAAGGTTGGCCAGACACTCATTTCCATGTGCCAGCCACATGTGTTTGCTGCGTAAACATACACGAATCTGGCATGGATTAGTGTATCCCTTGCCTCACGGCCAGCAATGTGGTCATGTGCTGGTGAAACTGGCACATCCGCCTCCGCAAGGTCTTCCTCATCTGCTGCCACATTTGGCTCCTCCTCCTCGGAGGAGGAGGCTGTGCGCTAAGCCACTTGTTCCTCAGGCAGCGCTAAACCACGCTGCTGTGCGATGTTGTGCAGGGCACAGCAGACCATGATGATTCTGGAGAGCCTGGCTGGTGAGTACTGTAGGGCTTCACCAGATCTGACGAGGCATCTGAATCGCATTTTGAGCAAGCTGATGGTTTGCTCTATGATGCTTCTGGTGGAAACGTGGCTCACATTGTCGCGCTCCTCAACTTCGTTTAATGGCCTCCTCATCGGTGTCATTAGCCACGTTTTCAGGGGATAGCCCTTGTTTCCAAGTAGCCATCTGGAAAGTTGGGTTGGTGGATTGAAAGCTGAGGCACAGTAGACTGCTGCAAGATGAACGTGTCATGGCAACTGCCAAGGAACTTGGCGCAAACATGCATAATGTTCTTCCTGTGGTTACACACCAGCTGGACGTTAAAGGAGTGGAAGCCCTTGCGGGTGACAAATACAACTGGGTTGTGATGGGGTGCCCTAATGGCCACATGTGTGCAGTCTACAATGCCCTGCACCCTTGGGAAGCCTGCCATATTTGCAAAGCCAACCACACGCGCAGTTACACTTGCTTCATCCATGGAGAAGTGGATATAATTGTGCGACTTTGCAAATAAGGCATCGGTAACCTGCGTGATGCAAGTATGTGCGGCCGACTGGGAGATGCCGCTGATGTCTGCTGCTGATCCCTGGAAGGACCCTGAAGCAAAGAAGTTGAGTGCGATGGTGACTTTGACAGCCACTGGTAAGGAGTGTCCACCCGCTCCTCTGGGCTCCAGGTGTTGGTGCAGCATTGTGCAGATGTCAGCGACTACCTCTCGCAGAAGTCTCATTTGGCACTGCTGCTCAGTCATGTTGAGGAAGCTCATCCTCGGCCTGTAAACCCTGTGTTGGGGGTATCTCCTGCGGCACGGTGCAGCCCTGCACAGACACCCTCTGCCCTGTGCAGCATCAGGTGGCTGAGGAGAAGGTTGGCGCTCCTGTTGTTGTTGCTGCTGTTGGGCCTGGTTCTGCTGCTGCCGCGGCTGCTCTTCCTCCGATTCTGAGGACCAGGATGAGAGGATATAAATGGTTCCCATTCCGTTGGTATATATCTCAATTGAGGAACAGATGTTATAAGCGCTCAGTCAATGTGGGGAGAGGTTTTTCCAAGGAGATCACAGTGCATATGGATCTCAGCTTAAACACTTGCAAGCTCAATAGACCTGCAAAATGTGTTCCAAAACCTCAAAACACAAAGTTCTGGCATTTAAGTCAACCATGTTACAGGTCCACTTTTATGTTGCAGGTGCAGCTGTCAAGAATTCAGCTAGTTGTGAACCCAGCACAATCAGCTGGCGTGTTTGTCGCATGATGGGCAACACGCTGAAAATGTACTAAAATTGGAACAGCCTCTTAAAATGGGATTATCCATGCAGTTAACAAGCTGTTAACTGCCTTAAGTGCCTCTCCGCCGTTTGGTGTCGGGTCTGATCGGGACTCGCAGACCCGACACTTTGTAAAGTTGCGTGGAGGCGGGATGGCGGCGGGTTCGCATCCCACCATCAATCATTTGGATTTTAACTCCTGGCCCATCTCTGAGTGCCGGGAAAATCGCAGCCTAAGTCTCTGGAGTGCGGCTTGAACCGATGACCTTCTAACTCAGAGGCAAGAGTGCCGTCACTGAATTAAAGCTGATATTTAATAAATTATTCTGCTATGGCCGCAAAGTAAAATTGGTGTTAAGGAAACATAGGCTCAGAGTTAAATTGTTTGTTTGATCAGGTAATTTTACAGATTGAAATGTGCTTGTCAGTTTCAGGGGAGCAGCTCAGAACTACCCCATAATTTTAAGATCGTTTTGCATCTGGAGTGTAACATCTGAGTGTACTAGACTGCCATTTTAAATATAGTAACCATGTAGAGGGCTAGATTTTTGTGACCATTCACAGTCAGTTATCAGAAGATCTAAGATATAGATTAGCAAATCTCCCACGGCAGTGCTCTCGGGTAGTGCGAATGGGGTTTGGAACATGGTTGGAATTTGTAGCTGCTGCAGTGGGGAAAGAGTTAAACTGACATCGCTGGCAGTTTCACTGAATAGTGTAAGGACAGGGACTAACATGAAAGACCACATCCATAAAGATGCGGTCAAAGATAGCTGACCTTTGGAGAGATATAAAACAATTAAATGGAGACAGGCTGTCCAGCATTTCAACTGCCCAGAAGAACTTTATTACCTAGGTTACATTCCAAGGTATCTTTTAATTAGCATTCAGCAGTTTGAGTGATTGACTGAGGAGGCAGCTTATACATGTTTATATTAAGATTCGTAACCAATCCGTGAAGGTGCATGTGGGCCAAGATCCAATCAAGTGGCAGGAATTAATTTAACATGAGGTGGCCATGCTTATTGTAATGTATAAAAATGTAGTGTTTTCTGTAACAATTTGGAAAGATCTGGCTAAGACAGAGCAGACTATTTCCCCACCGGTGCAATAAAGACAACTTGACTATCGATCTAAAACCTTGTGTCGAGTGTTGGTTTAAAATACTCCACAACACTGCTATCTTGGCCTATCCTTTGAAAAGCATTGCTCAAGTGATCCTGTCAGCACTCTGATTTAAACAGGTGAACCCCAGTGGTTATAACTTCTCGTAAACTTATGAAGTCAATCAGAGTGCAATTTAACTGACTGTAAATTTCTGGCCCCCGCCAGAACAACTCATTTTGAAATGGTCGCCTTCCTCGGTTAAAAAAAGATCCAAAACAAAGTGTAACACTTGAAATGTGACATCTGGAGCATAACAGACACACACAAGATGCAAAATTAAATGCCTCAATCAATAATCCTATTAGCTGCATATATTCTATTAAAGACTATTTTAAGGCAACCATTTCAAAATGTGTACATTTCTGGCCCTGCCAGAAGAACTATCAGTTAAATTGCACTCTGATTGACCTCATAAGTTTACAAGCAGCTATATTTAACAAAACGTTTGTTAAAAGATTAAAACACTGCACTGATTAGGAAGAGTATCCGCACACTGTGCCATGGAGTGGCGGCACCAACACACTGTGCCATGGAATGGCAGCACCAACATATTGTGCCTATGCTCCTGATCTTCGGTCACCCGGTGCAGAGGGGAGCGGGCGGGTCGGAGGACCTCCTCGTAGGACTGCTCCTGGGCCTGGCCAAAGTGACCATTAATAGGTCCAGGCGCTCGTCCGGCCCGTTTGCCCGCCTCTCTTCCGCGGCCATGTTCGTGCCCGGGTGGCCCTGGAGATGGAACACGCGGTGTCCGCCGGCACTCCGCGACCGGTGGGCGCCGTGGGGACTGGAGTGCATCGTCACCCCAGCCAATCAAATTTTAATTTAATTTTAATTTAAAGTTGTTAATTTTCAGTTAATTTGGCTCAATAAAAAGAGGACCAACATACTGTGGCAAGGAGGAACAATTCTCCAAATGAGGTTAGCAATGTAAACGCTGAGAAGAGGGAGCCTAGTGAGTGGGGTGGACACTTCCAGATAGGAATGAGCATAGCTAACTCTTAAGAGAAGTCCACTGCTGTGTACAAGGGATGTAATGGAAGCAAAAGCCCGTGTCAGGAGTTGCTGACGAAATCATGACATTAAGAGAACTTTCACAGTAAATCACGAATTGTTTTGTGCTTTGTAATGCTCCACCCTGCAGTGATCACCCGTCACAGTCAAACATAATTGAATGCAGCGGAGAGGATTCGGAAAACAGCATTAAAGGGGTGGTTGTTGGATTGTAAACTTCTTAAATTGAGGGACTGGCAAAATGTAATTTTGTTTTCGTTGGGAGAAAAGGGCCAAAGTCTGGGGTTGCGCTGCAGAAGAGCTCCTTCGACACGCCACACTTGAGAATATTAGAGCTCGCAATGTGGCGGCGGAGGGAAGGGCAGAGAGACCGAGTTTGAGATGGTGCTGCACTGGGAAGGAAAATGTGGAGCTCGGCTCGGCTCAGCCTGGGCTGTTCTTCCGCAGTTGCCAGAGGCCGAGGAACAGGTTGCGCCCCCGCCTTCTCCAGGCGCCACGAGAAGAGGAAATACACTGCTTAAGATTATTTTTTTTGTTTTAACCACATTTAAACCAGACCATTTTAACATCGCAACGAATTTGCTGGCGGCTCCTCGATTATTAAATACAATTGTCTCCATGCAAGCTGCTCCATTCTCTATCTAAAATGCCTCTCTCTCTCGGTTGCTGACTCTTAGGTCTGCACGGCGGAAAATCGCATGCGGAAATTGCTGACGACATGGAAAGTGCGCAATTAGCAATAAATAATTAAATCTTTTATTTTTCACTGGCGCGCAGTAAATCCGGCTCGATTGTTGACATTGCATATTTAATAAACTCAGAAGTAAAACTGTGTGGTTAAAACGCATTATTGTGTCAACTGCGTACTAGATTTACACGGGGTCGACCAGCAGTCGAATCCCAGCCACTAAACAACGGCAGGAGGCAGCAAGACTGTGATGGACGGGTGCCTGGAAACTCCCCCTCCGCCGCTCACACCCAGGCCTGTTTCATGATTCCCCCGCCCCCCCCCCGGTCTCTGTTCACTATTGCAACACCACCTTGTTCTGTCGATGTGGTTACACTGTGACACCGCCATCAGTGCACCAGACCCAGCCTGAAGACTTGCCCCAACTCGACTAAATAAATAAATAAATAAAGGATTTCGCTGGGATGATTTACCCTTTACATTGCAGTCTGAAATTGTCCGCATCACAAATCCATGGAGGAGGTCACCACGACCCAGTCTGGCTCTATCTCCTCCTCCTTGCCCTGGGACTTGATGACTTACAAACCGAGTTTTGCTTGGGGTGAGGGGGATTCCCAGGTCAATAGACTGGGTATTACCCAGGTTAAGTACAGCTGAAAAGGGAGGGAGGTAAATTCCAATGTCAGTGTCTCCCCCCCTTCTTTCCTCCTCCTCCCTAGGCAGCCCGAAGCTAAAAGCACTCCCCTTCCGATTGCTCCTTTTAAAATTTCCCGCCCCATACTGTAGAAATTCATTAATTTATTTCAGGCAATTTTCCTCTCGATTGGTTGGACAGGGGATGACGTGCAGGACAACAAAGGTGGAGTTGGAAATTAAATAAAAATGTAGCTATAGAAGAAAGCTGCGGCTGGCTGTTCTATGTGTAACAGCCGCACTTCACTGCAACTAACTAACTATCCAACACTAGCAATTAGTCCGAGGACAACCAGCACTGTCTGCCCGCCGCTCTCGGGGCGAGAAGCACCGGCTTTTCAAGAATTATTTTTAACTGCAACTTTTCTACGCGAATAACAAACTTCCCCTGCAAACTTTGCAGAAGATATTTTGTTGCTTTTTTTTCCCCCTTGTCTCCTCCTCCTATAAAATGTGCATTGCTTATCGGCTGCTTAAAAATTGCTACCCTCGGTTGGGACACTGTTTGCGAGAGAGAGGAGGAGAGAGACGGGCTTGACTGCAAGCCGGCTGGCCAACAGCAAAAGTCGGAGGAGCGGGCAGGGGGATGGGGGAAGGAGCTGATCCGGAAAAAGGGGATTGGAGAGGTCGGAAGTATCGCGAAGCATGCCGGCTCTCAACGGGGACTAGAAAGCGTCCACGCCCGGGGCCAGCGCCGTGGATCTGGCGAAGGTTCAGTCTCAACTCTCCTTGTGTTTTTTGTGTGTGTGTAAAGACACCTCCTAGAAGGTAAGACACCAAAAAAAATGGGGTAAAATAAATGATTGCAAAAAAAAAATTAAAGTGCAGGAGGAGGGAGAAAAATTGCAAAGGGAGCCGAGTGCGTGAGATCCTCCCGAAAGAGGTTAGCGAGTGAGTGAGAGAGAGAGAGAGAGCGGGGGCTCGGCGCTGGGCTGTGCCGAGACGATTGCGCCGTGGAGCCGCCTCTTGTCGCCAGCAGCAGGAAGCTGGTTGGCTCGAGTAGCCGCGCCAGTGCAGGGGCTCCTTGTGTCGGATTCACTCTCTCTGGGTTCCGGCCCCTTTTGTCTCTCTCTCGCTCTTCTCAGCTCGGCTCCCATTTTCTCTCTCGCTCTCTCTCTCGCTCTGTCTGTCTCCGAGCGAAAGGCTGTCCAAGGCTGGGGCTGACTTCGACTTCTTGGCCGCTCGTTCAATCAACCCTCGGCTGCAAGGAAAATCTTATTTTTTTCCCCCTTCCACCACTCTTCCTCTCTACCTCCCTTTCTTTCTTTCTCTGCGGATCGTCTTTAACTCGGCTCGCCCAGAATTTTTTTAAATAAAAAGGTGGTGAGTAAATTTTTTTTTTAAATTATTAATGGTGAGTACATTTTTTTAAGTATCCGGAGGCATTTTCTGCTTTAAAAAAAAAAAATATATATAACCGGGTGGTTTGCTGGGGTTTTTTGGTGTTTACGCCGGGGTTTTGTGCCGCGTTGTAACCCGGGCTGCGGCGCTCACATGGCGGATCCGAGTCCTTCACCCAGGCCGGAGCCTCCGGGAAAATACCATCGCCAGTCGGCCGAGGACAATTTGGGGAGGGGGCGAAGAGTAACCTAATTCGGGCAGCATTCTAAAATCCGGAGAGGAAAATTTTTTTTTTTTTTTTTTTTTTTTTAAATTGCATTTTTTTTTCTCCTCACATTTGTTTGCATTTAAAAAAAAAAAAATTAAAAAAATCTTTTTCTTTTCTTTTCCTAATTGTCGACGGCTCGGCTGTGCGGGGAAAGCCCGAGCGAGCTCTCGCTTGTAATATGGCCGTGCGGATCCCAGGGCAGCCGGAACCCGGGCGCCATGTCTGGGACAAGCTGCCGAGACACGAGTCGGTCCGCCGAGCCGCGGGGGCTGGAGCCGGGGAGGGAGGGGGGGTTGCAGAGGGAGACTCGGGCGGAGGCTGAGCTTGGAGCCCCCGCGGTCTGGTGCTTGGTGCATTGGGGCGGTTTGCAGAGAGCGCCGGAGGGCTGGGAGGGAGGTGGAAGGAGGGAAGAGAGGCGCTCCTCGCCCTTGTCTTTTTGTCACCGTCTCTTTTTCTTTCCCCTGTTGCTGTTGGCCGGGGTTAAACACTCGATCTCCTCCTCCTCCCCCCACGGAGCACTGCTGCAACACATCAGCCCCCTTCCCTTCCCCACCCCTCTCCCTAGTCTCTTTGTCCGCCAGCGCAGCCTCCCCGCTCCACCCTGGCCAGCCCGGACTCCCAGCTGTGACCAAGCTCCTCTCCACAGATTATCAACCAGCCGCTGCTCCGAGCTGTTTACTCTCGCTGGAACTTGAGGGAAAGAGGAGGAGGAGGCGAGAGGGAGGGAAGGAGGCGAGACGTAAGCACTGGGGGTTTGACTATAGTGGCATGTGAGAGAGACACGCACAGGGGGGAGTTGGCTGGTGCAGCCCTGGTCCTGTGGGACTGGCTAACCTTGTGCTCGTTTGCTCCATGCAGTTCGTTGGACAGATTGGGAAGGACAGTAGTCACTAACCTGGTGAGAGTGGAGCAGCATGAACGGTGAGACAACCATGGCTGCAACTGTTGAACTGAGCAATGTAAAAGAAGGTGAGTTGATGGAGGTGAGGGTTTCGTAGAATCATTACAGCCCAGTAGGAGGCCATTCGACCCGTCCAGCCCGTGCCAGCTCTCTGCAAGAGTACTTCAGCTAGTCCCTTTCCCCGTAGCCCTGCAATTTTTTCCCCCCTTCAGCGACTTGTCTAATTCCCTTTTGAAAGCCATGATTGAATCTGCCTCCACCACCCTCTCAGGCAGTGCATTGCAGATCATAACCACTCGCTGTGTAAAAAGGTTTTTCCTAAGGGAGGGAGGAACTTAAACAATCACTAGAGGAAAAAGTACTTGGCAAACTAATGGGACTAAAGGCTGACAAGACCCCTGGACCTGATGGCCTGCATCCTGGGGTCTTAAAAGAAGTGGCTGCAGAGATAGTGGATGCATTGGTTGTAACCTTCCAAAATTCCCGAGATTATGGAAAGGTCCCAGCGGATTGGAAAACCGCAAATGTAACGCCCCTATTCAAGAAAGGAGGGAGACAGAAAGCAGGAAACTATAGGCCAGTTCGCCTAACATCTGTCATTGGGAAAATGCTGGAATCCATTATTAAGGAAGTAGTAGCAGGACATTTAGAAAATCATAATACAATCAAGCAGAGTCAACATGGTTTTATGAAAGGGAAATCGTGTTTGACATTTATTAGAGTTCTTTTGAGGATGTAATGAGCAGGGTGGATAAAGGGGAACCAGTAGATGTAGTGTATTTGGATTTCCAAAAGGCATTCGATAAGGTGCCACATTTAAAAAAAGGTTACTGCACAAGATAAGAGCTCATGGTGTTGGGGGTAATATATTAGCATGGATAGAGGATTGGCTAACCAACAGAAAACAGTCAGGATAAATGGGTCATTTTCAGGCTGGCAAATTAACTAGTGGGGTGCCACAGGGATCAGTGCTGGGGCCTCAACTATTTACAATCTATATTAATGACTTGGATGAAGGGACCGAGTGTACTGTAGCCAGATTTGCTGCTGATACAAAGATAGGTGGGAAAGCAAGTTGTGAGGACACATAGTCTGCAAAGGGATATAGATAGGTTAAGTGAGTGGACAAAAATTTGGCAGATGAAGTATTCTGTGGGAAAATGTGAGGTTATCCACTTTGGTAGGAAGAATAGAAAAGCAAAATGTTATTAAAATGGAGAAAAGACTACAGAATGCTGCAGTACAGAGGGATTTGGGTGTCCTCGTACGTGAAACACAAAGTTAGCATGCAGGTACAGCAAGTAATTGGGAAGGCAAATGGAATGTTGGCCTTTATTGCAAGGGGCATGGAGTATAAAAGTAGGGGAAGTCTTGCTACAACTGTACAGGGCATTGGTGAGACCACACCTAGAGTACTGTGTACAGTTTTGGTCTCCTTATTTAAGGAGGGATATACTTGCATTGGAGGCAGTTCAGAGAAGGTTCACTAGGTTGATTCCTGGGATGAAGGGGTTGTCTTGTGAGGAAAAGTTGAGCAGGCCTATACCCATTGGAGTTTAGAAGAGTGAAAGGTGATCTTATTGAAACATATAAAATTCTGAGGGGGCTTGACAGGGTAGATGCTGAGAGGATGTTTCCCCTTGTGGGGGTATCTAGAACCAGGGGTCATAGTTTCAGAATAAGGGGTTGCCCATTTAAGACAGATGAGGAGGAATTTCTTCTGAGGGTTGTGAATCTTTGGAATTCTCTACCCCAGATAGCTGTGGAGGCTGAGTCGTTGAGTATATTCAAGGCTGAGATAGACAGATTTTTGAACTGCAGGGGGAGTCAAGGATTACGGGGAACAGGCAGAAAAGTGGAGTTGAGGCCAAGATCTCATTGAATGGCGGAGCAGGCTCGAGGGGCCGAATGGCCTACTCCTGCTCCTATTACTTACGTTCTCCAGTCGCATTTGGATCTTCTGCCAATCACCTTAAATCTGTGTCCTCTGCTTCTGGACCCTTCTGCCAATGGGAACAGTTTCTCTCTATCTACTCTGTCGAGACCCCTGTATTTCAATGAAAATTTAGTGCAACATTTGTGTAGTATAAATATTTAGTTTCACCCGTATTCAGTCAAACTGAGATTTGTCCATGTCTTTGCATGAATGTTATAAGCAGAACTGCAATATTTGGGCAACGATTGCTCTAGGAAGCAATTGTAGATGTTTGCCTATTGCCTTGCACACCAAATCAAGACTTTGACCATATATCACCAAAACAATGTTCATAAAGTGAGAGTTGACAATACTGGGGACACAATGATTCCGCCATTGTTAGTGGCCTACTAAAGACATGGTTTGACTTATGGGCCATCACGTGAAGAATATTTATAAAGTTGTATGGGACAGAGAAAGGGGAATTAAGGACAAAGATTTTTATTTATAAATTAAATGTTGGAAGGAATATGTTTTATCATTTCTTCCTCGTCTATACAAATGGGAATCAGTATAAAGTACTAAAAGTTTTGTTTCAATATTCCATCTTTTTTTAAATTGGGAGCAATCATATTGTTAATATCTTGTTCTGTGCAATCCAATTTGGTTATTTCATGGTTAGCTCATAACGGCTTTCCCAAATCCCAAGCCTTGTAAGAAATCTCTTGAGATTTTCTAAACATTTAAAAAAAAAAAAAAAACAACTAACCCCCTTACCCGCCTCTGATTAAAGTTTCAGAATTTTTCCATTTTTTTTTTGGCTGAGACTTTGCACTTTTGTTGGTCAGAGCACCTCTTTGATCATTCTCCATTTCGGTCAGTACCCTCACCCAAGTTCAAAAAGCCCTCCTTGCAGTTTGTTCCTTCCAGTGATTGATGACCGCATCTCCCAATTTCTCCATGTGCACAGCCTATTACAAAATGTGCGATGGGTTTCATTGTAGACGCGGAACACTGGGAAGAATGGCTAGTGCCATTTGAGACATCACCCCTCAATAAGTACTCGCATCTCAGGCCATCATTGCACAGGACAGAAGAGCTCCAGATTAAGCAGGGAATAAAATACAAGTCATTAGTTGTTCCTGGAATGGGCCAAGTCCAAAAAGCACATTTTAAGCCATGCTCTAAATTAACAGATGAGGCTGAGTTTGGTTTGGTTGGCCAAGAGTCCAATATGAGAGGAAACCCATTTTTGCCCTCGAGTCTCCAACCAAGCTACTGAGAAATCCATACAGTATTTGTCCAAAATGGAGCCCACACTCTCCACATAGGGACACATTAGACTTACCCAGGTTAAGAGTTTAGACACAGGTTTTCAAGAGCCAATAGTCACAGACCACTAATTTGTAGGGTTACTAACCAGCTAAAACCATGCTGTGTACAAGAGCACTGGTAAGCTCCCCACTGCTTGCCCAGTTAATACAGCTTGTTAAATCATTGACTTGCAGGGTTGGATTGATTCCAATCCTCCATCACCAAGCATGTCATCTTGGAGCCATGTTGATCACAAAGAAGATTCCATTTTCCTTCTCTATCATTTCAATCCTGCACCCCCAGGAGGAAAGTGCCTAGTTGGTAATTTGACAAGTGTGGGTTTGAGCCCCAAGTAGGAGGACAGTAGGTGCCAAGAGTTTCTCCATGAGCATTAAATTGTATCAAGTTCATTGGCATCGTCCTCGTGGTCACAGCATGGACCTACTCCACATAGCAACGAACCATAGTGCCACCAGTCAGGTGTGGAACATCAACAGAAGCCTCTGCTCGCCTTGAAGGCTTTGAGGTCTTGCTCTGAAATAAGTCAATGTTTTAGCATTCTTGATGTTATCTGGCTTTATAGTTCTTGGTGTACCCAAGTTCTACTGTTGTTCTATTCTTTTGGATTGTGCCAAGACTGGGAGAACATTGTTCAGTTTTTGTTGACTAGCTAGGGTGGATGGAATCCCTTTGGCCATAAATGTAGTCCTTTCAGCTAAATCTATAATGGGTGAAGTAGTGTTATTCCATGTACTACTGGTGTATAGAAAATCTCAATCCAGGGCAGGACCCCAATAATTTCAGGAAAAAGAGACTACATGGAATTAGAAGAAGTTTTGTGTTAAGTTCATCCACAAACTGTTAATGGCCCAGATTTATTGGTAAAAATAACGATGAGGCGATCGGCAACATCTGGTGATCACAGATAGGCAGTTAAACGCGGAACTCTGGAAGTTGCTGTCCGAGTTGCCAAGCTCCTCCCAGAAGCTTTGCTACACTGGTATCTCGCCCAGAGACTCGCCATTGAAACACACGGAACGCGTGGAGTTCCAGTACTTGCACACCAGATACCCACTGAACTCGCCAGAAAAGTTTAGGGCTTGTCCATTCTAGTGTAAGTGGATTTTTAATGACGTAAGTAATGTTCCCGCTAAGGTACGTGCGCAGCCGGGCAGTAATCTGAAAGGCCCCGCGCAGGCCACTCACCGGCTTTTACATTGTAAATACCAAACATGCGCTGAAATTTAAAGGGACCGTGCATTAAAAGGGACAGGCTGCGCAGGACAAAGTGCAGCTTACAGGGACTATTGGTAGTAAGTCTTAATTACTGCCAAACAACCTCTCTGGTATTGAAAATTAACTCTTGCAAACACGGTATCTCCTTCCTTCAGGTTTTAATTATTAGATTTTACTTTGTCTCTCTTTATCTCTCAATCCCATCTTTCTTTCCCTCTTTTGATTTCGCTTTCTGTACATGATTTGGCATTGAATTAACTATTCTAACTTACACTTCTGGTTCAATGCCTCAGTAAGAATTCTTCAATCTAGTTAAAGAGATACACAGTTGCTTGCCCTGTTCACACAGGTCCCAAAAAAGCGTTGTTTTGGATTTCTGATCACTGCAACTTCCAATGCAAATGCCCATGGAAAGTCTGTGGGCAACGGCACGTGTAATGAACAGCGCCTGCTGACCATAAAATCAGGACCATTGTGATGTGGGCTCCTGATGCCCATCAGGCTAGCGATATACAATAAAAACAAAATGCTGGAAATACTCAACAGTATATGAACCATCTCTCTTTTGATGCTCCTATGTGGGTAGGACTGTGGTTTGCAGGCCAGGAGACTTTGCTTAACAGTCATGTCTGAATGATAATTTCAGATTTCCTCATTGGGGGAAATCTCACTCTGGAGAACAAGCGGCGGTCATGCCGGAGAGTTTCTTGAAGCACCTAAGGTACTTTCTTCCTGCCACACACATGATCTGTCAGTTTTTCAGTAGGGAAAAGCAAACAGTAGACAATACAAACATGATTTTGAGAGTTAGGAAGGAAGTTCACCCTACTTCAGAAGAAGAGCCATCTGCATTCTGGCAATGTCTGATTGTTGCCATTCCCCAGATGAATGGAAGGGGGAGAATCAACTCTTCTGAATCAGGACTTCACTGCATCGGATGATCGGTAGGTTATTCGCTGTGCTTATTGGTCTAATCAAAAATAGGCACGAAAATCACCACAGGCGTTCAAGGGAATAACTTTCATGGGACAGGAGTGCTTATCCCAAGATAGATTCTGAGGCAGAAATGTTTGGTCTTTGGAGAAGGCTAAAGGAACATAAGGGCATTTTAGGGAGTTAGGTTGAGAGAATCCATATAGACAGTAAAGAGGTAGGAAGGGAAATAGTACAATTGTTGTGCATTACCGGACATCAAAAAGCGGAGATGAGATAGAGCTAGAGATCTGAAGATAGTTCAGAAATGTAAGTAAGGACAGGGCAATAATATTGGGTGAGTTTAACATTGAGGATAGACTGGGTTAAATGTAATGCATGAGGTCAAATTGGGCAACACTAATCCAACAAGGGAAGAAGCATTGCTTGATTCATTTCTGGGACGTGAAGTTGGGCAAGTAGTTTGAGGATAGGAGAACAATTGAGAAATGGTGGCTGTGTAATGTCGGAAAACAATAATTAAGAGTCAAAGATGAAGTGGAAAAAGGCAAAGTTCAGCAACATGAAAGGGGATTTGGCTCAAGTCAACTGGACAGGAAAGTTGGCGACCAGCAGTGAAAAATCTTTGTGTAAGAGTACAAAATCTCTTTGTACAAGGCGAAAAGGGGGTGCATCATAGTATAGTGTTCGTAGGTAAACGGAGAGATTAAAGCTATGACACTTAAAAAGGAGGCATGTAAATGGCTAATTGAGATATAAATAGCATCGCAGAGTGGTGAAATTGGAGATTAGAAGAGCCAGAAGGGAATCTGATTAGCTGATAACAAAAGAAAATAGTAAGGGTTTTTATAAGCGTATAAAAGGTAAAATAGCTGCGAGGCTGGGACCACGGGGATAAAGAAGGGAATCTGATTGTGGAACTATGGTGGAGATATTTTTTTTTTGTTTTTACAAATGATGGTGGAATTGAGAACACAAATGTACTAGAGGAGGAAGTAGGAACATTGTTCGTGCTAGCTGCAGAAAAGGAGTTGGTTCTGAACACACATAGTAGAACTTAAGTTGGATAAGTCTCTTGGATCTGATGGCATTCACCCTAGGCTGTTGGGGTGTGGAGGGTACAGAAGGTCAGAGAGGAGATAGCTGAGGCTCTAATTGTTCAGTCCTCAAATATGTGAATCATTCCATGGGACTGGAGAAAAGCTGAAGTCATGTACTTGTTCAAGAAGGGTAGAATGGGTAATTATAGACCAGTTAATCCAAGGCCAACTTGAATATTTTGAGTGAGCATTTAGAATCAAGGACGTTGGCATGAATTTATAAATTGTGTTTGACAAATCCGAGTGTTTGTTGAAGAAATGATTGGATCGATAAAGGGAATGCAGTATATGTAGTGTATCTGGAATTTGCAGAAAGCTTTTGATAGTCTCTCTCAAGAGGCTTGTTAGAAAAATTCGGGGCTGTGGTATGAGAGGAAACTCGATTAGTTGGACAAGAAGCAAAGTTAGGATAAATGGATGTTGCTCAGATTCTAGTGAAAGGATTGTTACTAGTCCTAGCCCCTTCCGGGCTACCCCAGATCAGGCGTATTCCCCAGACGTTCACCTTCAACTAAAGTTAGAGGTAGCCGAATCCTAAAGACGCTTAATTGGCTCTAAAGGTCCAGACTATCTCTCCCTAAAAGAAAGGAATGACCTGAAGATGTTGCTGTCCTCCAGATAGCACTTTAAAAAAAGTTTAGCCAGACTGTAACCTTCCGGATATTATGAGGGTCCGGTAAGCTCCTTCAGAATTCTGCAACTCCTCACCAAGAGTACAGAGATTGAGTTTGCGAGTTTGATACAGAAGTACTATGTGAGAGAATTCTTAAAAAAATATAGATTTATTAAAGAATGACATGTAACTTACAGCTGGTGATTCAATCGCAACATTAACAGTTCCAAATACAGAAAACTTACAATTCTTATCAGAGATCCTTATTCTCAAATCTTAACTTTGTTACATTTTTACATTTCTTAGTCTTATTCCAGGATATCCACCAAACTCTTATTCCAGGATATCCACCAAAATCAAATACCTTTGATACCCGAGACCCAGAGTTGTAGGCTTACAGAGTCTGCCTCTGAAGCCGGAGAATCGCTTTGCCCCTTCCAGCGAATCTATCTTCCCATTTGAAAGTTCTATATTTATACCCTTTTTTCAGTGGTATATCCTTTGAAGTTTCCTGCTGATGTAAGCTAATTATCTTGTCATTTTTCTGTTGACCCTTTCTATTACTGTTAGATCAGCTTGTAGCTTGCAGAATTATGCCTGCTGTGTAGGTGTCTCAAGCTTATAAAAACAATGTGACAGCAGTGGTTCTATTTGATGTCACTTTTATCAAAGTCTCCTGTTTGTATTTTGCGTATAGAACACCTCAACTGGTTGCAATACATAATCGTGTCTCCGTGTTTCATTTGATATTTTTACAAAGGCATATGTTTCTTTAATTTTGTGATTCTTTCCCGAAGTGTTGGTTTAAAACAATTTAACTGGATGAATCATTGTCTTTTTTCTAATGCTGCAGACTTGGAGGAACCTCCAACCTGCTACTTCAATAGGGCTATTGTTTCAGTGTCAACAACCCATCTTAGCTCAAAAGCCTGTATGCTGTTTACAGCTTTTGATTGTTAAGGCTTCCAGACATCCCGACCCAGTATGTCATGTTTTAATAAAGTCAAAATTCTGTTCATTGGCTGGTGTAATTTTTCTGAATATGGCTTTTCCTTCACACAAGAAGGATTGATAATGTTCTACCCTGGAGTCAATGCTGGGTCCACTTTTATTCTAGGTAGATATAGATGTTTTGGACTTGAGTATAGGGAACACAATCTCAAAATTTGCTGATGAGACAAAATTAAGAGGTTTGACAAATGGTGCGTAGGGCTGTAAAAGACTTCAGGAAGACAAACAAGTTAGAATGGGCAAACAGCTGGAAGATGCAATTTAATGTAGGTAAGTCAGGCAATACATTTTGGGAAGAAAAAGAAGGAATGGGAGTCTATATTTAATGGAAAGAAGCTGAAGGATCTGGATGAACAGAGGGTTCAAGTACATAATTTCCTGGAAGTGCAGGTGGATTATTAAAGCTATAAAATAGAGGACATTTTGGATTTTATAAAATGGGCATAGTGGAAGCGTAAATATTGGCCACAGTTTTATAATGCACCCGTTCTAGAAAGGACATTAAAGCCACAGCACTGCATAAATTTACCCAGATAATGCCAGGGATGGGAAGCTCTAGTTATGTGGAGATACTGGGGCTATTTCCACTGGTGTTGAGAAGGTTTAACAGACGTTTTTAATTCTGGTTTTGATAACCGTGAATAGGAAAAGACTTGCTTCCTCTGGTTGGCTAGTGGCCATCAGTTTAACATCTTTGAGTGAGGAGAGAGGTTGGGAGAAATTCCTTCACGCAGAAGATTGTTGGGGAATGTAATGTTTGTCCCGGAGTGGGTGAGGCAGAGGCCATTGCATCTTTTAAGGCGAATGAGGGAACTATTTGCCTGAAGTGGCAGCCTTTTTCTGATTTTCATGTTTAGTTATATCTGGATAATTGGCAGGCAGACATTTTGAGTGTACAAAGAAGGTGGGATTTTTATCAAATATGGAAAAACCCCACGAGGTCTTGTTTCCACAGATGCTTACTGCAGGAGTAGACTGTTGAGATTGTTGCACCGTGCTCCGTGATCTTCCCCAATGTCCTGGGATTATAATAACCACAAAACTGATCTTGTAAGATTATCTTGAGACAGATATGTTAAACTCAGTCCTGTTCTGGTGATCACTTCCTTCCTGTTGCATGCTTTGACAGGCTTGAGTTTGAAGAGGCAGGTTCTCGTAGGAGTAAGTGGAACAGCAGGGAGGATCTGAACAGACATAACCACAGTGTGTTTTATAAGAGTGAGTTACATATGAAAGAAGGATTTGATCATGGCTGCTATTAAAGTATGTCTTGCAGCTTTAGTATTGGTGTTGCCAGAACCTCATTATCCTTTCTGTTCAGCAACCTGTCAAGGTGTGTGTAATGTCGTGACAAACACCAAGTAAAGTCAAGGTGTTAGCACATGAGTCTGACTCGGATGATCTTGGACAAATGTGGTTGCCCATATATGGTTCTTCAATAACCTCAACTGAACACAAGGCTGTTGAGCATTTCCTGCAACAGTCTGAACTATCGATCCATGATCTCTAAAGGGAGAAGTTATATGCCATTTCTTATGATTTCCAGTATAATTTACAAGACTTGAGTGCAAAAGACAACAATAATTCGTGTTACTCATTGCTAAGGTGTATTGTTTCTTGAGCAGACTCGAACAAAGTCCTGATTGTTTCATACCAATTCCATGCAGGTGGGCTTTGTATTGCTTAGGCTGCTTTGCTCCTCACTCTCCCTGAAAATTCCTGCAGAGGTTCCATTTGACACGTTGCTCAAGAACTGTTTTCTTCCTTTACCTATAGATGTCTAACTAGATTCAGAAGAATTCCTCTTTGAAAGCTTGCAATAGAAAGTGGATGTGCTATTTTGAGAGAGAAGGCCACCGCCAAAGTATTAAGCTTAAAAAAATCTTGAGCTTTGTTTCTGCTGAAATGTTATCTCTGCATGCTTTCCCCAGAGTGTTATTTTGTTGATCTATAATCGAGCAAGTGAACGAAGAAACCAAGGACTCTTACAAACACAGGGAGTTTGGTCTCTCTTTCTTTCTCTTCCTATCAACTCCTGCTCTCGCCCAATACTCTCGCCTTCACTGGAATACTCGGCAGCAGAGCTAAGGCCATTGGTACCGTTGGCCTGGCTGAGGTCACCAACTCTGCACAGAATGGGAATTGAACCTGGCACCTTTCTGATTTATATTCTATTGAAGGAGTCCATAGTTTAAGATTTAAAGCAAATTGGATAGCTGGTACATCCAATCCCACGGGGTTATATTCATTCTCTTGAAGCCAGTGTTCAAATACTTTTCACATACCATTGCAAGCTTACAAAGTGGAAGCTTTCTTGATGCTAATAAGGTGTGTACAACTGAGCAACTTGCGATTAATTGAGATTTATGATTTTACTTGCGAACGACTGGGACAGTCTGAAAACATTCTTGCGTGATTACACTGAGCCGCGAAGCAAAAGGGTTTCTCTTGATGCTGTCTGCAAGGCAGGTTGAGAGGGTGGGCACTTTACCTTTTGTGCTCGACATTTGCTTGTTGGTGCAGCTGCCTCTGTAGCCCTGTAATACTCTAGACTGCAAAAGATCATCTTTCGCATGGTATTCTAGTTAAATGGAAACTGTCTCCATTCTGTTTTGGTGCTGCTGAGAGTTCCTCTTGGGTGGGGGGGGGGGGTTCCACGATACCAAATTTAGGAGGCAGTGTTCTGCATCTGGGGGAAAGGGTCCTCTCCGCTATGTGTTTGTTTAAGGAGGGTAGCTATTATCCACAGCCGCGCACTGACATTTAAATTCGGTGCATCTGGATTTTCTGTCTACTAACTGTTCAGTTTAAAGCTTTTTTTTGATAGGTGCCATTGTTTAATTAAGAAGTATTTCTGAAATTGCTGTGTTTGAGGCTCACCCCAATGTTGATTCATTTTTTCCCCTGCAGATTGGCCAAAAGAGGATCTCCTGGGTCTGCTGGACAGCATGAGGAGCATAGTTCCTTCTAATGACGTGATGAAGTTTAAAACAACGGAGTCACACATGGACTGGAACAAAGTGACGTTCGCCCATTATACAGCAGAGATGTGCAAACAGAAGTGGACGGAGATCTCGCATGAAGTAAGAGACAATGGCCCAAAATTTGCGATCGGAGGCTTCCCGCGGGCAGATGCCTCCGACCTGTTTTTATTTAAATAAAAAATAAAAAAAATTAAAAAAAATCTGCGCATTTACCTGGTGGCCCGGGAGATACTGAGGTTTGCGATCCTGGGCCTCTCCGGGTCTGCGCGGGCAGGGGTGCAGGTGACCCTGGGATCACATGGGCTGGCCCAACTGATAAAAGAAGGGAATCCCCATTCATGCTTAGCGGAGTTCTGTACATAACAAACACACGAACGCATGCAATAAATAATGAATACATTTAAAATGAATTAAAATGTCATTTAATTAAAATGCCATTTAATTAAATATTTTGAACACTTTTAACGGGGCTAAAAATAAACTTACCTTGGACAGGGTTTTTAATGTATAAATGAGTGATAACATATTTTTCTATTTTTAAAAAAACTCTTATGCTGGTAAAAGCAGGCCATACGCTTCAACAGAACCGGAGTATGTTACCTTTTATTGGTGATCTAAAGGATGGCTTAAACAGTAGGATTTTAACATTTGATAATGAAAGGCTTTGTAATTGAAAAACAAATCAATGTTATTATAGGCTAATTTTGGAAGGTTGGGTTAATGGACAAATGAATGGCAGATGCCATTTAATGTGGGCAAGTGTGGTGTCATGCATATGGGATTAAGTAACTCCAGACATTCCTATACCAGGCAGTGATGTCCGTTCAACGAAACTGATCCAGAAAAGGCCTTGAGGGTAGTAATTGCTTGTTTATCAATGGTGTACAAGAAGTATGAGATAGCTATTGATAAAGCAAATAAGAGTTTCAGGTCCCAGTCATAGTCACTGAATGCAAAATTAAGGATATTATACTTGGACACATAGCCTGTGCATGAACTATTGTATTCACTTTTAGTTGAGCCTGAAGAGGGTGCAGAGGAGGACTACCGGATGACCCCAAATCTTAGAGCTCTTAGTTTTGGGGATAGGCTTTGACAGACAGGGTAATTTACTTCAGTGAAGCACGGGTTTGGAGGGGACATGATTTATGTTTTCAAAATGAAGGGATTGGATGCTGTCTCATTAAATATGTTTCAAATGGACAGTGATGGTAAGATTATGATGCACCTATAAAATCCATAGGCAGAATTGGGTTAGATGCCAGGGTACATTTACAGAGAATCGTTAACCTTGCGAGTAAACTTCTGAGATGTGATGTGGGTGGAATTACTATAGTCCTGAGATAAGAGGACATCGCCAGTTATTGTAGGTAGCTTAGGTTGTTGCGTCATGGGCAACTACAATCTTTCTCGATTGCTTTGGTAAGTCGGAGAGGAATTACCTGGAGTTTTTCATGAAATGGAATTGCCAATCCTAATGTGTGGGCCACTGAGGTTGCACCATCCATTAGACTGGATGACCTTGATGTGCTTTCTCTACATATTGTTTCCCTCGTTGATCTCAATACATTAGGAGCCCCTTGCGCCTCCTCCCAAAGAACAACTGAGGTGCAGTTCCTGAGTGAGACCTTGTACATGAACATCAGGCTGTTAACTCTTGCGTTGCCAGTGTTGTTGTCTCCCATTTGTTTGTCTATTTGAGTGTGGAGCTTGGAACTGCATTCAAAGAACCACCTTTCGAGTATGTCTCTTTTTCTTTTGCTTCATTGTTAAGTTTTAAATTTGTGTTTAGGTGAGAAAGTTCCGCACTTTATCAGAACTGATCGTGGATGCACAGGAGCATGTGAGGAATCCCTATAAAGGCAAAAAACTCAAGGTGAGCATTTGGTCTGAGGAAACAAAACTGAATTCTTGTCATCGTTACGTTTTATGCAGTTTGTGGGAGGGGGGTAAGAAAAGAATGTGGGACACTAATAAAATTTGCTTTGTACACCACCGTGTGATCATTTTAAAATTCTGTTGCATTCATAATATTTTGGAGGGAGGAGGTGGGTGAAATGTATTTATTGACAAGTCCGTAGTATTGCAGCCATGAAATCCAAGCAGTTATTGAGGATTTCTTCTTGCATTGAGCAGTTCACTTGAATACAATTACAGTCTTGCAATATATTTGGATATTATAAATTGGTACATTTCAACTAACTAGCACTAATCTCTGACCTGGACAAATGTTGTAATCTATTTTGGTTTACCATGTATTGTTGGAGGCTGCTCGTTCAGCTCTTTTTTTGAAAGAATTAGCTACTCCACCATTAGGGGGAGCCTTGTGGCGTGATGAATAGACAAAGGCATTTTTCATGCACCTTGAGTCGTTCAACTAAAAAATGTATGGGTTTGTTTCCTATGCTCTGGTATGGAGATCCACAAAGGTAAGGTCCTCGCAATTTTCCTCCCTTTTTAACCAAAAAAAATCCTTTTTGCAAGGAAATGGAAGCAGCCAGATGATGAGGCTCAGATAACTAAACCTGATGGAAACATCTGAGAAATACTGGGTTTTTACAGCCGTTAATTTAAGATAGTTGTCTGTTTCTCTCGGTGCAAAAGGCTCTGACCATATCATCGTGAAGCTCTTGCATTGTTTTGGGGATTTAAAAACCAGGCTGGAAATCGCCCTTTTTATGTACCTTCCTTGGGCATGCATTGCAAATGATGTCTTTCTCTCCTCTGATCCAAAAGATAGGTTGTTGTGTAAATGCCAAAGAAATTCCACCTACTTGGGCTTATAAGTAAACAAGTTGGTTTATGTCCATTCTTGTGAAAACTTTGTACAGGAAACTTTGATATCCGGCACCGACGGGACCGAGCTGTTGCCGTCCCATCAAAACTGCCGGACAAACCAGCGCTAATGTTAAAACATACGGAAGCTTTTGAGCTCCGTATCTAGCAACAAACCCTGTTGCTTAGCTTCTAAACAGTCGGCCGTAGCTTGCAAGCATCTCTGTAGCTAAGCAACAACTTTAGCTAGACCTTGCAGAGCCTGACTGGTGGGGGAAAAAAAGCAACGAAAAGAAAAAAAACTTACTGAACCGACTCCTGAATTTTGCCGGTGGCTCGAGCATTCCAGACAGTTAACTGCCGGATAAACCAAAGTTTCCTGTACATATAACTCCACTTGTCTGCTCCAGAAGTTCTTGTTGCCTCATGGTTCACGGATAGCATTTCAAAGGGTCTTTGGCTTTCCCTGATAGTATCGGCTCTCCCACCCGATCCAAAATAAAACCATATCCATGAAATTACATTTTACGGGAATTTATTTCCTTCTGGGCCTTGGGGTTGGAGGCCTCGGATTTGGAGATGCTTTTGGGTACTAGTTTGCCTCTTCAGGACCCCACATCAAGATCTCTGTTTCTAATTACAGGAGCCATTGGGCTAGAGTTTCACACACTCCTGTTAACAAGAAATATTTTTATCTATGATTTAGCTTGACATTGGCATCTTCACTTCTTTCATAGTGTTTAATGGGTTTACACCAACTTGGCACACTCAAATCATGTCCCAGTTTATGGTTTGTAGGTTGGACAGTTTACTTGGCGAAGCCAAGCCACTCAATTCAAATACAAACATGCTGTGTAATTTGTTTCCGGTATGTGTTGAGAAAAATATGAATTGAACAGAAAGTTACTTAAACGCTACACAGCTCCAGACCTACTCTATTAGCCCAAAGAGGGTGCAGAGGAGGTCGCTGTTCTTGAGGTTTGGTTAGGGCCTTCCTAGGAAAACAGTCTATCTGCAAAGAGAATTAGTTGGAGGGGAATAATGCTTGTAGTTGTGTGCTAGCGAAGCTCAACTACTGTATATAAAAAAAGTTTTCTTATTGCTACTAGTCATTTGTTCTAACACTGTTATAAATTTGGTAGCTAAGGCCTAAAAAGGTCTGTTCTAGTGTTCTGCCGCTATTGAAGATGGGGATCCTGTTGACCTACATGATAAAACCAGTGACTGAAATAATCTTTTTAAAAAAAAAAGGGTTGTCTGTTCATAGTGCACAATGATAGTTTCTCTAATACTGAATACAGGGGAGCATGGACTCACCAAAGAGAGTGGAAAGTAACATGTCAAAAATATCTAGAGTAAAAAGGGCAGGGGAAATCCAAAAACAATGGGCCAGCAATTTGCGGTGGGCATAACGGTGAGCGAACTGTGTTCGCCATTATTACCCCTTTGAAACCGACTGCAACTTCAGGATGTAGTGCATGCACATCCTAACACTGAAATCCTGAAGTTGCGGTCAGTCATTCGCTGCTCTGACGCTGGATGCACTGTGGGCAGCAGCACCCCCTTCCCCCCCCCCCCCCCCCCCCCCTCGCCAAAAGAGCCAGAATCTGTGAAACTGATGAAAAGTGGGCTTTTCCGCAGTAATATCTCTGCCAAATACCCCAATGTCCAAAGATGTGCAGGTTAGGTTGATTGGCTATGATAAATTGACCCTTAGTGTTAGGGGGATTAAATACGTGGGGTTACGGGGATAGGGTGGGATATGTGTTGGTGTAGGGGTTACGGGGATCGGGTGGGATATGTGTCGGTGCAGGCTCGATGGGCCGAAATGGCCTCTATCTGCACTGTGGGGTTTCTGTGATTCTGTGATTCTGTGAAATGTTCAGCCTTGTTGGATTAGGTGTAACTGGGGTTTTAACAGCAAACGTTGTGGCCCTGAAAAACACATTTTAATTTATGGAGAAATTTGACACTCCACAAATGATGACAAATTACAATTTTTAAGAGACTTTTAAAAAAATTATCCATTTTTAAAAGTTTGTTCATTTATTTCAGGTTTACCGTTTCCTCATGCGAGAGCTCCAGTCTTTGTTTTGCTCTCAACTTTTTTTTTTTTAAGTCTGACTAAAAGCAACTTCTTCCTGGTTCCTTGTCTTGTCTGTGAGAATTCTGCATTGTGATTGGCAGCTTGTTACTGTCACAGCAACTCGCACTCTGAATTCCCCACTATTCGACGCTGATCTGACCGTCTCGAGAAAGGCAAACTTCTCGCCAGAGAGATCGTGAGATCTTTGTGGGCAGCTTTCTTCGGGGCCAGCAGCAGATGCCTTTGCTCCACCGCTGGCCAATGTCCCTTTTTTATATTCATGAGCTACCTTCATGCCTCCAAGATATAGTGCAAACCACTAGATAGGAATTCAATACATTTAATTGCCCGTACAAACCATTTCCTTTTCATAGAATGTATTTTCTTTCTCTTGGCATGCATAACATAGTGTAGCAACTTCTAGCTCTTTTAATATAATATAATTGTTAATTTTTCTTCACTAGTCACTGGTTATGATCCAATGTGCACCCTTTCCGTCCCAGCATCGAGGTAAATGACTGGGATCGTAGCACAGAACCATTGCTCTGTACACTCGCCACTGGAATGTATTATATGCCGCCGTGTGATTTATGCTTGCTAAAAGCTGACTAGTTACTCTACCAAACAAAACCCACAGGCTTTTGAATGCAACAAATGGTTTTATTTGCATAAGGCAGAGTGTCAGCTGTGGTTTAGTGGGTAGCACGCTCGCCTCTTGAGTCAGAAGGTTGTGGGTTCAAGTCCCCACTCCAGGCTAGGCTGACACACTAGTGCAGTGTTGAGGGAGTGCTGCACTGTCGGAGAGGTGCTGTCTTTCAGATGAGACATTAACGGAGGCCCCGTCTGCTCTCTCGGGTGGACATAAAAGATCCCATGGCACTATTTCGAAGAAGAGCAAGAGAGTTATCCCCGATGTCCTGGCCAATATTTATCCCTCAACCAACAGAACAAAAACAGATTATCTGGTCATTATCACATTGCTGTTTGTGGGACCTTGCTGTGCGCAAATTGGCTGCCGTGTTTTCCACGTTACAACAGTGACTCTACTTCATTGGCTGTAAAGTGCTTTTGAGACATCCGGTGGTCGTGACAGGCGCTATATAAATGCAAGTCTTTAAATAGTATATAATATAAAATATAGGTCCATAATTTGCGGTCAGTGGCAATGCGATGACGACTGGCAAAAACTTTAGGTTTCTCGACGTATAATTGATTGATTGGTAGCGCTGTGGAAAGGGGATTCCTAGGGTGATGCTGCAGTGACGTCATCAAGCTGTCTAAGCAGCCAATCACTTAGGAATTCTCAGACAGCAAACCAGAAAATGCACAGCACTGATTATCTGCACTTTTTAAAATTAAAAAAAAGTTACAGAAAGCAAAATAAACATTGGGACGTACACATGGGGTTAAGGTAGAAGCTGAAATATCAGGAACAAACAACTTAAATTCTAATTTTTATCATGTGGAAATTTGACATTTTACAAATAATTAGTTTTTCCGGGCCAGAACAGTTGTATACATGTCAATATGCTGTTCAAACCCCAGTTACACCTATTCTAACGAGGCTTAACATTTAATGGGGTGTTTAACAGCGATATTAGCACTGCAAAGCTCCAGTTTTTGTCGATTTCACTGATTGCCAGCTATGGGTGGTTTGGGGGGATCCACAGCGCAGCCTGTGTTGGAGCAGTAAATGACTGACCTCAACTTCAGGATTTCCATGTTTAGAAGCGCGTGCGCTACATCCTGAAGTTGCGGTCAGCACCGTCATTACCCACTGCAAAATCTGGGCCGTACATTTCTCAACATTGATGCGTAAAAATAATAAAGACCTCATTTGCTTTCTCTCTCAGCGTAGATTTTAAAATGGAGACCCATTTCTTATCCTGTAGTGCCGGCTGACGGCTACTGTTTGAAATCTAGCTCTGCTATCTGCTGGCTGGCTTCAAAACTTTTAAAACACAGCCTTGCAACTGTGGTTTGACACCCAGTTCTAGATGAGCAGAAATTTCCTCCAATTAAATATTGGTAAGACCGCCACAAACTCCATTGTTTAGTCACTGACTCCATCCCTCTCCCTAGCATCTGTCTGAGGCTGAACCACACTGTTCGCAACCTTGGTGTCATATTTGACCCTGAAATGAGCTTCCGACCACATAGCCGCAGCATAACTAAGACCGCCTATTTCTACCTCTGACTCCGCCCCTGCCTCAGCTCATCCGCTGCTGAAACCTTCATCCATATCCTTTGTTACCTCCAGACTTAACTATTCCAGTACACTGCTGGATGGCCTCCCCCCATTCTACCCTATGTAAACTTGAGGTCAGCCAAAACTTGGCTGCCTGTGTCCTAACTCTCTCCGAGTCCTGTTCACCCATCACCTCTGCTTGCTGACCTACATTGGCTCCCGGTTAAGCAACACACTTTTTTTCTCTCAAATTCTCATCCTGGTTTTCAAATCCCTCCATGACCTCGCTCCTCCCTATCTCTGTAATCTCCAGCTCCGCAACCCCCCCGAGATATCTACGCTCCTCTAATTCTGCCCCTTTGAGCATCCCTGATTATAATCGCTCAACCATTGGTGGCCTTGCCTTCTGTTGCCTGGGCCCTAAACTCTGGAATTCCCTGCCTAAATCTCTCCGCCTCGCTACCTCTCTTTCCTCCTTTAAAACTCTCCTTAAAACCTACCTCTTTGACCAAGCTTTTGGTCACCTGCCCTAACTCCTCCTCATGTGGCTCGGTGTCAAATTTTTTGTCTTCTAACACTCCTGTGAAGCGCCTTGGGATGTTTTACTACGTTAAATGCGCTATATAAATACAAGTTGTTGTGAGATTTTGCATACTGATTCAATCTGGCTGTAGGCTGGTGACCACTTTTGACCCTAAGCTGCCTGTCAAAGTGGATTCTAACCATTTCATGACCCTACCCATTTTTCAAAGGTCACAGACTAAGCTGTCAATCAAAGCCTCTACCCCTAAATGGTGACGAGGGGAAACCCTTCGCAGCCATCCAAAACAGAAGCAGCGGACGACTGCATCTCCCTTGAATGTAGGCAGTTTCTGAAAATGGTGTAAAATGCTGGTCATTGAATGAAAACTGAAACCAATTGACACCTTGGTCATTCCATTGTCCTCAGCCTTATCAATTCTTACTTATGAAGAAAACCACACCTTATTTGAAACTGAACGAATGGCCCAGAATTTGCACTTGGTGGCGACCAATATGCGCTTACCGTTCAACAACAACGACATATTTATACAGTGCCTTTTAACATAGTAAAACGTCCCAAGGTGCTTCACAGCAGTGTTATATAAAACAACATTTGACACCGAGCCACGAGATATTTGGGCAGATGCTTGTTCAAAGACGTAGGTTTTAAGGAGCGTCTTAAAGGAGGAAAGGGGGCGGAGAGGTTTTAGGAGGGAATTCCAGAGCTTAGGTCATCAGCAGCTGAAGGCACGGTCACCAATGGTGGAGCTATTAAAATCAGGGATGCGCAAAATCCATACTTGGAGGAGTGTGGCTATCCCAAATGGTTGTAGGGCTGGAAGAGGTTAGAGATGGGGAGGGGGGTGAGGCCATGGAGGAATTTGAAAGCAAGGGTGTGAATTTTAAAATCGAGGCGTTGCTTAACCAGGAACTAATGTAGGTCAGTGAGCACAGGGGTGATGGGATTTGGTGCGGAATTTTGGATGAGCATAAGAAGTTTACTTCTGCACTGCGATTTGTAGTTATCATGTAGTCAAAACAGCCTCTACAGCAGATCTGGGACCTGTGAGCAGGGAAAGCAACAGTGTGTCTCTTCAACCAATTAGATGGAAGAATCATTACTGAGGCACGCAGAGTCTAAACCAGGAAGTGTCAGTTAGAATATTTTAATTCTATGTAAAATCAGAAAATGAAAGAGAGGGAAAGAAAAATAGGATTACGAGAGATAAGCGAAACAAAAAGTTAAAAAAAAAAAAAAAATTAAAAAAAATAGCCAACAATAATTTAAGATCTGAAGGATTGAGACTCCACACTTATAAAAGTTAATATTCTGTGCCAGAACGATTGTTTGGCAGGAATTAAGACTTATGTCATTGAAAATTCACTTATACTTGAATGGACAAGATCTAACTTTTTTTCTAGCGCATTTAGAGGGTAGCTAGTGGGTAAGTACTCCCAAGTTCACGCTGTTGCATGCAGGTGTATGCCGAGTCTCACAGCGAGGTACCGGTATAGCTTCTGGAGAAGCTGAGCAGCTTCCTGTTTTCTCCGTTTAACTGCACATGTGCGGATGCCAAAAGTTGTTGTCCAATTTACTCCTTAATAACAGTGAGCACTGTTAGCTACACCATTATTCTTACCGCAAAATCCAGGCCATTTTATTTTTCTTGAGATAAAGACCACCTTTGGTATTTAAACCCTTGCCTGCTGTTTCAAACAATATAGAATACAAGTTTATACATTAAATATAGAGAAATATATTTTTGCCATAATTGTCCAATTTGCAAATGTCTGTCTGCAAATCTTGCTAATAGGAATCAAATGAACATTCTGCAGTGTTGTAAGAGTGATGTTGATTTTTTTTCATAGTTGTAAACATTCCTCTTTAAAGAAATACCACCTTTAATCCATGGCAAAATATACATCCCCTTGTTTCTCTGTGTGACTTGGAGTTGAAGTTCTCATGATATTGCAGCTGTCCTTCTCGGTGCTAGAGGACGCAGGGCTAAGATTGCCGAGTTGCTTCAGTGCATCCTGCAGAGAGTACATACTGCAGCTAAATTGTCGCAGTGGTGGAGGAGATGGACATCGAGTCTGGTGCTACTGGTCAAGCAGACTGCTGTGATCCTGGGTGGTGATGGCTTGCACTTTTCTGGGCAACTAGTTAGCATTCCATCACATTCCCGGCCCTAACCTTTATAGATGGTGGAAAGGCTTTGAGGGGGTCAGGAGGCGAGACACTTATGGAATGCCGAGCCTCTACCCTGCTTTTGTAGCCACACTGTTGCTATGGCTGGGTTAGTTAAGCTTCTGGTGATCCTGCACAAGATGATGATGGTGGTGGGGACTTGGCAACGGGGGTGCTGTGGAAGATCTTGGGAAGGTGGTTGGGCTTTGTCTTGTTGGAAATGGTTATCACATGGCACACGTGTTACCCATCGTGTGTGAGCCCAGGCTTTGGATGTTCGTGTGAAAGTCAGATGGGAATGGGGTAAATAAGTGAATCGAGTCATTTGTACTCCAAATAATGAACGTTTAAACAAGTCAATTACACTCGTGACTTGAATGAGCACTTGGGAGATTGTCTTTGTCTGGAAATGACATCACATGGGGGGGGTGGGGGGGGAAGCTGTGTCTGGACGGTGAGAGTTGAAGTCTGTCCTCTGCTCTCGCTCTTTCTTTCTTGGGGGTGGGGGACAGGGTGGAATTGTAACTTTTGGTTACCTTTGGCTATCGTGCTACAAATTCATAAAGATACTGCCAATAGTCTAGAAATGTCCTCCCTCTTTCCTGAGTGGAGCTGGACGGGGAGTATCTAGTCCAGTATACCAACTTGGACTAGGATGTAAATCGCAACATTTTGTACCTTGTAAAAGCATTGCGATTCAGATCAATCTGCTTCAAGTATTTGAGTTTTTTGATGTGTAACCACGAATTGCAACAGAGAAACTGATTGTTGCTCCAAGCTGTCAATCTGCAGCCTTGAGTGCATCAAAGGCTAAACAGTAATGAGAAATACTTTAGCACACGCTCTGCATAAAATATCAGCAGTGGCTACATTTTTACCTGAATGCCAGGAGGTATACACAGTGTCTAAATTCTCTGCAACTTCTCTCGCCATCTCCTGCTGGTCTTGTTTTGCTAAGCAATTTAAATAGTCACCTTCATATGTTATTTTTTGGAGGGAGGGGGAGAAAGAGAGTTTTTACAGATATACCTGCTAAATAGTGATGGCTTCTGATTTTTTACTGCAGTAAAGAAACATTGCCTAGATACAACAGTTGGAAACATATTTTTTGTGTGGTTTAATAGATCAAAGTTATATATAAAATTGCAACATGGATCCTGATCAGGTTAAAACACCAGTGATTTTTTAAATATAGGTAAATGCACTAATTACAGCATACAACTCATCAGGCCACCAATATGTTTTTTTTAGTTTTTGTGGGATGTGGGTGCCGCTGGCAAGGCCAGCATTTATTGCCCATCTCTAATTGCCCTTGAGAAGATGGTGGTGAGCGGCCTTCTTGAACCGCTGCAGTCCGTGTGGTCTGTTGCTGTCCAATTGGTATCAGTAAGATGGGTCCTCTCTGTCTCTGGTGTTGAGTGTTTAGGTCCCACCCAGAGCGGCAGAATGAATGTTTCCTTTTATCTGCTTGCTGTAAGGTCCTGTACAAAATGATTTGGGGCACTCTCCATCTAGTCACATGCCACAAAATAATAGTAACCCTGCTAAATCCTAGTGAGCATGGGTCCCCAGCTTAAACCTGCTGTCATTTGGTTTAAATCGGCTATCTCAATTTGAAGAAGGCAATTTGGATGGTGGGTATGGGAAATGGGAGTTGAATTAGTGCAAGTAGGGTATATTTTGCTGAGATGGGGGCTCAAAAACCCTAATTGAAATAGTTAAGTGGAAGCCTTACCCTGCATCGAATTGTGCTAAATCTGACTTAGAAGTACAGGTTGAACCCCGGTAATCCGGCACCCGACGGTCCGGCACCTTCAGTGGTCCGGCACGAGGAAGGTCCTGCTGTCACATTCCCTCCCTGGGATGGGTCCGGCTCGGATCCCGGGACCACCGCCGGGTCAGGATCAGCGCCTGGACCGCACAGCATCACCGACGGCTCGGCGGAGCAATGGAGCCCGAGCAGCCTGTGGGCGGCGGGGTCGGTGGCAGCACAGGGAAGGCAGCAGCAGGAAGAGGAGCAGGTGGTGGCGGTGTTTGTGGTGACTTTCGACACCTTCAGTGGTTCGGAATTTTCAGTGGTCCAGCACCGGCCTGGTCCCAAGGGTGCCGGATTACCGGGGTCCAACCTGTACTTCTGCGTTTCTTTCAGACTTTCTTCACTGTGCAATCATTCTCCAGAGCTAGCAGGCCTCACCACGAGCTCATAGTCTGCCACCAAAAAAAGTCAAAATTATACGAGTTTATTCAACTTCGCAGTTGCTGTAGGACCAATTACTCAATGATTTGGTCCTTTTTTGGAGTTTCTACCCATTTGTAGCAGCCATTTAATTGCAAGCCTCCTTGGAACCTTAAAAACAAAATCACTACAGCCAGAAAAGGGGTAACAAGTAATGGACATACACGTTCAAGAGAATGATGCATATAGAGGTTCAAATATATAATTCCTTGAAAATAAGAGTGTGGGTAGATAAAGCCAAGAAGTCCCAGTAGCATTTGTGTTTTATAAATGGGGGCATAGAGTATTAGAGCTATACATTAATCATAAATTTGTGCAATGATGAGGGATCATCAATCACCGAGTGAGGAGAGAGGCAAGGAGAAATTTCTTTATGCAGAGGGTTGCTAAAGTAAGGAATACTTTGCTACAGAGAGTGGTTGAGGCAGAGACCATTGCATCTTTTAAGGGAAAGTCAATACGTATCGGAAGCAGATGAAAATACAGGGCTATGGGGAGAATGCTGGTAAGTGGAATTAATTTCCGGATTACTCTTGCAAAGAGCTGGCATAGAACTCAGTGGGCCAAATGGCCTCTGTGCTATATACCGCTGGTTCTAAGGCCAAAATTCCAACTACAGGAAACTTTTTTTATCCGGCACCGACGTGGTGCCGGTTGATCAGAGAGTCTGGATTACAGAGAGGTATACTTACCAAGGTACGAGAGCCCCATACACGGCCACAGGTGCCGGAGTCCCGGTTACACGGCACTTGTGCAGGAGTCCCGGTTACACTGCCACAGATCCAGGAGTCCCGGTTACACTGCCACAGATCCAGGAGTCCCTGTTGCACGGCCACAGGTGCAGGAACCCCGGTTACACGGCCACAGATCCAGGAACCCCGGTTACACGGCCACTAATATATAGTAAAACTTACCTGAACCTACTCCTAAATTTTGCCGGTTAAGAGATTTCTGGATATTTAGGTGCCGGTTAAAAGAGTTTGCTGTATATTGCACAAAAGACCTTCAATGAAAAGGTGTATATAGTAGCTTTGAAACACATGAGTTTTAGTCAGACCATCTTGGTACGAAAGGAATAAAAATGTTTAGCAAGTATGCTCACCACCATACTGAACGTTCTTAGCTGCTGAGGACGTTGCGCTGCTGCAGTGTGGGTGTCATCTTTGAAGTTGAAGCATTCTCTGTGAATTAAATTCTGCGGTGGGTACTGGGTAGTGCTGATCTGAAGCGACTGTCTCTTGCGTTATTTACAGAAACATCCCGATTTTCCCAAGAAGCCCCTCACACCTTATTTTCGATTCTTTATGGAGAAAAGAGCAAAATATGCAAAGCTTCATCCTGAAATGAGCAACTTGGATCTGACTAAAATTCTCTCCAAGAAATACAAGGAGCTACCAGAGAAGAAAAAGGTTGGTGCCTGTTTGTGTCTGCCTGGTGCTTAAATTGGGGAAGGGACTTAAACTACGTAGCTGCTAAGGGTAGGAGTGTAAAACAATTATTTTTAACACTGGTGATTACCACCCTGGATGCATGCTAATTTTGTATTTTTTCTTTGTTGCTGCAGATGAAATATATTCAGGAGTTTCAGAAGGAGAAAGAAGACTTTGAGCGTAACATGGCCAGATTCAGGTAACTTTTTGAAATACAAGAAACTCTTTGGTATCCGGCACCGGCGTGTTGCCGGTTGATCAAAAATTTCGGATGACGGAGAGGGTTATCTACCGAGGCTATTTTTAACAAAGAAAAATTAAAAAATCAAGAAATGTGCAGTATACAGTAATTGGGTACTCACCTACAGAATGTCGTGTTAAATGGATGGTGGAAGATGCTTGATTAAGTACAGTACTGCCAGTTGAGGGTAATCCAATGCAATGACTACCAGCAGCGTGGGAGACACCGTACACCTGTAAAGTGGTGGATCAGAAGAGACTACCAGCAGCGCGGGAGAGTCAGACTCCTGTTACAGGGGTATTGAGGTGTTCCGACTTCTGACAGCGCCAAGAAGCTGAGTAGTGGCAGTTTGGGAAAACTACCCCCACTGACTAACTCGGCCACCGCGGGGGACTCTGACTCGGCAACATTGCCGGTTATTGAGGTGTTTTCGGAGTGAGAATTTTGCCGGTTAATAGAGAATTCCGGATATTTAGATGCCATTTAAACGAGAATTTCCTGTAATTAGAATTATATCTTCACATTTTGAGTTTTCACCCTTCATTCCTCCCTTAACTGCCTTTTTTTAGACTGCAAAGCGTAAGGTTCCGTAATCTTTCCTCCCGAGTTCATCCCCTTTACACTAGGGTGAATTCCGTATGAGATTCTGATTAAAGGAGGTTATAGTGAGCTGAAAGGAGGCCAAGACATTGAAAATCTATGCTGATGGGATAGATATTAAATGGATGGGAATGGGGGAAGGTATTGAGGATAGACGCAGAACTGAGCCAGTTAACATTCCTTCTGATAGCCAAATTACTCTGCATAATTAATCGATGGGATGACGAGTCCTAATGATGGAATCTGGAGCAGTTTAATCAACCGCCTGTCCTCTAGTCAAATTGCTTTCTATTATATTACTCAGTGAGGTTTGCATATGTATCATTTTAGATAATCTAATTCTTACCTGCAAGGATAAGGAGTAATGCTAGCAAAATAGTCTGATTGCAATTGTTTTTTTTTCCCCCTTCCCTCAGAGAGGACCATCCAGAACTGTTGGAGAGTGTAAAGAGAACAGATGTCCCAGAGAAACCCAAAACGCCACAGCAGCTGTGGTATCTTCATGAGAAGAAGGCTTTTATGAAGCTGCACCCACAGGTAATGGGCCTTAGTTATTGTCCACATGACTCACTGCTTGGAAATGAACAATTGGGTGCAAATTCTATACATTGCAAATCTTCTGTAAGGCATGCGCTTCCTACGTGCAAACCTTGCTTCCTGTGGTCATTGTTTTTTGGTCATGCTTTCCTGTTAACCTCTGCCATTGCAAATTGCTGTCAATTCAGTTTTGCTATGTGGTCACAGTCAGATTTCTGAAGTGCATCTCCCAACTGACTGGGCCTGGGCAATGTGATAGTCACAACACCCCTTCATCACTCAAAGATCTTAGAATTTCTACATGTTGGAACCCATTTTTATTCATCAGGATGCTCCAACTAAATACTGTGGCTACCTCCATATCTGAAGGATAGGGGGTGATGGCGATAGAATGTCAGATTATCTGATTTAGTATAATGTAAATAGCTGACTTGCTAATAATCTCTTCCCCCAAGTGCTGTATGTAGCTTCTCAGTCTGGATTCCCTCTATTTTATTGACAGTAGTGTTGCTCCATGTTGAGAAAGGAGTTCCTCAGACCTTGCCGATTTGCAATTTTTTTCCTTCTATTCCTCCCATTACTACTCGATTGCTAGTTTTTGCCTGGCGTTGTTTGATCCTCCAGTCTCTATATCTGTAAGGCACTTGAAATCCAGCTTGCACTCACACCAGAATCATTTTGAGGATATAAAGTGTATGATGTCAATGGTGGTCATTAGCCTTCTGGTACCTGGAGCATGCTAACGAAAAGGGTCCTATACCAGTTCTGCAGCTGGGTGCTCAGCAGCTTGTACCATTTCCCAGGTGATCTTTTGATGCCATTCAGGCTGAAGTAGCTTCTGCACTGGAGCTAGTGCGAAGTCCCTTTCTCTGACGTTCAGTTGATGTGTCAGCTCTGACTGATCAAGGCTGCCAAACTGATTCGCCCCATCCACCTGTATTTATTCAGACTGTGCATTTACTTGGGGCATGTCAGACAACAGTTTATTGCTCCTTTAAAACCTTCCCAAGAGAAGTTTGAGTTTATATTGCCAATGGTTGAGGATCTTTCATTACCATGAATTAGCTCAGCTAATTGGCTTTGATTGCATGTGGGCTTCAATCAGAGTCTTAATCCTATTCACAGCATTGGCTCCTGTCAGCACTGCAGAGCCCTCCATATCAATGCCAATGCAGGTTGAAGCCAACTTGTGTCTTCTGATATATAAACAAAATGCTGGAAATACTCCAGGGCAGGTGCCATCTGTAGAGAGAGAAACAAAGTTAACATTTCAGGTCATTGACCTTGCATCAGAAGGCCTTTTGTATTTGTCTTATTCTCGGGAGGAAGAAAATTAAATGTTTGAGTACTTGACTAGCATTGCTCATTTAATTTGACCATATTTGAGGATTAATGAGTGACTTTTTCTTGTAAACACATTTGATCAGTGAGTGTACAGTAGATAAAAAGCTTTTAAGTCTTTTCCCTCAACAGTAATGTGCTGTGGGAATGCAACACCTTGTAGTCTCATAGCAAAATGCTGGAAAAACTCAGCAGGCCAGGCAACATCCGTGGAGAGAAATTAGAGTCAACGTTTCGGGTCAAAACCCTTTGTCAAGACTAAAGAGGCACAGGGAATGAAATAGATTAAGAGGCCAGGCTGGGAGAGAACAAAAGAGAAGAGACATTCAAAACGAGACGAGATGGTGATGGGACTAGTGGAGACAAAAGACTGCTCTAGATTAGGTGTGAAATGCGCTGGCAGAATGGGAGACAGCTGCCATGTGGGAGAGAGATGCCATGTCCTATCACCATCTCGTCTCGTTTTGAATGTCTCTTCTCTTTTGTTCTCTCCCAGCCTGGCCTCTTAATCTATTTCATTCCCTGTGCCTCTTTAGTCTTGACAAAGGGTGTTGACTCTAATTTCTCTCCACGGATGTTGCCTGGCCTGCTGAGTTTTTCCAGCATTTTCTATTGTTACCTTGCAGTCTCAACCTGGTGCCAATTGTTATCCTTGTAGCAGATGTCAACCAATCTAAGTCCAGGGTTGCTAGTAGAGAAGAGTTGTATTGTTGTGACTGGTAATCAAATGATATAACCACCACCACCACACAGGGTAGACACCATGTATCAGTAAAACTTTTGTTTTCCCAGGCAACTATGAAGGATGTTAAAGAGGCACTGGGGAAGCAGTGGTCCCAGCTGTCTGACAAGAAACGACTCAAGTGGATTGGCAAAAGCTTGGAGCAGCGTGAGCTGTATGAGGCAAGTAGATGCTGGCTAACGTGGTCTTGTGCCTGCAGCATAGAGCTAAAGGCTTGATTATGTAGGGTGGCGTGATGAGGATAAGTCTGCATATCGTTTTTTTAAAAAGAAGTTTCAGCAAAGGCTTAAATCTTGTCCTTTTGATGGATAAAATTTGCCTGTTTTGATATGGGCTTGTGTAAGAGTTCACTGGTAATGGTGAGTGTCCAAACACGCACACATGTCAGTGTGCTGTATGTAGGTCACTGGTTTATGTCTGTGATTCCTGCTTCTGCAGTCCCAGATGTCGATGCTATCCGGCTGAGTTCAGGCAAGCAGGGAAAAGTAGCAAGCAAACAGCTATGGGCCACTGTTGCACACGTTACAATTAGAAGCCTACCAGTAGGTTACATGGTTGGTTATCCTCTTGGTTGTGGAATGGTCCAAGAGGGTATGGGCTAAACTTGGGTACCTGACATATTTTATTTGATTGCTGTGTGAAAATTCATGTCCACCATGTATTAAATACAAACTGAAATCCCTGTTGCTTGGACATGTATGCTGTAGCTTCATGGATCTTCTGGTCAGGGGGTGGAAATGTAAGTCTGTTGATACTTAACCTGAACAGAGAAATTTTGGTTGTAAAATGTTACTGACACGCAATGGTTCATGGCACCATTCAGTGTAGGACTAAGCCATACAGACCAGAAGATTCAATTCCTGGTCTGTGTTGAGTTTACCAGTGGCAATTGGGCATCTACAATTGGCCTCCTACCCTTGGGCTGTGGAGGGGAAGGGGTGGAAATCACCCAGCATTTCTGTTCCTTTATTGCTCTCCCAGTGAGCCCTGCTTGGGTCAGGGGAAAGAACTGGGTCGAGCATGACTCTAGATTAGTCAAGAAATGAGAGCAGCAAAGAGAATGTATGAGAAAAAGGCCAGTGGATAACATAAAGGGAACTTTAAAGTCTTTTATAAACATATAAAGAGTAAAAGGATATTCAAAGGAAAGGTGGGGCTGATTAAGGACCTAAAAGGAAATCCTCTTGTAGAGGGCATGGTTGAGGTACTTGATGATGAGTAATTTGCAAAGTAGAAAAGTCACCCAGTCCAGATGAGATACATCCCAAGTTGCTGAGGGAAGTAAGGGTGGAAATAGCAGAGGCTCTGGCCACAATCTTTCAATCCTCCTTTGGATGTAGGAGTGGTGTTAGTGGACTGGAAGGTTGCAAATGTTACACCTCTGTTCATAAAAAGGGAGAGTGAGAAACCAGGTAACTACAGGCCAGTCAGCCCAACGTCGGTGGTGGGGAAACTTCCAGAGACCATAATCCGTGGGATGGCAGGAATGACTTATGAAGAGAGATTGGGTTGATTAGGCTTATATTCGCTAGAGTTTAGAAGGAGAGGGGATCTCATTGAAACTTATAAAATTCTAACAGGACTAGACAGATTTAGATGCAGGAAGGATGTTCCCGATGGCGGGGGAGTCCAGAACCAGGGGTCACAGTCTAAGGATAAGGGGTAAGCCATTTAGGACTGAGATGAGGAATTTCTTCACCCAGAGAGTGGTGAACCTGTGGAATTCTCTGCCACACAGGACAGTTGAGGCCAATTCATTAAATATATTCAAGAGGGAGTTGGATATATTTCTTGAGGCTAAAGGGATCAAGGGGTATGGGGAGAAAGCAGGGACAGGGTACTGAATTTGGATGATCAGCCATGATCTCATTAAATGGCGGAGTGGGCTCAAGGGGCCGAATGGCCTACTCCTGCTCCTATCTTCTATGTTTCTATGTGAAACTAGTGATTGTCGCTTGGATGAACATGGGTGAGTAAATGGGATGAACATGGGTGAGTAAATGGGATGAACATGGGTGAGTAAATGACAGCCAATGTGGATTTGTTAAAGGCAAATTGTGTCTGACGATCTTGAATTCAAAAGGTGTTTGATAAAATGCCACAAGATAGACTTGTTTGCAAAATTGAAGCCCATGGGATTAAAGGGGCAGGGGTTAAAGGGGCAGTGACAGAGTGGCTAGGAATTTGAGTACAAGACCGAAAGCAGAGAGTAGTAGTGAACTATGAACAGAAAATGCTGGAAATACTCGGATCAGACAGCATCTGTGGAGAGAGAAACGAGAGTTAGCATTTCCAGTTGTTCTAGGGGACATCATTTCAAAGTTTGCAGCTGACACAAAGCTTGGAAATGTAGTAAACGGTGAGGCGGACAGCAGCAGACTTCAAGAAGAAATAGACAGGCTGGTGAAATGGGCAGACACATGGCAGGTGAAATTTAATGCAGACACGTGTGAAGTTTAGTATAAGCTAAGTGGAACCGTTTTAAAGGGGGTGCAGGAGCCGAAGGACCTGGGGGTGTACGTACACAAGTCTTTGAAGGTGGCAGGACAAGTTGAAGCTTTTTAAAAATAAAAAAAAAACGCACATGGGATTCATGGCTTTATAAATAGAGACATAGAGTACAGAAGCAAGGAAGTTATGCTCAATCTTTATACATCGCTGGTTAGACCTCCGCAAGAGTATTGCGACCAGTTTTGGGCCCCACACTTTGGAAAGGACGTCAAGACCTTGGAGAGGGTGCGGAGGAAATTTACTAGAATGGTACGGGGATGAGGGGTTTCAGTTATCCGAAGAAGCTGGGATTGTTCTCCTTGGAGCAGAGAAGGTTAATGGGAGAATTAAGAGATGTCCAAAATTTATGTGAGGTTTTAATAGAATAAATAAGGAGGAACTGTTTCCAGTGGCAGGAGGGTCAGTAACCAGAGGATGCAGATTTTTAAGATAATTGGCAAAAAAATGCCAGGGGGAGATGAGAATTTTTATTTTTACTTAACAAGTCATGATGTGGAATGCACTGCCTGACGGGATGGTGGAAGCAGATTCAGTTGTAACTTTCAAAGCAAATTGGATCTCCACTTAAAGGAAAATGTTGCAGGGCTATGGGGAAAGAGCAGGGGAGTGGGGCAAATTAACCCCTGCAGAGAGCCGGCACAGGCCTCTTTCTGTGCAGTGTGGTTCTATGATTCTAATAGCATGACAACCCTCATTGTCTAAGCAAACATGCAATGAATAGTCACTTGGGTGTGGTACAGGAGGGCTGTGGAACCATGCCTCTATAGAAGAGAAGAAAATTTGGGGCAACAATTAAATTGTAAAATAGCTGGGTGTCAGTTTTGTAAACAGTGTTAATACTGATGGGTTATGAGATGTGTATCAGTTTCAACATGGACCACCTTCTGTTTGCAGGAAGCAATGAGAGATTATGTTCTACGCCACCCAGAGCAAAGTATCAGTCTGGACGATTTGACTAAAAATACACTGACTAAAGCCGAGCGGCAGCTCAAGGACAAGTTTGATGGTCGACCCACGAAGCCGCCCCCGTAAGTGTCCACCCTAAATGTGTGTGAAGGGAGCATCTTGAAAACAAAAATTAGAATGGACTTGATTAGCTGATAGAAGAGGCAGAAGTATGCTGTATTCTGCATGTTGGGCAGCCTGGTGTCTCGACACACCTAGAAACCCATCACAGTGTTTGAGTCTCCACATTAAGTTGCTGAGAAATCTACATCCACCTACAGCATTTCTGCTTATCCAATACAGAGTGCACACACACACTACTATAGGGACACATTGCACATGACCCAAGTGCAGAAGGTTTAGGTGCAAGTTGGCTTAAGACCAAACTTGGGGACCACTAAGTGTACACAGGGTTTGCTGCTGGAATGTAACCAGCTAAAACCCTGTAACTTAACCAAAGCAGCTTCCTGCTGCTTGTGTAGTTATGGCCACCCCACCAATTGGGGCATTGCTTTGCAATGTCATCTAGCAATGTCGGAACAGGAGTCGTCCATTCAGCCCCTCGAGCCTGTTCTGCCATTCAGTGAGATCATGGCTGATCTGTATCTTAACTTCATCCATCTGCCTTGGCTCCATAGCCCTTAATACTCTTGGCTAGCAAAAATGTATCGATCTCAGATTTAAAATTGATTTGAGCTAGCATCTACTGCTTTTGTGGGAGACGATTCCACACTTTGCGTCAAGAAGTGTTTCCTAATTTCTCTCCTGAATGGCCTGGCTCTGATTTTAAGGTCATGTCTCCCACCAGCAGAAACAAGTTTATTTTTCACTCTCTCTACCCTATCAATTCCTTTCAAAATTCCAACAAAACCTCAATCAAATCACTTCTTAACCATGCTGTACTCCATAGGACATGAGCCTAATTTAAGTAATCGTGCCTCATAATCTAACCCGTGGTAACATTCTGGTGAATCTACACTGCACTCCTTCCAAGGCCAATCTATTCTCTCTCAGGTGCGGTGTCCAGAACTGTACACAGTTCTCCAGATGTGGTCTAACCTGGGCTTTGTACAGCTGTAGCAAACTTTCTCCCCTTTTTATATTCGAACCGTCTAGTTATAAAGGTTAACATTCCATTAGCCGCCTTGTCTACTTTTTGTGCCTACTACATTTTGGTGATCTGTGTACATGGACCCTTAAATTTCTAAGGAACTGCACTGTCCCTAGCTTTTCACTATTTAAATAATACTTGGATCTATCCCTTTTTGGTCCAAAATGGATGACCTCACGCTTGCCTGCGTTGAAACCCACAGTTTCGCCCACTTACTTAATCTATCAATGTCTCTTTGTAATTTTATGCTCCTGTCTACACTACTTACTATGCCACCAATCCTTGTGTCAGTGGCGAACTTGGATATACGGCTCCCTATTGTGTTATCTAAGTCATTAATAAATATAGTGAATAGTTGAGACCCCAGCACAGATCCTCATGCGATACCACTAGTCACTTCCTTCCAATTTGAGTAAATACCCATTATCCCGTCTCTCTATCTTCTACTGCTTAACCAGGTCAATAATTTGCCTTCAAGTCCATGAGCTTTAATTTTAGCTCTCATGAGGAACGTTATTGAATGCCTTCTGGAAGTCCATATAAACTACATCCATAGACGTTCCCCTTATTTTCTCAAAATTCAGTTAGGTTTGTTAGACATGACCTACCACATTAGACACATCCACATTGGCTCTCATCATTTCTAGAGCCAAAAGGGAGGAATCCTGTGCCCTAGGGACTGGTCTCGCCCTCCAATTCCGCTCAAGCTGGTCAGTCATCAACAGTGTCCTTGAGTATTGTGGAACTGACTGGTTTAGGGAGTTGATTGGTTCCAAGCTCCCATTCTCTGGCATGTCATCTTGGATCCACCATGACCCTAAAGAGGTTGAACTTGCAGCAATAATCTATTGTGGATATCGAGATGGGACGTTCCAAGCAGTTGTACAACACGATACCTGACGACTTTCTCCATTCTATTTAGAAATGGCTATTCTCTGTATTGCGCTGAGCTAATGTCCAACATGAAAGATATTCCCAGCACGGAGCGTATGGTCCTGTGCAGCAAGCAATGGAAGATGTTGTCTCAGAAAGAGAAGGATGCATATCAGAAACGATGCGAACAGGTAAGGATTGTGGCAACTTGATGCATTTGCTAAAATCTGATGAGAAAGCCCTTTGCTGAAGCGTTCAAAACTTTTAATCTTTAGAATCAACTTATTAAAACCTTGTTTTGTTTCGCTTCTCGTTTGTCCTGAATGATGATTCTAGTGAAACTGGCTTCCATTGAGAGGAAGTAGTGGGATGAGCCTTGGTGATCTGGCTGCTGGTTCCTCTCTCTTTAAAGATATTGGGGTGGATATTTGAGCATGTAAGCTGTTGGGGGGAGTGGCTGATTCTAATTGGTTGTTTAATACTGCCATAACTTTCATTCGTAATAGAGTAGGAAGAATTGAGACCATTGCTTTGTCAGATGTTGACATCCTGAGATTATAATAATTCACGTTTGTTTGTTTGCTCCCACAGAAAAAGAAGGAATATGAAATTAACCTTCATCGGTTTTTGCTGGTAGGTGCTATTCTTTGATTCCCAGTCATGTGATTGTAATTGGAAGGTACCAAGAATGGATTGTAGATATTAACCCGTTCCCCTTCGGTGGAGTGTTGAGAGTGGCAGGTCTCCCTGGCTTGCAGCGGTTCTGTACCGCGTGAGCTATGATTTTCATGTTAAATTAAGCATTTTTTTCTTGGTCTCGTGGCAGAGCCTCCCAGAGCACGAGCAACAAAGAGTCCTCTCTGAAGAGAAGATGATTGGAATAAACAAGAGAGCAGCAAGCAACTTGAAGCAGGGTGGAGTTAAAGGCACCCTGGCATCGCCTTTAGATGCCGCCAAGGTGCGTGTTCATTAGCTTCACTTTTTAGCAACTTCATTTGCATCCGAGTTGGCATACATGGAATTTTTCCAGAGAAACTCATAGTCTTGCACACAGCAATGGATCAGTCTGTACACGAACCACATGCATATATTCGCACAGGTTCTTCGCGCACACAGTGCTTATCATCGTTTCAGGGATTTTAAAAGTAAAGCTTAAACTTGTTTTATGACAAGACAACATTTTTTGCCTATTCAATGCTGGGGGGAAATTTGCAATGGCAGCTTTCGTGACATTGTACCATTGCAGCCCTGAGAACACTGAGTCAATCATTACTCCCATCCTCTCCAAGACACTGATGCTTGGTTTTCGTCTGAAGAACTTTGTGCCAGCAAGCTATCTGGTGGGGGGTGGGGCATGACCACCAAGCCCAAACATGTCCTTCACGCCGTTCACACACGTTCCACAAAAACAGGTAAATATCCAGGAGTGCTCAATTCAATTGTGCCACCGCTGATTTTAGCTTTTAGCACAGGATTGAACCTGGGATGATCTTGGATCTCTCGCATGGTACCACACTGCCAAGTGATGCAAATATTTACAGAGCCAGTGGGCCACTCTGGTAGCTTCGCACTGTGTGGATGTTTGTCTTTGAATTTGTTAGGTCTTGATATCCACGTTTGCTTTTAATTGGGGCTGACATTGCACTGAATCTGTGGTTTTAACATTGATGTGGATCCACTCGCTGGATTTTACGCAGTTTTGTCTTTGGTTATCAGCACTTAAAGACCACATGGCTTGATTTGTTTATTGGTCTGGTTTCATGGTAGGTGTTGCCGGTCTGTTGGCTCCGATTGCCTCTGCTGACGTGTTTTCCATTGCCATCTGCGGGTGAAGCTTCACAAATCGGCTTCTGTGTCATTGGGTCTTGTACATGGTATTGCATTGTCACCTAATTCCACTGTTCATGCCAGGAGTGCCGAAATGGGTTAGAGGTGGCGGGATGGTATCTGTTGCTATCGCGCTCTTTTTCTGCAGGGTTTGATGCATTGGTTTTGACATCGCTCTTGTTCTGGATTTCTGTTGGGCTCCGGTCAGTAAGTCGCTTTCTGTGGAGCACCTGTCCTGCCCAAGGTTCTTTACTCTGAGAAATCTCTCACTAAGTGTTGGCTTTTTTGTCATTAATAGTGGTCTCTAAATAGACATCTGATGTAGGGTTCTGAAGAGGCACTGTGTTATTTGCCTTTACTCCACATGATTTGTTCTAGGGGATGCTTTGTAGATTTGTTGGCTAAAACATTTAAACTGGTGTCTCAAGTGTGTGTGTGTGTGTGTTTTTGACATCGTTTGGGATGTTTTCAGTGGCCTAGTCCGGCTCGGGTGTTGCCTGTAAATGACACCTATTGCTGGTGGTCCCTGGCAACCCCATGCCTTCTAGGTGGCGCTGTACTATTGTGACAGTACAGTGGCTCAATAAGACTACTTTCTCTGGCAATGGTTTTACACCGTGTGACAGCAGACCTTTTTAGCTCCTGCCCATCATACTGCACACATGGAAAGTGCTTATGGCAAGAATCTCAATCTTGCAAAGTTTAACAGGGATAAAGAAATTGTAATAGCTGGATAGGAAGCGATTTTACGTTCGTTGCGATTCAATGGCTGACCTTCGTTCCCTGTATGAACACTGGGGTCTCTGAGTGTATTTCTTACTATCAGATCCCTATGCTTCCTAAAGTGTGCTGTCTGTTTTTGCTTAGGATTAGTAAATGCTGATTCAAATTATTTTGTCTTTATAACTGATACTAAGTTTACCTTCATTTACTGATCGAGTCTGGGTTTGCACCTTCAAATGTCTTGAAGTAATTTTTTGGCTTTAACAGCAGGTATATTGAACAGCAGGTATATTGAACAGCATGCATATTGTGTTAGCTTCTTTTTCAGGTCTTCTCCATTTGGTGCGATGTTGGCTCCTCGTCGGATCCGACTGTTCTCGTGAGGGAGCTGATCACTCCCACAGAAATTTTGTATTGACTGTCCCTCCTCCCCAGCTGTTGTAACATTGCACATGCCTTACTTCAATGTATGCAAACTGCCTGTTGTTTCTTCTGGTTTGTCATATCCTCCTACTTGTCACTGCTATTCTGATCTTTCCCCTGCTCTTGCCCATGAACTCATGTTCTGACACTTGAATACCTGCTTTCAGCTAGCGTCTTTAGTCTGACCGTTACCGCGAGCAAGTCATACTTGATTATCAACTCATCTACATGGCTCTGCTTTTTAATTGCAGCCTCATTTTGGCAGAGATGGCTATGAGCAACAGGTTCAAGCATTGATCCTTCAAGCTCACTAATATGTGGATATATCATTAATATTTACAGTCAACTATATAGATGATGATGAAGATGAACAACCTTCCCACTCTTAATGCAGTTTCAGGGAAAGGCATGAATTGGCAATTTGATGTACAAACCAGTGATACCTGAGGGCATGCAGTTGAGTGTATTAGCATTGAATCAAGAGCAAAAGAAATGGCTTGTGTGCAGTCCAAACAGTTTTCAATACAGAGGCTTCACTTTGGTGTTGACGGAGGAAGATTTTTTTTTTGTCATGTTTCTTCTCATTGGGGGCATAGCTCTGGTGCTGTGGTACATGTTTGCTTTAGCTTAATATGCTTTCTCGAAGAAAGCCATGTCATGCTTGGGAACAGTGCTGACACTACTTAGAAGTCTTGTGGGATCATGTGAAATTTGAACTGGACTCTTAATACCGTTGGAGAGATGCTCCCTGCAGTTTGGAGGATGACGTCTTCATCTCCAAGTGTACAAGGAATCTCTTAAATCATATCTGGACCTTTGTCATTGTCTGTTGACTAATGTGCATTTGATTAGAGGCCATTGAACAGATTCTTTATTCAGGGAGTTGCAAGAATCCCAATTTTTCAACCTGTTCAAAAGGTTTTTGACTAGAAAGTCTGTCCATAAAATGCATTCAGGACTGGGGCTCTCGCCTGGATCCTATAGTTGGCAGTATGGTGATCTGGGTAATGTAATCTTCAAATATTTTGCGAAATAACTTCAGTGGGCTTGTTACAGATTTACTATAATGAGGGTAGCTCTTTTCTAGTTGTGCAAAATGCTTTTGAGGTGTGCATTTTTTATGAAGAAAATGATGCATATTGTGTAACCCACATAAATATAGCTCTTCAGCCCCGCTGTGTGCAAGCTGCTCACCGTCTTCCAGTTCCTGTTCTATTCTTGTACCGTGCTGTAGGTATTCTGCAATATGTATGTCTGGTTCTTATCAATGTTGTCTATCCTGCCCCCTTGCATTTGATAAGTTGTGGGAGGACTGAGGAGAAATGGTGTATAAGTAGTAAGCTTGCTGTGTGGCAGCTTGGTATATCCTGTATAAGCCAAATGTCAGTCGATGAATGGTTGGTACAGACTTGCACCCATTGCTGTTTCAGTTAAAAAGGCCTACGGGTGTGACAACGCCCAGGTCACTTATTGGTGGGTATTGATGTCCTACTGAACACTGCTAACCTTCATCTATCTGCTATTTGTAATTAGATTTTTTTTTCTCTTCGGTAAGTTTTTGCTTCTCGCTTGCTCCCTTCAGTGGTGTTAACTGCATCTTTGTGAAGTCATGATTCAGAACACGATTACCTTTTTCATGGGCTAATCTCCAAGCCCACAGGGGAGCCCTCTCTGCCATCGTACAACCCAGTTTGAGGTCTTCAAGCGATTTGGAAAAATAAAAGTAAACCTACTGTGATGGCTGGTGAGAAGTTATGCGTAATTGGAATGGGCCCACCACTTCTCTGGTCACAGTGCAACCTCTGACATCTTTTACTTTTATTGTGGTTCGATCGCCAGCTGAATAAATCTGAAAACCCTTAATAAACAAATACCCAACCAATATGGTAGATGTGTGATTATTTCTGTGCTGTGGTCTCTCTTACTGAATGATTTTCCCCTACCCCAACAGCTTGTTGTGTTGCCTTGCCATCTGCTGAACTGTTAGCTGGATATTACTGGTTATCACGTGGGAAATCTATATGCAAGAAATATTCCACAGCCAGAGTTGAGAGTTCATGGGTGTAAATGTGTGGCAATTTGGCATGCTGCCAAAGGTGTGATGGTATCCTTGCCTATTGGCAGCTTGGTGCGACTTTGTAGAATTCAGTTAAGCCTTTCTCCACCCCAAAACCCCCATAATTTTTCCAGGGAGTTTCTCTGGGTGTCAAATTGACACTTCGTTACAGGAGAGATTGTCATCACAGGGAATCTTGAGAGTGGTAAGTTCCAGATTTCCATTCTAGCTTTTACAAACCACTCACGTTCTTGGCCCTTTGGGTGCCATGGGCAAAGGTCATTATATATCCAGGTGACCCCACTTAACTAGTTGGATGTTTGTAGAATTCAGTGAAGGGAGCCTTGCGTATAGTGGCTGTAAAATATTGGTCCCAACAGTTAATGAATCTGGTTTGCTTCCATCATAGATGTATATCTACGTGGAAGGGCCATTGAATCAAATTCCAAATGTTCCTGTACTGGACTAGAATGGCTGTCCAGGGTGTTGCCTGATGAGAGTTTACCAGTTTGTACGCATTGTCTGTTTCAGTAATATTTGAGAAGGCCACTAGGCAACTTGGGGAGGGAATAAAAATGGCTTTGCGAAACTCTCCGCCCTCTGCTGCTGTTAGCTGAATGGGTGGAATTGGCTAGGGGATGATTGACAGCAAGAAGTCTTAACGTTGCACCTACAAATATCCTGGGAGGGCCCCAATATATTTTTAGTGTGCATCTGAAATGGAGGTAAACCGTTTACATCATTGGGGCCCTTTGCAGAGGAGGGGGTGTCCAATACTAGGATTGAGAGGCCTGGCAGCTTGAAGGTAGAGTGATTAAAGGAAGTGGAAGACCAGCTACCAGAATGAGCAAATGGTTAAAGGGTCTCTTCTCACATTTGTTATCAGACTACTTCTGACAAACCAAAGCGTCCGATCTCTGCCATGTTCATTTTCTCGGAAGAGAAGCGCAAGAAGATGCAGGAGGCGGAGCCGGATCTGTCGGAGAGTGAACTGACAAGAAAGTTGGCCAGGATGTGGACTGAGCTGTCTGAGAAGAAAAAGGTAAAAATTATTTGAGCGGCTGATAGATGCCACATGACAGTCTGGGCAGGGGGTGGCTCCACTCTGGATATTTCAGAAACCAATCCAATACTTGTAGGTGTGGTGCTTATTGATGGCCTGCAAAGTTGAACAGGACGTTGGGACCTCGGATGTTTAGTTAGCATAGTACTGGATGAAGAAAAAGTTTCAAGTTGACATTCTCTTCATTGAGTGTTAGCGGTCTGTTATTTCTAGATCTTGAATTCTATGGTCCTGGTTTAAAACAGCAATGGGTGCAGGGTGGCCTTTTGGAAGGCGGAGTCTGCTTGTGTTTTGAATGGATGGGAACAACACCGTTACAATTGAAATATTTAAGTGACTGAACCAACGGTTTTGTCTGTACTTGATGAGAGTTGGCTGATTCATGGTCGTTTCCATCCCCCTCCCAAAATAAGCTCAACATTGAGATCTGCAGCTCGGAAGTAAATTTGCAACACCAGTAAATGGTAGTGGATACAAAGACTTGAGTCAAAAAGTCTACAGTAGCTGGAGCTAGTAGCAAGTAGACGGTCAGTGATGAACTGAAAATCACATTTTCCCCCCCCCCCCCCCCCCCTATTTTAAACAAAATCAGACTTACGACCCTGGAATGAAGGAAGCATCTCCTGCATTTTCTATGTTCCATTCTTTCTGGCCAGATTCAAAAGGAAGACCACGATAGTTCTTTCTAGTGGCTATTTTGCTCCTCTTGGAGCTTTTGCTTATAAATATTGCAGTGTTTTGTCATAGAAGTACTGTATTCTTGCTCACATTGATAGCTGTGATTAGAACTGCAGTCAACACTCGGCTGATGTTGCCTGTGCGTATGGGTATAAAGATGTCAGAGGGGCATTCTCAACAAATCGCTTCCTCCATGGGGGTTGTTTCCTTGTCCTTTTGTTTCAAGGGGGGGTAGAAGTTTTCCATTGCGCCTGCCTTGGGGAGGGTAATAGTTGTATTCCTTTTATATCCAGATGTGCTGTTCAGCTTTCTTTAATCGTCGGTGAAATTTTCCCCTGAGCACTTTATCCTGCCAGTCTTCACGCACTGGCACCTTTTACTGAATATTCAGCCTGGTCCATACTCCAATAAGAGTTCGACTTTCGCTACGGAGTCTTCATGTGTGGACATGGGGATTGCATGTTCCTCCCTTGATAAAAATCTAGCCTCCTGATCACCTTTTTATTCCCTCCTGCCATGTAAAATTGCACAAGTCTTTTGCTGTATTTGTGGTGTTACTAGTTCTGTACTGGGTTTAGTTTTTTTTTTTTAAAGACTAGACTATAATTGCAGTTGACCGGGAAGAAGGGTTGAGCATCGAAGTGCTCAGTTTAATGGTTTTCAATAGTGGGTGATATTTATTTCTACTATAGTCAACCTGGCTGTAATCAGCCAGTATCATCATCCGCATTGCTGGAATCCTCCACCTTGAAGCTTGCAATGCTCGGTTCCTGCAATGGCTCAATGAATGAGTGTGAAGTGTGTTGAGGCGCACGATTATGCAGGCCCCAGATCCATTCTGTGACATGCTGCATTCGCTAACGTTGGGTCATCAAACTACATTCGGTGTCGCTGTGGCAAGGAGAGGGAAATTAATCTCGAGTTTCGGTTTCTGATGCCTTTCCAGTGCTCCTTGCTATAAACTGTACGCGTGCAGACATCTGACCAATGCTAGGATCTGGGTTGGCAGCCCCACAGCTAATGACCTGTTGACGTACGCTATCTATGGCTTTTGGGAAAGGTACGAGCGGGCCATTTTCTTTATGGAGATGTACCCCAGCATGAGTCGCTGCCTTCACCCGCGTGATAGGAAAAAGGAGGTGGGGGGAAACAAAAAAGATTTGTTGCTTGGTGTTAGGATAATGAGCAGAACCCCTGTGGAGTGCAACACCAGCTGCCTTCATTTAATTGTAATCCTCTTTTGCCTGTATTGAGTTTGCCACCATAGCCATTGCAACCCGTTAGCTGGAGTACATCAGGCTAATATCCAACTTTGTGAATAAGCCTGGAATATAAAACGCTTCAGTCAGCCATGTCTACTTGAGATTTGAATCTTGCTTTTCAAGCTCCTGTTCTCATTCGATTTTCCAGATGTTTCTTTACTCATGGTATCGCACAGCTTTCATTTCTTGTGCAGTAAGTTAGTTTTATGCCATGGTTCCACATTGTATTTATCATTCTGACAAGTTGGTCTGAAGATCGCATCCAATGTTTATGCCTTTAATATATCTTGTTGAGTTGAATTCCCTCTCCAAGATGCCACAGCACCAATATTTTCCATACGATTATATGCTGCTACTTTGGATGTTTTGTGGTGCTTTGTAACCGAACAGTTGTGGGTTTTTTTCTGGTAACGGGCAAGCAAGCATTTGGCTCATGGGTTGTAGAATGTATTTGGGTGGATTGCGACCTACCAGGAAGCACGGAGACTCATTTATACTGTAACACAGCTGAAACAATAGGACAATGTGCAAAGAGATTTTCTTGACCCCCATCTGCAAGACAGCTGCCTGGACTAAAATTATACTTTCACAAAACACAACTTGGCTCTTGACAGCTCCAGATGACAAGTGCTTAATGCTTTTATGCTTGAAGCTGGCCTCAAAATTAAGTCCTGGATTTTCCCCAACACTTTTGCTGCTTTAGCTGGTCAGGAAATGTTGGATGGTAATTTTAGTTGTGGTATGGTTTACTTGGACCATTAAGCATAGGACTGCTCAATGCTATGCAATGGAGCTACTTAGACTTACCATGCATGACTGCGTGGCTCAAGCTAACAAATGTTTTTTGTAATTGTATGATTCAAGCTGGCCCTCCTTACTTAGTCATAGGTTCCCAAGTTTGTTTTTTGTGTGTAGTGTTCGAGCAAAGAATATTAACTAAACCTTGTGGGGATGACCTTCCTTGCCCTTTGAAGCACATGTTCAAAGCTCATGCAGTCTTTGAGCTTGTGTCTAAAGCCTCATTTGTGTACTCTGGAAAGAACTGGGGCAGCACCAGAATTGAGCCTTGAATGCACTGTGTTCTATTGAGCAGCAGGGAACCACATGATTCCCATGGCTATTGCAGGAATGCAGAACTTCAAAAGGAGAATGCCCCATGGTTGTCCCCATTTGGAAGACTACCCAATCATTTGTTTGTGGTGGTTGAACATGATTTGAAGAAATAGGAGGACTATACTGCAGTCAGTAATCTAACCTTCCAGCAAAAAGTAGCTCTGACCTAATGGTAGATTGCGATGCATTCGGTGACCTGGTTATGTTGTTTAATGGAAGGAACTATATTTTGAAGGATCTAAAATGATGTTTTTGCTGCAACAGGAGAAGTACCGGCGCATGGAGGCAGCGGCAAAGGCCGAATCGGAACAGAAAAGGCAGGGCTATGGAAAAGACGGAAAAGGCCCTGCTGTCCGAGGGAAGCTGCCAGAGCCACCCAAGACTGCAGAAGAGATCTGGCAGCAGAATGTGATTGGCGATTATCTGGCCAAGTACAGGGTATGCACCGGGCTAGTTGGAAAGAGAGGCAGAGACCACTTGGAATGGAGGGGGTGGGGAAAGGAAGAGAGGATAGGCTACTTGCCAAGCTCAGAATGGGCAGGATTACTGCTGGGAGGTTATCTGTGGCATGAGAGAGCAGGCACTTAAATATTTCAGATTTTGCTGCACATTTGTCCTCCAACATGTAAGAATCTTTTGCTGTTGTGAATACTGACTTGAAATATTGTACAAAGTGGCTAGCTTTATTTGACGTGCCCCATGTGTCTTCTGTACCCCAGAGGAGATCTATACACGGCTGTGTGCTCTGTCATGTGTTTATTGCTTCCTTCAGTAATGCCTCTGCTTCCTCCTCCTCCTTCTCCTGCCCGGATCAAGCCCCACGTTTTATGCAAAATTACTGCTGCCAATCGGAGCTCGTCTTGTAGTGCTTTAGCATAGTTTACCTATTTGTCAAACCTGATTTGTTAAACTCTGCATAATACAGAAATGACTAATGTGTATCACAGCAGCCCTGTGCTATGTGGTTTGTGCCCATGGGATACAGTGCCTTGGCTTAAACTGCAGCTTTTCTCTGATCTTAGCATTATGCCACTTTTGTCTGTGGGAGGGAAAGTTGCCTTTTTAGGTCTGGCAGCCAATTATCAAAGTTTCTTTAAAATATTTGATGCTTCCTTGCTCAACCTTCAAGTGTGTAAATTCTCTGCCATCAAATAGGGGAAACCAGTTTGGGGTGCAATTCTTTTGCCATACCAGAGCTGTGTTAGTCAGGTGGGTGTCCACATTCCTGCTCTACTTGGAGTGTATTCCAGAAGACAACTCTCTCTAGCTTTCTTTCTCCTGCCATCTGCAACAATTCCAGTGCAGTGCTGAGGGAGTGCTGCACTGTCGGAGGTGCAGTCTTTCAGATGAGACGTTAAACCGAGGCCCTCGTCTGCTCTTTCAAGTGGACATAAAAGATCACATGGCACTATTTCGAAGAAGAGCAGGGGAGTTATCCCCGGTGTCCTGGCCAATATTTATCCCTCAACCAACATAACAAAAACACATTATCTGGTCATTATCACATTGCTGTTTGTGGGAGCTTGCTGTGCGCAAATTGGCTGTCACGTTTCCCACATTACAACAGTGACTACAGTTCAAAAAGTACTTCATTGGTTGTAAGGCGCTTTGCGACGTCCGGTGGTCGTGAAAGGCGCTATATAAATACAAGTCTTTCTATGGCTTTTGTATGCAGGAAAAACTTCAACAACTAATCTGCAACAGTTCCAGTGCAGTGCTGAGGGAGTGCTGCACTGTTGGAGGTGCCGTCTTTCAGATGAGATGTAAAACCGAGGATTCATGTTGCCCAACAACCTATTTCTGTAAAAGGTTTCAACAGACCTTTTATTCTTCGCCAACATGCTGATATCATGAAACATGTTCCAAACCCAGCAGCATGATCCATCGTGACTGACTAATTTGCCAGACGGAAATTTTTTCAGGGCACAATGGCCTCCCTTGACTCTGTGTAAAGTGACTTCTAATTCTGGTTCTTGAAGAGCGCAGTCAACAGCTCTGGATCAGGAATGACCCAGGAAATCCGCACCAATGGAGCCAGTTCCATGTCTGTTCAAAATGCATCTCGGACCCAAAACCCTTTCTCCAGCTTCCAGTTAAAAGACTGCCCATGTTTTGCCTCGGCGACAGTGGGCCAGTGTAACTAAAGGGTTGAAGCCTTCGGTCATTGCATTAATCTGCTGCCATTAGTTGATTCTGGTGCAGCCACAGCCAGCTTGGGACTAGTTTATAGTCTTATCTTTAACATGAAAGCACCCATCAGGGCTGGAATTTATGGAAGGAGCTGACTGGCATCGTAATACCTCTTGCACCGTAGCCAGTGTCCTTTTTTAAAGTTTCTTCAAAGAATGCTCTGTTTCAATTTGCTTAGGCACTGGATTCTCTGCTTCAAACAGTAACTGCCAGCCCGCTGAACTGCTAATGCACATGTTTTTCCGTTAACTGAAGCCAGTATTTATGATTACACTGGAGCACAACTCTTCAAAGAGGAAGCTTGTACATCTTCCATGTTCCTGGCGTTTGTAACGCCTGTGTCATTTCCTCGTTAATGTCTGTCCAATCTTGTGAATTAGTGAATTAATTGTACACTTCCAGCTTTGGTATGATGATGATGATTTTGACCAAGCTGTTAAGTGTACTATGCTTCCGGTAGCCTAAGGATTGTGCTACTTTTGAGGCCTTAATTGAAATTCCTCCCCAAGGTGATCAGAACATTACCTCCCTAGAGATTCAATTACCACAAGATACTTTCTTTTGAAATGTGGCTCTTTCCATTCTGCCATTGTACCTCCGGCCTTTTAATCTGCGCGTAGAACAAACCGTATTTGTTCCAGATGATTGTTGTCCACGGTAGCAGAGTTTTCAGGAAACCAAATTCTAAATGGGCTGCAGAATGCATTTTTGCTGGCAATGGTTGCTTGGGTACGGTCAAGGCCCATTTATGCAGATCTGCAAACAACTTTGTGGTGCATTGTTAGAAGGCACACCCATGGAGTTCGTGTATGAAGCAATCCCCACTGCGTTGCTATAAATTGCCGTTTGGTTCTTTTCAAAGAAGGATATTGGTCCAAAAACAAGTTGCAACAAATCCAAGCTCTGCCTACTTTTGTTTTGTGTGCTGCAGTGGTAATGCTCGTCTGCATGTGAACAGTAAATTAAAGAGAGTTCGAGCAGATGTTTGTAGTCTTTCTGGTGTTCACCCTCCTTTCCAGATCGACTTGGATATTCAAAGATCGAGGATCACCGGTCTGGTCTGAAGATAATCTCTTGATATTCCACGTTCTGTCAAGATTTATTACTGTTCTGATGAGCCTGACTATGGAATACTTTGTCCCTTTCCTTAATCTACATACGGACTTGTTGCTCGGGAGCGGCCATGTTTTCTTTGGTTTGTCAGAATCAAAATTAATTTGAGAAACCACCCGATCTGTCAAATGCTACAGGAAACTTTCTGGTATCCGGCACTGACGGGACCAAGCTGGTGCCGTACCATCAAAACTGCCGTAGAAACCAGCGCTAATGTAAAAACATACGGAGCTTTTGAGCTCCGTGTGAATCAACAAACCCTGTTGCTTACAGCTTCAAAACAGTCGGCCGCAGCTTAAAAGCGTCTCTGTAGCTAAGCAACAGCTTCAGCTAGACCTTGAAGAGCCTGACTGGAGGAAAAAAAAGCAACGAGTAGTAAAAAAAAACTTATAGGAAACGGCTCCTGAATTTTGCCGGTAGATAGAGCTTTCCGGACATGAAAGTTTCCTGTATTTGCATTTGTGACCACTTGTTGCTTACAAATGAGGCTACATGTTTCATGAGCATTTTTCAACACACTAACACTGGCCAAATCAGTGGGCTGGAAGACGATAACCAGAGACTTGTGTATCAGATGCTTTAAGTCTGATTTATTTTTTCTACAGCTCTTCGTACAATTGGAAATGTTCAGTCTGCAGGCCGGAAAATTGGATGTCATTGGCATGGCATGCTTCATCACGTACAATCTACTGAGCATTTGTACCGTCTACAGTGCTGCCTTCTTTGCACAGTGCGTGAATTCCTTTCCAGCTTCAGCACTGCTCTTGAGGGTGACTGTCCCACCCTCGTTTCTTGACAGACACACCAGTTATGCCCAATAAATTCTTTTGGGATTTGTTTAATCTGTACTCCCAGAGAATTGGAGTGGAGGTGTTTTTTTGAAGCATTGCACACGTATTTAGTAGCGCATGCTGTCAGATTGATTGTAATCTGAGCCGTGTCTTGACGTTGCAAAAATGCTGGGCTTCATGGTGTGTCTTTTGTTTTTTTTTAGAATGACCGCTCTAAGGCTATAAAAGCGATGGAGGCTACTTGGAGTGCAATGGAGAAAAAGGAGAAATTAATGTGGATTAAAAAGGCGGCTGAGGATCAAAAGCGATACGAGGTACTCTCCTCTCTGTTCCTCTTACAGCAAGTTCAGTACCAAGGAGACTTGCTCTTGACTGGCTTAAGAATTGAGCTTTTTGCTGTTCCTTGATCAACTAGGTTGACAGCAAGTATCTAACTGCTATACTTGGTGTTCCTGCTCATGGGTATGTTGCAGTCCCGCTGAAGTGGGTATGAAGTGCCCCCCCTGCTCCACAGCATCCGAGTGACCTCGCACACTCTCGTCACCTCTTGAGTACTTAGTTCAAAAAACAGCACTTGATGGTAGGCTGAAAGTTTAACCCTTGCGGTGAGCTGCAAGGGTCCTGTGTGAAATCAGATTGAGCAGTCTCAACCCAGTTCCTTATGGGCACTGACTCGCAACGCCATTTGCCTCCGTGTGCAATTGTACAGGGCCTTGGTGAGACCACATCTTGAGTATTATGAGCAGTTTTGGTCGGCTTCTCTGAGGAAGGATGTTCTTGCCATGGAGGGAGTGCAGCGAAGATTCACCAGGCTGATACCTGGGATGACAGGAATGACGTATGAGGAGAGATTGGGTCGATTGGGCTTATACTCGCTGGAGTTTAGAAGAATGAGAGGGGATCTCATTGAAACTTATAAAATTCTAAAAGGACTAGACAGACTAGATGCAGGAAGGATGTTCCCGATGGTCGGGGAGTCCAGAACCAGAGGTCACAGTTTAAGGATAATGGGTAAGCCATTTAGGACTGAGATGAGGAGGAATTTCTTCACCCAGAGAGTGGTGAACCTGTGGAATTCTCTACCACAGAAGGCCGTAGAGGCTAATTCATTAAATATATTCAAGAAGGAGTTAGATATATTTCTTAAGGCTAAAGGGATATGGAGAGAAGGCCGGAACAGGGTACTGAGTTTGGATGATCAGCTATGATCGCATTGAATGGCGGAGCAGGCTCGAGGGGCCGAATGGCCTACTCCTGCTCCTATCTTCTATGTTTCAATCTCCAGCCACATGGATGGCAATGTATGTACACGGTGCAGCGGTGGGGGGGGGGGGGGGGGGGGGGGAAACAAACGTCTGAAACTGGAGCTTGGGTTCTTTGGGGCAGAGAGAGGTTCACTCTGCATCCAACTGACGCACTTGACTTGGGAATGCTTGATTCTGACCGTGTTGAGGAAATGTTCAAGATGATGCCTCGTCTTGGTGAACGCAGATTTGCCAAAAAAAAATATATTTTTTGAACATTTTCCTTGTGTCTACGGGAGAAATTGAAAAGTGTTTCGGCTGTGCTACCTGTATAGATAATTATCTCTCCGTCTTTATTGTAATTTGCAATGGCTTTTATTGAATCCAGTAAGTAACTGAAGTTGAGGCAGGCTAGAAGGTGCCAAGATAATAACCAGAAAAATTGCTCTAGTGGAATATGTGCTACAGAATAAAGGGCCTGTCGAGGACCCTCAAAGTGACTAACTTCAGATGCTGGACACATCGGCCTAAATGGGCATTAGGGGCCATAGGCAGAAGAAAGGGAGTGTCATTCATATTCAAGGCCAGAAAACACTGACCATTACACCAATTTGTTTCAATTCAGTTCGTTCAGATAGTACTGTATTGCCTTTTGAACTAATCAAATCCTTCCAGGTTGATTAGGGTGTAAGTATGCCTATGCTTTTTTGTGTGTCTCTCAAATATGTGTCCAGCTCTTGTCCATACATTTGTAATTCAATGGCAAAATGGAGTAATGAGAAAATATATAATCATGCAGTGGGGGGTCCAGTCATAGATGACCACTTTATGCCTTCCTCCCAGTCTAGTGCTGTCACCATTTGGTTGATTGCACACCGCAGTCCTGTCAGTTAAAGGAGCCATCAGTAACCCTACATCAGCCACAGGACTGTGATCATGGGGACATATTGTAGTAGTTGTACATATTGTTCTCGCCCAGCCTAGCCTCTTAATCTATTTCATTCCCTGTGCCTCTTTAGTCTTGATAAAGGGTTTTGACCCGAAACGTTGACTAATTTCTCTCCACGGATGTTGCCTGGCCTGCTGAGTTTTTCCAGCATTTTCTGTTATTTTGTACAGTGTCAGTTGTGGCTCAGTTGGTAGCACACTCTCCTGAGTCAGAAGGTTGTGGGTTCAAGTCCCACTCCAGGGACTTGAACCCACAAAGCTAGGCTGACACTCCCAGTGCAGTGCTGAGGGAGTGCTGCATTGTCAGAGGTGCCGTCTTTCGGATGAGACGTTAAACCGAGGCCCCGTCTGCTTTCACTTAAAAGATCCCACGGCACTATTTCGAAGAGGAGCAGGGGAGTTATCCCCGGTATCCTGGCCAATATTTATCCCTCAACCAGCATAGCAAAAACAGATTATCTGGTCATTGTCACATTGCTGTTTGTGGGAGCTTGCTTGTGCGCAAGTTGGCTGCCGCGTTTCCCACATTACAACAATGACAATACTTCATTGGCTGTAAAGCGCTTTGAGGCGTCCCGTGGTCGTGAAAGGCGCTGTAGAAATGCAAGTCTGCCTTTTTAGTTTAGCTTTTGTTGGAACAACCTGCTGTTATCGGGATAGGGGGAACATTCTGCATAGGAAGCTTTCATTGAAATTATTTTTGACCTGAATTACCAATAAACTTGTCTCGGGTTTTATTCTTGCTGTCCATCAGAATAATTGACCCCTGTGAAACTCCAATGCTTGACTCAGTGACCTCGGGCGAGGGGACAAGGCCTGTTTGTGATTTCGCATCAGGTGGAGCCCAACAATGGTATCAATCCCTAGGCGCTTCAAAGGAAGCACGATAACGCAATACATTTCTCTGCTTTTATACATTTTTAGTACTGTAACCGATCTGAAGAATGCACATCTCCTTGCACTTCATTAAGATTTTACTGGATTTGTATTTAAGTGCCATGCAAGTCTGGTGGCATCATGCAATAGGTTCAATGGTAGAGATCATTCACGATCTGGAAGTGGTGTTGGGGGATGTACCCAAGTGGGCGAGATCAGCCCATACAGCCGACTGGGATGGGTAATGAAGTATAATGGAAATGGTCACCGTGCACCGAGTTGCATCAAAAATGTCCAGGTACAAATGAGCAGTTGACTTGTACCGTTGGTTTCTCAGTGGAGTGAATTCTGCGCACATGTTCTGATGACTGCCTGTTAGGATATCGCGAGTCACAGAAGAATGCTAACGCCAAAACCGTGGTGGGAGCAGAGTCCATAATGGCTTAAAGTTGTCCATTTCACTCGGATGACCAGATTGGCTGGCGCGGGAAACTGATGTATCGCACAAGTGCAATAGGGGTGTGCTTGGGAACTAGGACTCATGATGGCAGAGTAGAGGGAGCTTTACTCTGCTGCTGTGCTTCTTTGGTGTCGAGTGGAAATCCCCTCCGTCCCCAACGCTGGGATTCCTCGCCTTGCTGAAGATCGCAACTGACCAAAAATGCAAGTACCGTATATATATTTTTTGGCTAATTGTTTACAGGGTTTGAGCTCTGTAAATTTAGACCAGTTACGTTGCAAGTTTGATCCCTGTTCTGTGCTTTAATTAGCTGATCTTACCCAGGACAGAAGTTTGGTGCTAGAATTGGCTTCAATGCTACTCTGTTAGGGTAGTGGTGAGGAGGATAGTCTGGATTCCTGCTCCCAAGAGTTGCCCAGTGCCCTCTACTGACTGCACGCGTGTGGATGTCAGTAAGTAGGATTGGCCTTTGCAGGAAGGTTTCCATGGTAGAAAGACTATTGACCTGTCTAGATTTGCACATGAGTGCCCAGTTGGATGAGAGATTCAAACTGCTATGGCTGCAAGGACCATCACACCCAAGCCTGATTTCTCCTTTTGCCCAGCATTCAGATACACACTTTCAGAGGCAGTCATTAGATAACTAGCAGGAACGGCAACCCTTGGATCTTATTTCCCGTCTGTCTTCCTCTTCTCCACCTCGACCCCAGGTTGCTGGGGCCAATTGTATCACTATCGCTGCTCTACCATTTTGCTTTACCTAGATATTGTGGAAAGGGAAGAGAAAGTCTTTTAAGCAATGACCCCAAGGATGAAAAACAAATCGGTGTCCACAGCCTTTCACTGCATAAATGTCTATTAATTTTATTATTGATGCCTTCTGTTTTTATAAGTATTATCTCGCATTTCAGAAAGAATTAAGTGAAATCCGGACACCAGCAACAAACACGAACAAGAAAATGAAATTTGAGGGGGAACCAAAAAAGCCACCAATGTATGTACCTCTTTTATTATCAAAATGCGTACAATCACTGGGTGAGAAGTAGACTTAACCCTCATGTACTTTCCAGCTTTTAGTGCATGCCCCGTGTTATTCAGAGACTTGAGCGCACAAATCTAGGCTGACACTCCAGTGCAGTGCTGAGCGGGTGCTGCACTGTCAGAGGTGCTGTCTTTCGGATGGGGCGTTAAACCGAGGCCCCGTCTGCTCTCAGGTGGACGTAAAACATCCCACGGCACTATTTCAACGAAGAGCAGGGGAGTTATCCCTGGTGTCCTGACCAATATTTATCACTCAATCAAAATCACACAAAAAACAGATTATCTGGTCATTATCGCAATGCTGTTTGTGGGAGCTTGCAGTGCGCAAATTGGCTGTAAAGCGCTTTGGGGCGTCCTGTGGTCGTGAAAGGCACTATATAAAAATCTCTCTCCCAACTATAAATTGCATCTTGTATTTTTTTTTCATAAATTATCATTTTTTGTGTTGGGGATTTGGCAGCAGTAGAGCGAGTGGAATGATCGTCCGAGAGAGTGACGGATGGGAGGGTTGTGGTTGATGAAGGACAGAGCTAGAGGAATCGAGGAGGGGAGGACATTACTGGAGGGACTGATGGTGTGATTTGGTAGTTTCTTTTCCTGCATCCTTTCGACTGTGAAGCTTCCCTGACCATTCCACCAGTTCTGTTCTAAATAAAATCACAGAGCAGTGTTGGAAAGCCTTGTAAATGCGTTGCAGAGAGGCTATGGTATGTGATCCCTCGATGAGCTGTACAGTGTGTGTAACTGCTTTCGGTGTTCGAGTGCAGACAGGGGTTCACAATACTGTTTCATTTTCCAGAGTAAAATTAACCTAAAACGTTCATCCTTATGATGATGGTGAGTTTGTATCAGCACTTTGGCCTGAGGAGTGTTAATATTGAGGGATTGCTGTGTTTCAGGAATGGTTACCAGAAATTTTCCCAGGAACTTCTCACTGGCGGTGAGCTGAACCATCTGAATCTGAAGGACCGGATGGTGGAGATTGGGCGAAGATGGCGGAAAGTCACCCAGGCTCAAAAGGACCGTTACAAGAAGATGGCAGAAGAACAGCAATGCCAATACAAAATCAACCTAGAAGCCTGGCTTAAGGTAGAAAGAGAGTCTGCGCAGCAACTGAAAGCAGGAGGGGGTTCTCGTTGGCGAGTTTGGATACATTTTACACTGCCAGTTGAGGATGTATTTTCCACCAGTCTATGGTTGGGCCTCTGAATAGATGGAGCTTAGCTGGCTGCTGCATTCAGCCACTTACTGTGCCCTTCAAGTAAAGATATGGAGGTGGCTGCTTGGGTGGTGGACAATGGGACTCTTAGCCTCATGGAGGCTTATGGGGTAAATGGCCACTAGAGGGGAAATGAAGAGTGGTGTTTTCCATTTAAAATGTAGCATAATGTTAATAGTACATTTAAATTGGCCCTCATTTGCTCAGCCTTCATGCATGTAGTGAGTTGGTCTTCATTTGGTCACCCTTCGATTGTCCTCTTCTTCCACTGGCTCCTTTAACCCAGTAATAAATACTGAGTTGATCTTATCTGTACCTTTTTTTGATAGTGTTTTATACCTCAGTGAGGCTGCCCCTCAGCCAACTTCTCTCTCCACACCTTCTCGAGTCTTTCCTCACTTGGGGATCATTCTTCTCGCTGTTTCCTACCTCCGTTCCAAAGTATGCCATGTACATTCTGAGGTTCAGTGACCAGAATTGCAAGAGAGATATGACCAGGGTATATTAAAGCCTGAGCATAGCCTGTTGTAGATCTGTACTCCACTGTTCTGGCTAAATATCCTGCTATATTATTTTGCGCCTCTATTTTCTCAATATTGAAAGTAGCGAATCGATCGCCCTCGTTGATTTTCAAAACTTACCTGGGCCCTTCATTGTGTATGTTCATTCTTTAAATGTGCAGTATTTTACAGTTCTCACTGATGAACTTTATTTGCCATTTATCTGCCCAATTGCATAACCAATCTAAATCTTTCTGCAAAACCATAACTGCATTGTCCATCCCTACGGCATGCCATTTTAATGTCGCCTGCAAATTTAATGAGCTTACAGTTCTGCGTTTCATGACTAAACAAGAATCTGATCCCTGAGATGACTCACTCAGCAACCCCTCCCCTCTCTTCCCACCTCCCACTTGCACCCCAGGCTGACTGCACACCTTTCAAGTACAGCAAACTGTTACCCGGAGGTTAAATGCCCGGCAAGCTCGAGCCACCGGCAAAAATCAGGGGCCGTTTTGTTAGGTTTTTTTTTTCTTCTCGTGGCTTTTTAGGCTCTACAAAGTCTCTAGCTTAGCAACAGCTTCAGAGAGACGCTTCCAAGGTACGGGCCGACTGTTTAGAAGCTGTTGCTAAGCAACAGTGTTTGTTGTCAGATACGGAGATGAAACGCTCCGTATGTTTCAACACTAACGCTGGTGTGTCCGGCAGTTTTGAGGGAACGGCAACAGCTCGGTCCCGTCGGTGCCGGATAGCACAACGTTCCCTGTATTCTGATTCCTTTAAAATAATTTCTTCTCCAATCCCACATTCTACCCTGATTCCCATGGACTTCAACTAGTCTTTCTTCTGGGACTTTTTTTTCCTTTTCTCTACAGCTCAAAAGTTTGGTTCTACTGCCCTTTTACTTTGACGGACAGTAAGCAGAAGCGGAGAAATAGTTTTGTTGGCCCCTCATAACTTTTAATGAAGTCCAGTGGTTTCTGACTGGACTTGCTGATCACCATTATCTGGTATTTACGTCGGTACTGATGCATGTTGCTTAAAAGGAACAGCCTGGCAAATGGGGGCTACACGGTCTTAATTAGTCACAGCCTTTAGTTATTGTAATGGTTTGGGACGGGAGCCATTCTTTTCCTTTGAGCAGGATAAGTGCAATATTTGATTCTGGGCATTGCTTTGTTTCCTTAGAGCATATCTCCCCAAGAGAGAGCCGTGTACAAGGAATACACTTCAAGTGTAAGTCAACCAACCATCGTTTTGAGAAGCTTTGTGTTTAAAACTTGTGGTTTTTTTTTTAAAAGAGATTTCTGTTTGTGGGGTGGGGACAAATTGACTATTTCTCTTTCATCGCATATTGTTTTCTGTTGACTGGCTATATTGCACTGAAACACACCACCTTATGGCCTGTGAACTAACTTATCTCCGCTAAATGACAGTGTCAGCTGTGGCTCAGTGGGTAGCGCACTCACCTCTTGAGTCAGAAGGTTGTGGGTTCAAGTCCCACTCCAGAGACTTGAACACCAAAATCTAGGCTGGCACTCCAGTGCAGTACTGAGGGAGTGCTGCACTGTTGGCGGTGCAGTCTTTCGGATGAGACGTTAAACCGAGGCCCCGTCTACTCTCTGTGGATGCAAAAGATCCTATGGCACTATTTTGAGTTATCCCCGGTGTCCTGGCTAATATTTATCCCTCAATCAGCATCACTAAAAACAGATTATCTGGTCATTATCACATTGCTGCTTGTGGGAGCTTGCTGTGCGCAAATTGGCTGCCGCGTTTCCTGCATTACAACAGTGATTGCGTTTCCCAAAAAAAAGTACTTCATTGGCTGTAAAGTGCTTTGGGACATCCTGAGGTGGTGAAATGCGCTGTAGAAATTCAAGTCTTCCTTTTTTAAATTAATGAGGTACCTAGAACTTGACCCAAAATGGTGGTGACTAGGGTTTGAGTTTCTATAGGGATTAATAATGTTGTCTAGATCTGGGAGGGGGGCAAGGGCAATCTTTGGGGAATGTGACATTTGAAGTATTCTTGGAATTTTTGTCGGTGGATGGATAAAGAGCAGGGAGGGAAAGGTAGATTAACACTGATTATGCTAATTGTGATTTTTTTTTTAATGAACTTGCTGTAATATCATTGACTGACTGACAGAAACGCAAAAGTACTGCAAAGGTAGCCAGTCCAAATCCCAAAATGAAGATCACAGTACCAACACAGACTGCAAGTGTAAGTATCTCTAGATTTGTAACTCTCCTTAGATCTGCTAATGGCACTGCAATATTCTTGTGGCTGAGCTAATTGATAGACACAGGAGATGTGTTGGTTACAAAATGGACTAAGAGTTTTGGGGGGGGGGAATTCAGTTCTTTGCGCCTCCCATTCGCGCCTTAAGAGGGAGCTAATGGGGCGTAAAGCAACTAGCGCCCGGGCGCAGCGATGTTTGCGCCGCTCGTGAAATTAACTGGACATTTTGCGGCGGCGCTGAACACTACCGCCACGATCTCCTGCGCCGGCAGATCGTGACGTCAGTCGAGTGCGCAACAGTAGTGCCCCATACTGGATATTGATTGGCGCCGCCTGCCGCTAACACTGACAGATTGAGGGGAGCGTTTTTCAGTCGGGAAGGGACTAGGGGAGCGCTATTTAAAGGCGACTGCTTCCTGCCTTTTTTTGTTGGTGACATTTTTGCACCACGCATTCAGCGAGAGAGACTTCTGGAGAGATTCAACGCTGTGTGAAGGAGTTTTGAGTACTGAGCAGCACTTTGCAGGTTCATTTTGATTTGCTCTTCCTTGCTTTGCCAGCGCTCTGAGGTAGCGCCTCGCTCCTCGGCATTTGCGCCTTAAGACAGGTGTGAAGTGCCTGATTTAGCGCTCCAATCACCTCCAGGGGCGATAAAAGCCAAGTTTGCCGTCAGCGGCGATAATTAGCGCCAGGCGCTAAACTTTGCGCACGGCCGATAATGGTGCCCCAAACGGGGCGATACTGAATTTTTCCCCCCTGGTCTTGAATATTGGGGGTTATAACCTTGTGTAAAATGTACTAGGCATCTTGCAGTTTACCTGGTATCTGTCTTTCTGTTCACCATTAAATGAATTGAGTTTACTGTTGATAAAGACTTGATGAGGATTGCTCTGTGGAGAGGCCACTATAGCAATGCCTGCTGTAGGCTTACCTTGTATTGCTGCATACTCCTGTGCCTAGCAGCATGAGTTATTCCCACCGCCTCATCCCTGATTTAGCTGCTATTTGGAAAGTTCCTGCCGGCTTGAAGTGCTGACCGAGGTGAGGCTTAAGATCACTATAAACCTATTCACTCTGTCACTATCCACACTTGGAATGTTGCCATCCACTCTGCAGTAGCTTCAGTCGGATACCACAGGGTGTGCTTGTGTAACAAGTGCCATAAAATGGTATAAGAACATAAGAAATAGGAGCAGGAGTCGGCCATTTGGCCCCTCGAGCCTGCTCCGCCATTCAATAAGATCATGGCTGATCTTCTACCTCATCTCCACTTTCCTGCACTATCCCCATATCCCTTGATTCCCTTAATATCCAAAAATCTATCTATCTCCGTTTTGAATATACTCAACGACTGAGCCTCCACAGCCCTCTGGGGTAGAGAATTTCGAAGATTCACGACCCATAGTGTGAAGAAATTTCTCCTCATCTCAGCCCTCAATGGCCGACCCCTTAATCTGAGACTGTGACCCCTGGTTCTAGACTCCCCAGCCAGGGGAAAGATCCTCCCTGCATCTACCCTGTCAAGCCCTGTAAGAATTTTGTATGTTTCAATGAGATCAGCTCTCGTGCTTCTAAACTCTAGAGAATATAGACCTAGTCTACTCAATCTCTCCTCATAGGACAATCCCCCCATCCCAGGAACCGGTCTGGTGAACCTTCGTTGCACTCCCTCTATGGCAAGTATATCCTTCCTTGGGTAAGGTGACCAAAACTGTACACAATACTCCAGATGTGGTCTCACCAGGGCCTTATATAATTGCAGTAAGACGTCTTTACTCTCATCTCAAATTCTCTTGTAATAAAGGCTAACATACCATTTGCTTTCCTAATTGCTTGCTGTACCTGCATGTTGACTTAGTGATTTGTGTACAAGGACACCCAGGTCCCTCTGAACACCAACATTTACCAATCTCCATTTAAAAAATACTCTGCTTTTCTATTTTTCCTCCCAAAGTGGATAACTTCACATTTCTCCAAATTATATTCCATTTGACATGTTCTTTCCCACTCTATATCCCCTTGAAGCCTCTTTGCATCCTCCTCACAACTTGCATTCCCATCCAGCTTTGTATCATCAGCAAATTTGAATATATTACATTTGGTCCCCTCATCCAAATAATTGATAGATTGTGAATAGCTGAGGCACAAGTACTCATCCTTGCGGTATCACTAGTTACAGCCTGCCGACCCAAAAATGACACGTTTTCTGTCCGTTAACCAAACCTCAATCCATGCTAGTATATTACCCCCAATCCCGTGAGCCCTAATTTTGTTCAATAACTTCTTGTGTGGCACCTTATCGAATGCCTTCTGAAAATCCAAATATACCACATCCACTGGTTCCCCCTTATCTATTCTACTAGTTTACTCTCGTATTCTATTTTCCCTTTCTTTATCAATTTATTGGTCCTCCTTTGCTCATAGAGTCATAGAGTTTTACAGCACAGAAAGAGGCCCTTCGGCCCATCGTGTCTGCGCCGCCCATCCATCCCTGTCCAGTCTAATCCCATTTTCCAGCATTTGGTCCATAGCCTTGTATGCAATGGCATTTCAAGTGCTCATCCAAATGCTTCTTGAATGTTGTGAGGGTTCCTGCCTCTACCACCCTTTCAGGCATTGAGTTCCACATTCCAACCACCCTCTGGGTGAAAAAGTTCCTCCTCAAATCCCCTCTAAATCTCCTGCCCCTTACCCTGAATCTATGCCCCCTTGTTATTGACCCCCCTACTAAGGGGAAAAGTTCCTCTTTGTCTACCCTATCTATGCCCCTCATCATTTTGTACACCTCAATCAGGTCCCCCCTCAGCCTTCTTTGCTCCAAGGAAAACAACCCCAGCCTGTCCAGCCTCTCTTCATAGCTGAGGCGCTCCATCCCAGGTAACATCCTGGTGAATCTTCTCTGCACCCTCTCCAAAGCAATCACATCCTTCCTATAGTGAGGCGACCAGAACTGCACACAGTACTCCAGCTGTGGCCTCACCAGCGTTTTGTACAGCTCCATCATAACCTCCCTGCTCTTATATTCTATGCCTCGGCTAATGAAGGCAAGTATCCCATATGCCTTTTTAACCACCTTATCTACCTGTTCCGCTGCCTTCAGGGATCTATGTACATGTACACCAAGGTCCCTCTGACCCTCTGTGCTTCCTAGGGTCCTACCACTCATTGTGTATTCCCTTGCCTTATTTGTCCATCCAAAATGCATCACCTCGCACTTTTCAGGGTTAAATTCCATTTGCCACTTTTCCGCCCATCTGACCAACCCGTTTATATCATCCTGTAGCCTGAGGCTTTCCTCCTCACAATTTACCACCCCACCAATTTTCGTGTCATCTGCGAACTTACTGATCATACCTTTTACATTCTCATCCAAATCATTTATGTAGATCACAAACAACAAGGGACCCAGCACTGATCCCTGAGGTACCCCACTGGACACAGGCTTCCAGTCACAAAAGCAACCTTCGACCATCACCCTCTGCCTCCTGCCACTCAGCCAGTTTAGGATCCAACGCGCCAAGGCACCCTGGATCCCATGGGCTCTTACCTTCTTGACCAGTCTCCTATGCGGGACTTTGTCAAAAGCTTTACTGAAGTCCATGTAAACCACATCCACAGCATTTCCCTCATCCACCCCCCTAGTCACCCCCTCGAAAAATTCAATCAGATTTGTCAGACATGATTTACCCATGACAAAGCCATGCTGACTATTCCCGATTAATCCTTGCCTCTCCAAGTGGAGACTAATTTTGTCCCTCAGAATTTTTTCCAATAATTTCCCTACCACAGATGTTAGGCTCACTGGCCTGTAATTCCCTGGTTTATCCCTGCTACCCTTCTTGAATAATGGTACTACGTTAGCTGTTCTCCAGTCCTCTGGTACATCCCCTGTGGCCAGAGAGGTTCTGAAAATTTGTGTCAGAGCCCCTGCAATCTCCTCCTTTGCCTCCCACAGCAGCCTGGGATACATCTCGTCCGGGCCTGGGGATTTATCCACTTTTTGGCCTGCTAAAACCGCTAGCACCTCCTCCCTCTCGATGCTAATATGTTCAAGTATGTCACAGCCCCCTTGCCCGATTTCTATGTCTGCATCGTCTTTCTCCATAGTGAACACAGATGCAAAAAATTCATTTAAAACCCCGCCTACATCATCTGGCTCTACACACAGATTGCCACTTTGGTCCCTAATGGGCCCTACCCTTTCCCTGGTTATCCTCTTGCCCTTAATATACTTATAAAACATCTTAGGATTTTCCTTTATTTTGCTCGCCAGTGTTATTTCATGGCCCCTCCTCGCCCTCCTAATTTCTTTTTTAAGTATGCCCCTGCATTTTTTATACTCCTCTAGGGCTTCTTCCGTCTTTAGTCTTTTGTAACTGCCAAAAGCCCCCCTTTTATTTCTAATGCATTTTTGTATATCCCTTGTCATCCAAGGTTCCCTTTGCTTGTTGGTCCCACCCTTGACCTTTACAGGAACATGTTGGCGTTGTACTCTATTTCCCTTCTGAAAGCCTCCCACTGTTTTGATGCGGATTTTCCTATAAGTAGCTGCTCCCAGTCCAATTTGGCCAGATCCTGCCTTATCATATTAAAATCGGCCTTCCCCCAATTTAGAACCCTTATTTCCGGGCCGTCTTTGTCTTTTTCCATGACCACCTTAAATCTCACCGAATTGTGGTGACTGTCGCCAAAATGCTCTCCTACTGACACTTCCACCACTTGCCCGGCTACATTCCCCAGAATTAGGTCCAGTACCGCCCCCTCTCTTGTAGGACTTTCTACATGTTGGCTCAAAAAGCTCTCCTGGATGCACTTTAAGAATTCTGCACCCTCTAAGCCTTTCACACTCTGGCTATCCCAATTTATATTGGGGAAGTTGAAATCCCCCACTATTATTACCCTATTATTTTCGCACTTTTCTGAGATTTGCCTACATATCTGTTCCTCTATCTCCCCCTGACTGTTTGGGGGCCTATAGTACACTCCCAGCAAAGTGCTTGCCCCCTTTTTGTTTTTAAGTTCTACCCATATGGCCTCATTAGAGGAACCCGCTAATATATCATCCCTCCTTACAGCAGTAATTGACTCCTTAATTAATATTGCAACACCCCCTCCCCTTTTACACCCCCCTCTGTCTCGCCTGAAGATTCTATACCCTGGAATATTGAGCTGCCAGTCCTGACCCTCCCTCAACCATGTCTCCGTGATAGCAACAATATCGTACTCCCATGTGTTCAACAACAACTTCAGTTCATCCACCTTATTTGCAAGACTCCTTGCATTAAAATAAATGCCTTCCAGCCCTGCCATATTCTCTTTTGCCTTCACATATTTGCTTTGCCTTCCCAGCTGACTTGTTTTTTCCTCTGTATTTGGCTGTGAATCACCCCCTACTATAGCTCCACTCTGTACCCCATCCCCCTGCCAAGTTAGTTTAAACCCCCCCCCCCCCCCCCCCCAGCAGTGCTAGCAAACCTCCCCGCAAGGATATTGGTTCCCCTCTGGTTCAGGTGTAAACCTAAATTCTAAAATCTTCCCAATCCTCAGACTTACTCTTTGGCAACATTATAAGTCTCTTCCTTTGATCTAATACTATCTTTACCTTCTCTTGTTAGCCACGGTTGGACCACTTTTCCTGTGGGATTTTTGTGCCTTAAAGGAATGTATATTTGTTGTAAATTATGCATTAATTATTTAAATGCTAGCCATTGCTTCTCTACTGTCATACATTTAAATGTGGTTTTCCAATCTACCTTCGCTAACAGGCACCTCATATCTACCTAGTTTGCTTTGTTTAGATTTAAAACCGTAGTTTTGGATTTAACGAAATCACTTTTAAATTCAATATAAAATTCTATCTTTTATGGTCACTCTTCCCCAGAGGCCCCTTTACTACAAGGTTATTAATTAACCCTTCCTCGTTGAACAATACTAGATCTAAAATGGCCTGTTGCCTATTTGGCTCCTCAACATACTGATCTAGAAAACTATCTTGCATGAATTTGTCCTCCACACTATTACTGCAAATTTGGTTTGCCCAGTCTATATGTAGATTAAAGTCCCCCATGATCACTGTATTACCCTTGTTACATGTGCCTCTAATTTTCTGATTTATATTCTGCCCTACATTACAACTACTGTTTGGGGGCCTATAAACAACTCCCACCAATGTTTTCTGCCTCTTGTTGTTTCTTAGCTCCACCCAAACTGATTCTACTTCTTGATTTTCGAAGCTAAGATCCTTTCTCTCTACTGTCTTTATCCCATCCTTTATTATCAGGGCTACCCCTCCCCCTTTTCCATTTTGCCTATCTCTTCTAAAAGTTAAGTATCCTGGAATATTTAGTTCCCAACCTTGGCCACTTTGCAACCATGTCTCCGTAATGGCAATTAGATCAAACCTATTAATTTCTATGCGCTATTATCTATTTAGTTGCGAATACTTCTCATTCAGATATAGTGCCTTTAGCTTTGACTTATTTCTATTTCTCCCTGATATCACCTGTGCACTGATGCCTTATTACCTTTTGTTACTCTTTCTGTCCCTTCCTGACCCACTCTGCTTACTTTTACCCAAAACTCTACTCTGCTTTATAGCCTTGACATTTCTCTCGCGACTTCTAAATTTAATCTTTCCTGAATCACCCCCCTTCATTAGTTTAAAATCCCGTCTACTGTCCTAGTTATTCAGTTTGCCAGGGCACTGGTCCCAGTGAAGCCCATCCCAATGGAACATAACATAAGAAATAGGAACAGCTCCCTCTTTCCCCAGTACTGGTGCCAGTGCCCCATGGACTGAAACCTCTTCCTCCCACACCACTCTGAGACAAGCATTTAAACCTCTAATCTCCTAAAACAATTTGCCTGTGGCTCGGGTAACAATCCAGAGATTATTTACAAATCCAATCTGGCCAATTACCGCCCCATCAGCCTACTCTCAATCATCAGCAAAGTGATTTAAGGTGTCCTCGACAGTGCTATCAAGCGGCACTTGCTCACCCATAACCTACTCACTGATGCCCAGTTTGGGTTCTGCCAGGACCACTCAGCTCCTGACCTCATTACAGCCTTGGTCCAAACTTGGATAAAGGATCTGAATTCCAGGGGTGAGGTGAGAGTGACTGCCTTTGACATCAAGGCAGCATTTGACCGAGTGTGGCATCAAGGAGCCCTAGTAAAACTGAAGTCAATGGGAATCGGTGGGGGTGGGCGACTCTTCATTGGCTGGGGTCATACCTAGCACAAAGGAAGATGGTTGTGGTGGTTGGAGGTCAATCATCACAGCCCCAGGACATCGCTGCAGGGGTTCCTCAGGACAGTGTCCTAGGCCCAACCATCTTCAGCTGCTTCATCAATGACCTTCCCTCCAACATAAGGTCAGAAATGGGGATGTTCACTGATGACAGTGTTCAGTGCCATTCACAATTCCTCAGATAATGAAGCAATCCATGCCCGCATGCAACAAGACCTAGACGACATTCAAGCTTGGGCTGATAAGTGCCAGCTAATGACTATCTCCAACAAGCGAGAGTCTAACCACCACCCCTTGACATTCAACGGCATTATCATCGCCAAATCCCCCACCATCAACATCCTGGGGGGTCACCATTGACCAGAAACGTACCTGGACCAGCCACATAAATACTGTGGCAACAAGAGCAGGTCAAAGGTTGGGTATTCTGTGGCAAGTGGGAACACCACCACCTCCAAGTCACACACCATCCTGACTTGAAGGTATATCGTCACTGGGTCAAAATCCTGGAACTCCCTCCCTAACGGCACTGTGGGAGTACCTTCACCACACGGACTACAGCAGTTCAAGAAGGCGGCTCACCACGACCTTGGTGGGTAATAAATGCTGGCCTTGCCAGTGACGCCCACATCACATGAACAAATTTTTTTTTTTAAATTACAGTTTAAGGTTCTGCTTTTTAATTTGGCTCCTAGCTGCTCAAACTCTCTCAGCAGAACCTCATTCCTGGTTCTACCAATGTCGTTGGTTCCTACGTGGACCATGACAACTGGATCCTCCCCCTCCCACTCAGTAGCCGCGAGGAGATGTCTTTAACCCTGGTACCGGGCAGGCAAGCAACACAACCTTCGGAACTCTCAGTCGCAGCTGCAGAGAACAGTATCTATCCCCCTGACTATACTGTCCCCTACCACAACTACATTCCCTTTCAATCCCCCCACTTGAATGGCCTGCACCATAGTGCCATGGTCAGCTTGCTCCTCCACATAGGCAGCAAGAACCTCATACCTGTTGGGCAAGGGCAAAGGCTGAGGCTCCTCCAGCACTGCACCTGTGGTCCCCTTACCTGCCTGAGTTGCAGTCACACCCTCCTGTCCCTGACCACTAACCAGACCTGTACCACTACCTAACCTAAGGGGTGTGACTGCCTCCTGGATCAAAGTGTCCAGGTAACTCTCCCCATCCCTGATGCCCTGCAATGTCTGCACCTCAGACTCCAGCTCAAAAACTCTGAGCTGAAGTTCAAGATGCAGGCACTTACAAACACGGTTGTCCGGGATCACAATCCTCTCCACAAACTCCCACATGCTGCAGTTGCGGCACACCACCTGCACTGCCATCCCTATATGACCTTGTTTTATTTAATTAAATGTAATTAAATTTGTATTAGGTGACTTAGTTTACAGCCTAGCTTTAAATTTGTGCACTCCTGTTCTGGATTGCCCCATCAGAGGAAATAGCTTCTCTGTAATGTGCTCTACCGAATCCTTTTAGATTGTTAAAACCCTCAATTAGATCACCCCTCATCCATCTAAACTCGAGAATACAACCCAAGATTATACAACCTGTCCTTATAATGTCACCCTTGAAGCATTGGTATCGTTCTGGTAAATCTGCGCTGTACCCCCTCCCAAGGCCAGTATAATCCTTCCTGAGGTACTGTGTACAAAACTGAACACAGTGCTCCAGATGGGGGTCTGACCAAGGATCTGTACAACTGAAGCATAGAGGTATTCCAAACCCCTTGAGAAAAAGGCCAACATTCTGTTAGCCATTTTGATTCATTTTTAAACCTGTGCACTAGCTTTTAGTGATTTGTGTACCTGGACACCTAAATCCCTTTGCTCCTCCACAGTTTCTAGTCTCCGATTTGTCTTTCTTGAATCCAAAGTGGATGACCTCGCACTTACCCACGTTGAACTCCAACTGCCACAGTTTTGCCCACTTGCTTAATCTTTCCACGTCCCCTTTTGTAACTTCCTGCTCTCATCCACACAATTTACGTGCCTCCTAATTTAGTGTCCCCTTTAAACTTGGCTAATACAATTCCGTCATCCAAGTCATTGATATGTCGTGAAAAGCTGGGGCCCCGGTACAGATCACTGGGGCACACCACTAGTCACATTCTGCTAATCTGAGTGTGACACTGGGGGTATTCATCCCGATGAAGGGGCAGCAGTTGTTTGCTTATACTTTTCTCCACACCCCAACTCGACATTGGCCGAACAAGCGCCATAGAACTGACTGCAGGAAATGTTGACACAATTCTACAGCTGGGCTCCCCAGTGTCTTGGTGGCTAACTGCACCATCTGCTGTGGTACTGGGTGAATTGGACCAGAAAAGTTTCACATTTAATTGCTAGTCGTCACAGAATTGTTTGAAATAGCAGAAAGGGTCCTACTGTTAGCCTCACCATACCTGAACTGGGCCACAGATGGGAAAAGTCAGCCAGCATTCCCACTCTTCATTGCTAGTTGACGAAGCAAAGTTGACGAGAGGGCAATGATTTTGTCTTGGCTCTTGTTGGACCTTCTGTGTGATTTAGTAACATGTCAAGTTCCGAGCTTGCAGCAATAATTTTGGGCTCTTTACTCCATACTGCTGGGATCATTTCTCAGGTTTTCTTTGGAGTTGAAATAAAAATTGTGATCACTTGAGCATGGATGTCTGTACTAGACAGTAATTAAATTAACATTGCATATTCAATCTTTAGTCTTTCATCTTTAACATGGGATTTAATGCACAGTATGTAGTTAACGGAGAAATTAACTGAGTTCGAGTATGTGTATATTCAGAGTTGTTGCTGATTACTGCAGGAAACAGAGGATTCTGATGACGAGGATGATGATGAAGAAGAAAAGGCCAATTCCTCAGATTCTGACGATTCCTCAGGTTCCGACAGTGATGAAGAAAGTGAGGAAGAGGATGATGCAGATGAGGTAAAATAAATTGCTTTCCTTTTGAAATGTGCTGTTGGGGGATTGAATGGATTAAGAATACTCTTTCCCCCCCCCCCCAAAATCATCCCTTTACAGTTTAAGTATAATAGGGCAGTCTTGAGGGAACTTTACTCTGCATGTGGCTGATATAACTAACATGGGATTGTTGAATGATCGGCCTTTTAAAATCTCTCTCAGAAATATTGGCCTAGAAATTGTGGTTGGAGGCGTACCTCCGACTTGTGAGACAAACCCAAACCTACCCCCATGCGCCCAGGCTGTGAAGAGTGGCGGACGGCAGGGTGAAGGCCCACGGACGCAGGCGGTTCGGAAGCGTCCCTGGGATCACGTTGACCCGGTCCTCCAATGAGAAAGGAGGATTCCATTGCAATCATTTATGAAGGGAATCCCCTAATGATATGCAATGGAATACCCAAATAATTAAACAATGTACAGAATTCTAATTAAAAATGTACTGAATTTCAGTTTTATTCATAACTCCCTTCATTGTACCAACCTCAATAAAAAAAATTTTAAAAAAAATTGATAATTTTAAACCTCTTAATCAGGCCAATATTTTCGTAAATTCATTTAAAGTGTGCATCATTTTTGATTTGTAAATGTTTAATTTTAAGCCTTATATATATACCCTTATGCTGATGAAAGCAGGCCCTACACCTGCTTTTACCAGCCGGAAGAGTTTTGTGAGCAGTTGTTGGGCAAATACTCTGCGCCAGTGATACTGATTTTCCGTACGGTTCAGATGATCTGCCGAGGCGTACCTTGACCAATTGCAGTTTCCGGATTTTGCGCATGCAGAAACCTGGAAGTTGCGGAGCCTTTCAAATGGATTACGACTGCGTACGCTGAGAGTACGCCGTCGGGGGGAGACCGCAATTTCAGGGCCATTATTTTGTAGCATTTACGTTAACTGTTGAGAACTTGTAGTCAAGTGGAGCCAACTTTTTATGAAAGGCACAGAAAAGGAGAGTTGTCTGAGCAGCGCCCAAGGTCACATATCAAAAATACCTTGAGACTACATCCTTCTCCCTCCTTTTCACCTTTTGTAGTACAGGAAGCTTTGTGATATCCGGCACTGACGGGACCAGCGTGTTGCCGATCTATCAAAACTGCCGGACATACAAAGTTAATGTTGAAGCATACGGAGGTTTTCATCTCCGTATCTGACAACAAACACTGTTGCTTGGCAACAGCTTCTAAAGAGTCGGCTGCAGCTGCAAGCGTCTGTAGCTGAAGCTGTTGCTATAGCTACAGACCTTGCAGTGGCTGACTGGGGGGAGGAAAAAAAAGAACGAGATCTAAAAAAAACTTACAGAAAACGGCTCCTGATTTTTGCCGTTAGATCGAGTATTCCGGACATAAAGCCTCCGGATAAACCAAAGTTTCCTGTATGTGGAGGATGCTTCCATTCAAAGCATTAGGAAGGCTCTACCAGGTAGATAATGTAATTCCATTTTTCTATTTTGACCCAGAGGGGGCATCAAGAACTTTCAAACGGAGTTAGGTGCAGTGTAGCGCTCTACACTGCCCTGTTGTCTAAATTATCAATTATAATAATGAAGTAGTCTCATTACTTGAATATTTTACTAATTGGAGTAGTAGCTAATTGTGGAATGATGCAATGTATTTTTGTAGACTTCGTACATACAACAACTTGCATTTGCAGAGCACCATGCAATGTAGGAAAAAGAAGTCCCAAGGCACTTCGTGGAGGCTCAAGAACAAAATCTATGCCAAACCAATGGAGGAGATATTTGGAGGGGTGGACAAAAACTTGGTCAGAGATGGGTTTTAGGGAGGGGGAATCACAAAGTGGTGGAGCAAGGTAGATGGGGGAACGCTTAAGAGGTAGCAGTCAGAGGAATGCAGACTTCATGTGTTGAGTTGTAGTGCTGGAGAGAATACCTGAGATGGGGAGGGGCAAAACCATGAAGGGATTTAAATACTAGGCTGAAAATTTTAAATTTGAGGCTTTGGAAGTCTAGTGCAAAATCCACCTCTAGTAGCCACACACAATGCCCCCAGATTGTTCCTTGTAAATGGTGTGTTTACATAGAAGCATAGAAGATAGGAGCAGGAGTAGGCCATTAGGCCCCTCGAGCCTGCTCCGCCATTCAATGCGATCATGGCTGATCATCCAAATTCAGTACCCGGTCCCTGCTTTCTCCCCATATCCCTTGATCCCTTTAGCCTTAAGAAATATATCCAACTCCTTCTTGAATATATTTAATGAATTGGCCTCTACTGCCTTCTGTGGTAGAGAATTCCACAGGTTCACCACTCTCTGGGTGAAGAAATTCCTCCTCATTTCTGTCCTAAATGGCTTACCCCTTATCCTTAGACTGTGACCCCTGGTTCTGGACTCCCCAACCACCGGGAACATCCTTCCTGCATCTAGTCTGTCTAGTCCTGTCAGAGTTTCTTAATTATTTTAGTGACTGGTTTAGTCCCAAAACTATTCTTACTGGTATGCAGAATCCAACTTTCCAACAATCCTGCATATTTTAAATCCTCCACTCTTAATAGAAGTGCCTTCTTTCAATTACTATTTTATTTTTGTGGCATGTAAAATTTCATCACAATATACTGTTGCCAGTTCTTGGAATTGAGCTGTCAAACTTGGAAATTGTTTCGTGTTCTTTGGTATCTGGATGAATTGGGATATTATCAAAGTGGAACTATTGTCCTCTGCCGCAACAACATTCTGTTTTTATTTCCCACACCAGATGTCCTTAACAGACTCTCTCGCTGTTTACTGCCCTCCTTATAGCGAAGGAACTTGCATTTATATAGCCTTTTACTACCTTGGGATGTCCCAAGCCAGTGGCGTACTTTTGAAATGTAGTCGCTGTATAGTCCTGCATCTGCGTTAATCCATCCTTCCTTGCACATTTCTAGGGAGCTGTTGGCCAGAAATTATGCCATACAAGAATTGGGAATACCTCTGCAGTTTGAATCAGGCTTCTGTTCATGGTGTGTGATTATGGGGCAAGTGTTTGGAGTGCTAAGAAACCAAGTTATGGGTGGTTTTACATGGTTAACTTCTCAATTCTATGTCATCTGTCAGACGCACCTTGATCCGGCTGATTTGCCATCTTAAGTTTCTTTCCATAATGGGTTTCTGTCAGGGACAACAAATGACTCCCAAGTTGATTTTCCCACATAAATGAGCTTCACTTTAACCTAGAAACTGCAGTAACTTGTGTCCCATTTGAACACCCTTCCTTGCAGGGAGATTTCCCCTCACCCCTACTAGTGATACTATTTTTTTTTAATTAAAATTAAAATGAAGTAAGTGTGGTGCTCCATAGCCATTGCTTACTAAACATTCCTGTGATGATTTATTTTCCTTCCTAGAATGCAGAGGAAGATGATGACGAGGGTGAAGAGGAAGATGAAAACCAGTCTGACAGCAGCAGCAGTTCTTCATCGGAGGAGTCCTCCGACTCGGACTCTGACTGAAGTGCTCTGCTTTGATCTTCCAGGCAGTACTGGAAACTATCGGAGGCCTAAGGAAGAGCCCTCATGCCCGCTACCAGCACTGTTTGAGAGACAAATGGCAGAAGCAGACACGCTTAAAATCTGACGTGATCCAGCCATCATTGTCCAGTCGGTTCCATGGAACGATTTAACTGGGCTTTCCTGAGTTGCTTTCAGCTCATTGAAAACCACTAGTGATGCAAGTAAGAATGGACCAAATGGAGAATTTGTAGTTTTTTTTCCCCCCACTGGAACAGTCCCAGTTACAAATCATTCTGAAATTACCCTCCATCTATGTGCTAATGAGTGACATTCAGGGCTTAACCCTTTAAAAACCTGATGTGCAAATTCTCCGGTACAGCTTGGAGTACATTTTATGTAATCAGAAGTACAGGCACACAAGATAGAAGTATTTTGTGTGTTGAGAGTGAAGTCACTCACTGTATTTAAAGGTTTGGGTTATCAGGTCATTCATACTTGCATTGCCAGGCACAAAAGCTTTGAATTTTTAATTTTTTTTTTATATGGTCACAGTGAAGTTGGATCCTGCCTCGTTTACCTGCTTCCAGTTCTGGTCCAATGTCCAATTTGTTTCATGTTTAAACAGAACAGAAAGATCAGGGTGGTTATATAGCAAGTATTGAAGCCATCCATTCTTCAGTATAAGTGTGGTATCCTGGTCTTTTACTGGGGGTGCTTTTATGGGCGAGAGGTGGGCCTGACACTGGGAACGGCCAGTGCTTTGTGTACAAGCACATCCTGGTCTGATTCAGTGAAGAGTATTTTGTGATGTTGCAGTTTGTAAATACGAAGGGATGTTTTTGAGGGAGGTTTCGGATTCAGTATTTTGTGAATTAAATCTCTCCTTGGTAATGTGAACAAACTTATTGAGATGTCTGCACCAAAGCAATTGCTCATTCATTTTAAGGGCAGAGAGAAAAAAATATGCTCCTGTTGCCCAGTGCCCTTCAAGATTGCAAAGGAATCTGTTGTCTTTCCAACCCACTTCTTTCTGGTTACTTAAAACATTATTTTTCTGCATGTGTAGTCTTTCCTTATTGTGTTTAACTAATGGAGGATGTGACTGCATTACTGCAGAGAGACTAAGTATTTTGTATCATTTTAGTCTGTCAATCTGATTGATTGAAGAGTCACTATATTGGTGGGAGTTAATCTTGATGTTCTAGATGCAGTTTAATGCTTGCAGCAGAGACTGCAAATAGCTTTTTTTTTTGTATTTTCGACTTCTGTTTTTGTCACTTCTGAATGGAATGTACATTAGCTCTCTGGTCATGACACCAAATGCAAAGCATATTGTGAGAATTTTTAATGGACAGTTTCATCCTCCTTTGAATTGTGGAGTTGAAAGGTTGTACTGCCGGAGTCTTTTTTTTAAAAAGAGACTGCAGAGAGCTGCTGAGGTCTGGTCCTGTAAATAGCTCACTTGGGTTTGGAACACTACAGTACTGCAGTATCTCTTTTTTTACAAACACATGCCCAGCACTTTCTTTTTGAATAACTCGTAATGAGAATGTGTTCCGTTTGTAGTTTCTTTGCACACCAGAATTAAGGAGTCATTACAAATTCAGGGATTGAAAAGAAATCTTGTCTCTTCCTACTACAGGAAGCGATGTGACTACGTTTCCCAGTCCCAACTCAGTAAGAGAGAAGCAGAATGAGGTTTTGATTTCTCTACAACCAAACCGCACCCTCCTGTATTTTCTCATCACTGTTAACCTGTGTGAGATCAGTGTAAAAGCAGGGGGAGCCCCTTGCAACTGAGCCTTCCTCCGACTGCAGCTTTGCTTAAACTCCGGATCATGATTGAATACCTTTCAGCTTGTGCCCAGTTTCAGAGCAGGGTGGATGTCTTTTTAAAGGGTACTGAAAGAGGCACTTTGTTGTACTTGTGTTGGGTTTGAATGCGGATGTATGGTATCTGTATATAATGTCGTTTGTATTTTTGCAGCTTACTTTCCATTTTATTTTCTGGTTCTTACAGTAAGGCCAGGAGCACTGGGCGTGTGTACTGTAAGAGGTGAAATGAGTGCATTTTTGCACTCACGTGAAACTGTGCTCGTAACCCATACGTACCATGTTACTTTTAGCTTCTGTGATCTTCTGGGAATTTTTCTAATATTTAAAGATTGTTTTGTAGAGAGAATGCCTCACTGATTTGTATTTGCTGATTCTTGTAATTTGATGTTGGAACTTCTGAAACATTTTATAGGGGAAAGCATTCCTTTTGTTCAAGTGGTTATAAGCAACCATTAAAAAATAAATAAAAACATGGTTGCTGGGTGAATACAATTATTTGAACTAATCCTGAATTCATGGGGTCTTGCCCATAGTAATGGAGCGCAGCAGTAAAATGCAAACAAATGCTTCATTTCCAGCTGCCACCATTTTGTTAACTCAGAGGAATGTCCACACAAATGGAGGCACATTTTCCCTTTCCCAAAATGCACTCTACACTCAACTGACTGAGGACTCCACTGTTAAATTGAATTGGTATTCAGAGAATCTCTTATGAAGATCAGATGCTTTGTAAATTCTAAGTGTTTACTTTGTACATCCACAGAGTCTGGCTCTTTTGAGAAAATACTGCAATGCCTTGTGCTGAGGGATTTGATGTTGGATCAAGGGATATGGGGAGAAAGCAGGGACAGGGCACTGAATTTGGATGATCAGCCATGATCTCATTAAATGGCGGAGCAGGCTCGAGGGGCTGAATGGCCTACTCCTGCTCCTATCTTCTATGTTCCTATGTGCTGTTGCACGTAGCAACACATTGCATCGCATCCAGCGTGGCTGAACACGAAATCTCCTCCAGGATGACTTGTCAAAGTTAACTTGATAAAAGAAAGGACTTGCGTTTTGTATAGCACCTTTCGTCAGTTCAGGACATCCCAAAGCACTTTACAACCAACCAATTACTTTTTGAAATGTAGTCACCGCTGTAATGGGAAATACGGCAGCCACATTGTGGAAACATAGAAAAGTAGGAGCAGGAGTAGGCCATTTGGCCCTTCGGGCCTGCTCCGCCATTCAATATGATCATGGTTGATCTTCTTCCCGCTCTCTCCCCATACCCCTTGACGCCTTTTGCGTCTAGAATTCTATCTCCTCAAATATATTTAGTGATTTGGCCTCCACAGCCTTCTGTGGTAGAGAATTCCACAGGTTCACCACCCTCTGAGTGAAGAAATTTCTCCTCATCTCAGTCCTAAATCTCCTACCCCGTATCCTAAGACCTCGTTCTAGACTCCCCAGCCAGGGGAAACATCCTGCATCCAGTCTGTCTAGCCCTGTCAGAATTTTATACGTTTCAATGAGATCGCCTCTCATTCTTCTAAACTGTAGTGAATGCAGGCACATTGTACATAGCAAGGTCCCACAAAGTGAGAGAGAGGACGTGTTTTAAAGATGTTGAGGGATAAATATTGGCCAGGAAACAGGACTCTCCTGCTCTTCGAGTAGTGCCATGCCCACACGAGGGCAAATGTGGCCTCGTTTTAATGTCTCATTTGAAAGACAAGTGTCAGCCGAGATTATGTTCTCCAGTCTCGAGTAGAACTTCAATCGTGACCTTCTGACTCTGAGATGAGTGCGCTATCTAAAGCGCCGAGGCTGAGATCTGATAGCTCATTATATATTAAAGTGCTATCCACTGAACTGTTCCCATTGAAATATAATAAGCTGACCCCTTTAGAACCTGCTGTGAGGAACAAGGGAGTCTGTCCTTGTTAGTAATTGAGAGCAAAGAAAGCGGCTCAAGGATTTGTGTGTGTCAAATCTTTCTTCACCTCTGTATAAACCTACATCAATGGCAGTAAAGTGTTGCACTGCAGAGTAGAAGATGGATTAGCAGCTGTAATTTAATTCATGATGAATTTATAATGCCATGGGAGGTGAGGCACTGGCCCCGGAGGGAGTGAATGAAAAAGCTGGTCATAGTTGTGCATGACGGGATTTTAAACAACAACAGAAAATGCTGGAAGTACTCGGCAAGTCGGGTAGCATCGTGGAGAGAAAAACAGAGTTAACATTTCAGGGAAATGTTGACCCTGTTTCTCTCTTGCATGATGCTGCCTGACCCACTGAGTGTTTCCAGCATTTTCTGTTTCAAATTTCCAGCATCCGCAGTATTTTGCTATTGTATTAATGATGGGTTTTTAGTCTGTCCAGGCTTTCCAACCATGGAATTGAAAGAAATGGGAAATGTCTCGCTTAAATCAGAATGCAGGAAATAATCAGTCTTGAGAATATAGCCATAATAATCAATTAAAAACCTCAACACAAGGCTTGGCCTTTGGTTCTGGAGCATGGACCAGAGGTCAGGTGTAACCGTGAGTAATTTGGAAAATCAGAGGGGCTGTTAACTTAATTTTTGTGCACAGCAATATGAATAAGTATCTCAAATCATTCTTCGCCTATATAAAAACCTACAGCAATGAGAATGTAAGTTTCCACATGTACGTTGATGATACCCGGCTCTACCTCGCCACCAATGTTCCCTTTAAGCTGTGTGGCTGCACACTGACCGCCCTGCAGGACCTGCACAACTGGCGAGCCGGTTTTTAAATTGAAGAAACTGCGCACGCACGGAATCTTGAATGGGCCGCATAGCCCGTTAAAGTGGTCACACGGCCCCCAAAAAATTAGAGGGAACATTGCTCGCCACCACCTCTCTCGACCCCTCCGCTGCCTGTAAATTGTCAGGCTGCTTATCCGACATCCAGTACTGGATGAACAGAAATTTCCTCCCAACTAAATATTGGGAAGACCGAAGCCATTGTCTTCGGTCCCCACCACAAACTCCGTTCCCTAACCACCGACTCATCCCTCTCCCTGGCAACTGTCTGAGGCTGGACCAGATTGTCCGCAAGCTTGGGGTCATATTTGACACCAAGGTGAGGTTCCGACCACACATCCGCGCCATCACCAAGACCGCCTACTTCCACCTCTGTGACATCGCCTGACTCCACTGCTGCCTCAGCTCATTTGCTGCTGAAACCCTCATCCATGCCTTTCACCTCTAGACTTGACCATTCCAACCCCCTCCTGGCTGGCCTCCCACGTTCTACCCTCCGTAAACTTCAGGTCATCCAAAACTCTGCAGCCCGTGTCCTAACTCGAGTCCCGTTCACTCATCACCCCTGTGCTTGCTGACGTACATTGGCTCCCGGTTCAACAACGCCTCGAGTTTAAAATTCTCATCCTTATTTTCAAATCCCTCCATGGCCTCCCCCCTCCCTATCTCTCATCTCCAGATAGATAAACTATTCCCATTGGCAGAAGGGTCGAGAACCAGAGGACACAGATTTAAGGTGATTGGCAGAAGAACCAAAGGCAACATGAGGAACAACTTTTTACGCAGCGAGTGGTCAGGATCTGGAATGCACTGCCTGAGAGGGTGGTGGAGGCAGATTCAATCATGGCTTTCAAAAGGGAATTGGATAAGCACCTGTAGGAAAAAAAATTGCAGGGCTATGGGGAAAGGGCGGGGGAGTGGGACTAACTGAAGTGCTCTTGCAGAGAGCTGGCACGGACTCAATGGGCCGAATGGCCTGTGTTGTAACCATTCTATCATCTGCGCTCCTCCAATTCTGGCACCTTGAGTATCCCCGATTTTAATCGCTCCACCATTGGTGGCCGTGCTTTCAGCTGCCTAGGCCCTAAGCTCTGAAATTTCCTTCCTATACCTCTCTCTCCCCCTTTAAGACGCTCCTTAAAACCTAGTTCTTTGACTCAGCTTTTGGTCATTTGCCCTAAGATCTCTATGTGGCTCGGTATCAAATTTTGTTTGGCAACGCTCCTGCGAACCTTGGGACGTTTTACTATGTTAAAGGTGCTATATAAATACAAGTTGTTGGTGCTGAGAAGTGGAACACTGCCCCTGTCAACATCAAGCTGATGCTCTGGTACAGCATAATTTAGATATAAAGCAAAATTGTCCTTGGCCCCCAACAATGTACCTAAACCCCAACTTTAGAAAAGCATAGTTACTGCATCGTTGTATTTTATTCCCCACCCCCCCCCCCCCCATTTTTGCCCCCTTGCAGCTTTTCTGATTATAATTTCCTATAATTTGGTATTTGTGTTGTGAACCTACGCACAGGAATCTGGGTTTCTTTTGGGCCTTGAGACAACCCATTTCATCCCCTGCTTTTACATCCAGCAGATTGTGCTGAGTTATTTTGTAACCAAGATTCTTTTCATGTGGACAGGACGTTAGCCTGATTCTCAACTCCCTACCAGGACAACCTGTCTATATGATTAGTGGGGGTGGGTGTTCACCCCTTTACACCGCCCCCCCCCCTCAAACACACATACCCTGCTGCCTATCACCCCAATATTCAGAGTACAGAACTCTCATCTCTGCTCACCAGGGCTGTTTGCAACATTTACGACTCCGAAGTGGGAATAGTGCCGCTTAGCCAAGGCTCACTTCAACCTGGGTTTATCTACCCAAGCTGCATGTCATCAGAAAGAAAGGAAAAGGTTTGCATTTATATAGCGCCTTTCATGACCACCGGACATCCCAGTGCTTTACAGCCAATGAAGTACTTTTGAAGCGTAGTCACTTGTAATGTAGGAAACGTGACAGCCAATTTGCGCACAGCAAGCTCCCACAAACAGCAATGTGATAATGACCAGATAATCTGTTTTAGTGATGTTGATTGAGGGATAAATATTGGCCCCAGTATAGAAGATTGAAAGGTGATCTAATCGAGGTGCTTAAAGTGTTAAAAGGATTCGATGGGGTAGATACAGAGAAACTATATCCTCTGGTGGGGGAATAAATGAGGGGACATCATCTTAAAACCAGAGCCAGGCCATTTAGGAAGGAAATTAGGAAGCACTTATTCATACAAAGGGTAGTAGAAATCTGGACTTTTATCCTCTAAATGGCTGTGGATGCTGCAACATTTGGAGCTTTCAAAACTGTGATCGATTTTTGTTCTGTAAGGGTATCAAGGGATATGAAAAGGTGGGTTTATGGAGTTGAGATATAGATCATCTACTATCTAACTGAATGGCGGAGCAGGCTTGAGGGGCTGAATGGGTTACTCCTGTTCCTATAACTGGAGTGTACTTATTCAGGAGGCAGAGATGGGTTTTCTCTGCAATCTGCTAAATGGACCACGATATTAGATCAGTAGGTGAATGTAAAGCCGCGTACATTAAGAGCAGTTGGTGAACTGAAAACAAAATCAAGTATTTTGAGACATTTGAATGAGTATGTAAATGCAGACATTTCTTTTTTAGAACAATGATGTTGGCAACTGTAATGAGCAGCCCCAAGTTCCGAAAGCTTCCCAATTTTCCAGCCATCTTCCCTTATTTCTTTGAGAGTAATCTGGGTCCAAGAAAAGGAGAGCTTAGTACTTTCATATCACAGTCACTCTTAACATTATTATTAATTAGGCCTCCTTAGGACTCAAGATAATCAGGCAACTTCCAAGTAGTGTATCCCTACCTGTCTTTCAGATGCGGCAACCATTCTATACAGGCTAGTGATGCCAAGAAGAAAAATCTAACATTGTAATGGCATCCACTAAATTGTTAATGAAGAGAAAAGGTGTATTTCTAGAAAATAACACACGAGGTATAAGTCCAGTCGCAATCTAACTGGCATGTAAGTAGCCTTGTGATTTAAACAGTGGACCCCGTAAATTAGATTTGAATGGTGTGTACTTCTGTATCTGGTTCAAGGTACAAGTCAGCAAATGAGTTGATACCATCATTGCAGCACTGTTGCTCCTTATGCCAGGATGCTATAAAAATACTGCATTGGTGTCATCAGAACCTCACTGTGCAAGAAATCCAGCTGAAGATTGTGGCTTTATTCCATTCAATGCTTCCCTGGGATTTGACATACTTCGCCACAAACTTATGTCTAATGCATTTGAATGAAGCATTTTGTACGATCACTTTTTTAAAACCGCATTTTATTACATTAGCCAAGTAAATTTAGAGGCATCATATAGCAAAGCTACCTTGTACAGTGCAGTTATACCTAATGTAATAAAAGACCTCCATATTATGTTAATCTTCTCTACACAACTGGAATATTTGACTTCCCTTTCAAGAAGAATGGAGACAAGAATAAGATGAAGAAAACGCAAATGAAACCTAGAATTCTGACTCTTTCCTAACAATAACGGGGGCGGAGGCATAGCCTGCCTCAGGAGGCACTGACTACTCTTTTCCTTTGTTCAAATGTTAATGTTGTGCACGATCTTTTATACTGAAAACAGTTTTATGTCATGTCCTTTTAGCTTAAAGGGACAATACTTACCAGTACTCTATTACACAATGGATATATCAGTTTTGCCTTTCATGTGGATGTAAGCAAACTGATTATCAGGAGTATATTAACGAGTAAAGTATACATTTTATATGTGCTCAAGATGTAAGTGCTGGAGGGGCCAGGAATTGAATACTTTCCCATTGCAAGACCCTGGTCTCGGTATCACACCCACACCATTAGATAAAGTGTAAAACTCCTTCCCCTCTGTCCTCGGTCTTGGAGGAGTGGCCACTATGCACCAGTGAGAGATTATTGAGTGAGATGTCATTTTACAAGCATGTTTGCGATCTGGGTGCAGGCTGGGTGTTGCAGACTATTGGGATCTGGATGCAAATGCCCAGGAGAAGTCTTGCATCTCAAAGCACTTCCAAGCGGAGTGAGGACGTACTGACCCAGGGGGCAAGCCTGGATTCAGACCCTGTGGGGGGGTCTGGGACTCGCCAGCCCAGGGTGGAATGAGCATTGTTTGTTTTACCCCAGGGGAGGGGCATTACTCGCTTTACCCTGGGGGGAGGGGCATTGCTTACTTTACCCCGGGGAAGGGGCATTGCTCACTTTACCCAGGGGGGAGGGGCATTGCTCACTTTACCCCGGGGGAGGGGCATTGCTCACTTTACCCAGGGGAAGGGGCATTGCTCACTTTACCCCAGGGGGAGGGGCATTGCTCACTTTACCCCAGGGGAGGGGCATTGCTCACTTTACCCAGGGGGAGGGGCATTGCTCACTTTACCCCAGGGGGAGGGGCATTGCTCACTTTACCCAGGGGAAGGGGCATTGCTCACTTTACCCCAGGGGGAGGGGCATTGCTCACTTTACCCCAGGGGAGGGGCATTGCTCACTTTACCCAGGGGGAGGGGCATTGCTCACTTTACCCCGGGGGAGGAGCATTGCTCACTTTACCCAGGGGAAGGGGCATTGCTCACTTTACCCCGGGGGAGGGGCATTGCTCACTTTACCCAGGGGGAGGGACATTGCTCACTTTACCCCGGGGGAGGGGCATTGCTCACTTTACCCCAGGGGAGGGGCATTGCTCACTTTACCCCGGGGGAGGGGCATTGCTCACTTTACCCTGGGGGAGGGGCATTGCTCACTTTACCCCGGGGGAGGGGCATTGCTCACTTTACCCCGGGGGAGGGGCATTGCTCACTTTACCCCAGGGGTTGGGGCATTGCTCACTTTACCCAGGGGAAGGGGCATTGCTCGCTTTACCCCAGGGGAGGGGCATTGCTCACTTTACCCCGGGGGAGGAGCATTGCTCACTTTACCCAGGGGAAGGGGCATTGCTCACTTTACCCCGGGGGGAGGGGCATTGCTCACTTTACCCCGGGGGAGGGGCATTGCTCACTTTACCCTGGGGGAGGGGCATTGCTCACTTTACCCCGGGGGAGGGGCATTGCTCACTTTACCCCAGGGGGAGGGGCATTGCTCACTTTACCCTGGGGGAGGGGCATGGCTCACTTTACACCGGGGGAGGGGCATTGCTCACTTTACCCCGGGGGAGGGGCATTGCACACTTTACCAAGGGGGCGGGGCATTGCTTGTTTACCCCGGGGGGAGGGGCATTGCTCATTTACCCCGGGGGGAGGGGCATTGCTCACTTTACCCTGGGGGAGGGGCATTTCTTGTTTACCCCGGGGGGAGGGGCATTTCTTGTTTACCCCGGGAGGAGGGGCATTGCTCACTTTACCACGGGGGAGGGGCATTGCTCACATTACCCTGGGGGGAGGGGCATTGCTCACTTTACCACGGGGGAGGGGCATTGCTCACTTTACCCACGGGGGAGGGGCATTGCTCACTTTACCCACGGGGGAGGGGCATTGCTCACTTTACCCTGGGGGAGGGGCATTGCTCACTTTACCCCGGGGGAGGGGCATTGCTCACTTTACCCCGGGGGAGGGGCATTGCTCACTTTACCCCGGGGGGAGGGGCATTGCTCACTTTACCCCGGGGGAGGGGCATTGCTCACTTTACCCCAGGGGAGGGGCATTGCTCACTTTACCCCGGGGGAGGGGTATTGCTCAGTTTACCCTGGGGGGAGGGGCATTGGTTGTTTACCCCGGGGGGAGGGGCATTGCTCACTTTACCCCAAGGGAGGGGCATTGCTCACTTTACCCCGGGGGGAGGGGCATTGCTCACTTTACCCAGGGGGGAGGGGCATTGCTCACTTTTACCGGGGGAGGGGGAGGGGCATTGCTCACTTTACCCCGGGGGGAGGGGCATTGCTCACTTTACCCCGGGGGAGGGGCATTGCTCACTTTACCCAGGGGGAGGGGCATTGCTCACTTTACCCAGGGGGGAGGGGCATTGCTCACTTTACCCCGGGGGAGGGGCATTGCTCACTTTACCCCGGGGGAGGGGCATTGCTCACTTTACCCCGGGGGAGGGGCATTGCTCACTTTACCTCGGGGGAGGGGCATTGCTCACTTTACCCACGGGGGAGGGGCATTGCTCCCTTTACCCCGGGGGAGGGGCATTGCTCACTTTACCCCGGGGGAGGGGCATTGCTCACTTTACCTCGGGGGAGGGGCATTGCTCACTTTACCCCGGGGGAGGGGCATTGCTCACTTTACCCCAGGGGAGGGGCATTGCTCACTTTACCCAGGGGGGAGGGGCATTGCTCCCTTTACCCCGGGGGAGGGGCATTGCTCACTTTACCCCGGGGGAGGGGCATTGCTCACTTTACCCAGGGGGGAGAGGCATTGCTCCCTTTACCCCGGGGGAGGGGCATTGCTCACTTTACCCCGGGGGAGGGGCATTGCTCACTTTACCTCGGGGGAGGGGCATTGCTCACTTTACCCAGGGGGAGGGGCATTGCTCACTTTACCCAGGGGGGAGGGGCATTGCTCCCTTTACCCCGGGGGAGGGGCATTGCTCACTTTACCGAGGGGGGAGGGGCATTGCTTACTTTACCGCGGGGGGAGGGGCATTGCTCACTTTACCCCGGGGGAGGGGCATTGCTCACTTTACCCCGGGGGAGGGGCATTGCTCACTTTAACCCGGGGGAGGGGCATTGCTCACTTTACCCCGGGGGAGGAGCATTGCTCACTTTACCCCGGAGGAGGGGCATTGCTTGTTTACCCCGGGGTAGGGGCATTGCTCACTTTACCCCGGGGGGAGGGGCATTGCTTGTTTACCCTGGGGGGAGGGGCATTGCTCACTTTACCCTGGGGGAGGGGCATTGCTTGTTTACCCTGGGGGGAGGGGCATTGCTCACTTTACCCTGGGGGAGGGGCATTGCTTGTTTACCCCAGGGGAGGGGCATTGCTCACTTTACCCAGGGGGGAGGGTCATTGCTCACTTTACCCCGGGAGAGGGGCATTGCTCACTTTACCCTGGGGGGAGGGGCATTGCTCTTTACCCCGGGGGAGGGGGCATTGCTCACTTTACCCGGGGGGGGGGGGGGGCATTGCTCACTTTACCCCGGGGGAGGGGCACTGCTCACTTTAGCCCGGGGGGAGGGGCATTGCTCACTTTACCCCGGGGGAGGGGCATTGCTCACTTTACCCCGGGGGGGGCATTGCTCACTTTACCCTGGGGGGAGGGGCATTGCTCACTTTACCCCAGGGGAGGGGCATTGCTCACTTTACCCCAGGGGAGGGGCATTGCTCTTTACCCCGGGGGAGGGGCATTGCTCACTTTACCCCAGGGGGAGGGGCATTGCTCTTTACCCCGGGGGAGGGGCATTGCTCACTTTACCACGGGGGGGGGGCATTGCTCACTTTACCCCGGGGGAGGGGCATTGCTCACTTTACCCAGGGGGAGGGGCATTGCTCACTTTTCCCGGGGGAGGGGGGCATTGCTCACTTTACCCCGGGGGAGGGGCATTGCTCACTTTACCCCGGGGGGGGGCATTGCTCACTTTACCCCGGGGGGGGGGCATTGCTCACTTTACCCCGGGGGGGGGGCATTGCTCACTTTACCCCGGGGGAGGGGCATTACTCACTTTACCCCGGGGGGGGGCATTGCTCACTTTACCCCGGGGGAGGGGCATTGCTCACTTTACCCCGGGGGGGGGCATTGCTCACTTTACCCCGGGGGAGGGGCATTGCTCACTTTACCCCGGGGGAGGGGCATTACTCACTTTACCCCGGGGGGGGGGGGGCATTGCTCACTTTACCCCGGGGGAGGGGCATTGCTCACTTTACCCCGGGGGGGAGGGGCATTGCTCACTTTACCCCAGTGGAGGGGCATTGCTCAGTTTACCCCGGGGGGAGGGGCATTGCTCACTTTACCCCGGGGGGGTGGGGGCATTGCTCACTTTACCCCGGGGGGGGGGCATTGCTCACTTTACCCCGGGGGGAGGGGCATTGCTTGTTTACCCCGGGGGGGGGGGTGCATTGCTCGCTTTACCCCAGGGGAGGGGCATTGCCTGCTTTACCCCAGGAGGAGTAACATTGCCTGCTTTACCCCGTGAGGAGTAACATTGCCTGCTTTACCCCGGGAGGAGTAACATTGCCTGCGTTACCCCAGGAGGCGGAACGTTGACTGCTTTACCCCAGGGGGAGTAACATTGCCTGCTTTACCCCGGGGGGAGTAACATTACCTGCTTTACCCCGGGAGGAGTAACATTGCCTGCTTTACCCCAGGAGGATTAATGTTGCCTACTTTACCCCGGGGGAGTAACATTGCCTGCTTTACCCCAGGAGGATTATTGTTGCCTACTTTACCCCGGGGGAGTAACATTGCCTGCTTTACCCCAGGAGGAGTAACATTGCCTGCTTTACCCCGGGAGGAGTAACATTGCCTGCTTTACCCCAGGGGGAGGATCATTGCCTGCTTTACCCCGGGAGGAGTAACATTGCCTGCTTTACCCCGGGAGGCGGAACGTTGACTGCTTTACCCCAGGGGAAGTAACATTGCCTGCTTTACCCCAGGAGGATTAATGTTGCCTACTTTACCCCAGGAGGAGTAACATTGCCTGCGTTACCCCAGGAGGAGTAACATTGCCTGCGTTACCCCAGGAGGCGGAACGTTGACTGCTTTACCCCAGGGGGAGTAACATTGCCTGCTTTACCCCGGGAGGAGTAACATTGCCTGCTTTACCCCAGGAGGATTAATGTTGCCTACTTTACCCCGGAGGGAGTAACATTACCTGCTTTACCCCGGGAGGAGTAACATTGCCTGCTTTACCCCAGGAGGATTAATGTTGCCTACTTTACCCCGGGGGAGTAACATTGCCTGCTTTACCCCAGGAGGATTATTGTTGCCTACTTTACCCCGGGGGAGTAACATTGCCTGCTTTACCCCAGGAGGAGTAATGTTGCCTACTTTACCCCGGAGGGAGTAACATTGCCTGCTTTACCACGGGAGGAGGATCATTGCCTGCTCTGGAAGGCCTGGATAGACTAGATGCAGGAAGGATGTTTCTGATGGCCGGGGAGTCCAGAACCAGGGGTCACAGTCTAAGGATAAGGGGTAAGCCATTTAGGACTGAAATTAGGAGGAATTTCTTCACCCAGAGAGTGGTGAACCTGTGGAATTCTCTGCCACAGAGGGCGGTGGAGGCCAGTTCATTAAATATATTCAAGAAAGAGTTGGATATATTTCTTAAGGCTAAAGGGGTCAAGGGATATGGGGAGAAGGCAGGGACAGGATACTGAATTTGGATGATCAGCCATGATATCATTGAATGGCGGAGCAGGCTCGAAGGGCCTACTCCTGCTCCTATCTTCTATGTTTCTCTACCCCAGGGGGAGTAACATTGCCTGCTTTACCCCGGGGGGAGTAACATTGCCTGCTTTACCCCGGGGTGAGGAGCATTGCCTGCTTTACCCCAGGAGGAGTAACATTGCCTGCTCTACCCCGGGAGGAGTAACATTGCCCGCTCTACCCCAGGAGGAGTAACATTGCCTGCTCTACCCCGGGGTGAGGAGCATTTCCTGCCTTACCCCAGGAGGAGTAACATTACCTGCTTTACCCCAGGAGGAGTAACATTGCCTGCTTTACCCTGGGAGTAACATTGCCAGCTTTACCCCAGGAGGAGTAACATTGCCTGCTTTACCCCAGGAGGAGTAACATTGCCTGCTTTACCCCAGGAGGAGTAACATTGCTTGCTTTACCCCGGGGTGAGTAACATTGCCTGCTTTACCCTGGGAGGAGCAACATTGCCTGCTTTACCCTGGGAGGAGCAACATTGCCTGCTTTACCCTGGGAGGAGCAACATTGCCTGCTTTACCCTGGGAGTAACATTGCCTGCTTTACCCCAGGAGGAGTAACATTGCCTGCTTTACCCCAGGAGGAGTAACATTGCCTGCTTTACCCCAGGAGGAGTAACATTGCCTGCTTTACCGCGGGGTGAGTAACATTGCCTGCTTTACCCCAGGAGGAGTAACATTGCCTGCTTTACCCCAGGGTGAGTAACATTGCCTGCTTTACCCCGGGGGAGTAACATTGCCTGCTTTACCCCAGGAGGAGTAACATTGCCTGCTTTACCCCAGGGTGAGTAACATTGCCTGCTTTACCCCGGGGTGAGTAACATTGCCTGCTTTACCCCGGGGGAGTAACATTGTCTGCTTTGCCCCAGGAGGAGTAACATTGCCTTCTTTACCCCGGGGTGAGTAACATTGCCTGCTTTACCCCGGGGTGAGTAACATTGCCTGCTTTACCCCGGGGTGAGTAACATTGCCTGCTTTACCCCGGGGTGAGGAGCATTGCCCGCTTTACCCCAGGAGGAGTAACATTGCCTGCTCTACCCCGGGAGGAGTAACATTGCCCGCTCTACCCCAGGAGGAGTAACATTGCCTGCTCTACCCCGGGGTGAGGAGCATTGCCTGCTTTACCCCAGGAGGAGTAACATTGCCTGCTTTACCCCAGGAGGAGTAACATTGCCTGCTTTACCCTGGGAGTAACATTGCCAGCTTTACCCCAGGAGGAGTAACATTGCCTGCTTTACCCCAGGAGGAGTAACATTGCCTGCTTTACCCCAGGAGGAGTAACATTGCTTGCTTTACCCCGGGGTGAGTAACATTGCCTGCTTTACCCTGGGAGGAGCAACATTGCCTGCTTTACCCTGGGAGTAACATTGCCTGCTTTACCCCAGGGTAACATTGCCTGCTTTACCCCAGGAGGAGTAACATTGCCTGCTTTACCCCAGGAGGAGTAACATTGCCTGCTTTACCCCGGGGTGAGTAACATTGCCTGCTTTACCCCAGGAGGAGTAACATTGCCTGCTTTACCCCAGGGTGAGTAACATTGCCTGCTTTACCCCGGGGTGAGTAACATTGCCTGCTTTACCCCGGGGGAGTAACATTGTCTGCTTTGCCCCAGGAGGAGTAACATTGCCTTCTTTACCCCGGGGTGAGTAACATTGCCTGCTTTACCCCGGGGTGAGTAACATTGCCTGCTTTACCCCGGGGTGAGTAACATTGCCTGCTCTACCCCGGGGAGGAGTAACATTGCCTGCTTTACCCCAGGAGCAGTAACATTGTCTGCTTTACCCCAGGAGTAACATTGCCTGCTTTACCCCAGGAGGAAGAACATTGCCTGCTTTACCCCAGGAGGAGTAACATTGCCTGTTTTACCCCAGGAGGAGTAACATTGCCTGCTTTACCCCAGGAGGAGTAACATTGCCTGCTTTACCCCGGGGTGAGTAACATTGCCTGCTTTACCCCAGGGGTGAGGATCATTGCCTGCTTTACCCCAGGGTGAGGATCATTGCCTGCTTTACCCCAGGAGTAACATTGCCTGCTTTACCCCAGGGGGAGGAGCATTGCCTGCTTTACCCCGGGTTGGGGGGGGGGTAACAGTGCCTGCTTTTCCCTGGGGGGAGTAACAGTGCCTGCTTTACCCCAGGAGCAGTAACATTGTCTGCTTTACCCCGGGGTGAGTAACATTGCCTGCTCTACCCCGGGTGAGTAACATTGCCTGCTTTACCCCGGGAGGAGTAACATTGCCTGCTTTACCCCAGGGAGGAGTAACATTGCCTGCTTTACCCCAGGGAGGAGTAACATTGCCTGCTTTACCCCAGGGAGGAGTAACATTGCCTGCTTTACCCCGGGAGGAGTAACATTGCCTGCTTTACCCCAGGGAGGAGTAACATTGCCTGCTTTACCCCGGGGGGAGTAACATTGCCTGCTTTACCCCGGGGTGCAGCCCTGTGGAGCAGCGCACGGTGCACCCAAACTTGAAACGGGCTCCCGGGGGGCCCGCGGTCACCGCCCCGCCCCAACCTCCTTCCTCGCTTTGCGATTAGTCGGCCGGGCGAGAGCGCCAGCCACCATTGGCTGGCCGGCCCCTGTCAATCAGTCTACCTCCCCCCCCCTGCCAGTGACGCGCATCCGCCCTCAGGTTGCGCTGCACGCGGCCTGGGCAGAGCGAGAGCGAGCGGGCACCGGGGCAACAGCAGCCGGGCCCGGGGTGGGGGACAAGAAGCAAGGCTGCCATCGCAACGCCTCCGGCCAGACCCAGGCTGAGGCCCAGCACCGCCACCGGCCGCGCTTCGCCGCTCTGCAAAATGGCAGCTCGGGCTTGAAGTGCGATTGCGCCGAGAGCCGGGCGCGGATCAGATCGGATCGGAAGCCGCTCTCTCTCTCCCCCTGTGTGGTTTGGGAAGGAGCGAGATGCAGGAGGGCCGTGGGGTCGGGGGCGCTGCCGGGCTCTAGAAGGCGATGGACTCGCGGCTGCAGAGTTGCACCATTCAGGATTGATTGGGTCCGGAAGCAGCGGCGGTAGAGAGAGGCATCTGCAGGTACAAGGCTGAGAGAGGGATCTGCAGGGGGGCCTGGGAGAGAGAGAGAGAGGGATCTGTACACACCTCCTGGGAGAGGGGGATCTGTACACACCTCCTGGGAGAGAGAGAGAGGGGGATCTTTACACACCTGGGAGAGAGAGAGGGATCTGTACACACCTCCTGGGAGAGAGAGAGGGGGATCTGTACACACCTCCTGGGGGAGAGAGAGAGAGAGGGATCTGTACACACCTCCTGGAAGAGAGAGAGAGAGGGATCTGTACACACCTCCTGGGAGAGGGGGATCTGTACACACCTGGGAGAGGGGGATCTGTACACACCTCCTGGGAGAGGGGGATCTGTACACACCTGGGAGAGGGGGATCTGTACACACCTGGGAGAGAGGGATCTGTACACACCTGGGAGAGAGGGATCTGTACACACCTCCTGGGAGAGAGGGATCTGTACACACCTGGGAGAGAGGGATCTGTACACACCTCCTGGGAGAGAGGGATCTGTACACACCTCCTGGGAGAGAGGGATCTGTACACACCTCCTGGGAGAAGGAGAGAGGGGGATCTGTACACAGCTCCTGGGAGAGAGAGGGATCTGTACACACCTGGGAGAGAGAGAGGGATCTGTACACACCTCCTGGGAGAGAGAGAGGGATCTGTACACACCTCCTGGGAGAGAGAGAGGGATCTCCACACACCTCCTGGGAGAGAGAGGGGGATCTGTACACACCTCCTGGGGGGAGAGAGAGAGAGGGATCTGTACACACCTCCTGGGAGAGAGAGGGGGATCTGTACACACCTCCTGGGGGGGGGGGGGGGTGGTGAGAGAGAGAGGGATCTGTACACACCTCCTGGGGGAGAGAGAGAGGGGGGTCTGTACACACCTGGGGGAGAGAGAGAGGGATCTGTACACACCTCCTGGGAGAGAGAGAGAGAGAGAGAGAGGGGGATCTGTACACACCTCCTTGGGGGGGGGGGGGATCTGTACACAGCTCCTGGGAGAAAGAGAGGGGGATCTGTACACACCTCCTGGGAGAGAGAGAGGGATCTGTACACACCTCCTGGGGGAGAGAGAGAGATCTGTACACACCTCCTGAGAGAGAGAGAGGGGGGGATCTGTACACACCTCCTGGGAGAAAGAGAGGGGGGATCTGTACACACCTCCTGGGAGAAAGAGAGGGGGATCTGTACACACCTCCTGGGAGAGAGAGAGAGGGATCTGTACACACCTCCTGGGAGAGAGAGAGGGGGATCTGTACACACCTCCTGGGAGAGAGAGAGGGGGATCTGTACACACCTCCTGGGGGGGAGAGAGAGAGGGGGATCTGTACACACCTCCTGGGAGAGAGAGAGGGGGGGATCTGTACACACCTCCTGGGGGAGAGAGAGAGAGAGGGGGATCTGTACACACCTGGGAGAGAGAGAGGGGATCTGTACACACCTCCTGGGAGGGAGAGAGAGGGGGATCTGTACACACCTCCTGGGAGAGAGAGAGGGGGGGATCTTTACACACCTGGGGGAGAGAGAGGGGGATCTGTACACACCTCCTGGGAGAGAGGGGGGGATCTGTACACACCTCCTGGGGGAGAGAGAGAGAGGGGGATCTGTACACACCTCCTGGGAGAGAGAGAGGGGGATCTGTACACACCTCCTGGGAGAGAGAGAGGGGGATCTGTACACACCTCCTGGGGGAGAGAGAGAGCGAGGGATCTCTACACACCTGGGAGAGAGCGGGGGGATCTGTGGTACAGAGAGGGAGAGGGATCTGCAGACACAGCCTGAGAGAGAGGGAGAGGGATCTGCGCATACCACCTGGGAGAGGGAGGGATCTGCAGATACAACTGGGGGAGAGAAGGATCTGTGGAACAGTGAGAGGGGTCTGCAGACACCGTCTGGGAGAGAGGGATCTGCAGATACCTCCTGGGAGAGAGTGGGGGATCTGCAGGTACCTCCTGGGAGAGAGTGGGGGATCTGCAGATACCTCCTGGGAGAGAGTGGGGGATCTGCAGATACCTCCTGGGAGAGAGTGGGGGATCTGCAGGTACATCCTGGGAGAGAGAGGGATCTGCACATACATCCTTGGGGAAAGGGATAGCCTGAGGGAGGAGCAGCTGGGGAATACACATTGAGAGTGAGGGATACAGTCTGAGGGAGTGATCTTTAGACACAGTCTGGGAGCGGGTTGGATCTTCAGGACAGCCTAAGAGGGGAATCTGTAGATACAGTCTGGGAAAGGGAGTTCCGCAGGTACTGCCTGAGAGGGAGGGATCTCTAGGAGTAGCCTAAGAGGTGAATCTGCAGGGACAGCCTGAGAGAGGGGACATCAATCCAGAGAGAGACAATCTCCGACTCAATGAAAAGACATCTCTGGCTCAACACACACAAGCAGGACACGCCAGAACCTTTCTAAAGGAATAGTTTGTGACTGGTGCAATATAAATGGGGGGGAAAACACTCTAGTTTTGTTTCTTTAAAATGTAAAATTAAAATGATCTGATTGTATTTCACAGAATTCTAATCAATCCTGATGATCTTGATTTTTTTGCCTAATGTGTATGGAAACCCATCGTCATGCTCAAGAGTCTCAACTGAGCTACTGAGAAAAACATACAGCTGGAGATTCTGTTTGCCCATACACACTCCCCGTAGGGACACACCCCACTTCCTAAGTCCAGGGTGCTTCAACGCAGGTTGGCAAAAGCCAGGGCTTGGGAGTCTGGTGTTCAACCACCGAAAATCACACGGCTTACCAGCACAAACTGCTGATAAATTTTCCACATCTTCGCCAGCCAGGACCGTCCTGTCAATTAGGACATTACCTTGAGTTATCTGTAGCTGAATGTGAAGAATCTCAGGCCCCAGTGATGAGTCTAACCCTTCAAATCCCATTGGTGAGAGAACCTGCCTGTCCCAAGCATTGGACCACTGAGTTTGCAACAGAGGATTGACATGATTATTTCCACAAAGTAGGCATCATGTTTAACTGCGATTCAACTCTATTGTGACGAATGTGTGATCACTAGCACGCTTACTGCGGACCAATACAACATCTAAAACAAATACGGAAAATTACCAAAATAAAACTTTCACACATCCCAAATTGACCCAGTTCTGATTTATTCTTTTATAGATTGCAGATATTTCAGTACATTTAATGCCAAATTTTGTCAGCCTCAGTTACATTATAAACACTGCTACAATTCATTATGTAGTTGTAAGTAATAAAGTAGGAGAGTAACGTCAACCAATAGGGTTAATAGCAATGCCTTTGAAAGCGACTAATATATTAGCTTCCTGTGTTTGCTGTTTGTCCTGTTGTACAACATGTAGAGTAGAACATATCCCCCCCTCACAAATAGTTTTCCTGGGATGCCCCTGGTTTAGTGTAGGTTTCAAGTCTCCATGTTATTTTTAAACTAACATTATCTTTTCTTTTTCCTAGTGTTCTCGCTGACCACCTTGTTACTATGTAGAAATAAAATAGTACGGAGTACTGATTGCCAATGGAAATGGAGGAAATGTCATTATCTGGCTTAGAGAACAGCAAATCCGAGGTAAGGAGCAGGAGTCTTAGGAGTTGGTCCTACCTCAATAACTATTTTGATATGATATGGTTGTTTGGTTTTAGCGGGTGCGTGGACGTGTATATCCAGTGAGTGATGATGTCTGTGCTGAATGGGGGAATATGTGCTTGCTGAGGGTGTGTCTGTTGCATATGTGCTTGTTTGGGAGGTATGCATGTGTTGAATGCTTCGAAAGGATATGCATACGTGCCCAGTGACAGAGTATATGTGTTGTGTATGATGTGTGTGCATACTATACACACACAGTAATGAATTCAAAAACAGTAAATGTGTGGATTACTTCAGGATATCTTAAGCCATAACCATGGGTTTGCGTCACCTGTAGTAGAATTGGGTCTGTCCATTTATTAGTTGCCATCTGTGAGTTTTGTTCCCGTCGTGGGGTTGGGATGTGTTTCTGGCTTTTCTTACGACTGTAAACTTCTCCCAATTTCTTCTTGCCGTTGATGACCTCTTCCATACCCCTCAATTTTATTACAGCCTTTTGAACACACTCTCCGCCATCCCTCCTCTTCCCGTGTCTATTTTTCTCAGTGTGAATCTGTCTGTCACTCTTCTGTGTTCACGAATGACCATGTTTCTCCCTGTTTTTGTCATGCACTCATAGATGGCCTTCCTTTATCTGGTCACACATTCCTAAGGATTTATATAAGGTACTGGTTTCGTGTCTGAGGCACTAGTCAGATGCAGATGTGGCTGAACTATCTGCTGGGAAGCTGAGCTTCACCAGGGCACCAGTTTTACAGGTTCCACTGGCACCTATAAATCTGGAGTTCCTGGTGATAGTCAACTACAACAGTGAAGTAATCATTTTCTCCTACCACAGAATCAGTTTTAATCTCTGAATATTCTGATGTCTGACGTCAAACATACAGCAGGAATGCGCTTCGTTCATATTCGTCCTCGTGACCGACCTGCTCTTGGATGTTCCTCTGAGTTCTTCTTATTCCCCAGTCTTGACACTTCACTTCTTCACGTGGGAGACCCTTTATTTGCTGTGGTCTTTGCCTGTTGCATTTCACCTCTGACCCGTGCTATCAAACAAAAAGGCTTGGATCGATACTGTGACTCCTAGGATGCGGAGTAGAAACAAGCACAGTGTCCACTTCCCTTGTTTAAGCAGCAGTTTTTCCTCATCTTTTAAGCTTTGGCGTTCTGAGAAGCAGACAAGGATACCTGTTTGGATTTGGTCTGCGAGATGCGATAAGAATTCTTTTTGTCCATTTGTTAGTAATGTGCTATGTATGAAAACTCAAAAAAGAACTTCAGGTTTGACCAAGCATTTTACAATGCCTGGCCAGCCACCTTTCTTCCATCCCAGGCATCTTGGTATTCTGCTGTGAAGCTCGCTCACAGATGTCTGCTGTTCTCTGTAACTGAGTGTACAGATTCTTGATCTCAGCCAGTTGAATATAGTCTCCGGTGATGATGGATAATTTCAAAGTGAGCTTGTCCCTGTGACAATCCCCTGGCGTGTGATCAGTGGGACCGCGCCTTCTTTTTACATTTTAGAGCATTCTGGGGTCAGAGGAAAGAAAACTTTGAGCAAATCTTGAACTTTGAAGGAGATTATTTTGGCCACAAGCGAAGGTTTTCGTCCAGAGTCCCGACTGTCTCCTCAGATATGGAAAATGAATAAAGTGGCTCCGGATTGGCTGGTGAGTACGCTAACTGATTCCATCTTTTACTTTTAGTCAGTGTTTCTCCAGTCACTGGGAACTGAATCTGCCCAGGTGGACCACTCGCACTGACTAAACTTAGAATAATTTTGCTCAGCTTCTCGGCGTAATTTTAGACTGGCCTAAATTTCTGTTCTCTAACCTAACAGAACAGATGACGAGAGAAGTCAGTTCATAAGAGGATCGTGTTGTGCGAACTCTGCAGCCATGCCCAAGCTGAAACGGGTATCTTCGGAGAAGAAGCAGAAATACTGGCGACAGCTGAAACGAGACCAGAGACAGATGAGCAGAGAGCACAGTGACCAGGCCATGGAGTTTGACGCTACTCCCGAAAGTTCGGCAGAGCAGGCCAGTACCACCACACCCTCTTCTGTTCTTTGTCACTGCGTTTCATTGCTCTACCATGCTTACGTGTCCCAGCGTTGAATGCTTTTGATGTTAAACCACACTTTTCTTTATGTTGAGGATGCACTTTTGGTTCACTGAATGAATAAAGGTTCTGTCTTCAACGCTGGATATCCGTGTATTCTGTTGCTTCATCTTTTGCAGTTTTTTTTTGAACAGTAATTTCGACAATACTATACGTGGCTGTTCCCTGAGGGACTGCCACAAGGCTAGGCCTCTTAACAAGGCATTGCCACCATCATGACTAGGGGTCACAGTCTCAGAATAAGGGCTCGGCCATTTAGGACTGAGATGAGGAGAAATTTCTTCACTCAGAGGGTTGCGAATCTTTTGGAATTCTCTACCCCAGAGGGCTGTGGATGCTCAGTCGTTGAGTATATTCAAGACTGAGATCGATAGATTCTTGGGCACTAAGGGAGGGATATGAGGATAGGGCAAGAAAGTGGAGATGTAGCAGATCAGTCATGATCGTCTTGAATGGCGGAGCAAACTTGAGAGGCTTTATGGCCTACTCCTGCTCCTATTTCGTATTTTCTTCTCACTTTCTTCAGTCTCTACTTGTGGCATTGCCATATGGCGGGGGGGGACTCGGAATTGTGCGGCTGAAAAAATGAGAAACAAACCACATTTCGTTCCACAGAAGGTTGCTTTGCTCTTTGTGTTGCCCCGTGTACTTGGCCTTATTGTCGAAATGGGAGAAAGAGGTGGGTAAGGAGTGGCTGACGCCACCCAGGGATGTAAGCGCACGAGCTGGAGTGTTGTGATATTATTACGCAGGGCTTTGAAATGGGCGTGGGCAGGGTAATCATGATCTGTAGGGTTGAAATAAGAGGATAGCTGGCAGCATGTTTTTGAGCCTTTTTTGGCTGTGCAAGCAAGTAGCCCGGCTGCCATCCGTTGCTATCCTGACATATCCGCAGATTCAGTAGGAAAAATGGTAAATCTATGTCTCCTGTGTGGCATCACCTCTCCGCTCACTGTGCACCCTTGTGGTGACATGGCAGTATTATTCCTGTGTCCAGCTGGTGGTTTGGGGCCCTTTCCTGCCGAAGAACCGTTGGAATTTGCTGCAGCTTGGTGCTGGCGCTCCGGTAGATCCCAGTAGTGTGACATGCGGACCAATTTAGTGTGGGATTAAGAGGTCAGTCCAAGATGGTGCAAACGGTTAAATGTCCAGGAGCACCCCCACTAGAGGCTGCTGGTGTGGTGCACTCTACTGGCAGGACATCAGCATTCCATTGCTTCACAGTGAGGCTACTCTCCTCGCCAGAGGGACTAAAACAAATTCGTCTCAATTTTTTTTGATTTAAACAGCTAGCTATTTTTCTGAAAGTTGCGTATCATTTTGCGATGCCTTTTGACAAAAATTTGGGAACTGATTAGAAACTAGCTTCCTTGGTAAGGGCGCTTCTATGAGGAGAGGCTGGTTGGCTTCCTTTGGCCTGTCTGAGGAGGAATCGGTTCGCCTCCATAGTGAGTGTTACTCTTGTGAATCTCTTTCCATTTACCTGTGAGCTTTGTGTTTCAGGCCATAGCTCATGAGATCTATTCTGATCTCGTAGACGATGCGTGTCTGGGACTTTGTTTTGAGGTGCACCGAGCTGTAAAGTGTGGTTATTTCTTTTTGGATGAGACGGACCCAGACAGCATGAAGGATTTTGGTAAGTGTGTTTTGTGTGACTGGAAGGATGCTTGCCTTGAATATAGACATATCTTTGGCGAGAGCTGGGAGCAGGCGTAGAGAACGGTTTATAGGCGGGTTTAATGGATAAAGGCACTGCACCATTGTGGAGCTGAGCCATACAGATCAGGGACATCCCAGGTTCAGCGCTTGGTCAGTGCTGGGTTAGTTGATCTCTGTCAGGCTGGCAGGTGGGATGGCGTCGTTGGCCGCAGGGCCCCAAGAGCAGGGAGAAGAAAAATTAACCAGGGTTCCCACAGTGGCTCATGCTGGAAAATGTCGGTGCTTGGGCGATGAGCTAAGCTGAAATGACCCCATAGACCCAATAGCAGGCTAACACTCACTAGCGAAGCTTACACATGAAGAATGGCTGCTTGCACGCTAGCACCGATGGAACTGTGATCCAGGATGGCTCTGTGTCGTGGAATCTGGGTAGAACTGAGAAATACCATGGGGCAGAAAACGTTAGTGGGAGTTGTATACAGACCCCCAAACAGTAATGCTGAGGTTGGGGATGGCATTAAACGGAAAATTAGAGATGCGTGCAATAAGGGCACAGCAGTTATCATGGGTGACTTTAATCTACATATAGATTGGGCTAACCAAATTAGTAACAATACTGTGGAGGAGGAATTCCTAGAGTGTATACGGGATGGTTTCCTGGACCAATATGTCGAGGAACCAACTAGAGATCAGGCCATCTTAGACTGGGTATTATGTAATGAGAAAGGATTAATTAGCAATCTTGTTGTGCGAGGCCTCTTGGGGAGGAGCGATCATAATATGGAGAGTGAAGTAGTTGACTCAGAGACTAGGGTCCTGAATTTAAATAAAGGAAACTACGATGGTATGAGGCGCGAGTTGGCTAGGATGGATTGGGGAACGTTACTTAAAGGGTTGACGGTGGATAGGCAATGGCAAACATTTAAAGATCGCATGGATGAATTACAGAATTTGTTCATCCCTGTTTGGCATAAAAATAAAACAAAAAAGGTGACTCAACCGTGGCTAACAAGGGAAATTAGGGATAGCATAAGATCCAAGGAGAGGACATATAAATTGGCCAGAAAAAGCAGCAAACCTGAGGATTGGGAGCAGTTAGGGATTCAGCAAAGGAGGACAAAGGGATTAAATAAGAGGGGGAAAATAGAGTATGAGAGTAAGCTTGCAGGGAACATAAAAACTGACTGTAAAAGCTTCTATAGATATGTGAAGATAAAAATATTGGTGAAGTCAAGCGTAGGTCCCTTGCAGTCAGAATCAGGGGACTTTATAATGGGGAACAAAGAAATGGCAGACCAATTAAATACATACTTTGGTTCTGTCTTCACAAAGGAGGACACAAATAACCTTCCTGGAACGGTAAGGACGGGGAACATAGGATCTAATGAGAGGGAGGAATTGAATGAAATCAGTATTTGTAGGGAAATGGTGTTAGGGAAATTGATGGCATTGAAGGTTGATAAATCCCCAGGGCCTGATAATCTACATCCTAGGGTACTTAAGGAAGTGGTCCTAGAAATAGTAGATGCATTGCTGGTCATCTTCCAAAATTCTATAGACGCTGGAATAGTTCCCATGGATTGGAGGGTAGCTAATGTAACCCCACTATTTAAAAAAGATGGTAGAGAGAAAAAGCCTGACATCAGTAGTGGGGAAAATGCTAGAGTCCCATTATAAAAGATGTAATAGCAGAGCACTTGGAAAACAGTGACAGGATCGGACAAAGTCAACATGTATTTACAAAAGGTAAATCATGCTTGACTAATCTACTGGAATTTTTTGAGGATGTAACTGGTAGAATAGATAAGGGAGAACCAGTGGATGTGGTGTATTTGGACTTTCAGAAGGCTTTCGATAAAGTCCCGCATAAGAGATTGGCGTGCAAAGTTAAAGCACGTGGGATTGGGGGTAAGGTACTGACTTGGATAGAGAACTGGTTGGCAGACAGGAAGCAAAGAGTTGGAATAAACGGGTCTTTTTCCGAGTGGCAGGCAGTGACTAGTGGGGTACCGCAGGGATTGGTGCTAGGACCCCAGCTATTCACAATATATATTAATGATCTAGACGAGGGAACTAGATGTAATATCTCCATGTTTGCAGATGTCACAAAGCTGGGTTGGCATGTGTGCTGTGAGGAGGATGCAGAGAAACTCCAGTACGATTTGGACAGGTTGGGCGATTTGGCAGATGCAGTATAATGTGGATAATTGCGAGGTTATCCACTTTGATGGCAAAAACAGGAAGGCAGATTATTATCTGAACGGCAATAGATTGGGAAAAGGGGAAGTGCAACAAGACCTGGGTGTCCTTGTGCACCAGTCGCTGAAGGTAAGCATGCAGGTGCAGCAGGCGGTTAAGAAGGCAAATTGTTTGTTGGGCTTCATAGTGAGAGGATTCGAGTACAGGAGCAAGGATGTCTTGCTGCAGTTGTACAGGGCCTTGGTGAGACCACACCTTGAGTATTGTGTGCAGTTTTGGTCGCCTTATCTGCGGAAGAATGTTCTTGCCATGGAGGGAGTGCAGCGAAGATTCACCAGACTGATACCCGGGATGGCAGGAATGACGTATGAAGAGAGATTGGGTCGATTAGGCTTATATTCGCTAGAGTTTAGAAGAATGAGAGGGGATCTCATTGAAACTTATAAAATTCTAACAGGACTAGACAGACTAGATGCAGGAAGGATGTTCCCGATGTCGGGGGAGTCCAGAACCAGGGGTCACAGTCTAAAGATAAGGGGTAAGCCATTTAGGACTGTGATGAGGAGCAATTCACTCAGAGAGTGGTGAACCTGTGGAATTCTCTACCACAGAAGGCAGTTGAGGCCAACTTATTAAATATATTCACGAAGGAGTTAGATATATTTCTTAAGGCTAAATGGATCAAGGGCTGTGGGGAGAAAGCAGGGACAGGGTACTGAATTTGGATGATCAGCCATGATCTCATTAAATGGCGGAGCAGGCTCGAGGGGCTGAATGGCCTACTCCTGCTCCTATCTTCTATGTATCTATCTATGTGTTTCCGGCGAGGGGGTAAACAATTTGGTAGGTAGGATTTTTTCAGAGAGTTTCAGGGACTCATTGAGCAAAGACTGCAATCTGCTCCGGGTAACATCTTGGTCTGCGGTTCCTATTAATGTTTGTGCCATTTTTAATTGGACAATCACTGGTGTTTTGGACTAACAAATCCAGCATTTAGTACAGGCATTGGTTTATCTTACAATTTTTCTAAATGACTGTAGTGTCTTAAATCAAGATAACGACCTATTCTTCATTCGGTTATCCTCTATGTACAGCAAGTGAGCCTCACATTATCAGTAAGGAGAGATTTGCAAGAACTCTGTCCCTTTAAGAGGTTGTTTATCAAATGTGCCCCTCCTTCCTCCCACAGCATGTTTCTGCATCCTGGGTTTCACTTCTTTGTCCTCTTTGGCTAATTTGGTTCCTCAGCATAGCGAAAACTGTCCACAGACTTTTGTTTTACTTAATTTTGTTCTGACTGTTCCTTCTACTTTGGAGAAAAGTTAAAATGTTAACTTTGGTTAGGACCCATGAAAGTGTGGATGGCCTGCTTCTGCATCCAATCAAAGTCATCATCTAACGTGCAGTCTCTGATCTGCAATGCTGCAGAAACCGCCCCACTTGCACAAGGATGTAAAGGCTCGTTAGGAAATCCTTGTTTGGACAATGGCAGATGTCTATGTTAGAAATCCTGAAAAGAATTGGGGGAACAAAAGGGTTAAAAATTAGCATTAGAATGAGATAAATGCTCCATTCGATATAGCATTAGCCAAAACTATGGCCAGGAGTCCTCGGTGGAGTTGAATAAATAATCAAACAACTGGTCCTCTACTGTGGACTCAAACCTGATCTCCAGTGACCAGCTAGATACGTAGACGCTAAGTAGTTTGTTAACTGCAACGTAGATTATGACTTTGGTTGGATGCAGGAACAGACCCATGACAAGCAGTGTCTACAGGAATTAATCTCATTCTAATGCTAATTTATAATCATCTTGTTTCCAACATCTTTGGGGTTTTTAGCTGAAAATACCCTGAATGCAGCTACTGAGGAACGCACTTAAATATCCATTGCCTCAACCTGTGCTTCCCTTCATCCCTGAGAAAGGCCAACATTTTTGGACCATTGCCTACATACCAAATTCATTAGGTTGGATTTGTATATTGGAGGGAAATAGAATAGAATTGATAGATAGGTGATTTCCTCCCAAGTGTTATGTGTAGTAAAATTCTAAACACGTTTATAAAGAACAGGTTTATGAGTTTCCTCTGCACCGCATACAGATGAAATCTTTCCTGCTGGAATTATCCCAGATTCTACCTTGGGTGAGGATCTCACAATTTAGCATCCCTGGAACTTGGTGTTTTCAGAAGAGGAGGGAGAAAGTTGTTGGGTGGAACTCTCCAGTGTTTCAAGGCTTCATTGAACGAAGGGTTTTCTGTCACTGTGATACAGCCTTTCGGCAAATGCCAAAAGCAATCTGGATGTAATACTAGATAAACACACACACAAAGGTCACCCCAGAAGCAAAACAGATTTACATTGTGCTTCCTTTTCAAGCCAGAAGTGTTTCAGCATCTCTCGTAAAAGGAGGAAGCATATCTGTATGCTTGACTATCCTTGGTCCAAATCCAAGATTCATTTCCTCTTTCCCAGGAAGAGACCATATTTGTGCCCATCCATTGTTTCTTTGACAACGGAGTGCAGATTTCATTGTGTAGATATTAACATATTTCTGCCGCTCTAAAAACACTTAGCAATCAAGCGGTCAGTGCATCTCATGGGGGATGTGATGCCGATCCGAAGAGCAAATGGCACATGTCTCTGGTCTCAGTGCAGTGGGGAAAGGGTGGTTAGGGATTGTCTTTGAGGGTAAGGGAACAGGAAATTTCTCTGGATTTGAAAGATGCCTTTGTAGGTGGGGATTGGAGAGTGGTGTTGGGGCTTAAAGACTGCTGTCAGGATTGCAGATTAAGATTTACTGTTGGGCATGAGAATATGGCACTGGTTTTGAGCTTGCTGCAGGTTGCAGATGAGGGAGGGCAGGATTATCACACTTGCATTATTTTTCAGTCCACTCGTTAGTGATGTTTGCTTCCGTGTTTCAGAAATTGTGGACCAGCCAGGTGTGGACATTTTTGGTCAAGTCTACAACCAGTGGAAGAACAAGGAGTGCGAATGTCCAAACTGCAGTCGCAGTATCGCTGCCTCCCGCTTCGCTCCCCACCTGGAAAAGTGTTTGGGAATGGGTCGCAACAGCAGCCGGATTGCAAACAGGAGGTCAGCTAATTGCCTGAATGAACTAAGGTTCTCTTGAGCTTGAGTGGTGAATCTAAAAGGCAACTGCCATCTAAAATGTAAACTTGCACATATTTCAGTGTTCTTTTTGTTATGGTTCTTAACTTCGCCACTCAAATAATCATACTTTCCAAGACCCTTGACTAGTTCCAGCTTTTCAAAGTTCTTTGTCTGACCTGGTTCCAGGGTTTAGTTCGGCTTTTATAAACTCCTGTTTCATTTGATCTGTGGTAACACATACTGTCTGCCGTGGTTCAGTTCAGCTCCTCCATTATTAAGGTATACGATGCCAAATAGAAGAGATTTGTATATTGGTGTGGGCTAATTTCTTCATTTCACTTGATTGCAATATCTTGACTACTTTACTTTGTCACCGTTGAGAATGATACAGCACAGATACAGGCCATTTTGACCCATCAAGCCTGTGCCAGTGTTTTTCGTCACATGGGACACATAGCCTAATTCCACTTTCCTGTTCGCTTCCCATGCCCTTTAATATTCCTCTTTTTCAAGCAACTATCCCGATTTTCCTTCTTGAAAATATTATGGACTCTGCTTTAACAATTATTTGTAGCAGAGAATTCCCCAAAAAAATTTCTAACCCCTTTATTTTTTTTTGTTATTATCTGAAATTTGGGCCTTCCTGTTATCGTCTTGTCAATTATTTTATCACTAGTTACCCTATCGGAACCCCTCATAATTGTGAAGAGTTCCATCAGGTCACCCCATCAACTTCTCGGGTCTCTTCCTAGCTATAGCCTCCCTTCCCCCCACATCCCTGGTGCATCTACATTGTACCTTTCCCTTTGCTTTTATCTCCTTCCTATAATGGGAGGCCCCAAAACTGTGCACAGTATTCCAGCTGCAGCCTAACTAAGGTCTTGTACAAGTTCAACATTACCTCCTTGCTTTTTGTATTATTTGCTCCTAGATACAAAGCTTTCATTGTTCTTGAGGCCTAATGCTCCCTCTGGCAACCATTGCATCCCAGCACCTTCCACAGTGTCAGCTGTGGCTCAGTGGGTAGCACCCTCGCCTCTGAGTCAAGGTTGTGGGTTCAAGTCCTGCTCTAGGAACTTGAGCACATAAATCTAGACTGACACTCCCAGTGCAGTGCTGAGGGAGTGCTGCACTGTCGGAGATGCTGTCTTTCGGATGAGACTTTAAACCGAGGCCCCGTCTGCTCTCTCAGGTGGACGTAAAAGATCCCATGGCACTATTTCGAAGAAGAGCAAGAGAGTTATCCCCGGTGTCCTGGCCGATAGTTATCCCTCAACCAATATAACAAAAACAGATTATCTGGTCATTATCACATTGCTGTTTGTGGGAGCTTGCTGTGCGCAAATTGGCTGCCGCGTTTCCCACATTACAACACTTCAAAGGTACTTCATTGACTGTAAAGCGCTTTGAGACGTCCGGTGGTTGTGAAAGGCGCTATATAAATATAAAATAAGTCTTTCTTTCCCAACTGAGTGTACAAAGCTTGCGGAACACACCCTGAAAGATGCGTGGAAACATAAACCACACGGTCTTACCAACAACACCAGCTTGGTTGTGCCCAACGTTCCCTTTAAGCTGCGCAGCTGCCTAGAGGTTTTTAAATAGAAAACCGTGCCTGCGCGGAATTTTGACTGGCCCGCGCAGCCCGTTAAAGGAGCCGTGCGGGCCAAAAAAAAATTAGAGGGAACATTGATTGTTCCTATGATTTTGAGTAACCTCAAATTCTGAAACACAACAAAAAACCTTACACTTGGGGTAGCACTTTGTGAATTCATAGAAATTTCATTTTTAGTTTAAAAAAAATTAATTTTGGAAGGAAGTGAATTCTTTGTAACGGTTACTCTTATTCAAAACTCTGAGTGTCAAGTGAGCAAACTTTATATTCTAATGACTCGACATTATATTTTATCAGACAGAACTGACGTTAGGTGTCGTTTGAATTTTTGATTACAATCTTGTAAATTTGATTTGTATCAAGATTTGCCCAGATTCTATCCACCATCTGGTTCACCTGAGCTTTAACATTGATTTCACTGCAGTGATGTTTATAAGGTCTTGGCATACCATTTATATACAACCAGCATTTGCCAATCCTGGTAGCTGCTTGTTTCTTTTGGAAATACAATACTAGATGGTTCTATCTGTAAACCTGGTTTTGTGAGGTGAGTTACAAAATGCATTTCTATGCTGTAACTTAACTAGTCATAATTGACTAACAGAATGAAAGCTTATTCTGCATAAGTAGTGGTTAACTCAACCGTCACCATCAAGTAGATTTCTACTGAGTTATTTTGTAAGGTAATTGCATGGAGAAGCTTCCTTGCTTTGTGCAAACATTCCCGTTTGTGAAAATATGTAATTTAGCACGTCTGTGCTAGTTATCCACCCCCATTTCCCATCCTGCACTTGTACAATTGATAGATGGAAAATGAATGAATCAAGTGTTAAGTCTGTGTGCTATATTGCGAATTACTACACAGACCACAAGAGTAAACTTTAACAGGTCTTTACTAGTTGAAGGTCAGGGCGGAACTGCCCAATAAATCATTACACAGCACTTATATACCGGTGTGGTCACCACCGGTATTACAGTATACGGCAGCCAAGATAAAGTAGTGCAACCCTTAAAATAGTTCTCTTAAAGGTGGAACGGTTACATACACTACAATCCTCCCTTTTTAGGTTAACAGTATATCTTCCCATTAAACATAACATCATAACATATATACACAACTTAATGTAAAAACAGTTCACAGATTCAGTCTCTCTGGAGGCTTCCTGACTCGGTCCGGATAACGCCTCGGTTGTGTAGTAGTTTTCGGTGGTAGTAGGTTCTTTTGGCAAGGTCGATTCGGCTTGAATGTCAGTGTCGGGTTCATCTGGTTCCAGTATCACCGGATCGGAGGTAGATACTATGGGTATCTCTGCTTCATCATTAGGCGTATAGAGTTGTGGTGTAGGTTGTCCCTTTTCGGATGACGCTATGATCTGGTCAGCATGGCGCTTTATTATGCTTTCACCAATGTCCACGGTATACATCAGCGGTCCTAGTCGTGTGCAAATAGTTCCAGGCTGCCATTTCTCGGTACGGTAGTCCCAGGCCAAAACTTGTTGACCTATCTGGAAGGTTCTAGTTGGCCTTTCATTCATGCCTTGAAATTGCCGGTTCTCTACGTCCCTTCTGATGTTTGGCTTGATCAAATCCAGCCGGCATCTTAGTCTTCTATTGAAAAACATCATGGCAGGAGTTTGGTTTGTGACCGCATGTGTTGCATTCCTGTACGCCAACAAGAAGTTATCTACCTTATGTTGTAGATTTATGTCTTCATTACCCATGGCCTTTATGGCCTTCTTGAAGGTCTGGACAAACCTTTCAGCTAATCCATTGGTGGCGGGATGGTATGGGGCGGACGTGTAGTGCTTAACCCCATTGTTTTTTAAGAACTTCCTGAATTCTTCGGACACAAATTGCGGTCCATTATCAGAACAGATCTGTTCCGGCAGCCCATTCCTGGCAAATATGGTCCTTAATACTGTGATGGTTTTTTCCGTGGTGGTGGAGGACATCTTTATTACCTCCGGCCACTTGGAGTGTGCATCCACTGCGATTAAGAACATTGAGTCCATAAATGGACCAGCAAAGTCGATATGTACCTTTTGCCATGGAGATGAGGGCCACTCCCATGGATGCAGAGGAGCTTGTGGTGGGGCGTTTTGGACCTTCTGGCATCCTAAACAGCTCTTGGTCATTTCTTCGATGTCTCCATCGATACCTGGCCACCACACGAACGCTCTGGCTAGGTTCTTCATTTTCACTCCACCCAGATGCCCCTCGTGAAGCTCCTTTAGCACTTTTTGCTGGAGTTTGGGTGGAATCACCACTCTGGATCCACACATCAAAGTTCCTCGGCACACTGACAGCTGTTCTCTTCTTTGCGAAAATGCTGGCAACAGTGGTTCGCCATGTGCTGGCCATCCCTTCACCGTTAAATCGTAGACTCGTGAGAGAGTTGGGTCATTTCTTGTTTCCTTTTCGATCGTAGAATTTGTTACTGGTAGACATTCCACTATGGTTGAGTGGAACATCTCCACTGGGTCCACTGTAGGCGCCTCTTCTACCGTTGGCAACGGTAGGCGTGATAAACCGTCAGCATTCCCATGCTGTTTTGATCCTTTGTATTCTATGTCATACTGGTGTGCCCCTAGGAAAAGGGACCACCTCTGTAGCCTTTGCGCTGTCATAGTGGAAACGCCCTTTTTAGGGTTGAATATGGATACCAACAGCTGGTGGTCTGTCAGCAGTGTAAACTTCTGGCCCTGCAGGTAATGATGAAACTTCTTTATTCCCCACACCAGGCTGAGAGCCTCCCTATCTATCTGAGCATAGTTGCGCTCAGCGGAGGTCAATGATCTGGATGCAAATGCGACTGGCCTTTCTGAGCCATTTGGCAACTTGTGTGAGAGTACTGCTCCAATACCATAAGGAGAAGCATCACAAGCTAACCGAATAGGTAGCGTTGGGTTGAAGTGAGCCAACACTTCCTCTGAGGTGATCAATGTCTTGCTTTTGCGAAAGGCCTTCTTACAGTCCTCGCTCCACTTCCATGGTACTTCTTTCTGCAAAAGAGCATTCAGCGGGTGCAGCACCGTGGATAGATTTGGCAGAAACTTATGGTAATAGTTAATCAACCCTAGGAACGATCTCAACTGGGACACATTTTCCGGAGCGGGAGCCTTCACAACCGCTTCGATCTTGTCAGGTGACTTGTGCAGCCCCTCCTGGTCAATGACATGACCACAGTACGAGATCCGTTCCTGAAAGAACTCACATTTCTGGCGATTAACTCGAAGGCCATATTCCTTCAACCTGGTGAGCACCAGTTTCAAATTTGCAAGGTGTTCCTCATCGTCATCTCCTGTAATCAGGATATCGTCCAAGTAACATTGAGTGCTTGGAATTCCCTGTAATACCTGCTCCATGGCCCTCTGCCAAATTGCCGGAGCCGAAGCCACTCCAAAAACCAGTCTATTATATCGATACAAGCCTCTGTGCGTGCTGATTGTGAGATACTGGCGCGACTCTTCCTCAACTTCCATCTGTAAGTACGCTTGCGCCAGGTCTATCTTGGTGAAGCGTTTCCCGCCAGACAATGAAGCAAAGGTATCCTCAATCCGCAGAAGCGGATATTGCACCGTGTGAAGCACCGGATTAACTGTGATCTTGAAGTCTCCACAGATGCGGACCTTCCCCGGTTCCCCTGGCTTGTTACTCGATGAACGCTTCATGACGGGAACAATGGGCGTGGCCCACTCACTCCAGTCCACCTTAGACAGTACTCCTGAACGTTCCAGCCCTTCCAGCTCAGCTTCCACAGCAGGTCGTATCGCATACGGTACCGGTCTGGCTTTGAAAAATTTTGGGTTTGCATGTTCTGCAATCTTGATTTTTGCCTTAATTCCTCTCAGTGTTCCCAGTCCCTGTTGGAACACCTCTTTAGCCTCATCCAATATTCTGGACAATCGTTCAGGTTTGACATCTTTTTTTCCGGAATCTACCGTTATTGCGTTTAGGGAGTGCCAGTCCATATTTATTTTCCTGATCCACTCCCGTCCCAGAAGTGGTGGACCTCCCTCAGGTAGTACATATAAGTCCATTCCTTGGTGTTCTTTGCCCTTGTGTATCACCTTGACTTTTATCTTTCCGATGGGGTATACTTTTTGCCCCGTGTATGTCTGCAATACTATCTCCGTATCCCATAGGGGAATATGTTTGAATAACTTTTTGTAATCTTGCTTATTCATGACCGTCAACGCCGATCCGGTGTCCAATTCCATCTTCACTTGGACTCCTGCTATCTGCAGTGTGACCCAGATAGTTTGTCGGTCAGCTTCCTTACTCACGTTGTGAATTCTCAGACTACCCAGTTCCTTGCTGTTGGAGTCCGAATCCGAATTCTGTTCATCCGAACTCTTCTCAGCCACCTTATGTACCTTTCTGCACTTTTCCTGTGGTGACGTTTTGTTGCTGGTCTTCTTTCCTGACCGGCATACTTTAGCTATGTGACCAAGCTTGCCACATTTTCTACATTCCTGGTTTTTAAACCAGCATTGGTTCTGATCGTGTGTTGTCTTCCCACAACGATAACATTACATCAAGTAGCAAAGAAGATCACACCAAAAGGACATTTAACCACATTATTCATCATTGCAGTTTATCTAGATTGAGCCGGGATAAGTGGTATTAAAGGAGTGATCTACACAAGGTACTTCTGAATGCCAGATTGGGATTGGCGATGTAGCAGTACTTTATTCATTCACGGGATGTGGGCATCACTGGCAACTGCCCATCCCTAATTGCCCGTAACTGAGTGGCTTGCTAGGGCAGTTAAGAGTCAGTTAAGGACGGCAGATTTCCTTCCTAAGGACATTAGTGAAGCAAATGGGTTTTTTACGACAATCCGGTTATCTGACTTCTGAAACAACAAGGCATCTTTGGATTTTTATTCCAGATTTATTTATTAACTGAATTTAAATTCCCCAGCCGCTGTGGTGGGATTTGAACTCTTGTACCCCGGATCATTTAGTCCAGATTACTAGTCAAGTAACATAACCATAACTATAACTATGCTACCATTCCCTATAGGGATATAGCATCGGGTAGCAGTATGATCAGTTGTGGTTATCTGACTTCTCAAACAACAAGGCATCTTTGGATTCGGGCTCATGTTGATGTAATACAGAAATCTGCAATGTCGGGTACACAAGTGTTTGTCAGCTGTGGCTCAGTTGGTAGCACCCTTGCCCCTGAGTCAGAAGGTCTGTGTGTTCAAGCCCAGAGACTTGAACACAAAAATCTAGGCTGACACTCCCAGTGCAGTACCGAGGCCCCGTCTGCGCTCCCAGGTGGACGTAAGAGATCCTATGGCACTATTTCGAAGAAGAGCAGGGGAGTTATCCCCGGTGTCCTGGTCAATATTTATCCCTCAATCAACATCACTAAAACAGATTATCTGGTCATTATCACATTGCTGTTTGTGGGAGCTTGCTGTGCGCAAATTGGCTGCCATGTTTCCTACATTACAAAAGTGACTACACTTCAAAAGGTGCTTCATTGGATGTCCTGAGGTCGTGAAAGGCCCTATATTAATGCAAGTCTTTATTTTTTCAAGCCCTTTTCTTTCATCTTTTCAATGGTTTCAAAAGGGTCCAATTAAAGAAGCGTTTAATGGGTGCCTTCTCAAGCTTTCCGTTACCTTACCTGTTCTGTAATGATTGCTAAGCTTCAGTACTCCAGGAAATGTTTTGAATTGTTCCTTTAACCATCTCCTCTTCTGTAAATTTAACATTTCATTGCATGTAAAAAAAAAACTTGTTAATAGACACCACGATAATGATTGAACATGTAACAGCCATGGGCATTAATTATTTTGAATTAATTATTTAGACACCTTGGCAAGGGGCTTAAATATAATCGTGTCCGTGGCCTTTATGCTGATGTGCATTTTATTTTACATTGTAGAATAGCCAGTAGCAACAACCTCAGCAAATCTGAAAGTGACCAAGAGGACAACGATGACATCAATGATAACGACTGGTCATACGGATCTGAGAAAAAAGGTAAACTTTTATCGATACTTATTATCCTTGGGCCTCAGCTGCAGATATAACTCTGCAATGCATGCTGTCTCTTCCATATGGTCTCTGATTGGTGTGCTTCAGTTTATGCCTTGATTGCTCTCTGGTTTGGTGTGTGCCGCAGCTACTGTCTCATTCCGTGCACCCCGAAATGGGATCTCAGTTGACAAAATGTCATCCTTTATACCCCCTTAAAAACACTAGATTTTGGAAATTATTTTCTGCGTCAGCTAAGATTTCTTTTTCTTTTTCTTTTACTTCATCCAGCAAAGAAGAGAAAATCTGATAAGGTACGTACCGGCCGAGGGTTATTTGTATTTCAGGAGGTTGAAGGCTCTTATTTGTTGCCCTGATGGTAGGAAGCACCTCTGCTGCTGCTGCTGCTTAAAGAGCTGCTTCTGTCTTTCAGAATCCCAACTCGCCGCGGAGATCCAAATCTCTCAAACATAAAAATGGTGAGCTTGTTTTTCATAAGTGTTTCTGTTATTTTAAGAAGTACTCAACAACTATTGCAAACCTGGCACCTTTATTTTGCACTTAGAGTTACATCTATCATCCCAATGGTTCCGCTTCATGCAGCGTTGTACCAAGGACGTACAGATCGGGAATATTCCTGGTTAGATCCCTAATCTCTGCTGTGTATCAAGTGCTTGGATGAGATACAGTCCCGAGTTTTGAAAGGAAACATCAGCCACAGATCAGACCGTACAAAGGTTAAGGTTACTTCTGTATTTATTTTCCATTTAAATAATGAAACACCAGAGTTAGGAACACTCGAGCACGACGCAGTTTCCACATACACACAGCACAGAAAATCTGTCAGAAAGTTAGTGGGCTTAGAATTAAACAGGTCTCAGTATTAGCAGCAGTAAAATGCAAACCATTCATCAAAGCACTCTTCCTCCTGCTCAAACTTTGTTGAAGAACATACACACGTTCAGGTGAGCTCTCTGTTGAAACATATGGCTTATAAACCATGTTTCTCTTCGAATTTTGCATTTACAATACCATCAGATTCACAGATGGTATATACAAATAACAGTGAGTTTTAATGATTCAAGAGAATCTTGCTTCAAATACACCCAGATAACTATTACCAATTCTTGATCCTATACTTGAAACAAGAAAAATCACTTTCTGTTGACGCACATTTAAACATCCTAAATGTCTGGAGCCAAAAAAAAGTCGTACCCTATAAATCAGCCAGCAAACAAAGCTGTTATCACCGAATTCTTTGATTAGCATTTTGAACCAAATAGCCCAAGTCCTATGTAGCAAGTCCAGCCACGCTGGAGCCATTGGGGGGAAAAGAAGGGTTCTGACCAAGTGGTCTACACCCAAAACATTAACCTGCTGTTTCAATTTTTAGATGCTGATGAACCTGCTGTGTATTTCCAGAATGTTGTGTTTTTATTTTAGAACTTGGTTTGACTTTTGTTACTTTAGGGTTTAAAGAATGCAAGTCACAACTGGGCATATTTTCAATTTTTGTCACGGGATGCAAAAACTGAAGTAGTATTCCACTTCCCGGAACTGCCAATCCTATTTGATGAGCACAAAGTTCAACAGCAAACACAAATTTTATACTATAACCAAATGGAGAAGGGAAACAACAATATTTATGGGATTTCATGCAAACCGTGCAGTGAATAATCAGTGTCAGCTTAATAGCAAACTTGTGGCATTGCAGAAATGCAGCATGTACCCTGATGACTCATTAGATAAATTTACTGGAGTGTGGCACTGAGTCATAGGTGTCGCATTTGATACCTGACCTGAGTGCTGAGTTGCTTGATCTCAGTCGAGCGGCAGGTGGGGATGTTAAATTGGTTCATGCCAGTGGGCTAGGTGGGGAAATCTGGCCACGGTTCCGGTTCCTTATCGCTATTTTGTAAAAAAAAAATTATTCATTCATGGGATGTGTGCGTCACTGGCGAGGCCAGCATTTATTACCCACCCCTTGAGACGGTGGTGAGCTGCCTTCTTGAACCGCTGCAGTCCGTGCTGGATTCTCCCTGCTGGATGTGCCTGTGTACGGACGTCGTGGATGACAGCAGGATCCATCCAGCTCTGCCACGATCGTATGGATTGCTAACGTTCACTCTGTAGGTTCGTCCATGATGACTGGCCACATGGGAAAGGCACCGGAGCGGACAGCTGCAGACACCTGCAGAAGTCATGGGGAGAGGAGAAAACCTTTTGTTTTTAAATGCCGTGTACATTTTCCAATCGGAGAATGAAGCTCTGCTTCCTCGTTTAGTTAAAACCTTGACATAGATGAGACAGCTTTTGATCACATTACTTGTGCCATCTTTTTGCAGGCGAGCTCAGTGGAAACTCAGATCCATATAAGGTAATAATGCACACTTCTGCTTTGCTTATTTGTTTGTGTGTATGGCTCATATTTCAGTGTGACTATTTGATTGAAATGTGGTGTATAAGAATGAGAAATGAGCCTTAAGCTGAACCACACACAGATGAATATAAAATGCTGCCTTTCTGGTTTAAAGTCATTGCAGTTAGGCTTCAGCGTCACCATAATCTTTACGCACTCCTTCATTTACCACCTTTGTAGTTTGTATTCAACCGTAATAATGTTTAAGTACTTACTTAATGGGTGCTGTTGGTGGTAGTTGTGTTTGAGGAGTCTCTGCTCACCAATGATATTGGTTATATTTGACAAGACTGTACTTGCCAGTGATATTGGTGGATGTATTTGAGGAGACTCTACTTACCCATGGTATTGGCAGTTGTGTTTGAAGAGGCGTAATTTTTTTATTCAGTAGCAGGTGCTTGAGTTGTTGCTGAACCAGCCCCAATTTGTGACAACTAGGAATAAAGCCTCTTTCTCCATGGTTTCAGGGAAGTGATTCTGAAGGAGCAGAAATTTTTCCCTGAACAGGGAATTTGCTATATTTTACCGACAGTTAGGAAGACAACCAGCAAACCTAGAGTTGGCCATGTGGAAAGAAATTCCTTTAAAGCCTGGGGGATACAATAGAGCCTGGATGCTACCAAGACTGCTTAAAATAAATTTCCCCCCATTTTTTTAGTCATAGTCCACATAAAGACGGTAATTAGAAACCCGTGGAAATGTGCCTAGAAATTTTGACATGCTTACTCAATCCAGAATGTGGTTTCAATTCAGAAAGAATTCTGCCATTAAGCTCATCAAATGAAATGTGTTTAATAAACATCTTGCTGAGGCCTCAGTCTCAAGTCCTGAGAATCATAGCCAACTGGGTTGTCCTTGTGCCGAAAGAAGCTGGGAAATTCTGCTTGCCATCTATGAAAGAGTTATTTCCTTCATATAGCTCAGCCTGAAGCTATGCCCCCATACTTGCTACAGTGTTAGCTAGTACCAGAAGTGAGATCGTGGCCTTATGAAATGGCTCAGTTTGGGTTTTGTCCAGCTTAACAGAGCTGCCCATGTCGACGTTTTCAGTAACTGAGGACATGGTATGAACTGAGTTGAAAGTCTCAGATATGGAATCCTACAGTACAGAAGGAGGCCATTCGGCCCGTTGTGCCTATGCCGGCTCTTTGAAAGAGCTATCCAACGTGTGATTACTATCTAGATCTTTCTCTTCCTAGGAGAATGGTGGAGTCAGCAGTTTGCACTATGTCCTACTGGGGCTAGGAATCAGAATTTCCTGGATCAACACCAATTCTGTTGAGATGACTGCTTTAGGTAGTCCCGGAGAAAAATCCAGTGGGGGCATTGAGTAGCAGTCGGTGACTTAGGATTCTCTGGTTTCTCAGTCAGAGCTGAAAAGAGTTGATGCTTTTTACCAGTAACCAAATTCACAGGTTAGGCTAATTTGTGACCGGTTTTGGAAGATGATGTAGTGGGGGGGCTGAAGGACTACAGTGCTTTCTGTGTGTGTGTGAACCCCTTTGCTTTAGAAACAGACACTGGCTGAGACAGAGGAGGGTAATTACAGCACCTGCCTTTTCTTTTGTTTATACTGAAAACTCCAAAATAATTATCCCTATAAAGATTCCTTAATGTAGCTGTGGTATTTACATAACCAGCGGGTAAGGAAAGCACCATCAAAAAACACTTGCCTCACTGTCTCTGCGTAAGACTCCTAGAAAATCTCACCCTCACTTCTCCTTTCTAGCACCCCCTCCCCCTTGCAACAGTGTAATCTCAGACTTGCTGTTAGCAACACCAGGGGAGACCTGCTGAAAATATAAAGGTGTTGCATCTAGCTCCTGCTAGTCAAAGTGTCACATTTTGCTACAGATGCAATCTTTTAAAAAAAAAAGCAGTAAACAGCTGCCCTCTGGCCTCAGCAGTTTTGTTCTTGAGAAGCAAATCCAGGTAACTGTAGCGACATGTATAGAACAGTGACCTTAAACGGATAGGCCAGGTTGGCAGCTAAACATCACAACCAGGCTCCAGACCCCAGGTGAATTGTAAGCAATGCCACGGAAAATCTTCTGGTATTATTTGGAATGATTTACAATTCCCAAATTTATCTGAAAATCAGTAAAATCTGAAATTGAAGACGCTTTACAGTAGAACATAAAATATCTGATCACAGCATATGGTTATCCAGAGTCTCGGGCTCTCTACTAACATTGCTGTTTCTCAATCTTGATGGGACTGATTTGCCTCTCTTCACACCCCACCCCAACCCCCGGGTGCTAATCAGTGGCAGCCAGAAAGTGTGCCCCATCTGACCTGCAACAGGTGTGGAAGTGAAACTACTGCAGTGGCCCTGAGAAAACTGTAGCAGCAATAATGGTCACTGGCTATGGGACTCTCGAATTGCTGCCCAAAAAGTATCACCCAGAAGGCCTCCACCACCAATCTCTGGAAGAAAAAAGGATTCGCCTTTTTTTGATCCTCTGGTGTTTTCCAATCCTCTGCTCAGAGAGGGGCAGGGTGAAGGGCCTAAGGCCTACTTGTGGGATCACTTCAAAATGAGTGCCCTTCCAATGTTGTGGGTGGAAATTGAAGCAGAAGGGCTAGTGACCTCCTTTTCCACCTCACTAGCCTGCCTGCCCTTTGCGTCTGCTGCGGTTGCAAGCCTCTCCTCCCCTCTTCCACCTAGGCCCCCCAGCAGAAATCCTTGGACAGCATGAAGGGACACAGACCCAGCTTAGGAGCCGAGTGTCTCCCAGATGGATTGGACAAGGAAAGTCTGAAATAAGTCTTGACTCTGCAGTAATACTTGTTTCTGTTCTCCTTCGACACAGTACAATAATAATTCTGGCATCAACTATGAAAACCTGGGTCCTGAAGAGTTGCGCTCGTTGCTTACAACGGTGAGTGTTAACTGACTGTGATAGGAGCGAATGATCTTGGAAAACTGGATAGCTCTTGAAGTACAGTGAAGATAATTTCAATGCCCGCAGTTACTTGTGAGTTGTCACGTCCATTCATTTGTGAAAATACTCTAAGTTGCTTCTACTCATCCCCCCCACTTTCTCCACAGTGTCCAGTTTTATGTGACTGATCAGTCTGCTTTTAGACAGATTCCATGGGACGTTCTCAGTAAATCTGTCTTCTCTTTTTTCAGCAATGTGGAGTCATCTCAGAGCACACCAAGAAAATGTGCACACGGTAAGAACCCTACAAATTAGCTTATCATAGAAACAAGGTGATGCGCCATCAATTACTCAAAAGACTGAAGTTGAGCGAGTAACAACCAGGCTTTTATTAACTAAAGAATGAAGGTCTTGTCTCGAGTGGTCGACCCGTCCAGAATACTAAGGGACTGGGAGGTAGTCACTTATATACCTGGAATAGTGGGAGGAGTCAGCCGAGGCATGTCCAGACCTGTACCTAGTGGAATACACATACAGACACCGACAGGTATGACAGTGGTTTACCACACAAGGCAGTCCAGTGATGGAGTCTCTGCAGTAGGATCATAGAATGGTTACAGCACAGAGGGCCATTCGGCCCGTCGAGCTTGTGCCGGCTCGCTCTAAGAGCACTTCAGCTAGTCCCACTCGCCCCATCCCTTTCCCCATAGCCCTGCAAAATGTTTTCCTTCAGGTACTTATCCAATTCCCTTTTGAAAGCCACGATTGAATCTGCTTCCACCACCCTTTCAGGCAGTACATTCCAGATCCTGACCACTCGCTGCGTAAAGAAGTTTTTCCTCGTGTCGCCTTTGGTTCTTTTGCCAATCACCTTAAATCTGTGTCCTCTGGTTCCCGACCCTTCCGCCAATGGGAATAACTTCTCTCTATCTACTCTGCCTAGACCCCTCATGATTTTGAACATCTCTATCAAATCTCCTATCAACCTTCTCTGCTCTAAGGAGAACAACCCCAGCTTCTCTAGTCTATCCACGTAACTGAAGTCCCTCCTCCCTGGAATCATTCTCGTAAATCTTTTCTGAACCCACTCCTTAAGGTCTTCACATCCTTCCTAAAGTGCAGTACCCAGAATTGGACACAATACTCCAGTTGAAGCCGAACCAGTGTTTTATAAAGGTTCATCATAACTTCCTTGCTTTTGTACTCTATGCCTCTATTTATGAAGCCCAGTATCCCGTATGCTTTTTTAACCACTTTCTCAACCTGCCCTGCCACCTTCAATGATTTGTGCACATATAGCCCCAGGTCTCTGTTCATGCACCCCCTTTAGGATTGTACCCTTTAGTTTATATTGCCTCGCCTCGTTCTTCCTACCAGAATGTATCACTTTGCACTTTTCTGCGTTAAATTTAATCTGCCACGTGTCCGCCCAATTCACCAGCCTGTCTATGTCTTCTTGAAGTCTATCACTATCCTCCTCACTGTTCACTATACTTCCAAGTTTTGTGTCCTCTGCAAATTTTGATACTGTGCCCTATACACCCACGTCCAAGTCATTAATATGCATCATGAAAAGCAGCGGTCCCAGTACCGACCCATGGGATACACCACTGTATACCAGTGATACAGTAACCACCGCCCATCATGTCTTGTAAACTGCTTCTTGAAAATTCCCTCAGCAAAGATTGTTAAATTCATGAGGCTCGATTCAGTAGCAAGTCATGGCATTGGCAATGAAGCACACAGGAATGGGCCTCCTTGTACGGAATAGCAAGGTGCACAGTGGACTGGGAGAGACAAGTAGCACTAGAGTAAAGAATAGTTCAGAAATGGGAGGGATCAGACAGGGAGCAAATGCAAAGCAGTCTAAAATGGGTTTGGATTGCATGTACGTAACTGCACAGAATATGGTAAATAAGGTTGGTGAGCTGTGGGCACAAGTCTCCACATGGAACTATGATATAGTGGGGATAACAGAGACCTGGCTCAAAGAAGGGGAGGATTGGCAACTTAATATTTCTGGCTACAAGGTGTGGAAGATAGGGATGGAAAAAATGGAGGGGGTGGCCGTATTGATTAACGAAACTATTATAGCACTGGAAAGGGATGATGTAGTTGAGACAGAATCTATTTGGTTAGAATTAAGGAACAATAGAGGAGCTATTACGCTACTGGGTGTAAACTATAGGCCACCAAATAATAGGTAGGAGAGGAGCAAATTGCAGAAAGATGCAAGAACTGTAGAGTAGTGATAATGGTGGACTTCAATTATCCTAATATAGATTGAAATAACAGTGTTAAGGGCAAAGAGGGGCAGGAATTCTTGAAATGTGTACAAGAGAACTTTCTTGATGGGTATGTTTTCAGCACAACAAAGAAGGAAGCAGTGCTGGATCTGGTTGTGGGGAATGAGGTGGAGCATGTTTTAGTGGGGGAGCATGTGAGGAACAGTGATCATAATATCATCAGGTTTAGAATAGCTATGGAAAAGGACAAAGAACAATCAAGTGTAAAAAGACTTAAAGAAAGAAAAGAAGACTTGCATTTCTATAGCGCCTTTCACGACCACCAGACGTCTCAAAGCGCTTTACAGCCAATGAAGTACTTTTGAAGTGGAGTCACTGTTGTAATGTGAGAAACGCAGCAGCCAATTTGTGCAATTGAACAGGAGGAGGGCTCATTACGGTGAGTATAAAAGGGATCTGACCCAGGTGGCTTGGAATCAAAAATTGGTTGGCAAAACAGTCACTGAAGAATGGAAGGCTTTCAAAGAGAAGATGGTTTGGATACAGAGTAGACACTTTCCCACGAGAAAGAAAAGAAGGGCATCCAAAGCTAGTTCTCCCTGGATTACTAAATATATAGAGATTAAAAATGAAATAGAAAAAAGCGACTTATGACAAATATAAGGTTCATAATACAGTTGAGAACCATGCTGAATACAAAAAGTACAGAGGAGATCTAAAGAAGGGAATAAGGGACAAATCGAGAGTCTGAGGAGAGATTAGCAGCTAACATAACATGGAACCTAAAAGTCTTTTCTAAACATACAAATAGTAAAAAAGTAGTCAAAGGAAGGTTGGGGCCAATTAGGACCAAAAAGGAGATCTTCTTGTGGCCGCAGAGGGCATGGCTGAGGTACCAAATGTGTACTTTGCATCTGTCTTCACTAGAGAAGAGGATGCTGCCAATGTCGCAGTAAAGGAGGAGGCAGTAGCAATGTTAGATAGGATAAAAACAGATAAAGAGGAGGCACTTAAAAGGATGGCAGTACGCAAAGTAGAAAAGTCACCCGGTCCGAATGAAATGCATCCTAGGTTACTGAGGGAAGTGTAGTGTATGTGCCTTTAAGAGCCCCATGTGTACTGTAATGCCGGTAATGGCCACTCGGCTATATAAGCCTGAGTATTGTGTTGTATCCGTTAGTTCCCCTCCAGACTTTGTTTAGTAAACACCTATCAAACCAACTCCTGTCTTCAGTGTCTCTATCAACACACAGACACAACAGTGGCGACGAAGTGGAAATGGACTTACCTACAATTCGGCAGGACCTCAAGGACATCGATTCCTCTGGCGTCCAGAAGAATCAAGAAGTGAAAGAAGCTGTTGTTTCACCAGCTGGCCAAGCTGGTGGCAGGTACTGCGGTAATCCTTCCTGGGCGTCAGGCTGGGGCTCCAGCGGCTGGCTCTACAGCTGGGCCAAGCAGCGAAAGCGGAGGCAAGCAGTAACAGACGGGGAGGGAGCACTCGGGAGACGGCCGGCGCTGCAAGCAGGTCGGCGTTCAGACCTAGAGAGAGAGTCCGGCGGGAACGAGTCTCCAACTGTAAATAAATAAATAAATAAAAAAGAACGGAAACAGCGTTGTCATCGGCGGGAAAGCGCGGGAAGCGCCATATCTTTTCTGCAGAAAAGAAAAGCGCGGGAAGCGCCATATCTTTTCTAAGATGCCTAATTCTGGCAATATTGATGCTTTTGATAACGAGATAGAGGATTGGACCACATATGTGGAAAGAGTGGAGGTATATTGCACCGCAAATGGAATAGAAGATGAAAAAAAAGCTTCAGTACTTCTAAATCTAATGGGCGCAAAGACATACAAGCTGTTACGAAACTTAATCACTCCAGCCGAACCGATGGACAAGAATTTTAAGGAGATTGTTGATACCCTACACTGCCAATTCGAGGCAGGACTGGCATTCTCTACGAGACAAATTCGTCTGCGGTCTCCTAAGTGTAGGAACACAAAAAAGGCTACTTTCTGAGAAAGATTTAACACTGGACAAGGCTTTCAGTGCAAGAGGAGCTGCAGAGATACAGCAAAAGCCACAAGACTTCGGCACCCATGAAATGACACGGGGTTTCGAGAGATGTTATCACTGCGGCAGATCCACCCATGACCAGAGGGACTGCTGGTTCAAGGACAAAGCATGCAGGCAATGCGGAAAGATGGGACACATTACACGTGTATGCCGATCTGGAAACAAAAAATCCACTAACAGGAAAAAAATCAATAAGGAAAAGCACAGAAAGGTACAAGTGATGACAGACAGTAGCTCCGAAGACCAGAAGAGCGATAGCGACTCCGGGAACAAGAGACTAAGCTCTCTCAAATTACATAATGTAATTGCCAAAGAAGATTACCAGACCATTTGGGTTACCCTCACAATAGCAGGGTCCCCAGTTAAAATGGAGCTAGATACAGGATCAGCTCTGACTGTCATAAATCGACAGGATTACGAGCGGCTATTTCCGCATATACCTTTAAAAGACACATCCATTATCTTGAAAACATATACGGGGCAGAAAGTATACCCCAAAGGAAAAATAAGGGTGCCTGTTGTATACAACGGCAAGGAAATACAGAAGTTGTATTTATACGTTCTACAAGATGGTGGTCCACCGCTGTTGAGACGTGAATGGATCAGGAAAATACGTTTAGACTGGCACTCCATTCAGGCACTGACGGTGACCAGTAAGGAAAAAAATGATGATGACGTCATACCTGAACGATTAAAAGACATCTTGGCCAACGCCAAGGAAGTGTTTCAAGAGAAACTAGGAACCTTGAAAGGCATCACCGCCTCAATAAAAGTGGAAGATGCAGCAATTCCCAAGTTTTTTAAGGCAAGACCGGTGCCATACGCAATTCGTCCAGCAGTCGAGGCAGAGCTGGAGAATTTGGAAAAGGCAGGCGTATTATCTAAAATAGATTGGAGCGAGTGGGCAACACCCATCGTCCCAGTCATGAAGAAAGCATTGAAGAATGATAAATCTGAAGAACAGAGAAAAATTCGCATCTGTGGAGACTTCAAGGTGACTGTAAACCCGGTCCTTCACACGGTACAGTATCCTCTTCCGAGGATAGAAGATATTTTCGCCTCGCTATCCGGAGGGAAACGTTTCACCAAAATTGACTTGGCACAGGCATATCTACAGATGGAGGTTGAAGAGGCCTCTAAAAAATATCTCACGATAAATACACACAAAGGTCTGTACCAGTACAATCGACTGGTTTTCGGAGTAGCATCCGCTCCAGCTATCTGGCAAAGAGCTATGGAGCAAGTCCTCCAAGGGATTCCGGGGACTCAATGCTACCTAGACGACATCCTTGTAACAGGAGAAAACGACAACGAGCACCGTGCCAATTTGGAGCAGGTGCTCACTAGGCTGAAAGAACAGGGCCTACGAGCAAATCGCCCCAAGTGCGAATTTTTCCAAAATCAGATATCATATTGTGGCCACATAATTAATAAGGAAGGGTTGCATAAGTCACCTGAAAAAATTGAAGCGGTCATAAAAGCCCCAGCACCTGAAAATGTTTCACAATTAAGGTCATTCCTGGGATTAATAAATTACTATCATAAATTTTTTACCGAACTTATCAACTCTTCTACACCCTCTTAATGAACTGCTACAAACAGGAGTAATTTGGAAATGGAGCGAAGACTGTAAACGTGCCTTCCATAAATGCAAAGACTTAATCACGTCCAAAGAAGTTTTGGCTCATTACAACCCATCACTGCCAATCAGACTGGCGTGCGATGCATCCTCTTACGGCATAGGAGCAGTATTATCGCATAAATTCCCTGATGGCTCGGAACGGCCGATAGCTTTTGTGTCACGCTCATTGAACTCAGCTGAGCGTAACTATGCCCAAATCGACAGGGAAGCACTCAGCCTGGTATGGGGAGTGAAGAAATTCAACCATTACCTACACGGACAAAAATTTACCTTGTTGACTGACCATCAACCCCTCATCTCCATATTCAACCCTAAAAAGGGGTCCCCATTATGACAGCGCAAAGGCTACAGAGGTGGTCCCTTTTTCTAGGGGCACACCAATAGAACATAGAATACAAAGGGTCAAAACAGCATGGGAATGCTGACGGTTTATCGCGCCTACCGTTGCCAACGGTAGAAGAGGCACCTACAGTAGACCCAGTGGAGATGTTCCACTCAACCATAGTGGAATGTCTACCAGTAACAAATTCTGCCATTGAAAAGGAAAGGAGAAATGACCCGACTCTCTCACGAGTCTACGACTTAACGGTGAAGGGATGGCCAGCACATGGCGAACCACTGTTGCCAGCATTCTCACAAAGAGGAGAACAGCTGTCAGTGTGCCGAGGAACCTTGATGTGTGGATCCAGAGTGGTGATTCCACCCAAACTCCAGGATAAAGTGCTAAAGGAGCTTCACGAGGGGCATCTGGGTGGAGTGAAAATGAAGAACCTAGCCAGGGCGTTTGTATGGTGGCCAGGTATCAATGGAGACATCGAAGAAATGACCAAGAGCTGCCTAGGATGCCAGAAGGTCCAAAACGCTCCACCCCAAGCCCCTCTACATCCATGGGAGTGGCCCTCATCTCCCTGGCAAAGGGTACACATCGACTTTGCTGGTCCATTTATGGACTCAATGTTCTTAATCGCGGTTGATGCACACTCCAAGTGGCCGGAGGTAATAAAGATGTCCTCCACCACCACGGAAAAAACCATCACAGTATTAAGGACCATATTTGCCAGGAATGGGCTGCCGGAACAGATCTGTTCTGATAATGGACCGCAATTTGTGTCCGAAGAATTCAGGAAGTTCTTAAAAAACAATGGGGTTAAGCACTACACGTCCGCCCCATACCATCCCGCCACCAATGGATTGGCTGAAAGGTTTGTCCAGACCTTCAAGAAGGCCATAAAGGCCATGGGTAATGAAGACATAAAACTTCAGCACAAGGTGGATAACTTCTTGTTCGCATACAGGAATGCAACACATATGGTTACAAACCAAACTCCCGCCATGATGTTCTTCAATAGAAGCCTAAGATGCCGGCTGGATTTGATCAAGCCCAACATCAGAAGGGACGTGGAGAACTGGCAATTTCAAGGCATGAATGAAAGGCCAACTAGAACCTTCCAAATAGGTCAACAAGTTTTGGCCCGGGACTACCGTACCGAGAAATGGCAGCCTGGAACTATCTGCACGCGACTAGGACCGCTGATGTATACCGTGGACATCGGAGAAAGCATAATAAGGCGCCATGCTGACCAAATCATAGAGTCATCCGAAAAGGGACAACCTACACCACAACTCTATACGCCTAATGATGAAGTAGAGATACCCATATCTACCTCCGATCCAGTGATACTGGAACCCGATGAACCCGACACTGGCATTCAAGCCGAATCAGCTTTGCCAAAAGAACCTACTACACCACCAGAAACTACTACACCACCGAGGCGTTATCCGGACCGAGTCAGGAAGCCTCCAGAGAGACTGACTTATAATTAATTAACTGCAGCAATGTATAGATTATTTTTCTTGTAACATGTAATTAATAATTACTTAAAATATTATGTACTGGTTAGCTAAAAGGGGAGGAATTGTAGTGTATGTGCCTTTAAGAGCCCCATGTGTACTGTAATGCCGGTAATGGCCACTCGGCTATATAAGCCTGAGCATTGTGTTGTATCCGTTAGTTCCCCTCCAGACTTTGTTTAGTAAACACCTATCAAACCAACTCCTGTCTTCAGTGTCTCTATCAACACACAGACACAACAGGAAGTAAGGGTGGAAATTGTTGAGGCTCTGGACACAATCTTTCAATCCTCCCGTAGATATGGGGGAGGTGCCAGAGGACTGGAGGATTGCAAATGTTACATCCCTGTTCAAAAAAGGGGAGAGGGATAAACCCGGCAACTACAGGCCAGTCAGCCTAATGTCGGTGGTGGGGAAACTTTTAGAGACAATAATCTGGTAAAAAATGAATTGGCACTTGGAAAAGTATGGGTTTATCAAAGTCAGCACGGATTTGTTAAAGGCAAATCATGTTTGACTAACTTGATTGAGTTCTTTGATGAAGTAACGGAGAGGATTGATGAGGGTAGTGCAGTTGATGTTCTGTATGTGGACTTTCAAAAGGCGTTTGATAAAGTACCACCTAATAGGCTTGTTAGCAAAATTGAAGCCCATAGGATTAAAAGAACAGTGACAGCATGGATACAGAATTGGCTAAGGGACAGAAAGCAGCGAGTAGTGGTGAACGGTTGTTTTTCGGACTGGAGGGAAGTATACAGTGGTGTTTCACAGGGGCCAGTATTAGGACCACTGCTCTTTTTGATATATATTAATGACCTGGACTTGGGTATACAGGGCATAATTTAAAAGTTTGCAGATGACACGAAACTTGGAAATGTAGTAAACAATGAGGAGGATAGTAACAGACTTCAGGAGAACATAGACAGACTGGTGAAATGGGCAGGCACATGGCAGATGAAATTTAATGCAGAGAAATGTGAAGGGATACATTTTGGTAGAAAGAATGAAGAGAGGCAATATAAAAAATGGTACAATTTTAAAGAAGGTACAGGAATGGAGAGACATGGGGGTGTATATACACAAGTCTTTGAAGGTGGCAGGGCAGGTTGAAAAGGCTGTTAAAAAAGCATATGGGATCATTGGTTTTATTAATACAGGAATAGAGTACAGAAGCAAGGAAGTTATGCTAAATCTTTATAAAACACTGGTTAACCCTCAGCTGGAGTATTGTGCCCAATTCTGGGCACAAAACTTTAGGAAGGATGTCAAGGCCATGGAGAGTATGCAGAAGAGATTTACTAGAATGGTACCAGTGATGAGGGACTTCAGTTATGTGGAGAAGCTGGGGTTGTTCTCCTTAGAGCAGAGAAGGTTAAGAGGAGATTTGATAGAGGCGTTCAAATTCACAAACGGTTTTGATAGAGGAAATAAGTGGCAGAAGGGTCAGTAACTAGAGGACACCAAATTTAGCTGATTGGCAAAAGAACCAGAGGTGACATGAGGGGGGGGGGAATTACGCAACGAGTTATTGTGATCTGGAATGCACTGCCTAAAGGGTGGTGGAAGCAGATTCAATAGTAACTTTCAAAAGGGAATTGGGTAAATAATTGAAGGGAAAACATTTACAGAGCTATAGGGAAAAAGCAGGGGACTGGGACTAATTACCAAAGAGCAGGCACAATCGGCCGAATGGCTTCCTTCTGTGCTGTATCATTCTATGATTCTTTCATTGGTGAAACTGTAAGGATGACTATTTGCGTAGAGTAGCCAGTGATGTACTTGAAATTATAGGCCCGTCATTTCCGATCGGAGGCTTCCTGCGTGCGGAGGCCTCCTATCGGAAAAAAATCTACGGACTTACCTGAAGGTTCCCGAGGTCCGGACACTTCCGCTCCTGGGCCTCTCCACAGTCGAAATGTGCAGGGCCCACGTATCCCAGGGGCGCAGGCGGTTCGCAAGCGTCCCTGGGATCATGTGGGCCAGGCCAGCCAATGAAAGAAGGGAATCCCCCTTCATACTTTTGACAGATAGACCCGTCAAATATATGAATGGGGATCACTGAAAAAAGACACTAAAACATTAAATAAATGTTTTTTTAAAACCATCACATTTTTAAAATGAATTAAAATTACATTAAATTAAATACTTTAAACAAAAATTTATTTTTTGAAAAAAATAATTAGTTTTTTTTAATGGTGCTAAAAATAAAATTAACCTTTTTTAAAAGTATTTTTTTAATTATAAATGAGTGAAATTTTTCAAAATTTTTTTTGAAAACTCTTTTATGCTGGTAAAAACAGGCCTTACGCCTGTTTTTACCAGGCGTAAGATTTCTAAGTGTTTTCAGCGGGTGGAGGTTCTGTAGAGGCCCTTCTCCAGGGCAGGCGTCCGATCTGTCAAGAGCATTCTTGACAGATCGGAAATACCGGTTTTCAGTTCATGCGCTTCGCATGCCTGAAACCGGCATTTCCGATGTGTCCTACGGGTGTGTACACAGCTCGTACACACCCGTAGGGATCGGAAAGTACGGGCCATTATTTTCTCTCAAAATATTTGAGTCTGAGAAAAAAAAATTTAATTCAGGCTTTGAGAAATGAGCAGCTCTGGGCCAATACATTAAAGAATGGCTGATTATTACTCACTGATTACTCATAGCACTGTACATGTGGGAAAGCCCAACAGGATATTTTAAAAGCCACAGGAGGATTGTAGAGTATCCCAATGTTAGTAGCTCAATTACAACAGAACCAGTTATGCTGGTGTGGAGCATAAACACCGGCATCGACCTGTTGGGCCGAATGGCCTGTTTCTGTGCTGTAAATACTATGGTGGATGGGACGGGCGGTACCAGCTGGGGGGCAACTGCTATACACAGTTCTGAGTGATCAGTCTCAATTCAGGTGCACTACTGTATCTGTACAGCACTAGGTGGTATGTTTCTGTTTAACTACAGCTTACTATTGGCTTTCAGATCTTTGCGGTGCCCTCAGCACACAGATGAGCAGCGGCGATCTGTACGGGTCTACCTCCTGGGATCTTCAGTGTAAGTTCTGTTGAGTGAGGAAGTGATGTTAATACAGTTCCAGCGAGTTTGGAAGGGGGCTTGTTTAGGCTCTTACTTTGAACATCTACAATCACACGCTGGGATGTCTTAACTCCTACGATTAGAACTGGGGATTTTCGGCTCAAATGTGGCGCCGTAGTCTGAACTATTTAATGTGCTTCAACCCTGACATCCACCTACTCCTCAGATCTAGCTTTGCAGTGTCCTAAATAGCACTTGACATCATCTTCCTTTTCCCATCCACCAGCACAGAGAAAACAAAGGTTGATTTGTCCACCTACAGTTTTTAACTGCCAAAAACTTAGGACTTGCTCAGTGCTTGGGCTGAAATACTCACCTATATGCTGAGCTGTGCGGAAACCATGCCGCACATACTCGTACACGTGGACACTGCCCCTTTATGAAAATTGTCCTGAGACACTAGGTAGTTTTCTCTTGCTGTGCTCGCTCTTGATCTAGTCCTTTTTTGCCTGGAAGAGAATGCATTGAGACGAACAAGAACACTGAAATATAAAACAATAAATCAGGATAACTGGCTTGTGGAATAATTTACTATTCAAATGGGAAAGCCATTGAGACAGACAATAGAAATTGATTCAAGAGTCGTATTTATTGAGAGAAGAGATTGAGGAATATGGTGAGAAAGTGGTTAAGTGGAGTAGATTATATTAAAAGGGCAGACTTATTGGTCCTGATGGCTTTTTCTTAGTCATAAGTATATTAGTTTCAGTAAAATAGCTTCAAGCCGTGCCAGGTCTGAAAGGTCAAAGTGCCCTGCCCTCAATACAGCAGCACAGTCCATCCCAAAGAAGAAGGAAGCAAAGCAATTTAATCCAATCGGTTGTGCAATGCACAGTAAATTTAATTCATATGGGGCATGAGTCTCTTCCTCTTGTTCTATCTCTTCTCCATCACTACTTATGAATCGACCTAAGGAGGATGGTAATTATCACAATATGATTACAAAATGGTGTGATTGCTCAGACTGTCTCTTGCCTCATTTCAGATCCCTTCCGGAATCTGAAGTAAGTGTAGAAAATGAGAGTTATGATGCCTCAGAGAGCCAGAGTTTTATGAGCCGACTGCAATGGGATGGCACATCAGATATTTCGCCTTCTGACTCAGCATCTTCCAAAGCAAGTGAGTGCCTTTTTGTGCTAAAGGTTGGTAGTGCTGGATTATTGAAATCAGACCAGACTTGTATCATTCCGAGGATGTTTTTGCTAAGAAATTGGTATTTATTTTCGAACAGTGGGACTGGCGCTATTGCTAATCCCTGCCTCAACTAGTAGCTTTTCTACTTTGTGAAGAAGGCGATGGGGAAGATAATAAATTCACATTTTTTTCCCCATTTTCTCCCATCATGTCATGAGGATTCTGATCCATGCTGTGGGGATAGGTGCTGACTACCCCTCTGGTACCTTGCCCAGGTGGTCATTTTTGACCTGCGAGCCTAAACAGTGAGTCTTGGTAGCCTATCTTGACATTTGAGCCTGATCCTGCCCACACTTGCACTTTGAGATAGTGATCAGAAGTGGATGCTCTGGCTGATTCTCCCACTCCCAGCCAGGAATACTGAGGCTAATTCAGCTGCCCCAAAGTAAGATCAGCACAGTCAGATCTGGGACCTTCGCTGTCTGTATAGCTCTATCACTGGGCAATGTATTTACTCGCTGAGCTTCAGAACAGTGCTTTCCTTGTAAGGCGCATTCTTGTTTCCTGCTGTGTCTTGTATTTGCCGTGGCAGCAGAGATTCTCCAAAATGACAAGTGACTATCACACAATATATTGTGTGTTCCTCTCCTGACATCACTACTGGAAGCTAATGATGGCCCCATAATTTGATTAGAATGCCTCGGACATTCGCGTCCTCCCAGCTAACTAGCAACTAACTCAACAAGAATTTACAGGAAACTTTGGTTTATCCGGAGGTTGTATGTCCGGAAACCTCGATCTACCGGCAGAAATCAGGAGCTGTTTTGTTAGGTTTTTTTTCTTCTCGTGGCTTTTTTTCACCAGTCAGGCTTTGCAAAGTCTCTCTGAAGCTGTTGCTAAGCTACAGAGACGCTTCCAAGATACGGGCCGACTGTTTAGAAGCTGTTGCTAAGCAACAGTGTTTGTTGCCAGATACGGAGCTGCAAATCTCCGTATGCTTCAACATTAACGCTGGTATGTCCGGCAGTTTTGATAGATCGGCAACAGCTCGGTCCCGTCGGTGCCGGATATAACAAAGTCTCCTGTATTTCTAGTAGAGAACTCTTGTGGTGGTTGGTATTTGGTTTAATTTGCCTGCTGTTGCTTTTGATGCCCAGCTGGCTGTGCCTGAAGCGTGTTTTGTGCCTGAAATGTCCTTCAGTATGGTGGAATCTGTTGCTAACACATTTTTTATTGTTCCGTGTGAAGGTACCAACAATTCTGACTCCAAGAAGAGCAAAAAGAAGAAGCCTCACCTCGGGCTCGCTGGTGCCCCTGGCATGAGCTCCAGTAAGAAGAAGAAACTGAAAGCACCAGCTCCGCCCACTCCCAGCATATATGATGACCTCAACTGAAAGAAGTGGAGCTACTTTTATTTTCTTCTCCTGTTCTGTCTCAACAAGTTTCACGTTGGTGGTTACTGTGATGAGATGGCCATTGAACCACCCACTTGCTAAGAAGAGTGGATTGGCTTCAAGACTGTACTTGACCCTTGGATGCCTGTGGTGCTGTAGGCTGAAGGCTTCATTCCATGATGGTTGACAGTGTCTTTTCCTATTTATTATTCACAGAATGAGGAATATTGCTGGGTGAAATGTTGCTGTTTTGATTGCATTAATTGTGTATGGATCTCTGATGCCCGAAGCTGCCACTCGTTTCTGACCTTCCTCCAGATCAACCTCATTACCCCTTGTTTCGCCAGACCTGGCTATAAGTTTACAACTTGTTTTTTCCCTTTGTACAGAGTGCAACATTGTGTGATGCCTCACAGTGCGGTCATAGCATTTGTTGTGCCAACTGTATGAGGTTTGTCTATTCAGGAGGGCAAGGGTTATTCACTGTGTAACTTTGTAGAGTTACTGTGTATTTATCGAAGGTTAGGGTTTCTGATCGTAATGTTCTTCATAAGAGCCGTGGAGAGCAGGCCAGCAGTCAGGATACGCGCAGCACATAGAATTCAAAAGTAGACTCAGTTTTGAAGAAAAGACTGTTTCTCAAAGATAGATTTGATCTGATCATTCCGGTAAATGATATCAGCATCACAAGCAGGAACTTTCTGCTGGCTTATCCAGACTGTAATTCAAAAATATCTTCGTTTGTCCAATGCACCTTTTTTTCGAAGCTCCAGCCTACTCCAAACCTCCCACAAGATTAATTGAAATGTAGGTGTAAATACTGCAAGGTATTTATGTCTGATCTTCCAACAGTTTCCAGGACGTCTCTTGTTTATGGGTTGTAAGGGATTGACCACTCTGAACAGTGGCCCAGCATTTCAGTTTGAATAATGGAGGCTGAGCAACTGTAATAATGATACGGACCTGAAGGACAGAGATTGGTTTCTCAGTGAAGCCAAGATCGTGAAGGTTTTTGTGCCGATTCTTGTGGGTTTGAAATGCCGCCTGGGTGTACCAGTGTCAGCAATTGTCAGTTGGAATTGAGGCATATGGCTGCCGTTTATTTGCCTGTTTTGGTTACAGCAGCACAGCAGATGGATGGACAGCAGCAAACCTTGAAGTCCCTTATGGCTAACACCAGACACTTCCAAGTGGTCAAGACAGCAACTCATTGCAGCCTGTTTGTTATATCGTGATCACCGTGACATAGTCTGACACCATGGTCCTAAATATTTTGAAGTAATGGATTGACTACGATCACTGAAAGTGGGTTCCTTCTCACGCTGGAAAGTCCCTGTCAGCAAATCCTTTTGAAACTGCCTTTGTTCCCATTCTTACTGATATCACGACATTGGTTGACCGAAATTGGGTGCCCAGGTTGGAATGAGGGGTACTTGGAGAAAGAGACCATTGATTGTCATCACTTTTCAAAACAGCATGATTTTTTGCGTGCGGGACCAAATTGGAGTAGACATTTCATTGTGTTTACATCTGAGAAGCTGGAAATCTAGTTTTTTTTTCTCAAAGTATATATATTAGCAAACCTAAGATGGGTGGATCTCAATTGCTTCTTGACATTATAATCGTTGGGAGAAGTGGTCTGTGTGTTGCTTCCTGCCAGGCAGCATGATGTTGCCCAACACTAAAAAAAAAACATTGCACTTTACGTCTGTTTGTGTGTGTGTGCTGGATTCGGAAGGTTCTTCTGGACTTGATACGGCCCTTTCTCAGGGCCGTGAAAAAAAAAACAACACAACTGTTGTGAAATGCTTTGCAGATGAAACTGAATGATCTGTCGCAGATTTCAAAGAAAGGAAAACAAAAAGAAAATCATGAATGAATTTGGCAAATGCCGTTGCTTTGTATTTTATGTTGTAGCCAGCTGACCTGCGTAGCACATTGAGCATGTTCTTTTTGAATCATTATGTAACATGACTAAAACTTGTGCTTCCAGTTTTGCTGCATCTTGACTATAAAAACAAAATATAAATCAAGGAGTAACTGCAACGGAATGAATCCTTGCTATGCAGAGATGCTACAGTCTAATTTTGATAGACAAATATATTCCATACTGGGCCCTTGTAGAGCATGGACTAAAATGGCATATGATACATTGGCTATAATGTTGCTTCTTTAAAATTGTGTGCTATGTGAATAATACGAGAGTTATGTTCAGTCATACTGTAGCAGCCAAACACATGAGAGCTGTGGTCATTGCTTTTCATATTAGCAACTTTATTTTAAAGCAGAAATTTTTTAATATCTTTCAATTAACCAGATAATGTTTGACACTTTTATTTCTGAATCTTTATATTTTACCCTTTTGATTCCTGCTGCAGTTTGCAGCTCCCTTGTATCCCCCTTCTTGGGCTAGGAGATCAGGGCAGACTGAACCAGTCAGAAGGGCGTGCTTAGGGTGCAAGGAAGAGCTCTTCAGTTCCTGGGCGACCTGGCCTTCCTCGGGAAGTGTGAGTGATAGTCAGGCTGGGATTTGAGATCCCTTTTAGTTCTGGAAGTGATTATTTGCCTTTTCTGTGTATTTGTATTGTAAGTTCGGGCTGGAGTACCACCTGCTGGTCAGAGAGGTCACTGGCCACCCATTGTATTCCCACTTGAGATTACAGCTGTACACATTATGTGTGCTAGTTTCTAACAAAATACCTGCTCCAGTTTTCCACTCATTAGTTCAACAGTTGATGCACCAGGAGATTGTTGTGCCTTTCTAGTGCAATACTTAGATGTTGATCAGAAGTTTATATGGGTTACAGTCCTGGGTCTGCCGTCATTCAGAGTTTAATTGATTTCCAGCTAGGAACCGAGATAGAGCGCTCAACCTTGAATGCAAGCTATTGCATCTTCAGAGGAAAAAGCAGATGTTGTGCGGCATAGACTGATCATGATGAAGTCTCTGGCCCAAGCCAATTTGCCTCCTGCACTCAGAGGGGGCTGTAGTGGCAAGTTATATAACCAGTCAGTTATGTAGGGTATATACTAATGGGTTGCTGTGACGTGCAGCATCTAATGTTACTAAACAACTTGGATGGAAATTGTTAACGCTAGAATCCTCTTAATGAGGGTACTGCTGTAACACTTTAAGGGTTGATAGTTTTACAAACGGACTTGTGTCTCGATGTCCGAGTCTATATTTACTTCTGAAGGGAACTATAAGGCTGATGCAGGTTGTGCTGGTGTTTGGAAAGAAACACATGCCCATAAACATTCTGTACTTGAAAATGGAATTGTCACCTCAACATAAAAGGTTCTTTCGTTTTAACAAAATTTGTTATCTTGTCGGGCTCTTTATTTTTGATGTTACATAAGCTGTACTATGCCTAGATAAGTCTAAACATCCACGCATATTTGTGATGGACAGTAAGTAAAATGTATGTAGTGACTGTCTCTGTCACCATACTGAGAGGTGGGAACCTCACGTGCAATTCTCCACTTGAACACTGAGCTCACTTTTATGCGGAAAAGTACAGACATTTGGCGCTCGAGCAGTATACATCGTGCCAGCGACCGCACTCATTCTAGCACCAGGTTTTACTTGCAATGATGTTGACGTTCCTATTGGTACTGAAGGCTTACTCATGGAGCTGGTGATGCTGGGAATGCTCATTCAATCTGTGTTTTCATGATTATTGGCACTGGCTTTTCTGTACTTTTGTTGGTACACTGTGGAATATGACGACAATGCCAGGCATGTCTATACTGTCTTGTAACGCTGGTTTGTCTAATTTCTTGTAACAGCACTGGTATGTCTGTACATTCGCATTAAGTTAGTAGGTGTACTCGACACTGACAGATGTTCATATTACTAGTTTATTTTTTTAAGTGAATACTGTGTGAATTTAGCAAGCTCCATTATTAACAATCAACTGCTTCTGTTGCAGTGCAGTAAGGCCAGAATTCTTGCATTGTACATGTGTAGGCAGGAGGTAGCCCCATGAGCATGGAGGCACAGAATGATCTTGTAGACTTGCTATAATATATAGGTGAGGATTACAGTTAGCTATGCATACTTTGCTGTGTGGGATACAGAGCAGCCATACACACTTGCTGGATATGAGCAGGTATCTATGATTTCCACAGAAACAGCTGAAGACCCCCCTCCCTCTTTGTGCTTAATGAATCTTTAGATTCCTGTTGTGAAAATAAGCACCCTTAATATCTGCATGGTATTGGATGTAGCTGTGTAGTACTGAAAGCCTCATGGCTCCCAATAGGTTTTTTTTTGGTCTTTGGCTGTGAAACTGGAAACGCAAGTTTTATTTATTATTTAGATGCAGGTTTGAGCAGGATAATGTGTATAATCACGAGTTGGGGGGGGGGAACATTTGGCTCAGTTTTTTGTGACTGTTGTGCAGTGACACTGAAATATGCATGCAGTTATATCTGTCGATAAGAATAGGGTCCTGTAAGTTTTAATTTTTCATACATATCCCCAAACAGAATGCTGGTTCACTGTATATTTCTGTAACCCATAGTGACTATGTGCTGCTTCAGTGTAAATAAAGGTGTACAGTTGAACTCTGAATCTTTTGACTGTCTTTATTGTTCTCAATATTGGTGATTACTGACCCCATTTATTCTCGCCTCTCTCTGACAGATCTCTTATTTGTGAGTAAAACCGATGTCACATCATAATGGGTTATGTGCATGCAACCGTTTTTTTGGTCGTCAACAACAACTTGTATTTATATAGCGCCTTTAACGTAGTAAAACGTCCCACAGCACTTCACGGGTATTATAAGACAAAACAAATTCGACACCGAGCCACATAAGGACAAATTAAAACAGGTAACCAAAAGCTTTGAGGTTTTTTTTTATTATTCGTTGTTCATTATTCCCATTCGTTATGGGATGTGGGTGTCGCGGGCAAGGCCAGCATTTATTGCCCATCCCTAATTGCCATTAAGATGGTGGTGGTGAGCCGCCTTCTTGAACCGCAGGGGCAGTTAAGAGGTGTTGGAGAAGGATGGAGTGGTCAACCGTGTCAAAGGCTGCAGACAAGTCGAGAAGGACGAGGAGGGATAGTTTACCTTGGTCACAGTCACAAAGGATGACATTTATGACTTTGATGAGAGCCATTTCGGTACTGTGTTGGGCGGAAATCCGATTGGAGGGATTCAAACACGGAGTTGCGGGAAAGATGGGCACGGATTTGGGAGATGACAACACATTTGGAGGGGAAAGGGAGGTTGGAGATGGGGTGGTAGGTTGCAAGGACAAAGGGGGTCAAGAGTTGATTTTTTGAGGGGGTGATGATGGCAGATTTAAGGGAGAAGGGGACAGGACCTGAGGAGAGAGAACCATTAATGTCAGCTAACGTGGGAGCCAGAAAAGGAAGTTGGGTGGTCAGCAGTTTGGTGGGAATAGGGTTGAGGAAGCAGGAAGTGGGTCTCATGGACAAGATGAGCGCGGAGGTGTCATGAGGGGAGATCGGAAAGAAACTGGAGAAAGATGTGAGTTCAGGGCTAGGGCGGGGGGAACCTTAGAGGAAGCTAGGGGAAGGAAGGGAAGTGGCAGAGGCAGCTGAACAGATGATCTCAATCTTAGAGACAACGAAGTCCATGAGTTCCTCACACTTATCGGAGGGTGGAGGAGACGGGTGAGGGGTTTATCTTTGCATTCCAGAATGATTCTGGAATAGTGAGCAATTTTGGCAGACGAGAGCAGGACCTGATAATGCTCTACGTGGTCCAGCCTGATCTGGCGGTGAATGGCTAAACCAGTTGTCTGCCATATCCGTTCAAGTCTGTGTCCCTTGGACTTAAGGGAGCAAAGATGAGGGCCGTACCAAGGGAACAGTCAGGTTGAGAGTAATTGTTTTAATAGGGACTAGGGCATCAAAGGTGGTGGTGAGGATGCGGTTGAGGTTAACTATGTAGTAAGGGACAAGAGTTCAAAAATGGAAAGATTCTTCAGGATTGGGGTGTGGGGTCACTTGTCCTATCACTGTAAAAAGATTCCCTCCATTACAAGGGGCGTCCAGTAAAGAAAGATGTGCATTTATACAGCGCCTTTCTTGACCACCGGATGTTCCCAAAGCGCTTTACAGCCAATGAAGTACTTTTTTGAAGTGTAGTCACTGTTGCATTGTGAATTTGTGCACAGCAAGCTCCCACAAACAGTAATCTGTTTTTAGTCATGTTGATTGAGGGATAAATAACTCCTCTGCTCTTCGAAATAATGCCATGGGATCTTTTACATCCACCTGAGAGAGCAGACGGGGCCTCAGTTTAACATCTCATCCAAAAAACACCTCCAACAGTGCAGCACTCGCTCAGTACTGCATTGGAGTGTCAGACTAGATTTTTGTGCTTAAGTCTCTGGAGTGAGAGTTGAACCCAGGTGAGAGTGCTACCAATTGAGCCACTAGCTGACAGCAAGAATGGGGAAGCATCTATTGAACAACTGGCTACAGAAGTGGTACAACTCGTTAAGCAGCTGGCCACAATGCATATTAAGAATCTACTGCCCACAATATGTAGGTCAAGTTCCATTAGTGGCAGTATTGCACTTTATACTGTGTGCACTGTGGTATGATTCAGGAATCAAATGCTGCACTTTGTATTTCCACTCTTGTGAAGGTGGTGCTTTATTCTGAAGTATAGTTACATCGCTGCTAGTGATCCTTTGATATCTCATCCATCCACGTTGCTAGTCTCCATGGGACCGATATGTGCTTTCAGCTGCTTATACTGGGAAAACTGCAGGCGGCTGCCCACCACTTTACAATGTATATGACCAGCGAGAGTCCCTACCAACTCGGTGTACTTAAGATCAGCTCTTGAGAGAGTGTCAGTCAGCAGGTTATTTAAACCATAAGGACAATCACTGCTGAATCTGATTACATCCTGACCTGATGATGTCAGCACTGTGCCAAGGGGTACATGTATTCCAGACCTGGGCTCTGAACTTTCGACAATGAGAAGATGTTTCCACTTGTGGGTGAAACCAAAACTAGGGGCCATAAATATAAGACAGTCACTAACATATCCAATAGAGAATTCAGGAGAAACTTCTTTACCCTGAGAATGGTTAGAATATAGAACTCGCTACCACAAAGAATAGTTGAGGCGAATAGCATAATGATTTTATCTAGCTTCCCCTTAAGAAATGAGGGAGAAAGGAATAGAAGGTTATGCTGATAGGAGTTCGATGAAGAGGGGTGTGGCGCATAAACACCGGCATGTACCAGATGGACCAAAAGGCCCATTTCTGTGCTGTACATTCTAGGTAATGACATAAAATGGGCAATATTGTATTTTGATCTTCGAAAACTCTTTAAACTATCAGTGAAAGTTCAATATTCATTACCTCTTATTTTGTTCCAGTATAAATTTCCATCATGCAGTAAATTTGATTGGTAACTTACCCTGAAATATTTGGTCTGTCAGTGTGATTTATCTGTCTATTGGAGCAATCAAGAGAATGTGGTGGGCTTTCCAAGCATCGTTCCAGCGTGTAACTTGAGAAAAGAGTAATTGTTAATCTTGAAGCACACCCACCCATACACTCCACACACAAGGTGTATAAATTTCAGTTCAAAAGGAGGCATAGGCATATCTAAGCAATTGTGTTGTTACTGAGAGTATAAAGAATGTCTCTGAATTGTAACATCTTAGCACCAACCCAAAAAGAACTACATCATTGAGCAACTTTGTGTATCCTGCTTTCAGAAAAATTGTATTTGTGAAACGTTCAAAAATCAGATAATTATTAGTGAAATTCATGAAACTAAGTCCATCATCTTTGGAAAAAAAAAGAATTATGAACCAGGTCTTTAATTGCAAAGAAGCACTGACAATGTAAATGTTAAGGTTTTTAAATGTGGAAGTTGAAGAAATGGGTAATAAAAATGCAAAGCCTTCAGACTGAAGTTAAAAAGAAAACACTTTTTACCCACTTACAGGGTTAGATATACAAATTCCCTCCCCCCCCCCAGTGAAACTAGAAACATTGTCAATAAACTCCTTTTAGAAATGTTGTATATTTTAATAGGAGATTGAGGATAAATACAGCCATAATCAAATACTTGATGGAACACTATATAATGAAACTGAAAGTTGAATATCCTAGGCAGTATTGTTATACATGTAGACTATCCTTTATCCGAAAACCTCGGGACCAGCCGTGTTTCGGTTTTAGGAAAATTTCGGTTTTCGGAAGGTGCGCGAAAACACTTCGGTTTTCAGAGGTAATTCGGTTTTCGGGAGTGCGGATAAAGGATACACTATCCCTTATCCGAAAATAACGACTATAAATACTGTAGTTACAGGGATAAATACTGTAGTACAGTTTATTTGTAAGGAAAACATTCAGTAAAACTTCAAACATGTACAGGTACAAACTAAGCTAAATACCTGTACATAAACATGCAATAAAGGTACATTACATCTGGCTTGAGGATCTTGGAGAAGATGGTACATCAGTGTTGTCATCATTGTCATCAGGTTGGAGTTGGACATCTGAAGATGGGCCAGGAACAGGATTCTCAAGTGATGAAGCATGACTACGACAGACGGCCTTTTTAAAGACTTCTTCCAGTGTCATCTGTCTCATTAACATTGGTTTCTGTCTAAGCAGTCTCTCTTTAATTGAGTAAACTTGCATAATCTCTTGCTCACTGATAAATGCACGTTTTTCAAGGCCAGCAATTAACTGATCACACATTGTCACCATATCGTCTATGGGGATTTTGTCACCTGTGTTCACAATGTCATCATCATCATCACTACTGTCCTCATGCTTGTCTTTATTTAACACCATTTCAGCAATTTCCCCATCACTCAACGAATTCACAACAGGTGCATCATTGTCAATGTTCAGCACTTCTTCGATGTCAGCTTCCTCTAACGTATTTACACTTTCGGATGATAAACCTTTGGCGTAAGTGAGGAGGTTTGATATCATCTTCTCCTGACAGGAAATCCTTCAAACTCGTCATCTGCAGGTCCATCTTCATGAAACATCGTTGAAGGCCAAAGTCTGTGCCAAGCATTTTTTAATGTTGGTTTGTCAACATCGTTCCAAGCATTAGCAACTGCATAAATGGCATCCTTAACATTGAATTCTTTCAGGAAGCTTTGGATTCCTTCGCCTCTGTTGATTGCATCAAGCATAGAGTTCAAAAAAACGTCTTTATACTTGCTCTTCATGGAGCGTAAAATTCCTTGGTCACAAGGCTGTATTAAAGATGTCACATTAGGGGGAAAGTTAATGCCGAAAACATAACTTTTCACAAGAAGTTCAGGAGGGGGATGTGCGGAGCAGTTGTCCAGGAACAATAAAATTTTGCAGTTTTCTTCCAGTCCAACTTGCCTGCAATGAGCTCGTGTCGCTGGTACGAAGTGGTTATTGAACCAGTGAGAAAATATTCCTCTGGTTACCCATGCTTTCCTGCTCGCATAATAATGCACAGGTAAATTGCATACACCTTTCAAACATCTCGGATGTTGGCTTTTTCCAATCACTACCAACTTTAACTTGTGTGTGCCTGCAGCATTGGCACACCCAAGAACAGTCAACCTGTCCTTAGCATCCTTAAAACCTGCTGGTGCACTCTCATCAGCCGTTGCTAATGTTTTTCTAGGAACGTAGCGCCAGAACAGAGCTGTTTCATCAGCATTGTAAATTTGTTCAGGACCGAGGTTTTCATCCGATATTATTTTTGCAAACTCATCTATGTAATTTTCAGCTGCTTCATGATCAGCAGAAGCTTTTTCACCACAGATTTTCAGATATCTTATACCATGACGCTTCTTAAATTTATGCAGCCAACCTTCTGAATATTTACACTCAGCTTCAATGTTCAGTTCTTCATGGTATATTCTAGCTTGCTTCATGACCATCAAACCAGTCAGTGGCACACGTTCACCTCTGCGTTGTCGAATCCACTCAATCAGCACACGGTCAAGATCTTCATTTTTTGCCCTATGCAATGTTTTCCTAATTTTCATTAGTTTATGGTCATCACTGTCAGTGTAAAATTTCAACAACTTGTCTTTCTGTTTCTTTAAGTCATATACGGTGGTACTTCCCACACCATATTCTTCAGTAAGATGTCGCACAGACACACCACGATCAAGCTTCTGCAATAACTCCACTTTCTGCGATATCGATAATGAGCGACGCTTCCTTCTCTGCTTCTCACTGTTACCCATTGGGGTATCTGCAGCTCTTTTTAGCATTTTCACAAATTGTTAAAAGCCAGCAAATATCTAAGAGAGCTGCAAATATCTAAGAGCTGCAAATATCTAAGAGAGCAGCAAATATCTGAGAGAGCAGCAAATATCTGAGAGAGCAGCAAATATCACACAGAGCAGCATAACACCTGCGTGGGTCAAGCATCGGGTCATGCTTTGCGCCACTTTCGGCTTTCAGAGGTTTTCTGGTTTCGGATGTGTGGATAAAGGATGGTACACTATCTCTTATCCGAAATTGGGTGGGGTTCGGCGGGGGTGGGGTACGGCGGGGAGGTCGGGGGTCGGGTTCGGCCGGGGGTGGGGGTCGGCGGTGGTCGTGCGCATTTCGGTTTTCAGAAGTCATGCTTTGCTCCACTTTCGGCTTTCAGAGGTTTTCTGGTTTCGGATGTGCGGATAAAGGTTTCGGTTTTCAGAAGTGCGGAAAAATGCTACACTATCCCTTATCCGGCTAGGCCTGTAAGTCATGCGCCACTCTGGTCATGTCGTGCGCACGACTTACGCTGACCGAAAAAACCTTCGGTTTTTAGAGGGTTTCGGTTTTCGGAAGTCCGGATAAAGGGTAGTCTACCTGTAATGACATTTGGGATTTTGGGAGATTAGTTTTTAGGGGCAACAGGACTCACGAAAACATTTTTTTTTAATTTTTTTTTTTTTATGTACTGTACTGGAATTTTTAAACTGCATTTAGCCACTCCCTTCAGGAAATTAAAGCCACGACAGGACAAATTGCAGAAGCAACATGCTTGATGAACTAAATATATCTAATGCCACTTAAAAAGATGGTTTTATAGAACATAAGTAGGAGGAGCAGGAGTAGGCCATACGGCCCCTCGGGCCTGCTCCGCCATTCAATAGGATCATGGCTGATCCGAATCTAGACTCGCGTCCACTTCCCTGCCCTCTCCCCGTAACCCCTAATTCCCTTATCTGCTAGGAAACTGTCTATCTCCGATTTAAATTTATTTAATGTTGCAGCTTCCACAGCTCTCTGGGGTAGCAAATTCCATAGATTTACTACCCTCTGAGTGAAGAAGTTTCTCCTCATCTCAGTTTTGAAAGGGCAGCCCCTTATTCTAAGATTATGCCCCCTAGTTCTAGTCTCACCCATCAGTGGAAACATCCTCACCGCATCCACCCCGTCAAGCCCCCTCACAATCTTATATGTTTCGATAAGATCGCCTCTCATTCTTCTGAAGATAGTGAAATGAATGAATTCTCACCTGTGCATCATCTCCACACACGCTCAGTCCTACTTGCAGTACTCTGAATCAGTACCGAATCCCTACATCATACATGCACATAAATAAATCAACCACCACAAACTCAGAACTGGTTTCTGTGTTTAATTACATTCAATGAGCTGTTATTGCAAAACAAAAGGGAGAACATTTCAGAAATGTTACAGATTTTAAACCCAATAGCCCAGTGCCCTGCTTTCAGCACAATACAGGTCTGTTCTACAGATCTGAAAAATAAACAGCAGCAATATTTTAAAATCCTGAGGGCACAATTAAAAAAATTATAAAGGCAGCAGAGATATTGACACAACTCCCTCTGGGCATCCACTACGCTGATTCTCTTTTCAGGTAGCCACCATGCTCCCTCATCCTCTGGCCACAGCCCTCCCTCTCCCTCCGAGTACATTGGGGATTCACCGTCGCCCCCACCAGGTACCAGCCAGCATCAAGACCTCCCTACTTTGTAGGCTACACTCCTCTTCCTTTGGGTACTTGGCTGCTCCCCATCTCTCCTTTGGGTACTTGGCTGCTCCCCATCTCTCCTTTGGGTACTTGGCTGCTCCCCATCTCTGCTCAGGGTATCTACCATGGTGCTCTCCCTTCCCCGGGCACTTCTCCCTAGCTTTGCCTTGGGCTCATACCAGAGGAGTCTTGATTTTTATTGAAAATATTTCCAAAATAAGCAGCTCTCTCTTGATAAAGGCTTGATTTAAAATAGTGAAGTCTGAGAAATATTAAACCAAGCGCAGATCACTTTAGCCAATCTTTGCTGCAATTTCTGTGGAGCTTTAGACTCAGTGGAAAGGGACTGCCGAGAAGCACATATAATCCCACATCACGGACAACAAATTTAGGTGAATTACACCATTTTACAACATTGAACCATGTAAGCTGTGGATTTTAAATTGGTGACCGGCATTTGAATTAAATCTCTGCTGCTGTTTTATTCTTTTTAAAGCGCACGTTTCTCACTTTGTGGCAGTGTTTTCTTTGTAAAACTCTCATTTCTGATTATTTAAACAACTTCTTCTTTTCTCCACTGGTCCACTTTAAAAAAATTTGCTGCTTTTTTTTTGGTTGTAGAACTTTCCTTCTCTATAAAGCTGACTAAATTTGTACATTGGCTAGCTTCGCTCCCCACTTTTCTCTCTCAAACTCTGACCTTTAACTGCAGTAGTACTGTGTAATCTTAGAATAAACATGATACGGTATCAGGAAAGCAGTCATGGAACAAACCAGAGATTGGACACATCTTAATACAATTATGCATATACAATGGTTGCTGCACTTTAATATGATCAAGCAGTTATAAAAAATCATGTAAATATTACATAGCCTGACATTCAAAAAATCAGGGGGTAAAACTCGTAGAATTGATCATTTGTTGAGCTCCTTTGCCAACTGCCATGAGTAACGGCATTGAGCGGCTGTGGACAAAAGAAAGATCCACCTTTTACCATCGTGTCGAATCTCCGTCTCCCTGGCTTTTGGAGACCACTGTAATAACACCAGATGAAATAACACCTTCTTTGTCCACTTCACGAGGCTTTGTCTGTTGGTGCGACGATTGATAGCTTTTATATACAGGAAACTTTCTGGTATCCGGCACTGACGGGACCGAGCTGGTGCCGTCCCATCAAAACTGCCGTAGAAACCAGCGCTAATGTTAAAACATACGGAGCTTCTGAGCTCCGTGTGAAGCAACAAACCCTGTTGCTTAGCAACAGTTTCAAAACAGTCGGCTGCAGCTGCAAGCGTCTCTGCAGCTAAGCAACAGCTAGACCTTGCAGAGCCAAGACTGGAGAAAAAAAGCAACGAAAAGAAAAAAAACTTATCTGAACCGACTCCTGAATTTTGCCGGTGGATAGAGCTTTCCGGACATTTAACCTCCGGATAAACGAAAGTTTCCTGTATCATGCTTTACAGTAATACACCCCATCTCTTAAAAACAACCTTTAGGGCTTGCAAGCTGACGACTGGTACTGTAAATATAGTGGAGCCCAGATAAATGCATGCCTGACCCATGACAAAATTCCCATTCGCTGGCACTATGAAAAATCCAATCATACATATACCTTCAATGCCATAGGGGCTTGAATATTTCTGATCGTCGGAGACAAAAATCCTTGCATTTGAAACGTAAATTTTTATATTGGCAGTTTAATATTCATTGAATGCAAGACCGGATTTATATTAACGGTTCCTTAAGTGTTCTTTTGGGGCAAATTTACTTTGCATTTATCAAGATTCGACTGTATGAAACATTATCCGGCTCAATGTAACCTTATTCCTTTATAAATCAACAGTAAAAGTCCCCATCCCAAATTCTGCTTAACTGTGAATGATCATTTCCTAGCTAGGCTTTTAAAAAAATTTATATCATTAAATGCGAGTAAGTTGCCAACAGCATGGTACTCTGGCAAAAGTCAGTGCCAAGCTGGATCCCGGTTTTTCTTTTTTTTTAAAAAAATACACTGGTTCCACATCACATCTTATTTCAACATTGACCAGTAACACCACATTCAGTTGGGCTGGATAAGCAGTGATGAAGATGAATGAGAATACATCACTGTGCCTTTATCGACCGTAAATGCCAAACACGAGAAAACTGAAGAAAACGGTAACGCCAACCAGGGAAACTGTGGCTGGTGCAGTGAAGAACTGGCGGTAGTTGATGCGGTAGTACCAGACTACAGCAAGCATGATGACAAAAACTGGGATCATCAGGTTGCCAACGTTAAGGGCAGCTTGGTTCTGCTCCGCCACGGAGGAAACAGCGGGGCCAGGGGAGGATGCAGTCTGCGAAATGTGACAGTGGATGACACAGTTGTCTGTGATGTTGAGGGACCCAAGGGTGCGGGACTGGTCCTGCAGAAGCTGGCCCTGGTAAATGAACTTCATTTGCTGCTCCTGTCCTGGGAAATATTTGCTGGGGAAGAGGGAGAAAGGGCACACAGAAACAGGGAGAGAAAATGGAAAGCGGCGAGTCAGAGAGAAAATTAGTCAGAACAATTTTCATAAACTCTAAATAGAGAAATAATGCTGAGGTCAGACAATCGATTAGCATTAACAGTGACAAAAAGAACATCTACTTTCTGTTTCCATAATTTTGTTCTATCCATTTTCTTTCCTCCACCTGAAGGCATTGACTTTTTGCTGGGGTACGGGTCTACAGACATCAATCACCCGTTTGCACCTTGTCCAAATGCCCAGTATTTGTGTTGAGAGCACAGACAGTGAGCAATGTCCATACGTGCACTTTCAGCAGGGGTTGCTATATAGCAATCAGTGAGAAACCATCCCCTAGCACAGCGCAGATGACAACTGCAGTTTCCACTACCCCAGTTGCGATCAGCTAGCTCAGCATAGACTGGAGATCAAACTTCGCACCTTTCAGATCTCTGTGGCTCCGTTACATCATTTGTCTTCAGACTTTGAATTGATGCAACTCCTGTTCCAAAATGAACAGCTGAGGATCCAGGTTCCTTGCAAGATCTTACAATGTGAATATACCAGATCACTAGATCCCTACAGCACAGAATGAGTTACCTTAATATGTGATTTTTAAGATTTCAGTTATTGAATAAGCACCAAAAAGCAGGTGGAGAAGAATTTAAACTGGAAAGTTTTGCAGTCACGTATTCTAACTTGCCCTTCACCTGTTTTGTTGCACCACCTATGTTTCCTCTTCATTGAACCCCAAGTCCCGTACCAACTGGCTCTGATCAAGTTACGTTCCTCGATCAGCCTATCCTTCACTCCCAGTACAGTCTTTCATTTAGGAATCTGTAAGTGTAGGAATCTATTTCCATGACATTTGAAATCATTTTTGACATAACTGTCAATATTTCATATTTTAAAATTCTTATGTTTGATAAATTTCCCAACAAGCTATGTGTTGACCTGGCCTATGTTATTCATTTGAATGGCAGCACTCGTTTCAATCTCACCAGAATGACTTGCTTGTTTATGGTAATTACTAGGAGCTGCCAATAACTTCACAACTTCCCCATTTTCAGTATGCCAATGTCGTTTGTTGCCGGCAAAATGGCAAGTGTCCTTTGGATTAAACATTTCAGGCTAGAAATGACTGACAATGATGTTAGCAGGCAAATGCTTACTGGACTTGGCTCTGCCCTTTTCAAAGCTAACATTAACCCATGGTTAAAGGGTGAACAGAGGAATGCCACACCAATGTGTTACGTGTTCCTCCACTAATAATGACAAGTCATTTCTAGGCTTTTGAATGTAACAGCATCAACCTCTCCTTTAGGCTTCCCAAATGACAAAAATATAATTTATATTCACAAAATTCCATAAAGCGAAGTTACAGGCTAAATCACTAACAATGGAAGATTATTTCAAACAATAAGTTTAAAATGATAAACTTTAAGTCAATCATGATGTCCCTCCTCCCCCATAGATTCTTCCATTGATCAGCACATGAATTATAGCTAACCTTCATCATTACTTATTTAGCACTACAGATTTGAGCTGAATGTACTGTACTTTAATCAAGGGGGACATAGGGAACATTGACTGGCTCCAAGCAAGAAGGGACCACGGGGTTTCAATCAACCAAGATGAGAGCGTAAAAAGAACACAATAGGGACATGGAGATTTGAGGCACCAGGAAAGTTCACAATGTAATGAGGCTATTAACGTCAACATAAAATATCTGATGGTCCTCGGAGATAAATTTCAGTTTTCAAATTCTAATGAAATGCTTCATGTTATACATGAAGGAATCTTCTTAGGCAGTCCCTCGGAACCAAGGATGACTTGCTTCCACATTAAAAATGAGTTCTCAGGTGACTGATGAGTCCAATGCGGGACCTACAGTCTCTGTCACAAGTGGGGCAGACGGTGGTTGAAGGGGCGGGTGGGTGGGGTGCTTGGGTTGACGTGCGCTCCTTGCACTGCCTGCGCTTGGCTTTCGCTTGCTCCTGGCGAAGAGTCTCGAGGTGTTCGGCGCTCGGCGCCTTCCCGGATGCTTCTCCTCCACTGTGTGTGGTCTTGGGCCAGGGATTCATGAAGGAATAGGCATTCAGAAGCAGCTGTGCTAAAAAAAAATTCTGAGTTCTGACAAAAGGTCATTGACCTGAAACGTTAACTCGGTTTCTCTCTCCATAGAAGCTGCCTGACCTGCCGAGTATTTCCAGCATTTTCTGTTTTAGTTCAGATTTCCAGCATCCGCAGTAGTTTGCTTTTGTCCTCAACAGTTCCTACTTTATTACAACAGTGTCTTGTTGACCACTTCAGTTCTGGAGAATGACCTTCTGGAACATTGTGTAGTTGGACCATGTAATGCAGGTGGGCAAGTGGGTTGGGAATGCAAATGCCCAGATTCAGAAGGCATCAGAGAGAAGTGCCAGAATACTAAATTGTCTATACTATTAACAAGGAGCCTTACTTAATTGATGTGGTCAAATTAGCTTTAGCCATACAAATTCTGCAGGCTGAATCATAAACCCTTCTCAATGTATCATGTGATACCTATACACAGGCTGGGTAGGAGAGAAGGCCCTCTCCCAACAATCAGTTCGATTCCTCATCCCCTACAAATTTCACTCTTCCACTCCTGAGGATGATGGCTTCTACTAGTGAGGTGCGACCACTGGCAGCTCTTCAGTTTCACCCAAGTGACTATTCTTCGTGTGTGGGCCTGGACAATGAATGCTGGCAGGCTACGGGGAGAGCCTGATCCAGTGCCTATAGACACAGGTTTTCCAGCCAGAATGAGGGGATAGCTTCAAGAGCAGGGTCCTTGACTGATGTTCCACCTTCCTACCCCTGGGCAGAAATTTAAATGCACGATTAAAATCAATACAGTACAATATTCCAATAACTACACAAAAAAGTCACTACAGAGACTAGAAAACAGCTCAGAAAGATTTTTGATGTGTAGAGAATGAAAACTGTTCATCTAGGCTGACAGCTCAAAACATTTCGGCTGGGTAAAAGTGAGAGATCTTCCCTAGCAGCAGCCCTGCAGACACTGTCCAGCATGGCTTCCAGGTCACAGAATTTAACTAATGGAATGACATTTTCCTACTTGGCTTCCTACCTGGTAAGCAACAATATTGTAGACAGTATTTAACTATCACTTTGCCAGTCTGTTTCAAAATAGCAGGAGACATACAAGGCCCATAAAATATTAAGGACTGCCTATTTTTGCAGAGAGGGTCGTTCCATCTACGGCCAAGCATTCGTGTATTGAATTCCATGTTCCATCTGCGACCTGTGCAGAGGCAGCTGAAATGCAGCAATGCTAGATTAGGTCCCATAGGCATGGTCTCCCTCACTCTCCCAAGCGAGTGTCAACATGACTCAGTTGGCAGTTCTCTGGACTCCAAATAAAAAGAATGTGGATTCAACCCTTGCCCAAGGATGCGAGCACATAATCTAAGCTGACACTTCAGTGCAATAATTAGAGAATACTGCATTGTCAGAGATGCAATCCTTTGGATGGGATGTTCAATTTAGGCTCCCTCTGCCTTTACTGGTGGTTCAAGTGGATATTAAAGATCTCACAGCACTACTCAAAAGAGCAGGCAGTTCTCCCAGTGTTCCTGTCCAACGGTCTTCCTTCAACCAACACCACTAAAACCAGATCAACTGGTCATTCATATCGTTGTTTATTGTGGGACATTTTTTTTTTAATTTTTTTTTTTACACAAAATGGCTGCATGATTCACCTCCATAGTAAATGTGACTACACATTAAAGCAATATATTGCATATGTAGCAATTTGGGATAATTAAGAGATATGTGATAAGGTGCATTATGAAAGAAAGTTCTTGCTTTGAAGGGTAACTGTGCTGCTTGGAGCTCAGCCTGTTCATATGCCGTTTGGATTGTGCAAAAGCTTTGGCTCCAGGTGCCCTGTAACCATCACCAAGTGGTGATGGATGATGTAACCTGAACACCTTTAGCTCCAGGGCCAATGATCAGAAAAGATAACAGATTCACTGCTGCCCGTTGTGAATGGTGAATGACCAGAAGGGCACTGGGCAAGGTTTAGTTTCATGGAACTTGCATTTAGCACTATGTACTTTCAGACCGAGAACGGGCAAGTCGTACTTTGCAAATAGCTGCAGTTCTTGGTACAAGGGAGATGCCATGCTCTGGAGAGTGTTGGTAGCCTGTTGGTAAGGAAGAATGGCCAAAGTTGTTCAAAAAGGTACAAATATCCTTATTTTGGCTCCAAAAAGGAATAGCTTTGAGTTGACAAAAACTCAGAGCAAAGCTTCTCAATTGCCATCCTTGCATTCTTCTGATAAAGTGATCCAACATGCCAACTATGTAAATAAGGACAGACCTGCAAGTGTCACAGCTGTAGCTGGGCTGCAACAATATAACTGCATTTCATAAACACTTAGGGGGCAGATTCCCTGCTCACTGGGAGAGCTGGTAAATACTGTCTAGGGAATGAAACCTCGAACAGTACCGTAGATGAACAACCACATCAAAGAAAGCATTTTCACGGTCCCGTGCAGTCAGCCAATCCCCTGAGCAAACTATCTGAACAACAGGAAGCTATTCTGGATCTGTCCTTTTCAGAAAGAATGAACAAACTTGCATTTCATTTATATAGCACCTTTCATGTCCTCGGCACGTCCCAAAGTGCTTCTCAACTAACAAATTACTTTTGAAGTATAGTAACTGTTGTCATGTGGGCAATCCTAGCAATCAATTTAGGGCACAGAAAAATTCAAAGAAATTGTCTTGAATAGGCACGGGGCACTAATTATTTGCAAAGCTCACAAAATAATTTCATTACTGCCCCTCATCAAATCTCCTGCATCACACCATACTGAAGCTTATTGTTGACTTCAGCAGCTGGAATGTCTCCAGATGCTTGGCTCCCTTGACTTCAAATGTAGGGAGTAGTTCAGCTCTTTGGTTTATCCGACCTAAGCATTGGCAACAATGTACCTCCACTGGGCTAAATAAGGTAACAAAAGATTTCCCAACATAGAAACATAGAAGATAGGAGCAGGCCATTCGGCCCCTCGAGCCTGTTTCGCCATTTAATGAGATCATGGCTGATCATCCAAATTCAGTACCCTGTCCCTGCTTTCTCCCCATATCCCTTGATCCCTTTAGCCTTAAGAAATATATCTAACTCCTTCTTGAATATATTTAATGAATTGGCCTCGACTGCCTTCTGTGGTAGAGAATTCCACAGGTTCACCACTCTCTGGGTGAAGAAATTCCTCCTCATCTCTGTCCTAAATGGCCTACCCCTTATCTTTAGACTGTGACCCCTGGCTCTGGACTCCCCCGCCATCGGAAACATCCTTCCTGCATCTAGTCTGTCTAGTCCTGTTAGAATTTTATAAGTTTCAATGAGATCCCCTCTCATTCTTCTAAACTCCAGCGAACATAAGCCCAATCGACCCAATCTCTCCTCATACGTCATTCCTGCCATCCCAGGTATCAGTCTGGTGAATCTTCGCTGCACTCCCTCCATGGCAAGAACATCCTTCCTCAGATAAGGTGACCAAAACTGCACACAATACTCAAGCTAGGTCTCCAGAGGATGGCCAGAAGAATTCCCACTGTGTGATTAGGGACAGGGGGATTGGGCTTCTTGTGCACATCCTGTTGGTGCCCTGGGATAAATGCTTACAGCCCTTCAGCAACTCACAAAAGACTACGGTGATGCGGCGTCTACCTTGGTGTGTGAGCGTTAGATTTGCCAGAAAACCATTGCAGGCATCACATCAAGGTTCTGATGTTAACATTTCTATTTGTCTTAATAAAAATTTCAACCTGGTCACCAAAATCATCTCCAAAATCTTAGACAGTAGGTTTACAGAGCAACCCAAAATCCACGGTTACTGGAGCTGGCTCTAAGCAAAGAAATTGCAGTCCCACAGGTCCAGCTTTTTAAACTCCATGTCTGAGGAAAACAAAGAGTTCTTGCCTTGAGGAGCTCGATGTGCTTTATATGAATTTGACAGATTACAACAGTCACTTGGAGGTGAAGTACATAAAAATTTTGAACAGGTTAGATGCATGTAGAGAAGCTGGCTGTTAAAAGGCAGCTGATGGACTACCAGGCTGATACCTGGGATGGCAGGAATGACGTATGAAGAGAGATTGGGTCGATTGGGCTTATACTCGCTGGAGTTCAGAAGAATGAGAGGGGATCTCATTGAAACTTATAAAATTCTAACAGGACTAGACAGACTAGATGCAGGAAGGATGTTCCCAATGGCGGGGGAGTCCAGAACCAGGGATCACAGTCTAAGGATAAGGGGTAAGCCATTTAGGACTGAGATGAGGAAGAATTTCTTCACCCAGAGAGAGTGGTGAACCTGTGGAATTCTCTACCACAGAAGGCAGTGGAGGCCAACTTATTAAATATATTCAAGAAGGAGTTGGATATATTTCTTAAGGCTAAAGGGATCAAGGGATATGGGGAGAAAGCAGGGACAGGGTACTGAGTTTGGATGATCAGCCATGATCTCATTAAATGGCAGAACAGGCTCGAGGGGCCGAATGGCCTACTCCTGCTCCTATCTTCTGTGTTTCTATGTTCCACAAAACTCCTCGTGACATTGTCCACAAGAGGGGAAGGGCAAATCCTACTAAAGCCCCCCAAAAATTGGCTTTTCTGAAGGAGGGCTATAAATCCTGGGGAGAACTCTGCAAAGTTCCATCACCGAGAGCTCATCAGTCTTGCTAGTGGCACACGGAGTGCAGTCCTCGGCGTCAGGTCATTCGGAGTCACCAAGTCCATGGACTGTCGTTCTAAGGCCTCAGCTGGCAGTTTGAAAGGTTTAAAATAAAACATGGGCGATGATATGCAGTCCCTCAGAACCAAGGATTCCCCTGGCATGTAATAGTCACCCAGCCTGGAGCCAGCTCCGAACAAACGAGCTCTCAGGTCTTTGTCAACTCAGACAAATGTTCTCACATTTATAGTATTTTAATTGTTACTACAGGTCAACAAATTGTTCTATAACAGTCAGCAATATTTTACACACAGGGTTTCTTTCATTTTCAAACATTACAAAGTATCTGGCTACATTGTTGCAAAATAAAGTTCAAGGGAATTTTTTTACATTTGATAGGATTTTAAAAAATAATTTTAATATGGCATTTCAGAGATCTCCGTGATAAAGCTGCTTTTAAATCCTCCAAATAATCTTAACTTACAAATATCTTACCTCTTCAGAAACCCAATGGTATCATCTGGTTTCACTCGTGCAACCTCTTCGGTGTCATTTAAAAACTTCAGCCGTACTTTAATCTGCCCTTCGCCCTCTTCACCACTATCCACTGTGTGAGTAAGAGCATTGCAGTTCTCAAGCATTCCTCGGTCCAGTCCCTCCCCAGTGCTAATCTCACTGGTTGATGCTCGCTTGCGTAAACCCTGTATGTTCAAAAGAGGATCGAGACTCGAATCGGTTAAATTGGAAGCCCCTTCAATTGGCACCTGCTCACTTGTGGGTCCATTGTTTCCAGGTGATGCTCCCGGCCCAGAGTCGCCTTCTTCCTCTGGCTTTTGCTCAGCAGATGCAGTTGCTGACTGGGCTTCATCTGCCTCGGGGGCTGCTGCATTGGCCACATACCGCTCGACACTGCTCAGACCCACTAACGATGGGTTCCCCGTGGTAACAATGGTCCCAAATATTTGCTCACTACGATCAGCCACATGTGTGGAGAGCCAGGCGAGGACAAGCGCCAGAACCAGGAGAACGATTCCACACAGAACTGTAACTTCATCACCAACTCCTTCGATAAATGACATGGCGCTGGGGTCCATTTATCGAAAATACTCAAAAAAACTGAGAGAAAATGAAAACATTGTCAGTAACGTCATGTACTCTGTCATTATAATACTTTCTTGCCATCCTCATCACTAATAAACATCTTTATTATCCTAAATGTCTTTTGCTGTTCATCTATTGATTACAGTCTACTCCTGATAATTACGTCAATTTTTCCATTAAGAATTCTGATTCCCCAATCATTTGAAATAAGCAATGGAAATAAAATAGCAAAGTGGGAATTTCAGTGCTAAAAATAGATGTTGAATTATTGGTAATTTGAGTTAAGCATCTTTGAAACAAGAGGGGTCAGCTAAGTTATTGAGCCTGACAACGTGAGGAAGCCCAATTAAACACGACTATATTAAGGTCCTCACACCGTCACACATGAATTTGCCCCAGCCAGCTCTCTCAAGTCGGAGGTCAGCACTCCACAAAACTATTCAAAAATCAGAAAGAAAAACTAAAGAAAACTAGTTATTGTACCAGGTTGCTTGTTTTTTTTTTAATTATAAATGGGCCACGGTGGAGGATTTCGCTTTTTTGCAAAACTTTTTACTTTTAAATTACGTAGCAACAGTTACAATACGCTAGAAAAACCCTAAACAGAGATACAAGGAAAAATTCTGTCAATAAAGGAGTTGTCACGGTCGCACTCGATGAGGCAGAATAGCAATATTGCAATAACGACGAACTTAATTACAAGATTGTAACGTCTAAACAGCTGAGGCAAGACTAAGCAGATCAACCGTGGCATGCAATGACCTTGTAAATTAAGACATGAGACATGGTGGCGAGAATCTCGACAAGGACTAAGCCAAGGAGAACCATTTATGGTTGGGACCAGGTGAGCAAGTCGTTGAATTTGTACTGGAAAAGGTCTTAGGCATGACTTTCAACACCAGTTCAACAAATATTTGAAGCAACACACCCGCACAGAAAGAGAAAAATCAGAGAAAAATAGGTGAACAGTACGGGGAGGGGGAAAAACAGATATAAATGGCACAGCTTCCTTTCTCCAGGGAATTGGAAGGCAATTGCATACTGTGAACAGCTCAATTAAATGCTCCATTCCTCATCAAACTGGACCGCCACAGGGAAGCACAAGAGACAATGTGATAGGTCGGGTGCTATACAGAAACTTGCTTAAGACTTAACCTCGTGCAATGTAATGTCAATTTGACTGGACTACAATACAGATAGTTTTTGCTCCTCCCCAACCTCTCCAATCTCCGCTACCCAATGATGCACCACACTGGCGTGTGGTAGGTACCATGAAGAATTTTAAGTTGTAACTCCCACAGGCAGTTGCTAGTTGACAGTGGGAAGTGGATGTCAAATAACCTCCATTTGGATTCCCTTCTTTTATTATGCCATACCAGCCATTTTGACAACTTCTGACCTGAACACAGAACTGCCAAACAACTGAATGACACTATCTGAAGTATAACCACCCCCCACAAACTACAGGGAACTTTCTGGTATCCGGCACTGACGGGACCGAGCTGGTGCCGTACCATCAAAACTGCTGTAGAAACCAGCGCTAATGTTAAAACATACGGAGCTTTTGAGCTCCGTGTGAATCAACAAACCCTGTTGCTTAGCAACAGCTTCAAAACAGTCAGCCGCAGCTTAAAAGTGTCTCTGTAGCTAAGCAGAGCCTGACTGGAAAAAAAAAAAGCAATGAGAAATAAAAAAACTTATAGGAAACGGCTCCTGAATTTTGCCGGTAGATAGAGCTTTCCGGACATTTAACCTCCGGTTAAACGAAAGTTTCCTGTACCATCTATCTCAGTTTTGAAATTTCCAATTGACCCAGCCTCAACAGCTTTTTGGGGGAGTGTTTTCCAGATTTCCACTATCCTTTTTGTGAAGAAGTGCTTTCTGACATCACCCCTGAACGGCCTAGCTCTAATTTTAAGGTTATGCCCTCTTGTTCGGGCTCGCCCACCAGAGGAAATCGTTTCTCTCTACTTACCCTATCAGATCCTTTAATCACCCTTAATCTTCTATATTCAAGGGAATACTATGCAACCTGCCCTCATAATTTAACCCTTTTAGCCCCGGTTTCATTCTGGTGAATCTGCGCTGCACCCCCTCCAAGGGCAATATAGCTCGCCTGAGGTGCGGTGCCCAGAACTGAACGCAGTGCTCCAGATGGGGTCTAACCAGAGCTTTGTACAGCTGTAACTAACTTCACCCCTTTGTATTCCAGCCCTCGAGATAACAGCCAACATCCCATTAACCTCAGTAGGTGAAAGAGCTTTAATTAGTTCCTAATTCATGTTAATGACTTGGATATGAATGTAAAGGGTATGATCAGTAAGTTCGCGGATGATACAAAAATTGGTAGGGTGGTAAATAGCGAGGAGGGTAGCCTCAGTCTGCAGGACGATATAGATGGGTTGGTCAGATGGGCGGAACAGTGGCAAATGGAATTTAACCCGGAAAAGTGCGAGGTGATGCACTTTGGGGGGACTAACAAGGCAAAGGAATACACAATGAATGGAAAGACCCTAGGCAAGACGGAGGGTCAGAGGGATCTGGGTGTGCAAGTACACAGATCCCTGAAGGCGGCGGAACAGGTGGATAAGGTGGTAAAAAAGGCATATGGGATACTTGCCTTCATTAGCCGAGGCATTGAATATAAGAGCAAGGAGGTTATGATGGAGCTGTATAAAACACTGGTTAGGCCACAGCTGGAATATTGTGTGCAGTTCTGGTCGCCACACTACAGGAAGGATGTGATCGCGTTAGAGAGGGTGCAGAGGAGGTTCACCAGGATGTTACCAGGGCTGGAGCGCTTCAGCTATGAAGAGAGACTGGGCAGGTTGGGTTTGTTTTCCTTGGAGCTGAGGAGGCTGAGGGGGGACATAATTGAGGTGTACAAAATTATGAGGGGCATAGATAGGATGGATGCTGAGGAGCTTTTTCCCTTAGTAGAGGGGTCAATAACTAGGGGGCATAGATTCAAGGTAAAGGGCGGGAGGTTTAGAGGGGATTTGAGAAAGAACTTTTTCACCCAGAGGGTGGTTGGAGTCTGGAACTCACTGCCTGAAAGGGTTGTGGAGGCAGAAACCCTCACAACATTTAAGAAGCATTTGGATGTGCACTTGAAATGCCATAGCATACAAGGCTACGGGCCAAATGCTGGAATATGGGATTAGATTAGACAGGGCTTGATGGCCGGCGCGGACACGATGGGCCGAAGGGCCTCTATCCGTGCTGTATTACTCTATGACTCTATGACTCTATACTTGACTTGGAAATGTTGAATGTTGATAGTGCCTGTAAAAGTGGCAAAAAAAAAGATTCTATTCCCCACAGCCTAGGAATGACTGTTGGCAATACCATACACATTTGTATGACATTGTTCTGTATGCTATTTTAGTGAGGCAATAACCCATTTAAAATAAAGCAGTTAGGGACCTGCATTAAAGTACTGGACAGGGAATGTCATACAAATGTGTCAACTACTATCACCAACAATTAACATTTCATCCAGTCTCCCACCCGAAGCTGGCCCACAGACATATCTCTCCCTTCTTAATCTGCAGACCTCCAAGTTCCCCTCCAAGTCACACACCATCCTGGCTTGGAAATAGATCACCGTTCCTTCATAGTCGCTGGGTCAAAAGAGTACCTTCACCACACGGACTGCAGCAGTTCAAAGTGGCCGCTCACCACCACCTTCTCAAGGGCAATTAGGGATGGGCAATAAATGCTGGCCTTGCCAGTGACGCCCACATCCCATGAACGAATAAACAAGACCGACCCTTCAGCAATGCTGTGGTCCACATTCCTAAAACGAAGCTAACAGCACCATTACTATCTGCCTCTATTAATAGTAATAATCAATGCAGCAGCATGTCTGATACTGGAATAAGAGACCTTGAGCTGATTAAAGCACTTGCACTTTAATTATCTCTACATTCCTATTTCAACAAAAGACTTTTAAATGGTCATTGTAACGATAATAATCTGAAGAAAGAATGAATAAAACAACTTGGCCTAGAAATTCGGTAGGCTTAGCGCCGCTTTTGAGGCGCTAGAGGGCCTAGCCGGAGTTATGGCCAGTTTGGAAATTGAGTGGGTCCCTAAATCGGCGTTAGGCCGTTAGCGCTGCGCCGGCACCGATGACGTCATCGGTGTGCGCAGCGTCCCGGTTGCCATGGTAACCCGCCCGAACTCCGAAATTGACTTGCGGCCGCCTCGCCCGTGGCAGCCGCAAGCAACGTTCTGGCAGAGGTGCCTTACTGGACTTTGCGCCGGCGCATTAAAGGCCCCGCGGCGGCCGGCCGCTTTCCCGCCGGCCGCCTGGCCGCAGCTCCCTCCCCGGACTTCTCCCCCCCCCCCCGGGACAGATGCAAGCCCGGCACTTGTCCGAGGTGCCGGGCTCATTTTTACAATGATTTTCGCGGGCCGCGGCCGGGTGCAGGCAGCTCCTCCTTAAGGGAAGGAGGAGGCCTGCACTTCCCGAACCTGCCGCACCGCAGCGGGCGCCGCAGCGCCGGAATAGCGCCGCAATTCAGCGCGTAGCGCCAGTTTTCAGGCGCAAACAGCTTTCAGCAGCGCCGGCAGCCGTTTGGGCGCAGAACTAGTGAATTTTTGGCCCGCCCAGCGCGACTTAGCTCCGGCACTAACTTCCGGCGCTAAAGCCGTCGCTGCGCCAAAACCCAATTTCTAGGCCCTTGTATTTAAATAGCATTCCTCAAGTCAAAGACAAAGACAAAATATATTTGTTTAACTCCTTGCCTCATTCACACCGAGACATAGTGACATAAACTAAAGATAGACCCCAAAATATCACAGCTATACATTAGTTATGTATGAAACAATTCAATCCCGGTATGATTGCAGTATCACTAAACTACCATCCAGTACATCATATCTCCACATTTCTTTCCTTTAGAGCTCAGAAGGTTTATCATTGGTTTCTTGGGAGCAGGGATAATTGCATTTCCTTCTTGACTCAGGAAGAGATGGATGAATGTGTATAATACATGATAAGGTGTTGGGGGGGTGCAATTAATTTCCTATATGCGGGCTGAACCAATAACCATGACCATGAATGCTAGTTATGATCAGCACACAAGTGGAATGTGGATCACATCACATAGCTAACAGAAAAAATGTTGGACTAATTAATTAAAATACAAATTAGATATAAATGTTAAGTTGTAACTGAATTAATAAGAGGACTGCAGACTTGTTTGCTACTGTGAAATAATTTTATTCTAATCTATTCTTAACTGCATATCTTCATGGAACACAAATATATACCATAATAATAATAATAAAGGTGAGACCAGCACATGTGGTGTAAAAATAATCTTTGTGTTGGTGGGTGGGAGATAACTCTAGACATAGTGATTTTTGATGTTTGGCAGGTTATCATTAATGATCAAGTGCCTGGTGCAACACACACTGCGGTTATAGACAGCCTACCCAATTTAGGTTTTATAGGTTCTTTGTAGTAGGAAATCAACTCTTCCACATTGAAGAATTGCTCCTTGATGCGTTGCCAGATGTCAACAGTCCACAGTTTTGAGATCATCTCATTAGAGATCTTTTTAAATTATTCATTCACTGCCCATCCCTAATTGCCCTCGAGAAGGTGGTGGTGAGCCGCCTTATTGAACCGCTGCAGTATACTTCTTTGTGGCGGTTTGGTACAACTGAGTGGCTTGCTAGGGCAGTTAAGAGTCAACCACATTGCTGTAGGTCTGGAGTCACACATACCCAGACCAGGCAAGGACAGCAGATTTCCTTCTCTAAAGAACATCAGTGAACCAGATGGGTTTTTACAACAATCCAATAATGCCATGGTCACCATTGCTGACACTTTATTTATTAACAGAATTTAAATTCCCCAGCTGCCGTGGTGGGATTTGAACTCATGTCTCCAGGTCATTAGTCCAGGCCTCATGGATTACTCGTCCAGTAACATAGAAAAAACATAGAAGATAGGAGCAGGAGTAGGCCATTCAGCCCTTCAATGAGATCATGGCTGATCATCCAAACTCAGTACCCTGTCCCTGCTTTCTCCCCATATCCCTTGATCCCTTTAGCCTTAAGAAATATATCCAACTCCTTCTTGAATATATTTAGTGAATTGGCCTCAACTGCCTTCTGTGGTAGAGAATTCCACAGGTTCACCACTCTCTGGGTGAAGAAATTCCTCCTCATTTCAGTCCTAAATGGCTTACCCCTTATCTTTAGACTGTGACCCCTGGTTCTGGACACCCCCGCCATCGGGAACATCCTTCCTGCATCTAGTCTGTCTAGTCCTGTTAGAATTTTATAAGTTTCAATGAGATAACAATCACAATCGACCGTAACCCATGTGTCAATGAGGAAAGTGCCACAGCTTCTGTGGCTTATCTTGTGTGCATGAAGTGAACTGGCTTTAATCATCTGTGACTCAATAAAAAATGGTTGTGTTCAAACTGCTTGTCTGAGCTTTATTACAAAATAGCCTTGCAACTTCAATTGAAATATAATTGAACTTTGTCGAATGGCCCACCTGAACCAGTTTCTGTAATGTTAAATCCAAATTCTGAAAAGGTAACTGGAACACTATAGAAATGGTTATGCAGGACAGTATTTTGCGTGAGTAACATAACCACTATGCTACCGTACCCATAGACTGCAATACGTTATACCCATCCTGGAACCATCTCAGTTGACTTAGATACAAATTCCAGAATTCTTGCTGCACAAGTATTTTCGCAGCACTTTTCCATAAAATATTTTTTTTTTGGAGTGTGTGCTGATTCTGTAATTCTGCACCAGTCGGGTTTGAGACACTGGGCTGCAGATGTGTGCACACACAGGGTTCATGCCCACAGCACCTTCCAGAGTGGCCATGTCGGTGCCCACAAGAGCTGTGCCCTGGGCAAGGTGCCAGGGCGCTGATGGCACTGTACAATTAAAACCTTGCAAACTCTGCTGCTGCAGAGCCTCCTCCCCACCATTTGAGGGGCCGGGAGCCGGCTGCACCCATATCCAGCCCGGGGAAGAGGAGGGATCGGCCTCACTCGGCCAAACCCGGCCCGGCCCATCGCTGCAAAGCCCGGCTAACTGGCCCGCGCGTACAACACCGCTCGCTCGGCAGCGGCCTCCCGCTTTCCCCTTCTCACCTGTCCCCTAACACCATGTTCCCGGGGCGCTGGGAGTCGAGCTGCTTGCGAAATGTCGGCTCAGCAGATTCCTCCCAACCTCCTCTCCTCCTCCGCCGCCGCCATCAACACACACAGAGTGCGACGTCAACGCAACTATGCGCTCCTGTCGCCCGGCCGCGACTGCGCCATGACGTCACCGCAATCCGCGCTCTCCCGCCGCAACTGCGCCTGCTGTAACGTCAGGGAAAGGCCACCGCATGATGTGGGTGAATCCTCTGGCAAATTTGAGCCAATAAAATTATTTTGAGTCATCTTCTTTGGCATTTCTTTAACAAGATTAAAAGAGTGCGCAAGTGCAACCTAGTACGTGTACTTTAAGCAGGGGTGGGGGTAATAGTAGGAGAAATATAAGTAGAGAAGCAAAACTTTGGTTATTTTCAGCTCCTTCAGCCAAAAATCCCAATCCTGACTGCACTAGCAACCACATTGCTGTGGGTCTGGAGTTACATATCGGCCAGACCAGGTAAGGGCAGCAGATTTCCTTCCCTAAAGGACATTAGTGAAACAGATGGGTTTTTACAACAATCCGTTAGTTTTCATGGTCACCATTACTGATACTAGCTTTTTTTTTGCTCTTAGAAGTATGGTAGCATAGTGGTTATGTTGCTGGAGTAGTAATCCAGAGGACTGGACTAAAAGGTTCACCAAATTGATTCCTGGGATGAGAAGAGATTGTGTAGATTGGGCCGATACTCTCTGGAGTTTAGAAGACTGAGCGGTGATCTCACTGAAACATACAAGATTCTGAGGGGGATTGACAGGGTAGATGCTGAGAGGTTGTTTCCCCTGGCTGGAGAGTCTAGAACCAGGGGTCATAGTCTCAGGATAAGGGGTCGGCCATTTAAGACTGAGATGCGGAGGAATTTCTTCACTCAGAGGGTTGTGAATCTTTGGAATTCTCTACCCCAAAGGGCTGTGGATGCTGAATCGTTGAGTATATTCAAGGCTGAGATAGATTTTTGGACTCTAGGGGTATCAAGGGATATGGAGATCGGGTGGGAAAGTGGAGTTGAGGTAGAAGATCGGCCATGGTCTTATTGAATGGCAGAGCAGGCTCGAGGGGCTGTATGGCCTACTCCTGCTCCTAATTCTTATTTTCTTATGTTGGCAGGTTATTTGACCACTGTGGTGTATGTGCCTTTAAGAGCAATTGTGGTGTATGTGCCTTTAAGAGCCCCAGGTGTGCGTAATGCCGGTAATTGCCACTTGGGCTATATAAGCCTGTGTATTGTGTATATCCTTTAGAACCCCCCCCCCCCACCCCCCCCCCTACCCCCCCCCCCCCCCCCTACCCTACCCCCCCCCCCCCCCCTACCCCTACCCCCCCCCTACCCCCCCCCCCCTACCCCCTACCCCCCCCCCTACCCCCTACCCCCCCACCACCCCCCCACCACCCCCCCCCCTCCCCCCCCCCCTACCCCTACCCCCCCCCCCACCACCCCCCCAGACTTGCTTAGTACATACCTATGAACCAACTCCTGTCTTCAGTGTCTTTATCTACACACGGACACTACAGTGGCGACGAAGTGGAAACGGACTTACCTGCAATTCGGCAGCACCTCAAGGACATCGATTCCTCCAGCGTCCAGAAGACTCAAGGAAGTAATAGAAACTGTGGTTTCACCAGCTGGCCAAGCTGGTGGCAGGTACTGCGCTAATCCTTCCTGGGCGTCAGGCTGGGGCTCCAGCGGCGGGCTCTACAGCTGAGACAGGCAGCGAAATCGGAGGCAAGCAATAACGGACTGGGAGGGTGCACTCGGGAGACGGCCGGCGCGGCAAGCAGGTCAGCGTTTAGACCTCCGTCGGGAACGAGTCTCCAACAGTGAATAAACAGAAACCACAGTAAAACAGAGAGAAAAAAAAAAGCGCGGGAAGCGCCATATTTTTTTTGAAATGCCTAAGTCTGGCAATATTGATGCTTTTGATAACGAAACAGAGCCTAACTTTGGCAATATTGATGTTTTTGATAACAAGATAGAGGATTGGACCACATATGTAGAAAGAGTGGAGGTGTTTTGCACCGCAAATGGAATAGAAGATGAAAAAAAAGCTTCAGTGCTTCTGGATCTAATGGGCGCAGAAACATACAAGCTGTTACGCAACTTAATCATTCCAGCCGAACCGATGGACAAGAATTTTGAGGAGATTGTTGATACCCTACACTGCCAATTCGAGGCAGGACTGGCAGATTCTCTGCAAGACAAATTCATCTGCAATCCCCTAAGTGTAGAAACACAAAAAAAGGTATCTTCTGGAAAAGATTTAACACTGGACAAGGCTTTCAGTGCAATAGGAGCGGCAAAGATACAGCAAAGGCCACAGGACTTCGGCACCCATGAAATGACACGGGGTTTCGAGAGATGTTATCGCTGCGGCAGATCCAACCATGACCAGAGGGATTGCTGGTTCAAAGAAAAAGCATGCAGGCGATGCGGAAAGATGGGACACATTCCACGTGTATGCCGATCTGAAAATAAAAAATCCACTAACGGGAAAAGAATCAATAAGGAAAAGCACAGAAAGGTACAAATGATGACGGACAGTAGCTCCAAAGACCAGAAGAGCGATAGCGACTTCGGGAACAAGAGACTAAGCTCTCTCAAATTACATAATGTAATTGCCAATGAAGATTACCAGACCATTTGGGTTACCCTCATAATAGCAGGGTCCCCAGTTAAAATGGAGCTAGATACAGGATCAGCTCTAACCGTAATAAATCGACGAGATTACGAGAGGCTATTTTCGCATATACCTCTAAAAGACACATCCATTATCTTAAAAACATATACGGGGCAGAAAGTATACCCCAAAGGAAAAATAAAGGTGCCTGTGGTATACAACGGCAAAGAAATACAAAAGTTGTATTTATACATTCTACAAGATGGTGGTCCACCGTTGTTGGGACGTGAATGGATAAGGAAGATACGTTTAGACTGGCACTCCATTCAGGCACTGACGGTGACCAGTAAGGAAAAAAACAATGATGACATCATACCTGAACGATTAAAAGACATCTTGGCCAACGCCAAAGAAGTGTTTCAAGAGAAACTAGGAACCTTGAAAGGCATCACCGCCTCAATAAAAGTGGAAGATGCAGCAATTCCAAAAAATTTTAAGGCAAGACCGGTGCCATACGCAATACGTCCGGCAGTCGAGGCAGAGCTGGAGAATTTGGAAAAGGCAGGCGTATTATCCAAAATAGATTGGAGCGAATGGGCAACACCCATCGTTCCAGTCATGAAAAAAGCATTGAAAAATAACTCTGAGGAACAGAGAAAAATTCGCATCTGTGGGGACTTTAAGGTGACTGTAAACCCGGTCCTTCACACGGTACAGTATCCTCTTCCGAGGATAGAAGATATTTTCGCCTCACTATCCGGAGGAAAACGTTTCACAAAAATTGACTTGGCACAGGCATATCTACAGATGGAGGTTGAGGAGACCTCTAAAAAGTATCTCACAATAAACACACACAAAGGCCTGTACCAGTACAATCGACTTGTTTTTGGAGTAGCATCAGCTCCAGCTATCTGGCAAAGAGCTATGGAGCAAGTCCTGCAAGGGATTCCGGGGACTCAGTGTTACCTAGACGACATCCTTATAACAGGAGAAAACGACAACGAGCACCTTGCCAATTTGGAGCAGGTGCTCACTAGGCTGAAAGAACGGGGCCTACGAGCAAATCGCCCCAAGTGCGAATTTTTCCAAAATCAGATATCATATTGTGGCCACATAATTAATAAGGAAGGGTTGCATAAGTCACCTGAGAAAATTGAAGCAGTTATAAAAGCCCCAGCACCTGAAAATGTTTCACAATTGAGGTCATTCCTGGGATTAATAAATTACTATCATAAATTTTTACCGAACTTATCAACTATTCTACACCCTCTTAATGATCTTCTACACACAGGAGTGATTTGGAAATGGAACGAAGACTGTAAACGTGCCTTCCATAAATGTAAAGACTTAATCACATCCGAGAAAGTTTTGGCTCATTACAACCCATCGCTACCAATCAGACTGGCGTGCGATGCATCCCCTTACGGCATAGGAGCGGTATTGTCCCATAGATTCCCTGATGGCTCGGAACGGCCGATAGCTTTTGCATCACGCTCATTGAACTCAGCTGAGCGTAACTATTCCCAGATAGACAGGGAAGCACTCAGCCTGGTATGGGGAGTGAAGAAATTCAACCATTACCTACACGGACAAAAATTTACCTTGCTGACTGACCATCAACCCCTCATCTCCATATTCAACCCTAAGAAAGGTGTCCCCATTATGACGGCACAAAGACTACAGAGGTGGTCCCTTTTTCTAGGGGCACACCAATACAACATTGAATACAAAGGGTCAAAACAGCATGGGAATGCTGACGGTTTATCGCGTCTGCCGTTGCCAACGATAGAAGAGGCACCTACAGTAGACCCAGTAGAGATATTCCACTCTACCATAGTGGAATGTCTACCGGTGACAAATTCTGCCATTGAAAGGGAGACCAGAAATGACCCTACTCTCTCACGGGTCTACGATTTAACAATGAAGGGATGGCCAGCACATGGCGAACCACTGTTGCCAGCATTCTCGCAAAGAAGAGAACAGCTGTCAGTATGCCGAGGAACCTTGATGTGTGGATCCAGAGTGGTGATTCCACCCAAACTCCAGGATAAAGTGCTAAAGGAGCTTCACGAGGGGCATCTGGGTGGAGTGAAAATGAAGAACCTAGCTAGGGCGTTTGTATGGTGGCCAGGTATCGATGGAGACATCGAAGACATGACCAAGAGCTGCCTAGGATGCCAGAAGGTCCAAAATGCTCCGCCACAGGCCCCTCTACATCCATGGGAGTGGCCCTCATCTCCCTGGCAAAGGGTGCACATCGACTTTGCTGGTCCATTTATGGACTCGATGTTCTTAATCGCAGTTGATGCACACTCCAAGTGGCCGGAGGTAATAAAGATGTCCTCCACCACCACGGAAAAAACCATCACAGTATTAAGGACCATATTTGCCAGGAATGGGCTGCCGGAACAGATATGTTCTGATAATGGACCGCAATTTGTGTCCGAAGAATTCAGAAAGTTCTTAAAGAACAATGGGGTAAAGCACTACACGTCCGCCCCATACCATCCCGCCACCAATGGATTGGCTGAAAGGTTTGTCCAGACCTTCAAGAAGGCCATAAAGGCCATGGGTAATGAAGACATAAAACTTCAGCACAAGGTGGATAACTTCTTATTTGCATATAGGAATGCAACACATGGTTACAAACCAAACTCCCGCCATGATGTTCTACAATAGAAACCTAAGATGCCGGCTGGATTTGGTCAAGCCCAACATCCGAAGGGACGTGGAGAACCAGCAGTTTCAGGGCATGAATGAAAGGCCAACTAGGGCCTTCCAGATAGGCCAACCGGTTTTGGCCCGGGACTACCGTACCGAGAAATGGCAGCCTGGAACTATCTGCACACGACTAGGACCACTGATGTATACCGTGGACATCGGAGAAAGCATAATAAGGCGCCATGCTGACCAAATCATCAAGTCATCCGAAAAGGGACAACCTACACCACCACGCTATACATCTAACGATGAAGTAGAGATACCCATATCTACCTCCGATCCGGTGATACTGGTACCCGATGAACCCGACACTGGCCTTCAAGCCGAATCAGCCTTGCCAGAAGAACCTACTACACCACCAGAAACTACTACACCCCCGAGGCGTTATCCGGACCGAGTCAGGAAGCCTCCTGAGAGACTAACTTATAATTAATTAATACAGCAATGTATATTATTTTGCATATCACATGTAATTAATAATTACTTAAAATATGATGTACTAGTTAGCTAGAAGGGGAGGAATTGTGGTGTATGTGCCTTTAAGAGCCCCAGGTGTGCGTAATGCCGGTAATTGCCACTTGGGCTATATAAGCCTGTGTATTGTGTATATCCTTTAGAACCCCCCCCCCCCCCCAGACTTGCTTAGTACATACCTATGAACCAACTCCTGTCTTCAGTGTCTTTATCTACACACGGACACTACAACCACATGGGTCAATATGGCTCAGTCCAATTCTGTTCACGTCCGATGTCCACACATATGCACTTCCAACCAGGATCACTGGATACAATCAAAATTTGGGACCTAAGATCAGCTAACTCAGCACAAACCAGGGATTGAAGCTGGCATCTCCCTGGTCTGCATATCTCAGCTACTCACGGCATAAGCTCACTCGATCCTTTAGATGAGTGCTTTGTTCCCATTTTGTTTGGTTGTTGGTTCCTGTTATGGTCCCCTCCACTTAAACCGCCCACCTTTAAATCAGGCAGTCATTTAAATCGAGCAAATAGCACTATCCAATTTCCATTACCATTATAGTCAATCACAAATTTATAGTTTACAGTGAGTTAAGTGCGCCGACTATTTCAGGCGGAAGCAGGTGTTCAGTAAGTAGTTCGCATCTCGTTGAGGTGCAGTCACCTTGCGTACTTAATCCCATCTAAGTAGTGTCTGGTTAAAGGTTGTGATCCATTGCTGGTCTATAATCATAAATGATTATCACTTTTACATTCATTTTTATCATAATGAAGATGTATAATAAAGAAAGGGATCTATTGAAGCAATCAAACTTGCCTACTACCTCGGCAGAGATCAAATTCATATAAACTGTACAAGAAGCAAGATAAATATTTTCCTCACTCATACTCAAAAGGAACAAGGGCAAGACCAGGGCAAGAACATTACAATAATGTGCGAGACATGGAGTGGGGCAGTTAGCAATTCCAATGGAAAAAGGATTAGATATCCACGACTCATCAGGACAACCTTTCCAAACTAGTTACAGGAAACTCTTTTTTTTTATCCGGCACCGACGGGACCGGCGTGGTGCCGGTTTATCAAAAAGTCCGGATTACAGAGAGGTATAGTAAAAGGTACGAGAGCTCCATACACAGCAACAAATCCAGGCTTCCCTGTTGCTTAGCAACATGTGCAGGAACCCCGGCCACAGACCAAGCATCCCTGTTGCTTAGCAACATGTGCAGGAACCCCGATTGCACAGCCACAGATCGAGGAACGGCCACTAATATGAAGTAAAACTTACCTGAACCTACTCCTGAATTTTGCCGGTTAACCGAGATTTCCGGTTATTTAGGTGCCGGTAAATCGAGAGTTTCCTGTACTATGCTTTTTCAATGTGTTGGTTGTTACTTTGTTTTTTTTCTGTTCTTTGTGTTGGATTATTGTGTTCATCTATGCTCTGCATTATTCTGTACCAGTGTGGTTGCCATATCTGATATATACAAAAATAAAGTATAAACAAAGTGGAAAAGCTTAAGGTGAAAAAGCAGTAATTAATAGATAGTAAAACATTACATTTTAGTAGCAATGGCTAGTTTAAGTTATTTTTATAAGGCTTAAATAAGTGCTTGTACTGACATTGTAAATGACAACTGCATTCCTTCTTAGGGTTTAATTTTTTTAACTGGTTAATGCATTTAGCTAAAGTTCTTTTATGGCTGTTCTATTGCCATCATTAACCCCTTTATTTTAAACAGGGTAATGATAGTGGTAAAATAGCACATAAAGGAATTTTATGTGGATGTGTTGACCAGTGCTCTACCAAAAAGACTTAAATCATCTCAGAATAAGGAGTTGGCCATTTAGGACTGAGATGAGGAGAAATTTCTTCACTCAGACGGTGGTGAATCTTTGGAATTCTCTGCCCCAGAGAGCTGCGGAGGCTCGATCGTTGAGTATATTCAAGACAGAGATTGATAGATTTTTGGATTTAAGGGAATCAAGGGATATGGGGATAGTGCGGGAAGGTGGAGCTGAGGTAGAAGATCAGCCATGATCTTATTGAATGACGGAGCAGGCTCGAAGGGCCGAATGGCCTACTCCTGCTCCAATTTCTTATGTTCTTAACACCATTTTTTTCATCTTTTGATTTAGTGCTACCCATTATTCTCTTTCAGTTGGACTGTTATGTCCTTGTTACACTTTTGGTTTTTTCCCCTGTGTGCCTCATTGTTGATCCCTGTTAATTGTTGTGTCTTTGTTCTCTCTTTTGGTCTCTGCTGCTATTCCTTTTCCTAGTGTTGGATTGCTAAATCTTTAGCTGTTTTTATTTTGTGTTCAGACCCATTCTACTGGTGCCAGTTTCTGACGCCTGGGTCTTGTGCAGCCAACAACAACTTGAATGGCAACTTGCTGGGGTGGGAGGGGGGCGGATTCACTATAGCCATCAGCCGGGAAGATCCAGGAAAAATTGACCTTTCTGGCCTTCGGGTTTAACGAATCCCGACAAATTTACTTTCGGGTTGTAGCTGGCTGCATGACATTGGTGCATCAGATGCCACAATAGTGCCACTAGCCTGGATCTTGTGCAATGTAAAGGAAGCTTTTGTAACTGCATTTTCTCGTGTATTTAATTATTTTGTCCCAATTACTCTGCTCTTAGTGTTAGAATATTGTGCTCTTTCCTTGTGATTCTTGTTACCCTGCATTCTTCCTTTGTACAACTGTTATTCTGTTTTAATAATTACTGACATATGTCCTATTTATATTTTTGTTGAGTATATTCAAGGCTGAGATAGAATTTTGGACTCTAGGGGAATCAAGGGATATGGGGATTGGGCGGGAAAGTGGAGTTGAGGTCGAAGATTAGCCATGAGCTTATTGAATGGCGGAGCAGGCTCGAGGGGCCGAATGGCCGACTCCTACTCCTATTTCCTATGTTATTATATTCTTGACACTCTGTTCTTTTACTTGTGTTTCACTGCCAGTCAATGTTATTTGTTTCTTTGTTTTTTCATTAGCAATTATCTTTATTTGGTTCTCCCTGTTACTCTATTCTCTGTCGGTTTTGTCTTGGTTACAGTTTTTTCTGTTGAACTGTGCGTCTGTTGCTCTGTATTTTTCTTTATATTTAATTAGCACCGCACAAGTCAGTATCACAGCTCCTCTATTGGAGAAAGAGATTACAAACCACTGAAGTGGATAATGTGATCTACATCCTTTTAGAGAGCTCTCAAAAAGTATCTTCTAGTGGAGACATGAACCTGTCAATTCTCTTCACAGATACTAACTGACCTGTGTATTTGCAGTATTTTACCCCATATGAGGCTCCAGCTCTGACACACAATCCAATATTGTGTTGCTCGATGGCAGAGTTTCCTGGAAACCTTTAATTATGACATTTTTGATTGTGCGTGTTATTTGGCTCAGCTTTACAATCTTTGTGCTTCTCCATAAAGGAAACATTTCCATAAAAAACACTCACAAGGAGCAATAAAAGCTCAATTTATTTTATTGAAAATACTGTTCTGACCTAGCTATTCATTTATTGAAGTACAGGAAACTCTCTTTTAACCGACGCACCTAAATATCTGGAAACCTCTCTTAACCGGCAAAATTCAGGAGTAGGTTCAGGTAAGTTTTACTATATATTAGTGGCCGTGTAACCGGTGTTCCTGGATCTGTGGTCGTGTAACCGGGGTTCCTGCACCTGTGGCCGTGCAACAGGGACTCCTGGATCTGTGGCCGTGTAACCGGGACTCCTGCACAAGTGCCGTGTAACCGGGACTCCTGCACCTGTGGCCGTGTACGGGGCTTTTGTACCTTGGTAAGTATACCTCTCTGTAATCTGGACTTTTTGATCAACCGGCATCACGCCGGTCCAGTCGGTGCCGGATAAAAAATGTTTCCTGTACTTCACATGGATAACAATTCCCCATGGGGAAAAAAATGGATAATTGGGAATGAGATAGACCTTTTAGAACTGATGAGGAGGAATTTCTTCTCTCAGAGGGTCGTAAATCTGTGGAATTCTCTGCCCCAGAGAGCTGTGGAGGCTGGGCCATTGAATACATTTAAGGTGGAGATAGACAGATTTTTGCAAGATAAGGGAGTGAAGGGTTATGGGGAGCGGGCAGGGAAGTGGCTTTGAGCCCAAGATCAGCCACGATCTTATTGAATGGTGGAGCAGGCTCGAGGGGCCAAGTGGCCTATTCCTGATCCTATTTCTTATGTTCTTATGTAGACAGTAATATGTGCAGGTATCAGCAGATTCGATGAACAATTGCAGAACTATTACTGCAAGTTTGCTTGAGAAATAAACCCAATTTTTCTAAATCCAGCAGTTTGAAGAGCTGGTCTCACTGAAATTTCCAAAGCAAGTGCTCCCCTTAGTTGGAATCGACTCCCTGCACATGGTAAACCTGTGGACTGGACTGGATGGCTGCAAGTTGGAAAACTGGGCAAGCCAGCAGCTCTGAAAGGGCCGCTGCTCTCCTGTAAAAGCAAACATACTCTTCCCCCACCCCCATCCCGAGCTGTTTTTGCACTTAAAGATGTTGTGCCCTCATGAATTGGTCCTCCTCATTCCAATTCATGCAATGCTATAGGAATGCCCAACGAGATTTCCATTCTCCCTACTTAGTTAGCTGAGTAATTGCCAAGACTTCAAAAAAAAAAAAGTAGGTCTTAGCAAAATGAAGTCTTCAACAAAAAGTCAAAAATGCGGAGGGGGAAAAAAAGTAAAAGTATGCAAGACGTTCAATGTAAAAGCAAAGAAATGTTCCCTGGCAAAAAAAACTATCTTCCATATTGAATCAAACAACATATAAACTAGTTCTAAGAAACATACTAAAGCAGGCCAGGCCTTTTTCCCTGTCATATGCCAATTTTGTATGGGCAAGCAGCAAGTTGGGAGTGGATCCTCACCTTCAGACATGAAATTCAGCGTGAAACCGGATTTGCATAATTAATATAGGGTAATGTGGACTGTCCCTTTCCGCAGCAAGTCCTCTTCATTCTAACAAAATGTGAATTGGGCATGCGGGGTTGGAGACCGAATTTTGCAACCCTCACCCATTGCCAGTGAGGGTCCCAATTACAGGGCTTGAATTTTCAATTTATTGCCATGAAATTCTAAGCCTACTATGTAACACATACACATAAAAGTATTAGAGAGATCCAAAAGTTAAATCCAATATAGTACGTCCAGCACTGCCTGTTTTAATGGGGATTCTTTTTTTGTCTTCTGGACTTTGCATCACAATCTAATCAGCTTGGTCAATGCCTTCCATACCAGTAACAGAATATTCGAAGGATAGGTGTCTGAATTTCTCTTAAGCCTATTGGTGGTAGATGATGTACCTCATTTCGATATGGCCAGCGAGACCTCATGCCCTCTTGCATCAACGCAAGCTAATCTATTAAAGAGCGTTAGATACACTGTACCAAGAGGCCGATTCAAAAGGCCTGATAGTATCAGGTTTGATTCCTAGTTAGCGCTGAGTTAGTTAATCTCAGCTAAGACAGAAGTAAGGGTGTTACAATGCGCTCAGCATTACGAGTCAGGGAAAGGAAAAATAACTAATAAGCCAGGATTCCTATCACTATACATCATTCATGTGTGTATGCAGATGCTGGGGAAGGACAGGATTAGACTCATCTGTAATGTCTACACAGTTTAATTCTCACCGTCAAGGTTCACACATGAATAAGTGTCACTTGGGTGAGGTACTAGATGATGACTGGCACCCATGATACTAAAACTCAGTAAGGGAAGGAATCAATGCCTTCAGGAGAGGAGAAAATTGGCAGAGAAAAATTGGCAAGATAAATATTTTTTGAATTACCATCATTAGGAAGCAGCTGACACTCTGACATGGCATGCCAAAGGGAAGAGGGCACGCATTGTGGGCTCTTGCCAAAACACTGTAAAACGGACAGACTTTTTTTTGTCTCACGGTTGGCAAGTCGTACTTTCCCATGTTACTTAAATAACAGGCGTAACAAATTTGACAGATTATTAAATTTAATAAATCATAATCTAAAGTAAATCACAGCAACACATTTTAGTTGTTACAGCTACTCTGGAAGACTCAATCAACAAACTGTAAAAGTGGAACTATTTAAGGATTCTGAGCTTTTTTCACTTGACATAGCCTTCAAATTTCAACAGTAAAAACTCCTTGAAACGAATTGGAAGTTGCAGCTGTGGTATGACTGAATGGCATCTAGTTCCGAGATAGTTCCTTAAAGCACAGCGTGCGAGATGCTGAAGACAACGAGGTTTGTTGGTCATTTGCATAATGGAGTCATAGAAAACCTGATGTTTCTGTAAGAAAGCGAAAAGATCTCATATATCATATATGTCTGATTCTGTGAACCCTGTGATATTATCACCAGTTAGGGAATATTGGAAACATAATAGAATCATAACATTTATAGGACAGAGGGAGGCCATTTGCCTCATTGTGCCTGTGCAGTGTTATATCTAGAGCTTCCACTCTAATCCCATTTCCCAGCCTATCCCAGTATCCGTTTGTATTTTTCCTTTTCAAATATGTATCCAACCCCCTTTAAATGAGTTTATACCCTCTGTCTCAATAGCTACTTGTGGTTAAAAAAAAATCCAGATTCTATTAACCCTCTAAGTATAATTTTTTTTTCTAACTTTACCCTTTGGTCTGCTAATGATAATCTGGAGTCTATGGCCTAGAAATTTGTGCGTGCCCCTTTTAGGGGCCGTGTGGCGGGTGTAGGGATCAGGTGGGGTGGGGGGAGCGACTCCGCTCTGGGGCGGGGGGGCGGGGGGCTGAAATCGGTGTTCAGCAGCAGCCCATGCCTTTTTAACATGGAGTCGGGAGTGGCGCTCCTGCTTCTCCCGTCTCCACATCTAGCTCAGTATATTTTTAAAACTTACCTTGCTCGTCGCGGCCTAACAGGCTGACACTTTAAGGACTGCCTCTTAAGCTGCATGTCGGCCTGGTTTAGACATAGAAACATGGAAGATAGGAGCAGGAGTAGGCCATTCGGCCCCTCGAGCCTGCTCCGCCATTCAATGAGATCATGGCTGATCATCCAAACTCAGTACCCTGTCCCTGCTTTCTCCCCATATCCCTTGATCCCTTTAGCCTTAAGAAATATATCTAACTCCTTCTTAAATATATTTATCGGTTTTCCCGAGTGCAGTCGGCGCCAGTGCCGGCTGCCTCAGGGCAAACAAATCTTGCAGTGGGGGGGGGACCACAAAACAGGGGTCAGGCACCTTATTTACATATGCGAAGGGCCTACGGCCTGTTTATGGCGTGGGTACTGAACGCTGTTTTTGTTTTGGCCTTTGCCAATATGGCGTGCGGCGCCCTTCCGTCTCCTAATGCGCATGCGCTTTCTGTCCACCTTAAGGGCTTCGGAGGCCATTTAGTGGCTGAAAACTGGGTGCTGTGTGGCCAAATTTCTAGGCCTATGCCTCCTTGTTCTCAATCTGAGACCATTTGTGCCAACTGATTGTCCTAAACTGCCACATAGCCCCGGTCTATATTGAATTAGCTGCCCTGACTCAGGGCAGCAACAGGGGGTGCTGCAATTGTGCTCAGGATCCCTGGCTTATGGATAAGTTGTATATGGCCAAACCTGTCTGTTATAATCCTATTTGGGACTGACTATAATGATCATTTTAGGCTGTCTGTAATACTGAATCAAACCTAAATTATCAACTGGCATTGGTCCTTAAAATAACACTAAAAAGCATGAGTGAGATGGGGCCCACTGAGTCCATCAAGTCCACTCTCTTGAAAGACAATGTACAGAATCCACACGTTATCTTACCATGGAGTCTGCCCCACCCATTTGTCGCCATAGGGAAAGCTCCATACAAAAATACTCCGTGACCCCTAAAGATACACAAGCTGAGGCAGGTATTCTTTGAGACAGGATAATTTGACTGGAGTGCTATTCAGAAATTGGAATCACACACACAGCCACCCAAAAGGAAGTCTGTAAAGTTGGGAGACTTCAAACAAGTTTTAAAAGACATTTTTACTTTGCCTAGATTGGAGCCATGACTTCTGTGTGCCACTCTCTGCTGTTTACCAGGTGCTCCTGCGAACATTGCTGGAAACTAGAGACCTAAAATCCCAATTGGTAAAAGGGAGAGAATCTGGCTTTGTGGTTTTGCATTTAGGTAGTGGCCAGGTGGCAACTCAAGGCCCACAAATACCATTGCGGATCCAGAATTCCCCCATCTTATATTAGTGTGTGTCAGGGACAGAGGAAGAACCACAGGTTTGCAGACAGCGTTATCACCGAAAGTAAACGTGTCCAAAGAGAATCCTTTTATACTTCTAGTTTTGAAATACTTCTCTATTTGATCTTCAATGTTAACATCAGGAGAGCAATTGAATTGTTTGTAGTAATTTTAGGGTCCATTTAGTGCTCATTACAGAAAGACTAATCTCACGTTAACCATATTTTGGCATAATTACCATAAACTCCCATTTTGCAGTTAATCAATCACAAGCATGATGCATTAGTACACCAGTGTAAATCCCCAATTAAACAGATCACTCTCATCATGGAGTAGACCTCAGAATAATAAGACAACCCAGCACTGAACAGTATGCTGTAAGATACATTTGAAGTAAGGTTTAAAACTCACCAGTTATCAAGGTAAAGGTAAAATAAAATGGGGGAAAAATTCAGTATCGCCCCGTTTGGGGCGCGATTATCGGCTGTGCGCAAAGTTTAGCACCTGGCGCTAATTATTGCCTCCAACTGCAAATTTGGCTTTTATCGCCCCCGGAGTTGATTGGAGCGCTAAATCAGGCAATACACACCTCTCTTAAGGCACAAAGGCCGAGGAGCAAGGCGCTAACTCAGAGCGCGGGTGCAGCGCAGGTGATGTCAGTTAGCCATGGAACACAGACACACTGGCGCCGGACAGTTCTTAAAGGGGAGGGTTGATCTTGCTCTCCATCCACATCCTGCTCATTGCAGCCTTGAATCTCGGCCAGGAGAGACCTGCACATCAAATCTGCTGGAAAGAACAATGGAGAGGTCCAGGGAAAGAGCTCAGAGTGCAGCCCTCACAGTCTCTTCTAAATCGATACAAGGAAGGGCAAATCAAAATGAACCTGCAAAGTGCTGCTCAGTACCCAAAACTCCTTCACACAGTGTTGAATCTCTCCAGAAGTCTCTCTCTCTCTCAATGCGTGGTGCAAAAATGTCACCAACAAAAAAAGGCAGGAAGCAGTCGCCTTTAAATAGCGCTCCCCCAGTCCCTTCCTGACTGCAAAACGCTCCCCTCAACCTGTTGTTGCTAGCGGCAGGCGGTAAGGCAGGGGGCGTCACTCAATATCCGGTCCGGGGCGCTACCGGGGCGTTGCGCACTCGACTGACGTCACAATCTGCTGGCGCAGGAGATCGTGGCGGTAGTGTTTAGCACCGCCGCAAAATGTCTAGTTAATTTCGCGAGCGGCACAAACATCGCCGCGCACAGGCGCTAATTGCTTTGTGCCCCATTAGCGCCCTCTTAACGCACTAACGGGAGGCGCAAACCAACTGAATTTTTCCCCCAATATCTTTTTGTTAGTATGAGACAGGCAGTGGGAGGGTCCCGAGCTGTCGAAGAAAATCAAGAGTAGTGTGGTGAGGAGAGACATGGGGGCGATTTTAACCCTACTCGCTCAACAGAAACCTGGCGGGTGGGCAGTTAAAATCTCCCTGGCTCTTACCTGCCCGAAAGCTGCCATGATTGCAATATTTGCAATTTTAACCTGCAAGGACACACGTCCGGAGCCTAAAGGGCCCTTCTTTACATATGCATGCTGTGGCCCGATGACATCATTGAGACCCGACTGTAATTTTAACTCAGGCCTGAGCGGGGAATCCACCTGGAGTTAAAATCGGGGCCCGATTTCACTAAAGGGTAATGATGGGCTATCATGTCTGGCCAGGAGTGGGGATTACTTGTGTTTTTCCCTCATCGGCTGCCTTTAACACTGCCAGTTCATTGAGAGTCCTACATTAATGGGGTTACCCCTACAGATCAGCACAAGTCAAACCACCTATACCTAGCAAAATACTGCGGATGCTGGAAATCCGAAATAACAACAGAAAACGCTGGAAAAACTCAGCAGGCCAGGCAACATCCGTGGAGAGAGAAACAGAGTTAATGTTTCAGGTCGAAGACCCTTCGTCAGAACTGAGAAAAAAGCAAGAAATGAAACAGATTAAAAAGCAAATTTGGGGGCTGGGAAATGGGGGAGGGGATGAAAGAACAAAAGGGAAGGTCTGGGAGGTGAAGAGACATTAAGAGATATTCAAGGTGAGACGAGATGGTAATAGTACAGGCAAAGAAACAAACCTAGAGTGATTTCACCCTTGTAAAGTCTGTCTCTATTTGCATGACAATGACTCATTTGATTTCTGTACACTGTTCGCAGATGAATAGTGTTCATTACTTGTGTTATCTTTCAAAACACCTAGCTCTTAAAATTAAACATATTTCTGGGTCAATAACATAACTTAGAGCCTGAAATTCCTCTTAACAAATGGGGTGAATACTCATTTCTCTCTGTAATTAATGACTCACCAGCGAAACTGTGGCATGTATGACTTTGAAATGTGATTTTATTTGCTGATTACTTACAGGGACAAACAGACACTCTTCCATTTTTTTCTTGGAAGTATTTCTCTTCATTCATGCCATGTTGCCACTGAATTTTACCCTTGTCCGTATTTTTCACCGAATGTTTGCTTTTTATTTTTTATACTTGGCTATTCTCCTCAGTCTGGCAACTTGTTTAAAGTTCGTCAATAAAAACAAGTTAAAACTCTGTGAGTCTTTGTGGTACAAGAAACAGGCTCGCCAGCAAAGTTGAAGCCCGTGGAATAAAAGGGACAGTGGCAGCATGGATAGGAAATTGGCTAAGTGACAGGAAACAGAGAGGAGTGGTGAACGGTTGTTTTTCGGACTGGAGGGAGGTACATGGTGGTGTTCCCCAGGGGTCGGTACCAGGACCACTGCTTTGCTTGATATATATTAATGTCTTGGACTTGGGTGTACAGGGCACAATTTCAAAATTTGCAAATGACACAAAACTTGGAAGTATAGTGAACAGTGAGGAGGATAGTGATAGACTTCAAGAAGACATAGACAGGCTGGTGGAATGGGCGGACACGTGGCAGATGAAATTTAACACAGAAAAGTGCGAAGTGATGCATTTTGGTAGAAAGAATGAAGAGAGGAAATATAAACTAAAGGGTAAAATCCTAAAGGGGGTGCATGAACAGAGAGACCTGGGGGTATATGTGCACAAATCATTGAAGGTGGCAGGGCAGGTTGAGAAAGCAGTTAAAAAAGCTTACGGGATCCTGGGCTTCATAAATAGAGGTATAGAGTACAAAAGCAAGGAAGTTATGATGAACCTGTATAAAACACTGGTTCAGCCTCAACTGGAGTATCGTGTTCAATTCTGGGCACCACACTTTATGATGGATGTGAAGGCTTTAGAGAGGGTGCAGAAAAGATTTATGAGAATGATTCCAGGGATGAGGGACTTCAGTTACGTTGATAGACTGGAGAAGCTGGGGTTGTTCTCCTTAGAGCAGAGAAGGTTGAGTGGAGATTTGATAGAGGTGTTCAAAATCATGAGGGGTCTAGACAGAGTAGATGGAGAGAAACTGTTCCCATTGGTGGAAGTGTCGAGAACCAGAGGACACAGATTTAAGGTGATTTGCAAAAGAACCAAAGGCGACCTAAGGAAAAACTTTTTTATGCAGCGAGTGGTCAGGATCTGGAATGCACTGCCTGAAAGGGTGGTGGAGGCAGACTCAGTCGTGGCATTCAAAAGGGAATTGAATTAGTACCTGATGGAAAAAAATTTGCAGGGCTACGGGGAAAGGGCGGGGGAGCGGGACTAGCTGAAGTGCTCTTGCAGAGAGCCGGCACGGGCTCGACGGGCCGAATGGCTTCCTTTTGTGCTGTAACCATTCTATGATTCTATGGTTTGAGTGAGATAGTTACCTCCACCTATTCATTTATCATTTTTATTTTAAATAAATTTTGCAATCTGTATTTTAACGGCCAATTTGCGCGCTGCTATCCTCAGATTTATAGGGTATGGCTTTGAAAGAATTAACGAATATGCTTAATTTTTACATGTTGCAGCAACAGGGAACTGAATCGCTCTAGGATAAACTGTAGTACTAGTCTTGCAATTAGTCTTTCACGAGTTTATCATTCATGTAGAATAGTTATATTTAGTGGTTTATTCTGAATTAGTTAATAATGAGTTTCTTTGGCCACCCTCCAGTGTAATTATTATAGGATATATAGGGATTGTTAATTAATGTATTATTCCACTGTACATACTTGCCACACATCCAGGGGAACTGCCTCAATCCAAGAGTCACAAAGTGGAATGCACTCATAGGTATTTAACACAGCTTCAATCGTCCAGGGAGACACTGCACATCGTTTGAGTATCTGAAACAGAAACAAACTCTGCAACATTACACTTGTTCCAATCTGTTGAGCATGCATGACGAGCTCTGTTGGTTACCATACTGACATTAGATTCAACGGAACAGCACAATCGTTGGAGTTGTGAGTGTGATGATATTAGGGCAAAGTGTATAAGTATCCTGGTCAATGGGTTCTTCATGTTCCTTGCACGCTATGAAGGCTTGATTTAAAAGATAAAGATCTCCCGATGGCTAAGTGAAGTTATCATGTGAATAGCTGAGCCACGCAGACCAAGAAGGTCCCAGGTTTGATTCCTGATCTGCACTGAGTGAACTGATCTCGGTCGGTGTGGCAGCAAAAGTGCCACAATTTATCTCCGTGCCCTGGTTAGAGAGGGGAAAATCAGCCTGCGTTCCATCCAACAACCCTTACTGGAAATGTCTATGTATGGAAATCAGTTGAGGACTGGACTGGACTTCGCTGTGAGGACCTATGCAGCTTAATATCCGGCCAGCACTTACGAGGCCCAGGCATGTATAATAGCAACTTTGAGAAGATATGAAAATGCATTTGGTGCACATGTAACCATAGCTAGCAAAGAGCCTTTGGGAGAGAAGGAGATGGGAAAAAAAATTAAATATAAAGGGGAAAGCTGTATTATAATACTTGACAAACAATCCTGCCATTGTTTCAGGACTAGCCAGACTCCATGGGGGTAATTATAACTTAACTTGCCAGGCACAAGCCCACAGGATCAGGTGGCATGCCAGTTTTACACCCTGCCCAATATTACTCTCCACTGACTCCAATGGAGAGCAAAATTGGATGGGGTGTAAAACCATCGTTGCACCCGATCTCACCGGTTTGCCGACAGCCGGGTTAGGTTAAAATTCCACCCCCATGTCTGTTAGTTCTCAGCCTCGTAATTTGTTTAACAGCCCCCTGACCCATCTCCTTCTGGTCACATCAGCATTCACATCACGCATTCATTGCAAAGTCTGAATACCTTAGGGTCAACCGGAGCTGCTCCATGGTTCAATAGAGCCAAGACAATTTGCTCTGGATTATGTTCCAAGTAATCTTCAACAGCCTGTAAAATGCAGTGCATTGGGGTGTAGCCAGCACAGTTCTTGGCATTTACAGAGGCTCCGTGTAACAGCAACAAATCCACAATCCCAGGGTGCCCATTCCCACAGGCATTGTGGAGTGGTGTGTGATTTTTCTTCCCAGCCGTTTTCACATCAGCTCCACAATCGATCAGCATTTTACAGACTCTGTAATATCGGCCAAAAGCCTCAGGTTTCTCCGCATACGAGCAGGCAGCATTGAGCGCGGTTTCTCCTTCTCGGTTTTTCTTGTGACTGTAGGCACAATAGCTCAGGTAAAGGTCCACATGTTCATCTAATCCATGCTTTGCAGCCACATGAAGTGGAGTATTCTCTCTGTCTTGGGTCTGCATATTAACTCTGGCATTGTGTTCCAGGAGGAGTTTAGCACATCTGAAACAGCCATTGAGAATTAGATGAGCCTGTATATATGCATTTCCTCAATTTCTGCCATGTTCCCGTACTGCCACTTCCTACCATTGATATTTTCTTTAGTTCTGATAGTTCAGGTAAGCAATAAGTGAATACAATTTGTATTAAAAAAAAATCCTGACCATTCAGTGTTGCTGCAGTATGTGTCACTTCATGCACGAATTTATTCTACAACTGCCAACTCAAACTTATTCATAGCCAATCTAAAATCAGAAAACTTGACACAGACAACTCACCGTCTAAACTTAAAGTTTCCTCAGTTGCCTAAGCTTTAAATGGGGCAGGCTGCGTATCATTAGGTCAGGGTTATACTGGGAACCGTGGTTAGGGACCGGGCAACACAATATGTAGGAATACAGGACTGGATCATCTCCACTTGTGGTAATGTTACCACCCATTGATCACACTTTAGTTCAGATTTATTTTCCGTATGTACTCAACCCCATGCACCGCTCCCTGAATGAGAGGCAAGATGGGCAGTTGACTGGATGCTAGTGTCAGCTTGGCTCAGTAGCAGCACCCTTGCTTCTGTGGTGCAAGCCCCACTCCAGGACTTGAGCACATAATCTAGGCTGGCACTTCAGTGGAGTACTGAAGGTGTGCTTCATTGTCACAGGTGCCATATACTGAATGGGACGTTATATCCAGGCCCTGTCTGCCTGTTTTGGATGTGATGTTTACACCGAGACCCCTGGTTGTTTAGGTTATGTAAAAGATGCTGTTGTCCTCTTCAATGAAGAGAAGTGGAATTCCTCCAGTGACTCAACCAACGCCATCAAAATAGATTAACCGGCTGCTTATCTCATTTGTAAGATCTTTCTCTGTGCAAACTGGCTGCCAGGTTTGGCCACTTAACAACAGTGAGTATACTTCAAAAGTAATTCATTGGCTGTGAAGCACTTTGAGACATCCTGACAACGTGATAAGGCACTATTATAAAAGTTGTTGTTCTTGCTACTTGTGTCACTTGGTACCCAGACACGAAATAATATGCAACAGCAGCCCAGGTGACTTGTCCGGCAGTGTTCCCTCCCTTCCAAGGAATCACCTCATCCCTTCTTGCTTTGTACACAAGCTGCTCTGGTTGAAATCAGGAAACTGAAGAAACATTGGGAAACATGCATCTTACTGCTCCATGGTAATACCAGTGCACCTTTTTATATTTTACATAATTATTTTAATAATAAAAGCTTGGACTTATGTTTATATTGTCAAGGCACTAATAAAAATATAGGGGGAAAATTGAGTCGCGCCCCCTTTGGGGCGCTAACTTCGCCGGGGTGCTACTTTTAGCGCCCCATAAAAATTAGCGCCCCTGCGGCTGATTTTCCCAGGTAGCGCCCTGAGAGGGAGGAGGGGCACTACTGGAAGCGTCCTGCGTCCCTCTTGGGGCGCTGCACACAGCGATGATGTCATCGCCAGCGGCGTAGCCCCGTGGGGCGCTAACGGTTACCGCCGCCGCTAACCTCCTGCTGAATTTCATGGGAGGCATTGGCGCCGCCGCGCCCGGGCACTAGTTGCTTTGCGCCTCCCGTTAGCGCCCTCTTAGGGCACTAATGGGAGCCATAAAGCAACCAAATTTTTCCCCCACGGTAATTAAAGGGTTACTATCACCTCCATTACTTGGTTTCTCAACATTGGAATATATTTGTGTACAGACACACTACACTGTGCATTTCCCCAGTGTCCCGCGTTCTAAATCTAAGCACTCAGGGAAAGAATACTTACTGTGCTAGGGATCAGCTGCAACATAACCGTATATAATCAAGAAATAAACTTACAGGATGGTCTGGGGACTGGTGCACAGGTGCAGAGGTGCATACCCTTCTTCAGAGATTGCATTGGGATTAGCACCAATACTAAGCAGAAGCTGGGCACATTCAGTGTGTCCATTGGCACAGGCAGTATGCAAGGCAGTCGCTCCTCCAGGGGCAGCATTTACATCAGCGCCTTGCCCCAGCAGGTGTTTCACACAGGCTGTGTGCCCTCGCTCTGCAGTAATACGGAGTGCAGACGTCTGCTTCTGTTTGGAGGTCAGTGACCAAAGACCTGCAATACAAAAATAGATCATGTGTCCATTAAAGTGCTTTACGCAGCATTTCCAGGGAGGCCTCTGTATGACACAGCAATCCGATTTAATTGACAGTGGCAGAAAAAGATCTCCTCTATGTATTTGACTAAAAGGCCTCCTGAATGGCAAAAGTTTAAATGTGATCTGTACAATCAGCAAACCTTCACATTCAAAAGGTATTCTATTAATAATAGGAGAACTGCAGGATGGGATTAAGTTTGACAAAAGTGCTGTTAATGTAATTACAGTAATACACAGCAAGGGTACTGCACAGTAATGCTCCAGACACTGCAGAGCAATGTTCTAGGAATTGTAAATATAGCGGAAATAAGGCAACCTATTGACTGCTTCTCTAGTCTGGGATGGTTTCAGTCAAGTAGTCCATCTTCCATCTTCCTTCTCCCTTGAATACAAGGACTCATCAAACAACAGTGAATGTCAGTGTTTGACAGCTTCACAGAGCTGTCAAACGATGATAATTCATTTGTCAAAAATTTTTGACAGATGAAAAGCTGTAACTGGCTTCCCCTTAATTGGCCTGCTAAGTCCGCTGGGTGGGCTTAACAAGGTCAATCAAGGGAAAATAGCGTGGGTTGGCCAGACGTCGATGGAGGCGGGACTAAAACCCGACAAGCAGCAGTCCCGCCTCCAACGCGCCCCCATTGGCAATATCACCCCCTCCCCCCCAGCCACTGTTGTAATGTAGGGAAACGTGGCAGCCAATGTTGCACACAGCAAGTTCCCACAAGTAGCAAATGAGATAAATAACCAGATAATCTGCCTTTGGTATTATTGGTTGAGGGATATGTATGGGCCATGACAGTGGGAGAACCTCCCTGCTCTTCTTCAAATAATGCCAGGGGATCTTTTACACCCACCTGAGAGGGCAGACAGAGCTTTGGTTTAACATCCGAAAGACAGAACCTCGGACATATTGCGCTGAAGTGTCAGTCTAGATTATTTGCTAAGGTCTCTCGGAATGAGCCTTACACCCGTAACTTACTGACTTGAGACAAGCGTGCTACCACTGAGCCAAGGCTGACACCTTAATGCTTAACATCTTAAAAATACAACTCATTAACTTACATCTATATACATTATAGGGAAGCCTAGGATAATACTCATCCATCTTCCTTCTGTCCGGGGCCTGGAGCCCAGTCATACAAAACTGCAGCAGATGCTGGGAGTCAATTAAAATTTTCAAGACTGAGATTGATAGATTTTTTTATTAGGCAAGGGCATCAAGGGATATGGATCAAAGGCGGGTAAATGGAGTTGTGATAAAGATCGGTCTTGATCTAATTGAATGGCGGAACAGGCTTGAGGGGCTGAATGGCCTCCTCCTGTTCCTATGTTTAATATGGCAAGGTGGCCAATTGCATCAATTGCAGTACATTATAATTAACAAAGATTGGATCTAAAAATCAAAATATTGCAGGTGCTGGAAATCTGAAACAGAAAACGCTGGAAACAATCAGCAGGTCAGGCAGCATCTGTGGGGAGAACAAAGTTCAACAATTTGGGTATAGATTTTTCCTCAGAACTGGAAGATATTACAGATGAACAGCATTTGGAAAGGAGTAGAATGGGGAGAAGGGTAAAAAAATCATACACAGAGGAAAATAAATAGAATAACCTGTAAAGTGCTTAGGTGGAGAACAGGGGATGGTTAAATGGCAGAAGAGATTCTCACTTGAAACAAAAGGAGGTATAATGAGAGAAATTAAAGAAAAACTTTTACCTCTGGGCTGGATTTTCTCAGCCCCGAGGAGGCGGGTATGGAGCGACTGCCGGTAAAGTAGCAGAAAGTGGGGGCGGATGGCAAAGCCGCCCCCATCCCGCCTCCGTGCCCTTTTGCCAGGAGGCGGGAAGATGTGCTGCTTCGGGTCCTGTCTCCTGGAGGCGGGAAAGGGATGAAATCTTTTTAAAGAAAAAAGGATTAGTGCCATTTTACCTTCTCAGGTGAAGGCTTCCCAACCTCGGAGAACCCCGCCGGGTTGGAGGAGTCGAGTAGGAGGTCTGTGGGGGTCGGAGGGGCCTGAAAGTAAGATGTAGAGGTGAGTGATGGGTGCAAGTGTGGAGTGGTAAGTATGTAAGGTGAGTGTTAACTGTTAAAAAATGTTCACTTACCTTGGTTTCTGCCTACAACCTTCATCCAACCTGGATCAGGTGTCCCAACATCTTCCTTGTTGATTTCACAGACTGGCTGTTGGATCCTCTGACCCAACAGTCATCTGAAATCTACAAAATTGAAAGGTTTGATGAGTCCTGAACACAAGGACTCATCAAACTACAGAGAATGTCAGTGTTTGACAGCTTCACAGAGCTGTCAAAAGCTGACATTTCTTCTTTCAAGAAGTCTTGACAGATAGCACGTCAGACTTCCCTCCTAATTGGCCTGCTGAGCCAGGGCGGGCTTAACAAGCTCAATCAGGGGAAAATCCCGTCTCAATTGAGAAAATCCAGCCCAGTGGGCAGACTCCGGAGTCTGGTGGGAGAAAGTAAGCAGGTCGACAAAGAAGGTATTAAACCATCACATTCATGTTAAAACCAATTGTTGAATCGATTTACAATCAGGTTAATTAGAGACGTGGGAATCACACAGCAAGAAACTAGCAGTGCGATATTTATTATGTAAACAGCCTTCAAAACAATAAATAGCGCTGGATGTTTAGAGGGCCATTCCAACATTCTTTGACTGGATTCTATAATGAAATGAGATATGGACAAATGGCTCCCAAGAAGCCATTTTGCTGCCCCAACATGGAAACAGGCTGTTAAAAGGAAACTAGAAATCCAAAGAAATACAATTTTGCTGCTTGATTATGAATAATATCAATAATCAATCAGCCAATCACACTATTCATGATCTTGGCCAGTCAGTAAATAAGATGCGAACAGCAGCTGCTTGGCTATCTGTAGAGTCATTTGCTTGGGACATCTGGCACAACAGAAATAATTCTAAATGCCTGAATTCAGTCATTAACATTAGCACGCATTACCATTTCAAAGGTGTCATGAACTTACCAGAGTAGTTTATCATTAGACACTAAAATCAAAACGAAGGCCGGCTGCATCCCCATGAAACTAATAGGTGCCTCCAGACAGCTTTGTGTTTTGTTCCCCTCTCCCCCCAACACCAAGGCAAAGAACCCTATGTTTCTGCCACCGCTGCAGGAAATTAATTAAAAAAGACGTCTAATCTAAAGTCATAATAAAAAAAGATAACAGTACAGAAATTTTGCCTGTTTGCCACATACTGCATTTCTGCTTCCATCACACGATGGGCCAAATGGCCTCCTTCTGTGGTGTAAATTTCTACGATTCTACTCCTTCTACAATTATTAGAGCAAAAAGCAAATAATATTCCTGGGGGGGCGGGGGAAGGGAAGTATTTTAATCCAGAGTCCGTGTTCATGGAGATGTTTCTGAGCTTGTCCAAGTGCCTGCTGAACAAAGTGTTATTGACAACAGCATCTCTACAGAGCCTCAAACAAAAAAGTGAAAATGCTCAGAATGTCTCCTCAGTTCAATGACAATAACTGCTAAACACTTTTTTTTTAAGTACTGGATAGAAAGCTGAACAATACACTCTGCTCTCCTTGTCATCTGGAGGGCCAGTCAAGGATACCTATCAATATACAATAATCGCAGGTAGTGAATTCAAGTTCAGTCAGTTCGTTGGGGGGGGGGGGGGCGGAGGAGGGGGTGCGGGTGTAATGGCTTAAATATTGATACAGCTAGAATGAAAAAGTGTCCATATGACTGAGCAGGAGGGATGCGGGAGCACGGAGAGTAGGAAATGCAAAGAAATAGAAGGAAGCATGAAAAAGAAAGACTTGCATTTATATAGCACTTTTCACGACCACTGGACGTCCCAAAGCACTTTACAGTTGGTGAGTACTTTTTTTTTGGAGTGTAGTCACTATTGTAATGTGGGAAACACGGCAGCCAATTTGCGCACAGCAAGCTTCCACAAACAGCAATATGATAATGACCAGATAATCTGTTTTCGTGATGTTAAGGGATAAATATTGGCCAGGACACCAGGGATGACTTCCCTGCTCGTCTTCGAAATAGTGCCATGGGATCTTTTACATACACGGCCTCCGTTTAATGTCTCATCCGAAAGACAGCACCTCCGACAGTGCAGCACTACCAGCCTAGATTTTTGTGCTCAAGTCTCTGGACTGCTGAGGTGAGTGTGCTGACCAACTGAGCCACAGCTGACACATGAAGAAGGTGGAGAGTGCACCGTCCCAGTCAACACACCATGAACAGGCCCTTCATCCCACTTGGCTCTGGTATAATCACTAGAGGCAAAAGCAAGATAAAATCATATAAAGCTTTGCTGTAAGTGACAGAACTTAAACTACCTTACGCTGACACTATCATAGAAACTTTAGCGTGGAGTATGGAAAGATATTCATACCTAGCTCTGCAGACCAGCTCAGTTCATGACTGGCCGTCTCTATAATCACGTTGACCGAGTCCTTGCTGTTGAAGATGCCTCTGATCTTGTCTAGATCCCCATTGAACAGAGCGTTGTGTACAGCTATATCGCTCGAGAGCTGGCGCCGAATTCTCGATTCCCTGACTGCGGTTTGACTGACAGCAGTAGTTTGCCTGTCTCTGGGATACCTGGACAAAGCTCTCCTCTCGTCCTCCAGACCCTGCAACCTCAACGACGGGAGTGTCGAAGGAGTGAAAAAAAACGTGTCCCTGAACATGGTAGAACTGCAGTTGCTGTTGAAGCCACTCAGCAAAGGCTCGACGCGGATTATGTTCAGCTGTTCTCTGTCCTCGGGGTTGACTAAAGCCAACATTTAGTCATGAGTGCAAATGATTTAAAAACATGATCACAAGACCAAATATCCAGGGGCCACTGAGGTAATAAATTTGATAGTACAGGGTACGTGCAACTAGGATATAAACAGATCCATCGGCGTAGCTGTAAATACTGCAGCGACATTTCATGCATTTAAAATGGGATAAAATAGTCTAACTGAGCTACAGGCGTCATTAAAGTAAGTGTCCCTAAAGGAACTGCCCACAGAATCTAAAGCGTTTATACTGCCAGCTGTATACATTATTTACTTGTGGTTTGAACCATTAACAGTTCACTTATAGCTGGGAAATTATCCTTTTTTTAAATGAATAGCAATTCTAGTCATTTTCTAGATTGAACCACACGCTACAAAAAGAAACGTTCAAAGGTGTAAATACAGTCTGGTTTCCAGCCGTGCGTGTGTGTCAATGTCAGAAATCTTGGTACAAATGGTACCAATGAATTTCAACTACACCTTCTCCCCAATGTTCCTGCAATTTTTTTGGGGGGGAGCGTGTCCCCTTTAAGGGGCTGTGCGGCCCATTCAAATTATAACTTACAAATTATAATTTTTTCCATTATGACGCCGTGGAGCGGCCTGTGCGGTTCCTGCTGATTGCTGCGCGACTACGCATCTTGAAAGAGAACATCCCCTTTGCTGTGGGCAAAACAGCAGCAAACGCTTGCCAACATAGTGACTGCACTTTGACATAACTCACTGTATTTGCAGTGTTTTGGGATATTTCTGAGAGGGCCGGTAAGACGTTATAAAAATGCAAGTTCTTTCTTCCTACATAACCCAATAAACAGAAAAGAAGACTCCGGCTGCTGGATGGACTCTGTTATTCTCAGCATGGCGCCCACATTACTGACATCTAACCAGTTCTGATGTGTAGATTTTTTTGAACTGTGTAAGCTTCCATTATCTGCCACAAGTGTATAAACCACTATATGTTCTTAATTCCCTTATTTTCTGCCTTAGCTCTATTTTATCGTAGTTCCTGGTGTTATTTACAAGTGTTGCCTTTTGCCAGATAAGAAAGGCTAAATATTCTTTTTAAAGCCATAAATTGCATGACATTCCAAAACCTTCAGGAGTGCTGTCCTATTGATGGATTTAGCTTTTAATAAACAGAAATCCATTAGGGACCGCATTACATGAGCACAGAGCTAACCAGTACAAATAATTACTCCCATGAAATGAAACCAGTAAGAACGAATAGTTATTCACTCAATGAAAGTACTCAACCATCAAAATGAGTAATTATTCACAAGTGTTGTTTCCGAGACTGAACTGAGCTATCTTACTGTTTAACTTGTTAAACTGAGGTGCTTTAGTATACCTAGATTAATAGATGGAAGTTCCATATTTTTTTTATTCGTTCCGGGATGTGGGCGTCGCTGGCAAGGCCAGCATTTATTGCCCATCCCTAACGGCCCTTGAGAAGGTGGTGGTGAACCGCTTTCTTGAACCGCTGCAGTCCGTGTGGTGAAGGTACTCCAATGGTGTTGTTAGGTAGTGAGTTCCAGGATTTTGACCCAGTGACGATGAAGGAACGGCGATATTTCCAAATCAGGACGGTGTGTAACTTGGAGGGGAACTTGGAGGTGACGGTGTTCCCATGCGCCTGCTGCTCGTGTCCTTCTAGGGGGAAGAGGTCGTGGGTTTGGGAAGTGCTACCGAAGAAGCCTTGGCGAGTTGCTGCAGTGCATCTTGTAGATGGTACACACTGCAGCCACGGTGTGCCGGTGGTGGAGGGAGTGAATGTTTAAGGTGGTGGATGGGGTGCCAATTAAGCCGGCTGCTTTGTCCTGGATGGTGTTGAGCTTCTTGAGTGTTGTTGGAGCTGCACTCATCCAGCCAAGTGGAGAGTATTCCATCACACTCCTGACTTGTGCCTTGTAGATGGTGGAAAGGCTTTGGGGAGTCAGGAGGTGAGACACTCACCACAGAATACCTAGCCTCTGACCCGCTCTTATTGCCACAGTATTGGTGTGGATAGTCCAGTTAAGTTTCTGGTCAACGGTGACCCTCAGGATGTTGATGGTGGTGGATTCGATGATGGTAATGCTGTTGAATATCAAGGGGAGGTGGTTAGATTCGTGCTTGTTGGAGATAGTCATTGCCTGGCACTTGTGCGGTGCGAATGTTACCTGCCACTTATCAGCCCAAGACTGAATGTTGTCCAGGTCTTGCTGCATGCGGGCATGGACTGCTTCATTTTCTGAGGAGTTGCGAATGGAACTAAACACTGTGCAATCATCAGTGAACATCCCCACTTCTGACCTTATGACGGAGGGAAGAATATTGGGGATTCCTTATAAAGTCAAATAGCTTTAAAAGGTCTGCGTATGTAAATAAAGCTATTTGTGTGGGGATAGTCATCTTTATTACAAAATATGTCCATTAAATGCAAACACTAGAGAAATAGGCTTCCCTGGGGTGGGGGTGGGGGTGGGGGTGGGGGGGGGGAGACACCACCCAGTCTGGTAATGAGCCAACAGGCCAGACGGTTCCAGGTTTGCTCCCTGCTCCGTGCTGTTAGCTGATCTTTGCAAAGACAGCAACTGGGGAGCTATAATTGGCCTCTGTACCTCTGGGCTGGGTGTGGGAGGAAATCAGCCAGGGTTCCTCCTGCAGATTGCTATTTCCCTCCTGGAATGAGTGTTTGGTCATTGGGTAAGAACAGCATCAGCTGTGACGCCCTCCATAGTCAAATGGTCTGCAACACTGAAGAATGATCAGCTGGGTGAGGTTCTGGAGGTTACCCACAGCTGTGGAACTACACCCAGGAAGAACCAATGCCATGAGGATAGTAGGAGAGACAAACAATAAAATGGGGTGGAACAGGAAGAGAAAGACAACAGAAATATTCAGTGCTACTGGAAAAGTCACTCACATAAAAAAATCAAAAGAATTACTCAGCTCCTCTTTAACTTACTCCCAGTTCACTGCCTCCTCAGATTCCTCATAATGACGACATTACAAGCCCTTGGGCTTTCTACTTGCTGCAGCCTGAAAACACATCCCACTGCGATGGCAGAAAGTAATTTGACCATCATTCCTGGCTTATTGCCTGCAACAAACTTCCAGGAAAGCAGCTCAACCTAATAAGACAGAAACCTTAAAGGCAAGCCTGGACAACATCCAGCCTTGGGTTAACAAATGAAATGTAACATTCGCGTCACATAAGAACCAGGTAATGACAATCTCGAACAAGAGGACGCCTAGCCTTGTCCCCTTGACCTTTAATGGAACTACCATTGCCGAGTTCCTCACTATCAACATCTTGGGGAAGGGAGTCACCAGAAGCTTAATTGGACCAACTATGTCAACACTGAGGCTACAACAGCAGGGCAAACACTGCGTACTCTGCAATGAGTGGTTCACCTTGTGACTCCTCAAAGCTTCTCCACGAGCTACAAGGCTCATCAGGAGTGTGAAGGACCACCCACCGCTTGCCTGGATGGATGCAACTGCCAAAACACTCAAGAAGTTCAACACCACCCAGGACAGATCAGTTCACTTAATTGATTTCCCTGCTACTGGACTCAATGGGCAGGATTTTCATTGGGCTGTGGAGTCGGGATTGGAGGCGTGGGGGGGGGGGGGGGGTGTTAAAATCCTGAAGTCAGGGGTCCTGACCCCATCCCGCACCCAAACCCGCCTCCATGCCAGTTTCAAAGGAGGCGGGTACCCGCCCCGCACTGGGACCCGCCTCCCCGAGGCGGGAAGGGATTAGTGCCAATTAACTGCCCATTAACAGGTAGTTAACAGGCAGTTTTTAGCCTAATCCCTATTTTTGATGTTGACATGTGGGATTCCCGATGGCTCCAAACCACGCCAGGTTAGAAGAGGTAGGCCGTCGGGTTGAAGGACTTGGAGGGGTCGAGATGTTGGTGTTCAGGTGAGTGATGTGTGCATGAGTGCAAAGGTAAGTGTGTTTGGTGTGTCTAAAGTGATTAAAGAAGTTTAAATGACCTTTTCTTACCTTTTCAGCCTTCCTTCCTTTAGGTCCCGGGAGTCCCTCATCTCACCGGCACAGAAAGCAGAATGGCTGCGAACTGTCAAAAGTTTTCTGTGCAGGAGAGATGTCTAACTGAGTCTGTGGAGAAGGACTCAGGTTAGAAGTAAGACGGTCAGTGTTTGTCAGCTTCAAACAGCTGTGAAACGCTGATATTTCATGTCAAAACCGCTTGACAGATGAAATTTCAGTCTGTGACGTCACCTGTTGCCGGGTGGCCCTTAATTGGCCTGCTGAGCCCGCTGGGCAGGCTCAACAAGGTCAATCAAGTCAAAATCGCGTGGATTGGCCACATCTTGATGGAGGCGGCACTACAACCCCGAAAGTTGTAGTCCCGCCTCCTACCCGACTCCTGAATGAAAATCCAGCCCAATATCTATCTCCTCTGCCACGGAAACATTTTCATTGCAGTTTGTAAAATCTATAGGATACACTGCAGCAACTCACCAAGGTTACTTCGATAGCACCTCCCTCCTCTATGACCTCTACCACCAAGTGACAGAGCAGCAATGTTCTGGACCGATGGACATTATGTGACGTTCTGGACCAATGAACATTTATGTGTGTAGATGGCACCCTCTGGTGGCGGTTATTGTGTTAACAGTTTGTATGCTGGAAAGGTCATCTGATCTTTCTTCCTGTGTGAGGTCATTTGACCTTTGTTCCTTTCTTCCTGTGTGAGGTCATTTGACCTTTGTTCCTTTCTTCCTGTGAGAGGTCATTTGACCTTCCTACCTTTCTTCCTGTTGACCCCAGGAAGCAGTTTTGCCAGGAAGAACCTGACTTGAGTAATGGAGAATCTGCCATGAGAGGTTCCATTTACAATCCAATGTAATCTGATGTCATATGTTAGGCCAAGCGCAATATCTGTGAGTATCTTTGTTCCTTAGCATAATAGCAATGTTGTCAGAGTAATATTTTGATAATACTATGTTTATAAAAGGTTAATATTTAATAGTTACAGAAGTTAGTTCAAATGTTAGTTAGTTATACAATTAGTCCATTCTACTGTTGTAAATATGTTTATATCTTATGTAATATCGAATGTATAGTACTCAGTTTATGTACAAAACATACTTTGTCTTTGTTTACAGTTTCACAAATTTGTTCAAGTAAAGCTTCAAAACAGCAACCGCTTCAGAAGAATTATTTTTGAATGAGTGTTTAACTTGCTGGATAGCTAGATAGGAGCACGTCTAGCGCGGCCAGTACAGTGAAAAGATAGCAATACGGCTAGCTGTGAAGAGCGGAGCAGGAGGAGCCCAGAGTAAGCCTTAACCTCGTAGAGCACATCTACCTCACATCAACATGTCAGAAGATAATAACGAAAATGCTTTGCAGCAAGTAGAAGACCTTAAACAGGCAGATGAAACTGTAGAACGTGACAATCGGTCTATAAGCACCGGTTACTACAGATCGAAAGGTGGTTCACGGTCATCGGGTGGTTCTAGAGTAAGCATAGCCATCGCCAAAGCACAGGCTAAACTAGTAGCAGCTCAAGCCAGAGCTGCGCATACGGACAGTGAAATAGAAATAAAAGTAGAACAGGCCCGACTCCAAGCTGAATCCCAAGCAGAACAGGCCCGGCTCCAAGCAGAGCAGGCCCGACTCCAAGCTGAATTCCAAGCGGAACAGGCCCATCACCAAGTGGAACGCCAGGCTGAACAGGCCCGTCTCCAAGCCAGATTAGAGGCTCTGCAGCAACAAAAAGAGATAGATGCTGCATTAGCCGAGACACAAGTATTCGATGCAATTTTGGAGGGAGCTGATCCCGAGACAGCTTACAAACCTTTAATTCCCGTTCCGTGGCAGAGTCCACGACAGCGCACCATAGATTACGTGAGCGACCATGCCGACATACAGTTTACAGGAGAAAGGGATGGAGGCCCGCACATCTCTACAGACGCAAACACTTCGTATAACATGCCACAAGTTGCCAACCAAGGTCAAAGCAGACGGCGTGCCTCAAGCCGCAGAGTCTCCGCCAGCAGAACGGAAGACACAGTGCAAAGGAATAGGACGCCGAATAGAGAAAGTCAGAGGCAAATCCCCTCTCGGTTCCTTGAGACCCCCAACAGAGCCCCCAGTCAAGGCAACCCTGGCACAGGTCCCAGTACCTACGACCTCGCCAAATACCTTGCACGCACCCATCTGGTGACTACAGGGTTAACCAAGTTCGATGACAGGCCAAAGAATTATCGGGCTTGGAAGTCCTGCTTCCACGATGCCACATCGGGCTTAGACCTGTCGGCAGGAGAAGAGCGCGGCCTCCTTATCAAAGAAGCCAAAGCCAGGAACGACCCCAGCTTCAACTTCTTCTCTTCCCACCCAGCACTTGCCAGAAGAGACAAGTTCGACAGACATGGAAAGACACCAATATCTGTCCACAGAATGCAAGTGTCCTCAACTGAGCACACAAAGATTCAGAAGAAACCTGAGGATATGAGCAAACAATGCCCTATCCACAACAAGCCCCATCCTTTAAAGAAGTGCAGAGGCTTCAGGGAGATGTCCCTGGAAGATCGGAAACAATATCTTAAAGAGAACTCTATATGTTTCAGGTGCTGCTCGTCCACGAGCCATCTCGCCAAGAACTGCAAGGTCGATGCAAAATGCACCGAATGTGAAAGTGATCGGCACGTTTCAGCACTACACCCAGGCCCAGCTCCTTGGAAGTCAGAGACGCCTCCTCCCGCATCAGAGCATGGCGGGGAGAGAGAGGGAGCTGCTGGTACAGAGATTACATCCAGGTGCACCGAGGTGTGTGGAGAAGGAGTGAGCGCAAGAGCATGCTTCAAGATATGCCTCGTTAATGTGTACCCTGTAGGACGTCGCACACTAGAGAACAAGCCATCTCAGGTGAGCACACTCAAGACTTCCATCTTGGAGAATGGTCGTCCAAGCTACCTTACCCTATGCAGTCGACAGTTCCGCGTGGTGTTTGACTCCAGTGCACCATATCAGGGCATCTCTCTCAACGACGTACTCCTCACAGAGCCCGATCTTAACAGCCTCTTGGGAGTGCTCATGAGATTCAGGAAAGAGCCCGTCGCCATCACTGCCGATATCCAGCACATGTTTCATTGCTTCGTGGTGAGAGAAGACCACAGAGACTTCCTCCGCTTCCTGTGGTATCGGGACAATGACCCCAATAGAGACATTGTGGACTACAGAATGCATGTCCATGTCTTTGGGAAATAGCCCATCCCCTGCTGTTGCCATATACGGACTAAGGAGGGCTGCCAAGGAAGAAGACGACGACTTTGGCAGTGATGTGAGAGGGTTCATCGAACAAGAGTTCTACGTCGATGATGCACTGAAGTCATTCCCGACCGAAGCAGAGGCCATCAGTACCCTCGGACGAGCCCAGGAACTACTTGCACTATCCAACCTCAGGCTGCATAAGATAGCCTCTAACAGACCAGCAATGATGGAGGCATTCCCCCCTGAAGATCATGCTAAGGACGTCAAGGACCTAGACCTCTTCACTGATGACCTCCCCCTACAGTGTAGCCTAGGGGCGTCGTGGAACATAGCAACAGACACGTTCACGTTCCAAGTCCTAGATGCCAAGAAACCCTTCACACGTAGAGGAGTGCTCTCTGCAGTCAACAGCCTATATGACCCTCTCGGCTTCTTAGCCCCTGTCACCATACAAGGCAGGCTGCTCCTCAGGGAACTCTCCACACGCGCTGAAGAGTGGGACAGATGGAGAGACTCACTCCAAGACTTACAGGAGATCCGAATACCTCACTGCTATTCGTCTTTCTCTCCCTTAAATGCCCAATTCAAAGAGCTTTGTGTCTTTGCAGACGCATCCGCTAAGGCCATTGCAAGTGTGGCTTATCTGAAGGTCACCACTCAAGAAGGACAAAGCAAAATCGGCTTCGTCTTTGATAGAGGCAAGTTGGCGCCCCAGCCAGACCTCACCATACCCAGGTTGGAACTGTACGTAGCAGAACGCAACCTACCCCCTCACAGCAGTCTACGGAAGCTGCATCCTATCATCGAAACCGACGGACTGTCTCCGAGGTGGTGGTTCTTTTGTCGCCAGAGGACTCCAGTGACAAGTAGAGTTCGGACTATGTGGAGTCATTAATGACGCCAGACGGGGAGTGTTCTGGACCGATGGACATTATATGACGTTCTGGATCAATGAACATTTGTGTGTGCAGATGGCACCCTCTGGTGGCGGTTATTGTTTTAACAGTTTGTATGCTGGAAAGGTCATCTGATCTTTCTTCCTGTGAGAGGTCATTTGACCTTCCTACCTTTCTTCCTGTTGACCCCAGGAAGCAGTTTTGCCAGGAAGAACCTGACTTGAGTAATGGAGAATCTGCCATGAGAGGTTCCATTTACAATCCAATGTAATCTGATTTCATATGTTAGGCCAAGCGCAATATCTGTGAGTATCTTTGTTCCTTAGCATAATAGCAATGTTGTCAGAGTAATATTTTGATAATACTATGTTTATAAAAGGTTAATATTTAATAGTTACAGAAGTTAGTTCAAATGTTAGTTAGTTATACAATTAGTCCATTCTACTGTTGTAAATATGTTTACATCTTATGTAATATCGAATGTATAGTACTCAGTTTATGTACAAAACATACTTTGTCTTTGTTTACAGTTTCACAAATTTGTTCAAGTAAAGCTTCAAAACAGCAACCGCTTCAGAAGAATTATTTTTGAATGAGTGTTTAACTTGCTGGATAGTTAGATAGGAGCACGTCTAGCGCGGCCAGTACAAGCAATGTTAGGGAACTTGGAAGTGATATCACACACCATCCTGACTTGGACATGTATTGCGATTCCGTCATCGTTGCTGAGCTCAGTATCCCGGGATTCCCTATCTAATACCATAGTGGGAGCACCAGCATCACAAGGTTAAAGGGAGAAGGCCCACCACCACCTTCTCAGGGGAACCAGGGATGGGCAATAAATGTTGACTTTTCAGAGTTGCCTGCATCCCAGGAATAAAGTTGAAAAAAATGATCAATAGCATAAAGTGTTTGCTGTAATTGTAAAATAATTGCAAAGTTAAATTTAAAAGCTAGCCTTTAAGTCTTGAAATGGCCAATTGTCAACAGTGTGCTGTAAGACCAAAGCCATACAAAGAAATGATATGTCTCTACATCTCTGCATCAGAGACAGAATAGATATGGCAGCTCTGAACCAAAGGCCAGTCATCACAAGGTAAGCAATGTAAATTGTATTTTCACTTTAAAAAATGTAATGAGTTGGAAGAGAAACATTTTGATTCAGATACATACTTATAAGAGGACTTTGTTGCAGTAGAGAGAGTTCAGAGAAAAATAACTACACTTCTCCAAATCATGACGGGAGACTCAAAATGAACTTACTTTCACTGGAGGGAGGAGCAAGAAAATATATTATCGAGATACTTAAAACATGAAAGAAAAGAACCTGCATTTATATAGCGCCTTTCACAACTTCAAGACACCCCAAAGTGCTTTAAAGCCAATTGAAGTACTTTTGAAGTGTGGTTGCTGTTCTAAGTTGGGAAATGCAGCAGCCAATTTGTGTACAGCATGGTCTCACAAACAACATTGAGACTGATGACCAGATAATCTGGTTAAGTGATAAATATTAGCCAAAACACGGGGAGAACTCCCTTCTTCAAATAGTACCATGGATCTTTTACATCCAGCCAAGAGGGCACTTTAATGTCTCATGCCAAAGGCAGCACTTCCAACAGTGCAGCACTGCCTCAGTATTAGCCCAGATTATGTGCTCAAGTCTCAGGAGTGAGACTTGATCCCACAACTTTCTGATTCAGAAGCAAGTGAGACCTTAAGAAATGTGAACGGTGAGATGATAAACAGAACCAGAGGACACGAATAGTAAATAATTAGATTACTTTTGCCTATAGGGTAGTAGATATGTGGAATAAATCCCCCAAGTCACACCTCCCCACAGAAGCAATACATCAATGAACAATTTTTTTTTTATTTTTTAAAAAGGATAAAATGTCTGTTTACAAAGCTGATTGAAGGTTAAGGATATGCATAGATGATCAAACATTGCACTTGGGAACGTAATTCTTCATACCCTGCTGCGATTATGACGGATTCCTCTGTGGAATGTATCTGGAATTGAACAGTGTCACCTTTAATATTCTGGAGTTTTGCTAAATTGTCTTTAGAGGATTGGGCAGTCATTTCCCAGAACTTTTTTCTCCTAGAATCCAAATTGTGGCTCGTCATTTCCATCAAGAGATTGGATTATAGTTAATCTACAAGTTGCTCAAGAAAGGAATGGGCTTGATGGGTTGTCATAATCCATGGCTCTCATGCATTGGAAAATTTCATTAACAAACACAATTTTAAGATTGAAAGTTGCATCATTTCCTCGACAGCTGGGGGGTGAAGAAACTGAAACACACAATAATGGTGCATGATGCTCACCTTGGACACTAAAGCCAGGCATCCAATAATGGAGGATATTTGCTTGAATTGAGTCTCAACCATCATCAGAAATCAGTATCAGATAGTAATCAACAGACGTACTCTCCATACACATCTGAACCCCACCATCCCAAACAGCCTTTACAAATTCTGGGAGACAAGGTTAATGACGCATTGAAACATAGAAGATAGGAGCAGGAGTAGGCCATTCGGCCCCTCAAGTCTGTTCCGCCATTTAATGAGATCATGGCTGATCATCCAAATTCAGTTCCCTGTCCCTGCTTACTTCCCATATCCCTTGATCCCTTTAGCCTTAAGAAATATATCTAACTCCTTCTGAATATATTTAATGAATTGGCCTCAACTGCCTTCTGTGGTAGAGAATTCCACAGGTTCACCACTCTCTGGGTGAAGAAATTCCTCCTCATCTCAGTCCTAAATGGCTTACCCCTTATCCTTAGACTGTGACCCCTGGTTCTGGACACCCCCGCCATCGGGAACATCCTTCCTGCATCTAGTCTGTCTAGTCCTGTTAGAATTTTATAAGTTTCAATGAGATCTCCTCTCATTCTTCTAAACTCTAGCGAATACAAGCCCAATCGACCCAATCTCTCTTCATACGTCATTCCTGCCATCCCAGGTATCAGTCATTGATAATATAATATATAATACATTGAGCTCTATTATTAGTCAGTATAAGGCGATTGTGAAAACTTTTACTGACATGTTTCGGCTCCTTACAGCGTGGCTGTATGCTGCTTGCTTGAGTGATTACTGACCCCTGCCATTTCACCATCATTGGGTTGGATTACCTCTGCTGACGTTATTTATAAGTCCAGGCCAAAGAATCCCGAAATAGAATAGACAGATCACGCTGAGTTCTAAAACAACTTCGAAGCCTACGTTCAACACACAATATCCAGGGGTAGGACTGATGGCACATTTTTCTGAATACATGTTTGGTAATCACAAACATTTTAAAACTGATCCAAATCTGGAAAAGATTGTTGATAAATATTAGTGTGTTGAAAATAGACAAATCAAGTCATCCTTGGAAACTAGATCTACCACCAAGGAATCAGCGACCAGTTGGGAAAAGGGGCTTCCTCTGCAACATGCACCCCATAAAGTCCACCTGGGTTTGAAGCCACTGGGGAACCTTGTTACAGAGTTTTCTATCCACTGTGTTGGAAGAAATTAAACAAACATTGGCCCAGAAATTCGGGTCGGAGGCTTCCCGCAGGTGCAAGCCTCCGACCTGCACTTACCTAGTGCGCCAGCCGTTGTGCTGTGGGCCCGCGTGGGATTCCGATCCTGGGCCTCCTCCAGTTGCCAGCGCGCAGTGCTTACGTATCCAGTTCGAAGCGTCCCCTGGGATCACGTGGGCCATGGAGAGCCAATGGTAGCAGGGAATGCCCATTCATAAATTTGACAGGAAGAGCTGTCAAATCTATAAATACAAATCAGCCCCAAAACATAACTAAAATGTCAAATAAATAAAAAAAAAAATCACATTTTTAAAATAACTATAAATTACATAAAATAACTATTTTAAACAATTTAAATTTTTGAAAAAATTAATTACCGTTTCTAACGGGGCTAAAAATAAACTTACCTTCCTTTAAAGTATTTAAAAATAATAAACCTGTGGAAAAAATGTTTTAATTTTACTTAATTCACCACTTACCTTGTTAAAAGCAGGCCTTGCGACTGCTTTTTAAAAGTGTAGCTCCTGGAGACTTACCCTCCCAGAGATACCGGGAAAAAAAAAACGGAAGTTCCAGGCGCACGCGCTGCCTCTCCGGCGCACGCGTTCGACCTGTGAACCCCTTCCTTTAAGGGAACGGAAGTTCCGGTTTCCTGCGCATGCGCAGTGCATGCACGAAACCGGCACTTTCGTTGGGCCTACGGGTGAGAACCCCGTGCGTACTCACCCTTGGAGACCCAAATTTCTGGGCCAATGAAAGGTCTAATCTGCAGATATGTTTACTCGGTATTTAGTAGAATCTTTATCTTTGCAGGAGTGGAGCCTTCAGATAATTGGGCTTCTAATTGGGAAGCTATTCACACAGTATTAACGTTAACTCTGTTTCTCTCTCCCGATGCTGCCTGACTTGCTGACTATTTCCAGCATTTTAGGAAGAACCTTCCAAAGCACTTCACAGCCAATAAAGCACTTTTGAAGTGTTAATGTAGGGAACGCGCACAGCAAGTTCCCATGAACAGCAACGTGTTAATGACCAGATAATCAGTTTTTTTAGTGCTGTTGAGTGAGATATAAATATTGACCACGACATCGGGGATAACTCCTCTGCTCTTCTTTTGAAATAGTGCCGTGGGATCTTATACGTCCACCTGAAAGAGCAGATGGGGCCTCGGTTTAAAGTCTCATTTGAAAGACGGCTCCTCCGACAGAGTAGCACTCCCTCAGTACTGCACTGGAGTTTCAGCCTACCCTTGGCCCCAAGATTTTATGATCAGTGACATTATTCATAAGCACATGATCAGCTTCCATTTGCACAGTGACAACTCCCAGCTTTACCTTTGCGCCACCATTCTTGACTGTTACCAACCTGTATGATATGAAATAGTGGATGAGCCAGAACGTTCTCGAGCTAAGCATTGAAAAGACCAAAGGCATCCCTGTTTGGCTCTTGTCAGACATTCTAGTTTATCCCAGATTTCATCCCTATACCTGGCTGCACCCAATGGAGTGCAACTTTGGTGTCCTATTGACCTGGAGCCGCGTAATCAAATCCCATAACCTTTCCAACACCAAGACCACTGATTTCTACCTCTGTAACTCACCCCACCACTGCTGAAACCCTCAATCATACCTACATCACACCTTCAGGCTCAATATCTCCAATGCTTTTTCACTGGCAACCTGAACTCCTCTACCTATACAAACTTCTCCAGCTGTGTACACCTCCTCACACTAACCTTTCTTTCAACTTTCATCTATTTTCTGACCACCCCACCCACTATTGCTCCACCATTGGTAGCAGAACTTTCAGCTTTCATATGATTTTTCTAAATTACTCCACCTTGTTACATCTCTCTCCACCTTCAAAAGCCTCAAAACCTTTTTAACCACCGTCACAATTTCTCATCCTAACTCTTGCTTGGTGTAAATTTTCTTCCCTCGAGAAGCATCTTGAGACATTTTACTAAATTAAAAGCTGCAAGTGCAAGTTGATGCTCTGCTTATAGGAAAGCTGTAATTATCAATGGGCTGCTTTGGTGCTGCTCTCGAATCTCAGTATTTATAAATCGACCTGGATCAGTATTACAGCCAAGCTCGAAGCGACTACTCATACAATTGCCCAGCACAAATCGGAATCTGAGATTTCTCTGCACCTAAAGACTTGGGCTTAGGTATCAGTGCAGCAAAGGTAACTTTTAGTATGATGTATCAACGCATTTATATTAAGTTTGGAGAAGGCTCCACACTTGGAGAAATTATGAATCAGAATAAACAGATGTGCATCTGCCACTGGAAAGGATCCACACAGGCATTGATGGTAGTTATCCAAGAGTTAACCAAGCAGCATTGTACCAACCAAAACTGTAGGAAGGTATACAGTGGTGTTCCCCGTGGAACAGTACGAGGACCACTGCTTTTCTTGATTATATATTAATGACTTGGACTTGGGTGTACAGTGTACAATTTCAAAATTTGCAGATGACAAAACTTGGAATTATAGTGAGCAGTGAGGCTGATAGTGATAGACCTCAAGAGGACATAGACAGGCTGGTGAAATGGGCAGACATGTGGCAGATTAAATTTATCACAGAAAATTGCGTTGTGATACATTTTATTAGGAAGAACGAGGAGAGGCAATATAACCTAAAGGGGGTACATGAACAGGGAGACCTGGGGGTATATGTGCACAAATCGTTGAAGGTGGCAGGGCAGGTTGAGAAAGCGGTTAAAAAAGCATTCGGGATCCTGGCTTCATAAATAGAAGCACAGGGCTCGAATTTCATCGGGCCGTCGAGGTGGGATTGGAGGCGTGTGGGGGGTTAAAATCGCGAAATCGGGGGGCACGAACCCATCCCACCCCCAACCCGCCTCCATGCCCGTTTCACAGGAGGTGGGTACCCGACCTGTGCTGGGAGCCACCTCCCCGAGGCGGGAAGGGGATTAGTGCCAATTAACTGCCTGTTAACAGGTAGTTAACAGGCAGTTTTTAGCCTAATCCCTATTTTTATCCCTGAAGTGTGGGCTTCCCGACGGCTCCAAACCATGCCAAACCAGGCGGACTGTCGGGCTTGGAGGGTTCGAGATGTCTGGTGTTCAGGTGAGTGATGGGTGCATGAGTGCACAGGTAAGGGTGTTTGGTGTGTGTAAAGTGTTTAAATAAGTTTTACTTACCTTTACTTAATAATGCAGCCTTCCTTCCTTCAGGTCTCGGGAGACCCTCATCTCACCGGCACAGAAAGCAGAATGGCCGTGAGCTGTCAAAATCTGCAGCCTCTGCTTTCTGTTCTGGAGAAATCTCTAAATCAGTCCGAGAGTACAGATTGTCAGTGTTTGATAGCTTCAAAGAGCTGTCAAACGCTGATATTTCATCTGTCAAAAGCTCTTAACAGATGAAATGTCAATCTGTGACATAACCTGTTGCCGGATGGCCCTTAATTGGCCTGCTGAGCCCACTGGGCGGGCTCAACAAGGTCAATCAGGGGAAAATCGAGTGGGTTGGCCACAACTTGATGGAGGCGGGACTACAACCCCAAAAGTGGGAGTCCCGCCTCCTACTCGTCGCCATTGATAAAATCCAGCCCATAGTGTACAAAAGCATGGAAGTTATGATGAACCTTTATAAAACACTGGTTCGGCCTGAACTGCAGTATTGTGTTCAATTCTGGGCACCGCACTTTCGGAAGGATGTGAAGGCCCGAGAGAGGGTGCAGAAAAGATTTACGAGAATGATTCCAGGGATGAGGGACTTCAGTTGCGTGGATAGACTGGAGAAGCTGGGGTTGTTCTCCTTAGAGCAGAGAAGGTTGAGAGGAGTTTTGATAGAGGTGTTCAAAATCATGAGGGGGTCTAGACAGAGTAGATAGAGACTGTTCCCATTGGTGGAAGGGTCAAAGATCAGAGGAAGCAGATTTGAGGTGATTGGCAGAAGGTCCAAGAGCGACATGAGGAAAACTTTTTTATGCAGCGAGTGGTTAGGATCTGGAATGCACTGCCTGAAAGGGTGGTGGAGGCAGATTCGATCGTGGCTTTCAAAAAAGAGAGTTGGATAAGTACCTGAAGGAAAACATTTTGCAGGGTTACGGGGCAAGGACGGGGGAGTGGGACTAGCTGAAGTGCTCCCGCAGAGAGCTGGCACGGGCTCGACAGGCTGAATGGCCTCCTTCTGTGCTGTAGCCATTCTATTCTATGATGGTGGGCAGACACTAGCAAGTATTAGGTTAAAATTGCACCAACAGGCAAGCAAAAAAGAAATGTAGCAAATTTAAAGAAACAAATTTTAGAGGACTGCTTCCATACTTAGCAAAGATACTGGACTGAATAACTAGAAATACAACTAATCCATGAAAGTTTCTTGATGTGGGAGACAGTGACTAAAACTACAATGGTGTAAAAAGAACATGGTCCAGAATATGACCACATGTTTAGCAGAGTTGGGGGGGGTGGCGGGGGAGAAAAATCACTGCACGTGGTGTGAAAGAGCAATGCCCAGGGTATTTCCTCACATGAGGAGGGGGGTGAAGAGAAACAAATAAATTTTGTTTGCAGCTGAAAGCTTCTTGAATGAAAAGAATAGTGATTAAATCATAAGATAAGGCCCCTCCAACCTACCTTTGTTGGATGTACTTTGTAAGAAGGGTCTCCACAAGTGTACTTCACAAAATAGTCACAAAGAAAGACTTTTATTTATATAGCGCCTTTCATGACCACCGGACGTCTCAAAGCGCTTTACAGTCAATGAAGTACTTCTGAAGTGGAGTCACTGTTGTAATGTGGGAAACGCAGCAGCCAATTTGCGCACAGCAAGCTCCCACAATCAGCAGTGTGATAATGACCAGATAATCTGTTTTTGTTATGTTGGTTGAGGGAGAAATATTGGCCAGGACACCAGGGAGAACTCCCCTGCTCTTCTTTGAAATAGTGCCATGGGATCTCTTACGTCCAGCTGAGAGAGCAGACGAGGGCCTCGGTTTAACGTCTCATCCGAAAGACGGCACCTCCGACAGTGCAGCACTCCCTCAGCACTGCACTGGAGTGTCAGCCTAGCTTTATATGCTCAAAGTCCCGGGACAAGGCTATATACATTATATCTTGTGTGTGTAATATTACAAGGCTAATACTGTAGTAAGCTTGTAACATTGCCGATTGGTCTTTGCTAACCATGTGACAACAGCACAACCGTATCCTCAAACAGCCACATTGAATTTTGCAATTAGTCTGGGGCTATTTGCTGACAAAAATATTAAAATAAAGTCAGGAGTTCACTGCAGAAATTTAATTGCAGGCCAGAGAACGTTGCAGCTGTGGTTGAATTCAACTTAATTATTTTTGAACCGAATGGTTGAGAAATGCAAAGGTTTGTAGCAGGGCCGCAAATTAGGAGAAAGATCTGGAGGCAGATGAAGTAAGCTGGAAGACAGGCACGGAAGTAACTCTGATGATAATGTGCCAAACACCATCAGTGTCAGTAAGAGGCAAGAGCCCAAACCATATAAATCTATAAGTAATGCCACACAAGATGGACTAGTACGGGGTTGTCCAGGATGCAGTCTGAAGGCCAAATCCAGCCCGCAGATTTCTTTTACTGTGCCCAGGAAGCTCCCATTGATTCCTGCTTTATTTGTGTGCCTGTACGTTACGCCGTCTTCTACTTCTGTTCCGCCTCAGCACTTTACCAATCCTCCAGGGCTGGGAAATCTAAAGGCAATTTTTGGTAGGTAAAGGTAAAGTCTTCCCTGACTGGCGGACTTCGAGTAACAAGGGAGCAGCCTTCAGTAAGTCTCCAAGCCTGGGAAGTTTAAAAGAGAGTCGCGGGCTGGAGCTTAGGTTCCCAAGTGTTCAAATTGTGTGCAGCAAGAGCGATGGACAGATTCAGTAGCATACACATAGGGAAAGGCAGCAGAGGCAAAGTGAGTAGCAGTGGTGGGGGATCCCAGTGCGGAGCAAGTGACACTGCAGCATAGTAGACGTGGGATAGCAGAACAAGCCAGGCAGAGGAGGACAGTGGATGGTGGTGGAGATGATCAGAACACGGAAGTTAGAGCAAACAAATGAGGTTGAAGCAGCCAGTCAATTTTTGCAGGGAAAATGTGAATGTGTTTTGCACGATAGAGTGTGGGGGAGAACTCACATTTCTGAAATCATGAGATCCACTCATTAGTTGTTCCATTTTAGATCTAACCCATGGTGCAAAAAGCTTAACATCCCCGAAGTAGTATACATGACTTGACAGCTTGCTATCCATAAAGTGCATTAGTCTTTCCTTCGTTAACGGCACATTCACAAATGTTAAATTCCACAAACCAAGTTTCAGAATTCAGTCTACAAAGTGTTCAGTTTAGTACCTGGGTATGTTTGACACACTCCCAAGGCCCAAGGTCCTGGGTTCAGCACTGGTATTGAAAGTCAGAAAAGCTGGAAGCTAGAATGATTATGCACACTTTTGACCACTAGCTGGTGCTATTGCCCTTCATGTTGGCCTGTAAAGCATTGCAAACACTTCTGCAGCTGCACAGTGCTCCTGAAGCTCAAAACCACAAGGTGATTTTAAGAACTGGCCACAAAAAGAATACAAAAAAAAACTTTAAAATCAAAAGTACATGGAGGTACATTATTCTAGAAACTGATGCAAACAGATCAAATTAAAACTTATAGTACTGGCCTGATTACGTACTCCTGTTAATCTCAAATGCATGGGACAGCCGAAAAGACAAACAGAAGGGCTGAGAAGTTGAGAAAGCCCATGTCCCAGCTGCTCAGTGGAACTTCCTGAAGAACATTTCAGTTAAGAAAGCTCCAGTCCACCTTGCCTAAAGGCAAATGGGTCTCCAGCTCCAGAATGGTATTGGAGTCCATGGTAGTGTCCCTTCCAGGAGCAGGCGCTGAAAACTACAGAACTAGACGCCCGCAGGGAGGGGTACCGGGGTGCACAACTTGCAATGGGATCAACTAGTTTTCATTTACTGTTAATTCAGAACTTTCTCCTGCTGTATGCCCACCAAGAGGCTCCAAGTACTTCTTACAAGATAAAGGAAAAATATTTCTTGGCACAAAATCCACATTTTAATAAATTTCCAAAATCAGCATTCTTTTCTCATTCAAAATACAACAAGATTTAACAAAAAAAACCTCAGGCTTAAGCTAAACAATTACAAGTGTCTAAAGTAGATTTAACATTTCAGTTCATTTTAAATGCACCAAAAGTATATTTTGCAGTAATGTAGGAATGCTGCTGTTGTAGATCAGAACAATGGCCTCACATCCCAGCCTGGTTCCCAATCCCGGAGGGAATGTCTCCTCCTTAATGGCCGTAATTTCAGGTCCTAATTGAAGCGATTTTGGGTAGTCTCATTAACCCAAATCCCAGTGGACGCGCAAACACATGTCGCTCACAATTATTGGTTCAAAAAGAAACAAAAAAGAAATAAATAAGCGGCTATCCAAGATTCAATTCCATGCTTCGCCGGCACATCTACTGAGGTTCTAAAGGGTGGTGAAGAATTCCTCCGGCAGTTCAGCCATCAGGCAATCAAGACCATCTGCAAAAATAAAAAAATGAAATTGCAGGCAACTAGACAAGTCGGTATTGTAATTACAATTTAAATCCCATTCACAGGAAGTGAGGGAAATTACAATTCATAGATTTCACAAACTGAGATCACAAAATATAGATTTGCCCAATGGCATTATAGGCAAGGAACACTTAAATATATAGGCATCTATAGAATGCAAACTGAGAGTTAAATCTCTTATTAATGTTGCATTCTATTCATAAATCCCTTGAACTCATAGCAGCAATATACTTACATAAACATCAGGCCTTTGAGTGAGAATGATTTTTATTGAAATGACAAATGGTGGGGGGGGGGGGGGGGTGCGGAAAAGGGTTTCTAAGCAAACAAAAACTATCACACACAGACAAGGTGCCAATTCCCTCTAGTACAATACCTTATGGCCATGAGAAGGTTGCAATTAGAAATGAACAGATTGCCAATTATCTGCTTGCCATCATAACAAATATCCAAGAGTGGATGCCGAAACCCACAGACAGCTTTTGTAGATTCGATACAAGTAACTATTTAGAAATACCAGCTGAAGTGTTTCTGAAGATCGACAGCCTTGAAGTTACAACAGCAAAGTTCTATAAAAAAATCTACAATTGTACAAGCACCTACTTCATGTTTACTGCAAGGTTCTTGCAGTAGAGATACTAAAGAATTTTTGTTCTGGAGGACATATGGCTCACACTGTGTGTTGATGCTTGTTTCTCCTACTAGAGTCTGTGGTTTCGACCACTGACCAAACTTCCATGACAACAGTGAGAAAATGGTCAAACTGTTCAATCCGAAGAGCAACTTCCTACAACAACAACTTCTTGCATTTATATCGCACCTTTAACATACAGGACCTCGCAAGGCACTTCACAGAGGCATAATCAAACAACAACAGATGTTAACCCAAAGGAGGAGATATTAGAAGGGATGACCAAAAGCTTGGCCAATGAGGTGAGTTTTAAGGAGGTTTTAAAAGGAGAAGAGGGAGGTGGGGAGGCAGGTGTCTAGGGAGGGAATTCTAGAGCCTGGGGCTTAGACGGCTGAAGGCAAAGCCACAAATGGTGGTGAGAAGTGGGTGTGGAGGGCAATCTTCGTGATGAAGAGGATATGGTGGGTAGGCAGTTGGCAGTGGAGAAAATAAGCCAGGGGTTATCTCTGCGCTCTAGGATAATCCTAGAGTAGTGGGTAATTTGGCAGAGGAGAGTGAGGCTCAATAGCACTCAATGTGGCCCGGTCAGATCTGGCGATGGATGGCTAAACCAGCTGTGCACCACATACACTCAAGTTTAGATCCCTTGGACTTGAGGGCACAAGACAGAAGCCATATCAAGAGATCAACCAGGATGGAAGGGAGTAAAGGTTTTGCTGGAGACAAGGGCATTGAAAGGTGGATGCAAGGGAGGGGTGGAGCAGAATAATGGCTGTGGCAAATGGAAGGTCAAAGACTAGTCTCATATTCCTGTTCCAAGTACTCTTTAATAACCTATTAGCTACACAGGCTAATATGCACAGAAAAATTGATGGATTTGCAAATTACAGAACACTAGTAAAGATACCAGAATTCCATAGAATCATAGCGCAGAAGGAGGACATTTGTCCCACTGGACCTGCGCTAGTACCAGTTCTTCAACTGGATAATCCTCTGCCTCTATCCCTTGGTACAGGTTTGTTACTCAGCAATAAATACATGTCACTGCTAACCTTGTCATAGTCTTAATATCTTCCAATAGGTCCCTCTTAACCTTCTTTGTTTATTACATATAGACCCAATTTTCCATCTTTTCTTCATAACTATAACATCTCATTCTGGTATAATTCTAGGAAATTTTGTGCGCACAACTTTCTTTCCTATAATTGTGTACCCAGAATTGTATTCAATACTTCAAGCATAGTCTAACTAATGACTTGTATAAATTCAACATTTCTTCCTTCCTTTTATATTCAATGGGGGAAAAATTAGATTGCTTTGCGCCTCCCGTTAGCACCCTAAGAGCGCGCTAACGGGGCGCAAAGTAACTAGTGCCTGGGCGTGGCGCCGCCAATGCCTCCCGTGAAATTCAGCGGCGGTGCTAACCGTTAGCGCCCCGCGGCGCTGCACCACCGGCGATGACGTCATCAGCATGCGCAGTGCCCTGGCCGCGATCTTCGGTAGTGGTCCCCGACTTATCGGCGGACGCTATGTCCGACGGGGTCAGGGGGGCCTATCTGCGGCCGGGGCGGCGCTATTTAAAGGCGAGGTGCCGGGCGGCCATTTTTGTTGCTGGCCGCCTGCCAGCATCTGCCTCCGCCCCCCCCCCCCACCCCGCGCAGAGTGCCGGCGCGTTCCATGAGCCCAGCACCTCGAGTGCCAGGCTCCTTTGCCGACACTCCCAATCCCCGGGGGCGCAGCTGAGCCCCGGGTCGCGCTGCGCAAGGCCCCTCCCCTTTAAGAAGGGGAGGATGGCCTGCAGTACCGCGGCATGTAGCGCCACGATATTCCCTCGCAGCGCCCCAAGAGGGAGGCGGAGACTTCCAGTAGCGCCCCTCTTCCCTCTTGGGGTGTTACCACTCAATTTTGGTCACGGGGGGCGCTAATTTTTCCGGGGTGCTGCAAAGTTAGCGCCCCAAAGGGGGCGTGCGACTCAATTTTTCGCCCAATGACCCCAGAATCCCAAATGTATTTTTAAAATCATAATTTTTATCTGCACTTGCACTTCAAAGATCGATATAACTGCATCACTAGATATCTTTATTCCTTCACTCTGTTAAGCATTTTAACACTTAAGAGTATAACTACTTTTCACTATTCTTTTCCCCAATTGCACTATTTCATGTTTCTCTGCTTTGAATTGCATCTGCCTACTCTTCTAGCTAATTTCCTCCTGCATAGTCCCTCAGGTTGCCATGCCCCCTAATTTGGTATGTTCAGAAAATGTTAGTCTCACTCATCTTGTACCTATGGTCTAAATTATTTATATAAAAATGGAAAAACAGCAGTCCCAGCACAAATCTCTGGTGCACACCATTGCCCACATCCTACCTATCTGAATATGATCTGCTAACTTCTCCTTTTTATCTGCTAGCTATCTCTATCCATGCAGCTACAGACTCTTTAATACCATCTGTCTTCATTTGCTTCACAAGTGTCTAATGTGGCACCATATCAAACATTGTGCTGGAGAATGATCCAGCTCAATGGCAGGTGGGCAATGCATTTCTTCCCTTCAATTTGACAAAAGCAGCATGGGCTGAAGCCAATGCGCATCGACTCGCTGGGATAGCCAGCTCCAGGAGGAATGCTGTGTCGGACACAGACGCAAAGCAGACTAGATGTTTAATTTCCCACGATTCCAGACACAGGAAGCATAAACCTGCACCAACTGCAAATGTAATGAGACATACAGACGGGCGGATTGGGATTCTTTGTGATCGTCGCAGAAAATGGGAGGGGGGCCCATAATACAGCGTAATGGAACCATTCACAGGGGACACTTAGAAATCTCCCCATTTCCCATATGGCTAGTCCGCCCCCGCGCGCACAGCTGGTAGAGGATTGCAGCGGGCTAAAATTACATAGCGAGTTGGCAAGCTACTATTCTGAATGCCAAATGTTCAATATTTTGAAATACATGACCTATGATAGAAAAGAAAACGAGAACATGAAATTCCAAACGACAGCATACTTTTTCCAGTCTTAAATAATGATTTTCTTTTACAAGATTATACACACATGAGGAATTGAATCTTGAACATGGTTGCTACCCAAAAAAGACAGCATCAACACAAGGTATATCTTTCCAAGCAGAAAACTCAGTCAGGTCTACTTGCTACTGACAGCAGGGGATGCTGTTTCTCCATTAGTTAATACACATAGAAAAAGCAGCACCTATGCAACGCTTAGTTGTCTTCTCTTTGATTCACTAACAGTGAATTCATTACACATTTTCAGTGGCCTTTACTTTAAAAAAAAAATTACAATACTAAAGGGGTTTTACTCAGCCTACATTTTGACAGCTTCACACTATAAATCTTTTAACATCTTAAATCAAATCTCACATTGATGCTGGTGAGCCCCTTCACATATATGGAGATCAATGCACATACAGGCACAGTATGAACAGAACAATGCTTAGGAAAAGCATTAAAAACTTTTCTAGGTAAAGACATTGCCCATTGAGAGGAACCCTCTGCATATTCACTCGAGAACTACAGGAAACTCTATTATCTGGCACCAACGGGACCGGTGTGGTGCCGGTTTATCAAAAAGTCCGGATTACAGAGAAGTATAGTTAAAAGGTACGAGAGCTCCGTACACAGCAACAAATCCAGGCTTTCCTGTTGCTTAGCAACGTGTGCAGGAACTCCGGCCACAGACCAAATGTTCCTGTTGCTTAGCAACATAGAAACATAGAAGATAGGAGCAGGAGTAGGCCATTCGGCCCTTCGAGCCTGCTCCGCCATTAAACGAGATCATGGCTGATCATCCAAACCCTAGCACCCGGTCCCTACACCGACAGCCATCCCACACAAGCCCTATCCCCGTAACCCCACGTATTTAATCCCCCCTAACACTAAAGGCCAATTTTTTTTATCATGGCCAATCAACCTAACCCACACATCTTTGGACTGTGGGAGGAAACCGGAGCACCCGGAGAAAACCCACGCAAACACGGGGAGAATGTGCAAACTCCACACAGACAGTCACCCGAGGCCGGATTTGAACCCGGGTCTCTGGCGCTGTGAGGCAACAGTGCTAACCACTATGCCACCGTGCTGCCCATTAGTGCTGCAACAAGTGCACGAACCCCAGTTACACAGCCACAGATCCAGGAACTGCCACTAACATGAAGTAAAACTTACCTGAACCTACTCCTGAATTTTGCCGGTTAACAGAGATTTCCGGTCATTTAGCTGCCAGTTAAGAGTTTCCTGTATGTGCCTGAACTATGCACATTTTCAAAGACAAAAACAGAAATAAAGTGTAATAAATGATGTAAAAGTTTTTGCGAAAAGGGCAGATTCAGGCAATGTCAGGATAAAGTAATGGTTCTAAATGAGGCATTGGATACAACATCACAACTACTAAAAATATTCCAGGAGTTTGCTCTAGCCTACGAATACACTGGACCCTCTATTGTGCTGGCCATGAAAGCGGGTGGGGCGGGGAGTATAGAGAAAGCTACCCCAGCTAGTAAAGAAGGGAACATTTCCAAGATTTCTTCATTCAGCAGAAAGCTATTAATATATTTTGTATCAGAATCTTAGTGAGGAGGGTGTTAGATATAGTTTAAATCTTAATGAGAGAGCTTTAAACAATTGTCAGAGTTTAGCAGTGAGGAGTTGGTAAATTTCAATATAAAATTGGTGGTGAATGTTCAGGTCACTAAAATACATGATAAAAGTGACCAGAAATTAACTGCAATATGCCCTTTGTATATCAGGTGAGCTATTACTGACCCAGACTCAACTACATATCTGCAGAAATTGCTTACAGGAAACTTTCAATTTACCGGCACCTAAATAACCGGAAATCTCGGTTAACTGGCAAAACTCAGGAGTAGGTTTTACTTCATATTGTACTTGCCTTCCTCCATCTGTTGCTGTGCAAGGGTGTGGCTGCAGCTGTTGCTAAGCTACAGAGACACTTGGAACTTGTGGCCATTGTTCTGCACTTGTTGCTAAGCAACAGGGTTTGTTGCTTTATACGGAGCTCTCAGCTCTCTGTATCTTTTACTATAGCGCTCGGTTATCCGGAATTTTTGATGAACCGGCACCACGTCGGTCGTCGGTGCCGGATAAAAAAAGGTTTCCTGTAACTTGCTGTATTTTGTAAAAGTTGCTGCACTGACTGCAGACCCTCAGATTGTTCTCAGTCGTGCACTGAAAGATGGATTTTTAAAAAATCCTACAACCTGATACAATGAGGTGTGTGAGGTCATGTTTACACACATCAGGACTGTCCATTAACCTTCCCTTTTTCAGAATGCTTTTCTCCAAGAAGGTTATTCACTTTACTTTTAAGAATTTCACTAAGCATTTGAAAATGTAATAAGTAAAGATCCTCTTCATAAATTGTATTTTTTGGAATAACTTACTATTGTTAAGATTTAAGGTGGGGGAATGGGTGAGGAACAGACATTAGGTATAATGTATACTGAAGATCTTTTGCTAATCTGTATCTTCAGCTCTAAACTTCTTGTAAGGGCACACAGATTATGTTCTGGTAATTTTCTACCCATCTGACAGCAACTGTGGTGTTACAATTTTAATAACAAAAGCTATGATAAAAAGTCGCCTCCTCACTCCCAAGGTCACTCACTCCTGACACCAAAGCAGAAAATGATTTAGAGAGTGGAAGAAACTTGTATTTCATACAATGAACAGATGTGTACTGGACCCTCAAGGTTTGCAGCATGCATCTGTAGGTGTGGGTACAGCAGTCACTGATTCGCGGAATTAGTAATTCACACCGAGCATTACTAAATACCTAATATTTACAAATTTGATACCTTGTAATTTCCATAAACAACAACTTGCATTTATATAGCGCCTTTAACGTAGTAAAACATCCCAAGGCACTTCACAGGAGTATTAAAAGAGAGGAAAAAAAATTGACACCAAGCTGCACAAGGAGAAATTAGGGCAGGCAGAGGCAGGTTTTAAGGAGCATCTTAAAGGAGGAAAGAGAGGTAGCGAGGTGGAGAGGTTTAGGCAGGGAATTCCAGAGCTAAGGGCCTCGGCAATAGAAGGCACGGCCACCAATGGTTGAGCGATTATCAGGGATGCTCAAGAGGGCAGAATTAGAGGAGCGCAGATATCTTGGGGGGTTGTGGGGCTGAAGGAGATTAGAGAGATAGGGAAGGGGTGAGGCCACAGAGGGATTTGAAAACAAGGATGAGAATTTTGAAATCGAGGCGTTGCTTAACCGGGAGCCAATGTAGGTCAGCGAGCACAGGGGTGATGGGTGAACGGGACTTGGTGTGAGTTAGGACACGAGCAGCCGAGTTTTGGATGACCTCAAGTTTACGTAGGGTAGAATGTGGGAGGCCAGCCAGGAGTGTGTTGGAATAGTCAAGTCTAGAGGTAACAAAGGCATGGATGAGGGTTTCAGCAGCGGATGAGCTGAGGCAAGGGCGGAGACGGTCGATGTTACGGAGGTGGAAATAGGCGGTCTTAGTTATGCTGTGGATGTGTGGTCGGAAGCTCATTTCAGGGTCAAATATGACACCAAGGTTGCGAACAGTGGGGTTCAGCCTCAGACAGATGTTAGGGAGAAGGATGGAGTCAGTGGCTCGGGAACGGAGTTTTTGGCGGGGACCGAAAACAATGGCTTCAGTCTTCTCAATATTTAATTGGAGTAAATTTCTGCTCATCCAGAACTGGATGTCACAGTCTGACAATTTAGAGACCGTGGAGGGGCCGAGAGAAGTGGTTGTGAGGCAGAGTTGGGTGTCGTCAGAGTACATGTGGAAACTGACATTGTGTTTTCGGATGATGTCGCCAAGGGGCAGCATGTAGATGAGAAATAGGAGAGGGCCAAAGATCGATCCTTGGAGGACACCAGAGATAACGATGTGGGAGCGGGAAGAGAAGCCGCTGCAGGTGATTCTCTGGCTACTATTAGATAGATAAGAATAAACAAGTTAACATAATATCCGCACAGCATCAGAAACTGCACATGCTCCAATAACTTATCAACTTGGAAATCATCCATTTGTCCACAGTAATGCTACACTGCTGACATAATAGATTAAAAACCACCCATACTCAACTCACTTTGAAAAGGCAGCAGCTGGAATATAAACGCACGTAGCTTAATTAAAAAAAAGTTTTTCATAAACTAACAGATTATTAATGCAAGTTATTTGGAGAGATTAATTATATGGATTTTTAGGAGATTCATTATGGAGTTTGCACTTATGTAAATACTTTGTTCAAGATTAATGTAGGACAATACACAATACTGAAATTTACTCTGAACCAATAATAAATATTTATTTTATTATCTATATGCAAATAATTTAAACACACATTTGTCCTGGACAATTTCCCTGAACATCTGACCTACCTGCTTCCCAGTCTTCATCACAATGTCCCTGTAACACAGGGCCTTTGCATCCAGATATTTCCAAGTTGTCGTTCCTTGTACTGGTAGGAAGTGGCTGAGAATCCCATGATGTAGCGACTGTGCAGGAGTTTCTGGTCGTGCTTAAAGAATCGCTACATCTAGGTTCACAAGGAGACTTGGCCAGTAAGTTAAAGGTGGACTGTTGTAGAAGTGAAATGGGGTTCTGAAAACAAGGAAAATATTTTAAACCAAAATTGCCCGTCAGACAAAGTTTTACTCGGAAAAATCTAAGAATTCCACTCACTGAAAACCAAGACAAGGCAGCAACACCAGCTATTGTGCAACTACTTGAACCAAGCAGTACCTACAGCACTACAGACGTTACGGAAGAAGCACCAGGAGTCCAGGTTTTTGACATTATAGAGTCAAGCGCTGTTGAAAAATATTCTTTAAAAGGGTCCCCAGCCAATCACTACTCATTAGCCTAATTTACAAGTTGGTTTCTTATCAAAGGCCCTCGACTTACCAATAAATATATTCGCCTTGTTGCTGCTGGTACTCCCATTTGGCTAAATGTTCTGTGAAATGTGTTACAAGTCACTGAACCACAATCAATATCAGATGGTTATTTCACTTTATGTGGAGTAAGGTACATTTTTCAAGAAGTTGTAAGTGTCAGCCGTGGCTCAGTGGGTAGCACTCTCGCCCGAATCAGGAGGTTGCGGCTTCAATTCCCACTCCAGAGACTTGAGCACAAAAATCCAGGTTGACATGCCAGTGCAGTACGGAGGAAGTTGCACTGTTGGAGGTGCTGTTTTTCGGATAAGACGTTAAACAGAGGCTCTCTGAGGTGGATGTAAACGATCCCACGGCACTATTTCGAAGAAGAACAGGGGAGATATCCCCAGTGTCCTGGCCAATATTTATCCCTCAATCAACATAACAAAAACAGATTATCTAGTTATTATCACAGTGCTGTTTGTGGGAGCTTGCTGTGCGCAAATTGGCTGCCGCGTTTACTACATTACAACAGTGACTACACTTCAAAAAAGTACTTCATTGTCTGTAGAGCGCTTTGGAACGTCCAGTGGTCGTGAAAGGCGCTAGTCTCTATTTGTAGGATTTTGTATTGCATGACAAAAGGTAGCATTCTTGATTCAAGACCAATGTAGGAAAATACACCATTCTGAAGTTTACCCTGAACCAATAATAAATATTTTATTGTTATCTATGTGCAAATGATTTAAACACAAGCCTGCATGGCCAGAGGAACTACATGCAGCGAGATAGGTGTATTCCAATACAGAGCACAAACAAACAGTGGCATTAACATGTAATGTTCTGCATCACAAATAGTAAGAGGTCAACCAAAAAGAAGGAAAAAGTTTGACTATGTCAAGGTCAAGGGGAAAGCAGTAGAGATGACCCCTCCATCCATGGATTCAAGTCTATCTAAACAGTAGGGTTGGAACATGTCCAGGACACAAGTAAAAAAAGATCAGAAGCTCTAGTCCTTAGTATAAAAGGGATATAAATATGGACGTTTTTAAATGGAACCCAATTGAGAACAGACAGCGTGCACAGGAGATGGGCAAGGGAATTCAGATCCTTTCACTTGTTCATATAGTATTGATTGATCTATTATTAAAATGCAAATCCCTTCTCTTGAGTATCCCTCAACATATGTGAAAGAAAGTATACCCTAAATGGTCAGACTCAAGAGTAGAGGAACAGAGAATATCTAGCGGTGCAGATACATAGATCTTTAAAGGACAAGAGTGCAGGTGGAGAAGCCACAAAAAAAGCCATTTGGATTCTGGGTTTAATACAGTTGGGCGCAGAAATTCCGATCGCAGGCCTCCCGCGGGCGGAGGGCTGCGATCTGGAAAAATCTGCGCCAAGACCGGAGGGCTCCCGGAAGGCGCAGAGTTCCGATGCTGGGCCTCTCCAAACTGCTGGTGCGCAGGGCCCACGTATCCCAGAGGCGCAGGCGGTTCGCAAGCGTCCCTGGGATCACGTGGGCCATGGGGAGCCAATCAGAGAAGGGAATCTCCCTTCATACACTTGACAGGAAGACCCGTCAAATATATGAATGGAGATCACCCCCAAAACATAGTAAAACGTAGCGGTTCATGTAGATCACCACTAAATAAGAGAGTTTGACTTCGATGAACTATTAACAAGTTGTTTATTTACAGGAACAGACTAATTACATCAGGTAAGATGGCAGGTAAGATGGCTGACTGTAGGAGCACCGTGGTATAGGTCTTGTCCCAGCGGGGACTCTACGAGGACTAACTAGAAGTTTCCCACCTCAACTGCCAGCAGGTTCCGAGCTCAACTATTGGAAGGTTCCGAGCTCTGACATCATGACGTCAGAGTACAGGAGAGAAGCCCGAGTATAGTAACAGACACATACAGTAAGGTAAGTTAAAGGGAATTATGTATCTCAATGTAAGGGACAACCAGTGGTACAGCCACAGTAAAACTTTAAGTTAAGAAAAAACATCACATTTTTAAAATGACTTGAAATTACATAAATTTACTATTTTAAACAAAAATTTAAATTTGAAAAAAATTTGAAGTTTTTACCTGGGCTAAAAATAAACTTACCTTTCTTTAAAGTATTTTTAATGATAAATCAGTGGAATTTTTTTTTTTTTTTTTTTAAATAAATACTTTTTTTCAACTCTTATCCTGGTAAAAGCAGGCCTTGCGCCCCTGCTTTTACCAGGCGCAAGAATTGTAAGTGTTTTCTGCAGGCGGAGGATCTCCAAAAAGTAGAACTCTCCACCCGCAGAGGCCCTTCTCCCGGACAGATCGGAAATGCCGGTTTCCACCGCATGCGCAGTGCATGCCTGAAGCCGGCATTTCCGATGTCCCTACGGGTGAGTACACAGCGCGTACCCACCCATAGGGATCAACATTTCTCCACTGTTGTCACGAAATATAAAAGGAAGTGATGTTGAAATGATCAGGCTATTGTTGGAGTATTGCGTGTTCCTGGGCATCCCATTATAGGAAGGATATCAGAGCAATGGAAAGGGTAACGAAGATTCAATGGGATATTTGAAAAGAGCTTATAGTTATGAAGAAAGGATCAAAATATTGTGGCTTTTCTCACTAAACAAGAAAGTTAAGGGAAGACCAAGATGAGGTTTTCCAAAACTGTGAAAGGTTTTGAGGATAAACAATGAAAAGTTATTGGGTGACCACTTTGCAGAACACCTCCGTTCAGTCCGTAAGGGTGACCCCGAGCTTCCGGTCGCCTGTCATTTTAATTCACCGCTCCATTCCCACTCGGACCTCACCGTCCTTGGCCTCTTGCATTGTTCCACGGAAGCTCAACGTAAACTCGAGGAACAGCACCTCATCTTCCGATTAGGCACTCTGCAGCCTTCCGGACTCAATATCGAGTTCAACAATTTCAGATCATAACCTCGGCCCCTATTACATTTTTACTTATATATTTTTTCCCCCCACCCCTTTGTTTTGGGTTTTCCCTCCCCCCCCCATTCCTCTCTTTTTTTACATGGCAGCTGTCTCTCATTCTGCCAGTACATTTCACACCTAATCTAAGCAGTCTTTTGTCTCTTCACTAGTCCTATCACCATCTCGTCTCGTTTTGAATACCTCTTAATGTCTATTCACTTCTTTTGTTCCCTCCCCAGCCCTGCCTTGCGATCTATTTCATTTCCTTTCCAGTTTTGAAAGAGGGTTTCAACCCAAAACGTCGACTCTAATTTCTCTCCACGGATGTTGCCTGGCCTGCTGAGTTTTTCCAGCATTTTCTGTTGTTATTTTGGATTTCCAGCATCTGCAGTATTTTGCTATCGAAAAGTTATTTCCGTTGGTTGTTGAACCAGTAACAAAGGGTCATAGACCGAGGATTATAATCAGAAAAACAAAAAAGGGAAAGCTGGAAGATTTTTTTTTCACAAAAAAGGGTCATTAGGAAATGGAATGCTTTGCCAGAAGTGGCCATTGTAATTAGACAGGTATTTGAAAAGGAAGACTATAAAAAGGATATAGGAAAATATCAAGGAAATTAGAGTAGATAGCTCAGTGAAGAGCTAATAATGGCACATGATCATTGCCTAAATAGTCTCATTTTGTGCTGCAACTTTTGTGATTCTCCCTAATAAAATGCTCCCACACCAGTAAGAGTCCAAAAAAGGAAATCCACATGGAAGCCAGAGGACAGACAATCCCATTATGCATGCACATGCAGCTGGCCTCGAACTCACACTGAGCGAGCCACAAGAGTACGCATTAAACACTTGCGTAGGATATTTCCCTCTGTGTCTCTAGTTCCATTTTGTTACCTTGTTTTCATGCTAGGTGTACGTCAGTTATTTTTCTTTTTCCCCCCACAATTACGCATACAGGAAACTTTGGTTTATCTGGAGGTTAACTGTCCGGAATGCTCGAGCCACCGGCAAAAATCAGGAGCCGTTTCGTTAGTTTTTTTTCCCCCCCACCAGTCAGGCTCTGCAAGGTCTTGCTGAAGCTGTTGCTAAGCTACAGAGACGCTTGCAAGGTACAGCCGGCTGTTTAGAAGCTGTTGCTAAGCAACAGGGTTTGTTGCCAGATACGGAGCTCAAAATCTCCGTATGTTTCAACATTAGCGCTGGTTTGTCCGGCAGTTTTGATGGGACGGCAACAGCTCGGTCCCATCGGTGCCGGATAGCACAAAGTTTCCTGTATTTGGTTGTGTCATTGTATATTTTGTTCACAAAAGCATGCACTTGAACAATTTTCTTTTCCCATATCTTATCTTCTCAAGTAATTTTTTTGTTTCTTTTACAGCTCGGTCTTGTTCCCTAGGATGCCTTGATGTCGGTGCAATCACAGAACTTAACAGAAGATGGGAAGTAGCTCAATTTCCGAACAGGGGGATGGTTACTGCAGCTGAAGACCTTAGATAGGAAAAGATGCTAGCACACTACTTTCAACATGCTATTACATTATAGTACACATTACTGTTTTTGTTTTATTGAGATGCCCAATTTCAGGATCACACTGCAGGACACCACTAAGGCTGGAAAAAGAGAGACGAGGTGGTAAATCAAGAAGTAGTGATTAGGTAACAGCAAGCTTGGATTTTAAAAGCTTTATTATTATTAGAGGAAGGAGAGACTTGGGTAGGGAGTTTCACACTAAGAGTACTGAGAAAGAATAAGTAAGAGTCTGGGGGTGAGTTTGGTACCAATATCAATGTAGATCCAGCTACAGGCATATTAGTGCTGACAAAATCACTTCTCACACATAGTTGCTGGTGTGTGCAGCATCTACTCAACTGCACAAGGAAGGACCCACCGAGATTCTTACCTGGGGAGTCTGGGCCAGCTGGCTACGAATGCATTCACTCGCACCTTGTGGATATATTCTTATCACATTGCTTGGTGTTATATTCAAATAATGATTGCGAAGCGATGGAGAAAATACACCAACCTAAAAACAGAAGTAAAAATGCACGTTAGCGTCGAGGAAATGCTGGTTTCCCTTTTAAGCTCAGAATTTACATTCAAACGAATTCCAGACAAAAATCAACTGAGGATGATTTACACCCGAGGGAAAAACAAGCCAACAAATTCTCAAAAAAGTTTAAGTTGCATCAGTCAGGAATGTAACATTTTGGGAAACACACCTGTACAAATTTAACTCAGTTGACAGCCTAAGGCATCCAACAGTAATCAGTTTCTATATTATATTAGGTGTGTATACCACCTCACAACAGCCTACTCGTCATCAACATTAGCATCGACACAGGTGGCAACATCATTTTCTAGTGCAGTGCTAGCGCACAAGCAATCTTAAATGCTTTATGATAATGGGAAAGACCCAGCAACATAACGTTGTGGTGTTGTCACCAGTTAGCTGTTTGCTGAGACCAAGCTACACTCCATCCACTCTCAAAAAGGTCTCTCCTCCAACCAGCAATGTTTTTGGAGCCAGCCATTCAAACAAAGTGACCCTAACTAGTTAACATACAGCACCAGATCATGATTCATCATCCCATACTAGAAGGGTCAACATATGGATAAAGGGAAAATGAAAGGTAATGAAGTCTCCTCGAACAATTGGCTAAATTTACGTTTTTGGTTCACTGGTGATAATCATTCACTGCGTGTTAAACCCACATTGGATACGAGTGGTAAAATCCGTTCACCCGCCCCCCCCACAATAGCGTTGTTCTTTAATTGGTGTTAAATGAGCAGTAAAATTAATGACCCAAAAATTCCACCCATAATTCTAACGTTGAAGTATAGAGCTAACAACCTGTTTCAGGAGCAGCACTGTTCCAACCTTTAGGTTATTCGGTTCCTCAACTAGAAGCTGTCTGTGAATGGTGCCTTGCATCACTCCTGTACAAACAAACAGAAAGAATTAGGCTTCAAGGAAACCAAATTCCAGCAGCCATCAGCACCATACCACCAAGTAAAGGACTATATTTACAATGCTTCATTTGTACAGATGCTTTCAAAGTAGCTTTTATAATACAATATACTATGTCTTTGGATAGCCTTTAAGCTTGTTCATTCCTAATGAATCTTTCTAAAGGGGAGGGTGTAAGAAATAGCTATTAGATTCATATATGAAGGTTGACTCTTGGAACACAAATTAAAATGCAGTCAGGAACAAATGGTTGAAGTGTCAGCAATGTCAAATAACAAACACCAAAAGACAAATGGAAATGATAAGAGGATCATAAAATGCAAGAAAACACAGGATGATAATACCATAGCTAGACAATAAGGAGCCACGAAGTCATAAAATGTCCTTAAAGAAACATAAAACATTCCTCAGAAAGATAACAAAGGCCTCGTCAGCTATGCAGAAAGGGGCAGTGAGAAATGTCTTCCCGTACCACACTTGGATTATAGATGATTGACACTAGATACATCACTACCCACCGAAATAATAACTATAAATATAGGAGGGTTGAGAGAGGGAATCAGACAGTGAGGGGCGAAGGCTTCTTTGAGGTGGAAATCAATGCTGGCTCAGGCCTAACACCTTGACTAAGTTTAGTCTCTGAGGTGGATCAATGCTGGCTTATGCCTAACACCTCCAACAGCTCAGGGGACGAATCAACAGAAGTGACCTCTGTTACTGGCTGCAGTGACCCGCTGACCCGAGACCTCCACGCTGTCTCATCAGACATCTAACCAACCGTCCGTCTGGTCGTAGCATTCTGATTCGGGAGTCGTAGATCGCTCTCTACTGTCACGGGTTGTATGTCTATTATACTCAGCTTAAACCATATGTAATATCTGATTATGCTTTAAAACTGTAGATCTTTAATAAAAAGCCTTGCAACTCCCAAGACCCTTTGGGTAATGTGTGTGTGACCTGTGATCCTGAACTTACAGGGGGGAAAAACATGTCTGGGGAGGGGTGGGGAAGAAAGCAAGCAGATAGTACTCCAAGCCAATGTCTGCCCCAATTGTTTTTTTGGGTGCGTGGCCCATTCAGTTTCGCACGTGCAAAAATTTTTTACATTGGAGGACTGGCAGAGAGCTGTGCGGCCGTGCAGTTTAGATAGAGGGAACGTTGCCCCATGCCAGACTCAAAAGAAATATTAAAAACAAAAATCTTTATTACCAATTTCAGGGAAGTTACCGCAAATTGAATCTCCTGAATGGAAAAGATGTGCACGGATGATTAACTTGACAGATCCATCACTAGCTGGCTTCTATTAATTTGTACAGGGATCAGATTGTTTTCCTGTCCTGGAAGCTAATCTCAGTGCTGAAATGTAAACATAAATTTCAGGACCAGTTCAAACATGAATTTTCAATTTGGTCTAGGGACCTTTTGGAATTCTTTATTTTGGATGTTTTTATTCCTCCACAGAAGGATTTAGAAAGAATTATTTTGAATCTTGGCAAAGCGAATTCTCAAGTTTTAAAAGAAAGACACCAAGACAAAAGATGGTTAAGATGCAAATAGAAACCCCCCCCCCCCGCCCAACTAAACAATAACCAACTCATTAGTTCATCTTGGTAATCTTATAGTGACTGTTTGTCAACAGCTACCTGGACAACACTTCCTCCCACCCCGCTTCCTGTAAGGACTCTATTCCATTCTCCCAGTTTCTCCATCTCATCTGCTCTGACGATGCCACCTTCCATATTAGTGCTTCTGATATGTCTTCCTTTTTCCTCAACTGAGGATTCCCCTCTGTGTTTGACAGGGCCCTCGACCATGTCCGTTCTATTTCCTGCACGTCTGCTCTCACCCCTTCCTCTCCCTCCCAGAACCACGATAGGATTCCCCTTGTCCTTAGCTTTCACCCCACCAGCCTCCACATTCAACATATCATCCTCCGCCATTTCCAGCACGATCCCACCACCAAACACCTCTTCCCCCTCCCTCCCCTCAGCATACCGAAGGGACCGCTCCCTCCGCGACACCCTGGTCCACTCCTCAATCACCACAACACCCCTTCCCATGGCACCTTCCCGTGCAAGCACAGGAAGTGCAACACCTACCCTTTTACCTCCTCCCTTCCCACTGTCCAGGGCGCCAAACACTCCGTCCAAGTGAAACAGCGATTTACTTGTACTTCTTACAATTTAGTATACTGTATTCGCTGCTCACGATGCGGTCTCCTCTGCATTGGGGAGACCAAACGCAGATTGTGTGACTGCTTTGCGGAACACCTCCGTTCAGTCCATAAGCGTGACCCCGAGCTTCCGGTTGCTTGTCACTTTAATTCTCTGCTCCACTCCTACTCTGACCTCTCCTTCCTCGGCCTCTTGCACTGCTCCTCTGACCTCTCCTTCCTCGGCCTCTTGCACTCCTACTCTGACCTCTCCTTCCTCGGCCGCTTGCACTGCTCTAACGAAGCTCAACGTAAGCTCGAGGAACCTCACCTCATCTTTCGATTAGGCATTTTACAGCCTTCTGGACTCAACATAGAGTTCAACATTTTCAGACCATAACCACAGCCCCTATTTTTTTTCCCCACATGACAGCTGCTGATGATTATGCCATTCCCAGTTACCTCTCATCTAGACTCATCTTTTGTTTCTTAACTTGTTCCATTACCATCTTCTTTTGCCTTGCACCATCATCCTTTTTGTCTTTTAATCTCTCCTGCCTTCCATCCTATCACAGACCTTTCCTTTTGTTCTTTCCTCCCCTCCCCTTTCCCTGCCCCTACCACTTACTTAAAAACCTGTTACATCTCTAACTTTTTCCAGTTCTGACAAAGGGTCATCGACCTGAAACATTAACTCTGTTTCTCTCTCCACAGATGCTGCCTGACCTGCGGAGTATTTCCAGCATTTTCTGTTTTTATTTCAGATTTCCAGCATCTGCAGTATTTTGCTTTTGTATTAAAACCAGATGTTGGTGCTGTTACATAGGACAATCAGGGAGTTGCATAATCTCAGAGCCTCCCAACAATCTATTCATGGGATGAGGGCATCGCTTGCAAGGCGGTGGTGAGCCGCCTTCTTGAATACAAGAGAGTGGCAGAGGGCAGTAAAAGTCAACCACATTGCTGAGAGTCTGGAGTCACATATAGGCCAGACCAGGTGTGTATGGCAGATTTCCTGTTGGTTAATTATCTCCTTAAAAAAAAAGCAGCATTTTTCCAGTCTTTACATGTTAATTCAATTAGGAATTGTGCAATAAAACAAGGATCTCTCTGTCTGGCAATCTGGAGACTATTGCTGAAGGGCGAGTGTGTTGGATGTTGACAAGATCAGGCTTGCCTGCAATTAATCGCACAAATAGCACACTGTCTAAGTTTATACATTTAGAATGGTTATTTGGGGGTTCCCTTCATGGCTGTGAGTTCACCCAGTAAGTAGCTGCCTTTATAGATCAGGAAAGTCTCAGGTGCAATCCTTGGTCAGTGCGGAGTTACCGGATTTCTGTGGGGCAGTGGTAAGGGCGTTACAACTGGTCTTAATGCTCACTGTAAGGCGGTGGAATTAACAGAAGTTCCTGTTCACTACCCAGTGACCCCTGCTGGAAAGTGTGTGTTTGCAGTGTCAGTTGTGATGCTCCCTGCAGTCAAATAGTGTGCAAATTCTATCGAGCCTCACACATTAATCACTGCCATTCAGGCAAGGTACGGCCTATGACACCTTACCTCAGCAATCAGTTGATACCTTCCGGAGAGAAAGGGAAAAGAATTGGCGAGAAATTAAAATATGTAAAAAAAAGGCCAAGAATCAACACCTTCAGGATGAGATAGGAAATGGAAAGGGGAAACAAAGTTAAGTGGATATGCAACGTTTGGGCGCATAATTTTTCACAAAGCGAGTTTCTTATCTCAGTTGGATGAATCAACGTTCATATCCTCCTCGTAGAGACCAATTCAAATAGGGAATTAGTACTTAGCATAGGCCTTTTCTGATTGACCAATAAGGGTAACACTGGGTTGCCACAACGTCACCAAACTAGAATCATCACAACAAGTGCCCCTTTTAGGGCACCACTAATATAGGAAAGAAACATGGTCCAATCAAACTGAAAGAACCCAAAATAAGCAACAAAGTCTGAACAAAAGCAAAGGGAACCTTCCCAACTAAAACATCAATGTCTATAAGACACACTATATCCTGTGGTGTCCACCGATCGTGGAAGACATCAAGAAAACGGTGAGACTTAGAGTCGGCTATGGGAGATAATCAAAGGGAAAGAGAGTTCCGAATCAATATAGGCTGAACCCAATAGGATAACTTAAGGGATCCGCACGTTCCTAAAACCGTGTATATTTTAAAGTCTAGATTGATCCAATCAAAGGTATCACACTCCTGCATTGATTTAGCTTGTCCTAGTTATTGTAACAATTTCAATTAGTGAAAGCGCTACCTGATGGGTCTTTAAAAACAGCACTGGCATCCGTGTTTGTTCGTGTCAGTGACTTTACAAGCACAGCCATGTTGGGGACCTTGCCTTTAGGGAGCTGCTTTAAGGCTGCCTATAGAAACAGAAGCGTTGGTTAAAATATTTGAAAATCTTTTTTATGGATAAATTGGAGCAAATGGATTCAACAAAATGAAAAATCATTCACAAAAACTTAACAAATGCACACCACTCACTGAAAGCAGGGCAATTTCTGTCTACATTTAGTTTTAAAAGAACTTGTATTTATATAGCACCTTTCATGATGTCGGTACGTCCCAAATTGCTTTACAGCCAATGAAGTGTTGTAATGTAGGAAACACAGCAGCCAATTTGCACACAGCACGATCTCATGAAAGCAATTAGATAATGACTAGATAATCTGTTTTAGTGATGTTAGTTGAGAGATAAATGTTGGTCAGGTCACCGGGAGAACTTCCCATCTCTTCTAAGTGTCATGGGATCTTTGAAGTCCGCACGAGGAGGCAGACGGGGCCTCAGTTTAACGTCTGATCTGAAAGACGGCACCTGCGACAGTGCAGTATTCCCTCAGCCTAGATCATGCCCTCAAGTCTCTGGAGTAGGACTTGAACCCATGACCTCCTGACTCCGAGGGGAGAGTGCTACCACTGAGCCACGGCCGACACCATGAAACACGAGCTAAAAAGGGAAGTTGTCTTCCATTACAAAACTTCTAAATAAAAGGGAGGAGACAAATTGTCTATGGGAACCAGTCCCGCTTGATTGAGCTGGAAATTAGTAAGGCGAACAATGGCTCTGTTAGATGCAAATTGAATTATACATGGTCAAAGCAGTAACAAGCACTCAGAACCCAGACGATAGTGAGCACCTGCTCATTAGCATTCTAATTTATGCTTTTGCATCTCTTCAGTGGCTACAACATGTACCTCACTCACCCTCACACTGATACCAAATGACAAAAGTCAAAGAATTTTTCAAATGAGAAATTTCAAGTCAACAGACCAGCAATTCCAACTGAGTGTAAATTTGTATACAACCTTAAATTGAGGCCTCGTGCTATGAAATTTAATCATGGTCTAACTTTCTCGATTTGTTGCTTGACACTGATTCGTTTGGAATTATGTAGGGATAGCAATTTCATGCTCATGGTGAAATTCTGAAACGACTTTAGGAAGGAACTGTGCATGAGGTTTTAGTAAGGCTTGAATAGCATGACTCACCATGACTGCCTGAAGTTTATCAGCTCTCCCAGTTAAAACTAATGCAAGGAGTACTAGTTTCAATGGTTAAAAAAAGTGTTAAAATACATGAATGCAAGGAATCAACTGAAAATACGAGCTCATAAAAAAAAATGTTTAAAAGTCCCATCTCCTGTGATGGTTCAATTGGTAAAGGCATGTGTGCAAGTCTGTCGCACTGACTGGAAGATACCAGGTTAGAGCCCCAGTATGTGTCAAGTTAGTCAGGGTGGCAGTAGGGGTGCTACAATTGGCCTCAGGACCTACCAAAACTCCATCTGGGCTCACAGGAAGAATGGTCACTTGGGTTAAGAGGGCAGTCAGCACCAGTGGAACCGTATTCCAGTCGGAATCAATGCATTTAGGAAAGGAGGGGAGAACGCATAAAGTGCAAGAGGAGTTCTGAGGGGCTGGGTAACAAAAACTAAAATGATTTCAGCTACAGGGAGGGGGCAAAGAGTCTAATAATCACATCCCAGTGGGAAATGCTGGGCTTCCCTGGATAGGAATCTGTTCTTTTTATGCTAGGTGTGAGTACAGTGGATGTTTGATAGATGGCATCAAGGTTGCAATCTGGAAGGAGGGGGGGGGAAATGGGCCAGGAAACAGCTCAACTGACAGTGAAGTGATCCAGGTCATGCAATTACAACACCAACATGTAACCATGACCATCATTAATAGGCAAGACCTCGCTGCCTTCCTTCCCCCATCGCATTTATTTTTTTACATTTAGACTTTCGGTACTACACTCATTTAAGTCATTGTACAGACAGACCAGCAGAACAATCCCAGGATCGCTCATTTACACAATTCCGTGAACTGACCATAATTAGCACACCTATACCTTAGGCACTCACACGAGGTGGTCAGTTCCTCTTGTTCGGAGTCATATTACACTATGTGGTATCCTCAATTTTTAAACACATGGGAGTTTACTTAGGAAATTAAGTCATGACCTCTTATGCCCCAATAATGATTGCCCCATCCCTAATTTCCCTTGAGAAGGTGGTGGTGAGCCGCCGCCTTGAACCGTTGCAGTCCGTGTGATGAAGGTACTCTCAGTGCTATTAGGTAGGGAGTTCCAGGATTTTGACTCTGTGACGATGAAGGAACAGCGATATATTTCCAAGTCAGGATGGTGTGTGACTTGGGAGGTGGTGGTGTTCCCACGCGCCTGCTGCTCTTGTCCTTCTAGATGGTAGAAGTCGCAGGTTGGGGAGGTGCTGTCGAAGAAGCCTTGGTGAGTTGCTACAGTGCATCTTGTATATGGTACACACTGCAGGCACTTTGCATTGGTGGTGGAGGGAATGCTTAAGGTCGGTGGATGAGATACCAATCAAGTGTGCTGCTTTGTCTTGGATGGCGTTGAGCGTCCTGAACGTTGTTGGAGCTGCACTCATCCAGGCAGGTGAAGGAGGAGGTAGAGGAGATACTGGATGGGATAAAAATTGATAGAGGAGGTACTAGAAAGGCTGGCTATACTTAAAGTAGATGAGTCACCAGGATCAGATACGATGCATCCTAGGACGCCGAGGGAAGTGAAGGAAGAAATCGCGGAGGTACTGGCTATAATTTTCCAATCCTCCTTAGAAACAGGGGTGGTGCCAGAGGACTGGAGAATTGCAAATGTTACACCCTTGTTCAGAAAAGATAAACCCAGCAACTACAGGCCAGTCAGTTTAACCTCGGTAGTGGGGAAGATTTTAGAAACAGTAACTCCCACTGGCTGGAGTCATACCTAGCACAAAGGAAGAAAGTTGTGGTGGCTGGAGGTCAATCATCACAGCCCATCGCTGAAGCAGTTCCTCAGGGCAGCGTCCTAAGCCCAACCATCTTCAGCTGCTTCATCAATGACCTTCCCGCCAACAGGTGGTCAGAAATGGGGATGTTCGCTGATGACTGCACAGTGCTCAACACCATTCACAACTCCTCAGATAATGAAGCAGTCCATGCCTGCATACGAGACCTGGATGACGTTCAGGCTTGGGCTGATAAGTGGCAGGTAACATTTGCGCCATAGATATTCCAGGCAATGGCTATCTCCAACAAGTGAGAGTCTAACCACCGCCCCTTAACATTCAACGGCATTAACATCACCGAATCGCCCACCATTAACATCCTGGGGGTCACCATTGACCAGAAACTTAACTGGACCAGCCACATCAATACTGTGGCAACAAGAGCAGGTCAGAGGCTAGGTATTCTGCAGCGAGTGTCTCACCTCCAGACTCCCCAAAACCTTTCCACCATCTACAAGGCACAAGTCAGGAGTGTGATGGAATACTCTCCACTTGCCTGGATGAGTGCAGCTCCAACAACACTCAAGAAGCTCGACACCATCCAGGACAAAGCAGCCCACTTGATTGGCACCACATCCACCACCTTAAACATTCACTCCCTCCACCACCGGCGTACCGTGGCTGCAGTGTGTACCATCTACAAGATGCACTGCAGCAACTCGCCAAGGCTTCTTCGGCAGCACCTCCCAAACCCGCGACCTCTTCCACCTAGAAGGACAAGGGCAGCAGCCTCATGGGAACATCACCACCTCCAAGTTCCCCTCCAAGTCACGCACCATCCTGACTTGGAAATATATTGCCGATCCTTCATCGTCGCTGGGTCAAAATCCTGGAACTCCCTACCTAACAGCACTGTGGGAGTACCTTCACCACACGGACTGCAGCGGTTCAAGAAGGCGGCTCACCACCACCTTCTCGAAGGCAATTAGGGATCAGCAATAAATGCTGGCCTTGCCAGCGACACCCACATCACATAAAACGAATTAAAAAAAATTTAAAAAAAATCATGTCCAAGTAACTGTCAATTTTGTCCAAGTGTGGAATAATTAAGGCAAGCCAACACGGATTTGTTAAAGGCAAATCGTGTTCCACCAACTTGATCGAGTTTTTTAAATAAGGTAACAGAGAGGGTTGACGAGGGCAGTGTGGTTGACATGGTGTACGTGGATTTCCAAAAGGACAAAGTGCCACATAATAGGCTTGCCAGCAAAGTTGAAGCCCATGGAATAAAAGGGACAGTGGCAGCATGGATATAAAATTGGCTAAATGACAGGAAACAGAGTAGTGAACAGTAATATTCAGACTGGAGAAAGGTACATAGTGGTGTTCCCCAGGGGTCGGTTCTAGGACCACTGCTTTTCTTGATATATATTAATGACTTGGATGTAGGTGTACAGGGCAAAATTTCAAAATTTGCAGATGACACAAAACTTGGAAGTGTAGTGAACAGTGAGGAGGATAGTGATAGACTTCAAGATGTAGATAGGCTGGTGGAATGGGCGGACATGTGGCAGATGAAATTTAACACAGAAAAGTGCGAAGTGATGCATTTCGGTAGAAAGAATGAAGAGAGGAAATATAAACTAAAGGGTACAATCCTAAAGGGGTGCACAAACAGAGAGACCTAGGGGTATGTGTGCACAAATTGTTGAAGGTGGCAGGGCAGGTTGAGAAAGCAGTTAAAAAGCTTACAGGATCCTGGGCTTCATAAATAGAGGTATCGAGTACAAATGCGTGGAAATGATGAACCACCTGTATAAAACACTGGTTCGGCCTCAACTGGAGTATTGTGTCCAATTCTGGGTACCGCACTTTAGGAAGGATGTGAAGGCCTTAGAGAGGGTGCAGAAAAGATTTATGAGAATGGTTCCAGGGATGAGGGACTTCAGTTACGTGGATAGACTGGAGAATCTGGGGTTGTTCTCCTTAGAGCAGAGAAGTTTGAGAGGAGATTTGATAGAGGTGTTCAAAATCATGAGGGATCTGGACAGAGTAGATAGAGAGAAACTGTTCCCATTGACAGAAGGGTCAAGAACCAGAGGAGACAGATTTAAGGTGATTGGCAGAAGAACCAAAGGCGACATGAAGAAAAACTTTTTTTTACTCAGCAAGTGGTTAGGATCTGGAATGCACTGCCTGAAAGGGTGGTGGAGGCAGAATCAATCATGGCTTTCAGAAGGGAGTTGGATAAGTACCTGAAGGAACGTTTTTTGCAAGGCTACGGGGAAAGGGCAGAGGAGTGGGACTAGCTGAAGTGCTCTTCCAGAGAGCCAGCACGGTCTAGACAGGCCGAATGGCCTTCTTCTGTGCTGTAACCATTCTATGATTCTATAAGTAGAGTATTCCATCACATTTCTGACTTGTGCCTTGTAGATGGTGGATAGGCTTTGGGGAGTCAGGAGGTGAGACACTCGACGCAGAACACCCAGCCTCTGACGTTCTCTTTTTGCCACAGTATTTATTGGCTGGTCCAGTTAAGTTACTGGTCAATGGTGACCCCCAGGATGTTGATGGTGGGGGATTAGACAATGGTGATGCCATTGAACGTCATGGGGAGGTGGTTAGACACTCTCTTGTTAGAGATTGTCATTGCCTGGCGCGAATGTTACATGCCACTTATCAGCCCAAGCCTGAATATTATCCAGGTCTGGCTTCATGTGGGCACGGACTGCTTCATTACCTGAGGAGTTGTGAATGGAACTGAACACTGCAATCGTCAGCGAACATCCCCACTTCTGTTCTTATGGAGGGAAGGTCATTGATGAAGCAGCTGAAGATGATGGTTGGGCCTCAGTCTTCCTTTGTGCTAGGTATGATTCCAGCCAGTGGAGTGTTTTCCCCTGATCCCCATTGACTTAAATTTTACAAGGGCTTCTTGGTGCCCCACTCAGTGAAATGCTGCAGTGATGTCAAGGGCAGTTACTCTCGCCTCACCTCTGGAATTCAGCTCTTTTGTCCATGTTTGGACCAAGTCTGTAATGAGGTATGATGCAGTGGTCCTGACGGAACCCAAACTGAGTATCAGGGAGCAGGTTATTAGTGAGCAAGTCCCACTTGATAGCACTATTGAAGACACCTTCCATCACTTTGCTGATGATTGAGAGTAGGCTGATGGGATGGTAATTGGTCGAATTGGCTTTGTCCTGCTTTTTGTGGACAGGACATACCTGGGTAGTTTTCCCACAGTGTTGCAGCTGTACTGGAACAGCTTGGCTAGAGGCTAGGTTAGTTCTGGTGCGCAAATCTTCAGTACTACAGCCGAGATGTTGTCAGGGCCCATAGTCTTTGCTGTATCCAGTGCGCTCAGCTGTTTCTTGATATGTGGAGTGAATCGAATTGGCTGAAGACTGGCTTCTGTGATGGTGGGGTCCTCAGGAGGAGGCAGAGATGGATCATCCACTTGGCACTTCTGGCTAAAGATGGTTGCGAACCTTTCAGCCATGTCTTTTGCACTCATGTGCTGGGCTCCGCCATCGTTGAGGTTGGGATTTTCATGGAGCCTCCTCCTCCCATTAGTTGTTTAATTGTTCACCAACATTCACGACTGGGTGTGGCAGGGCTGCAGAGCTTTGATCTGATCCATTGGTTGTGGGAGCACTTCGCTCTGTCTATAGCATGCTGCTTCCACTGTTTAGCATGCATGTAGTCCTGTGTTGCTGCTGCCCCAGGTTGGCATCTCATTTTTAGGTACGCCTGGTGCTGCTCCGGGCATGTTCTTCAACACTCCTCATTGAACCAGGGTTGGTTGCCTGGCTTGATGGTAATGGTAGAGTGAGGGAGTTGCCGGGCCATGAGGTTACAGATTAAGGTGGAATACAATTCTGCTGCTGCTGATGGCCCACAGTGCCTCATGGATGGCCAGGTTTGAGCTGCTAGATCTGTTCTGAATCTATCCCAATTTAGCATGGTGATAGTGCCACACAACATGATGGAGGGTGTGACTTTGTCTCCACAAGAACTGTACTCTATTCTGCCACATCTGCTCGGTGGTCACTCCTACCAATATTGTCATGGACAGATGTATCTGCAACAGGTAGATTGACGAGAACGAGGTCAAGTAGGCTTTTCCTTCGAGTTGGTTCTCTCATCACCTGCCACAAGCCCAATCTGGTAACTATGGTAACTTCAGGACTTGGCGAGCTCTGTCAGTAGTGGTGCTACCGAGTCACTGGACATTGGAGTACATAGTACATGCACTCAGAGTACATTCTGTGCCCTTGCTACTTCCAAGTGGTGTTCAACATGATTCATCAGCTGAGGGAGGGTGGGTTTTTACAACTTTCCGATAGCTTCATGATCAACATTACTGATGATTGTTATTCCAGATATATTTAATTAGTTTATTTCAAATTCATAAACTGCCATGATGGGATCTGAACTCACGTTTCTGGATTATTAGTGCAGACCTCTGGATTACTAGTCCAGTAAGATAACCACTATACTACCGTAGCCTAACAATAATATTAATGAGAATGAGGTGGTAATCAGCAGGAGGTTTCCTTGATGCCATGAGAATTCATTGGGTCCGAAGTTAACGTTAAGGACTCCCAGGGCCACTCCCTCCTGACTGTGTACCATTGTGCTGCCTGGTGAGTCGGTCCTTCCGGTGGGACAGGACATAACCAGGGATGGTGATGGAGGAGTCTGGGACGTTGGCCGATAGTCATACTCATAGAATCGTACCTATGTCAGGCTGTTGCTTGACTAGTCCGTTGGACAGCTCCCCAATTTTGGCACAAGTCCCCAGACGATAGTTTGAAGGACTTTGTAGGGTCGACGGGGCTGGGTTTGCCATTGTCGTGTTCGAATCCAATGCCTAGGTCGATGCTGGGTGGTCCGTCTGGTTTTATTCTTATTTACCTTTTTATAGCGGCTTGATACAACAGAGTGGCTTGCTCGGCCATTTCAGAGGTCAATTAAGAGTCAACCACATTGCTCTGGGTCTGGAGTCACATTTGGGCAGACTGGGCAAGAATGGCAGGTTTCCTTCCCTAAAGGACATTAGTGAACCAGTTGGGGTTTTTACAACAATCCGATAGCTTCATGATCACCATTACTGATACGTGCTTTTTATTCCAGATATATTTAATTAACTGATTTCAAATTCACAACCTGCCATGATGGGATCTGAACTCACGTCTCCGGATTATTAGTGCAGCCCTCTGGATTACTAGTCCAGTAAGATAGCCACTACGCAACCGTAGCCTAACAATAATATTAATGAGAATAAACTGTAAAAAAAGTGAATATACAGGTGAAAGACTAGACAGAGTGCCATAACTGTGACTGTTGCTGTAAACCATACCTTTCGTAGAACCATGACAATGCTATAGCTTCGAAGGAAACAGCCAGCATCTTCCTCATCCAGCCTTAACTCTGCTTTCATGGCAGTCCACGGGCCTCTCCCAAAGTCATCTTCAACCGATTGAGAACTAGGAACCTCCTTAATAGAAAATAGAAAAATGATGTAGGAACAGTAAAACAATATTGCTAAATACTAATAGCATTTTTCACCTTCAGTAAGTTATTAATATATTAGTACAGAAAAATCAAAACAGTATTCTAATCCCTGGTTCTGCTTCCAGCAGTCCTGCTCAGTGCTTTCTTTGCACTCCCTTGCTTACTCATCAATCTTTAATATTACAACAAAAATTCACACACTGAACTTGTAAAATACGTATTCACCTCAAGGGAAGGATGTAGTTGAGAGAAAGAAAGATGAAGGAAAAATAAATCAATAATAATGAGCGCAATAACTCAACCAGCCTATAACTATCTGACTAGCAGTCACAATATAGCTGATGCGGCTTTTTTTTTAAAGATCAAAATATTAAGCATGATTTGCAGTAGAGCAGTCACTCTATTCCTGGTGAACAATTTTCAGGAATAAAGAAAAAGGCCAAACGTTCAACATTAATTCATCATCAACTCTTGTCTAACGTTCATTTAAGGATGCTGCCAGGGAGGCCAAAACACAGCTTGGCACCACTCATCGTTCTTCTGTGCAGTTCGCAACTTCAAGTGTTTTCCATTCATTGTTTCGATGATAGAATCAATCCACCATTTTGGCTATAGTCTGCAACTTCTGGTGGCACCGACCCGGGTGTTTGCTACATGCACAGGCAATCCGTAGCCATTCGTTGAACATGCCCAAAGTATTGTAACTGCTTCATCTCAATTCTGTTAGCTAAAGTCATTCCCACATTGCTCGGTTATCTGACGTCTTGTTATCAGTTACCACTGCAGCCTGCTCATACCAAGTATCTTCTGCAAGCAGAACATTTCAAAACTGAGAATCGATTATCTTCAATCTTTAATGCACATGGCCCACTGCTGCAAAAGATGCACTAGGGTGATGAGAGATTGATAAAACGTGACTTCAGTTGCACGGTTATCATTTTGATTTGCAGATGGTACCCAGCTTTTTCAATTCAGAAGTGGGGATGCTCGCTGATGATTGCACGGTGTGCAGTTCCATTCGCAACTCCTCAGATAACGAAGCAGTCCATGCCCGCATGCAGCAAGGCCTGGACGACATTCAGGATTGGGCTAAGTGGCAAGTAACATTCGCGCCACACAAGCGCCAGGCAACGACTATCTCCAACAACAGAGCTTCTAACTGCCACCCCATGACATTCAATGGCATTACTGATGTGCCTTCAATAACCACAAAACTAGAAGTTATAGACTTTAACAAGTTGGCTTTTAATCACTAAGATCAGAGCTAACATCTCAACACACCGACTGGCTCACAGGAATGAGTCATACAGATCCTGAGATCTTTAAGTAAGAGAAGTCAGGGGCGGAGCCAAGAGCCAAGACCTGGAACCTTCCAGGTTAGTCAGGAAAGAGGAAGTGAAACTATACACCGTGTGGGGGAGGGTAATATACATGAGTGCAAAACGAATACAGGCAAGACAAACAGATTTCATTACATTCACCCCTTCTTTAGATTTAGTCCATCGGGGTGATGTTTCTTAAAAGCTGGTATAAGTGAGTCTGTCAGGAAGTTTTGCGGTTCTCAGTGATCGGCGCAAAGCCGGTTGGGGTGCCTCTAGGGGAGTGGATTCTGGTTCCTCCGCTGTCCGGGCCTCCGCAGTGTCTTCCAGGTTATCTGCAGTGTCCTCCAGGTTAAAGTTGGGTATTGATACCTCTGGGCGTCCTGCCTCTTTTTGGTGTAGGTCTTCCTCGGGTAGTCTCTCATCGTTCTCTCCGCTCCCCGAGGGAGCGAGGTCTTTTATGGAAACAGTGTCCTCTCGCCCGTCAGAGTATTCGATATAGGCATACTGAGGGTTTGCATGGAGGAGCTGTACCTTTTCCACAAGGGGGTCCGTTTTATGGCCTCTCACGTGCTTCCGCAATAGTACTGTCCCCGGAGACGTCAGCCACGCGGGTAGAGATATGCCAGAGGTGGATTTCCGGGGGAAAACGAACATCTTTTCGTGAGGGGTAGCGTTAGTGGCTGTACATAACAGAGACCTTATGGAGTGGAGCACGTCTGGGAGGACTTCCTGCCAGCGGGAGGTCGGAAGGCCTTTTGACTTTAAGGCGAACGTGACAGCCTTCCAAACAGTAGCATTCTCCCTTTCCACTTGCCCATTACCCCGGGGGTTGTAGCTAGTGGCTATCCCCTTTGAGAGCAAGAACTGGCGCAGTTCATCACTCATAAATGACGTCCCCCTATCGCTGTGTATGTAGTTCGGCATGCCAAACATGCAGAATAGATTACCGAGACACTTGATGACCGTGGCACTGGTCATGTCTGGGCAGGGAATGGCGAAGGGGAAGCGGGAATATTCATCGATGATATTGAGGAAGTATACGTTACGGTCGGCAGAGGGAAGGGGTCCCTTGAAGTCCAGACTTAGGCGCTCGAATGGCCGTGTGGCTTTGATAAGGTGTGCACGGTCAGGCCTGTAGAAACGAGGCTTGCATTCCGCACAGATGCAGCAGGCTCTGGTCATTGCCCTGACCTCCTCGATGGAGTGGGGCAGATTGCGGGACTTTATAAAATGGTATAGTTGGGTGACCCCTGAGTGACAGAGGTCGTTGTGGAGACCCTGTAATTTGTCCGTATGAATGCTGGCACACATTCCCCGCGATAGGGCGTCTGGGGGTTCATTAAGGGCTCCCAGCCTGTACATAATATCATAGTCGAACGTGGATAGTTCGATCCGCCACCTGAGTATTTTGTCATTCTTGGTTTTCCCCCTTTGTTTGTTATTAAACATGAAAGCCACCGACCGCTGGTCAGTGAGCAGGGTGAAACGTTTGCCGGCTAGGTAGTGTCTCCAGTGCCGCACTGCCTCCACTATAGCCTGTGCCTCCTTCTTGACAGAAGAGTGCCTGATTTCAGGTCCCTGAAGGGTTCGGGAGAAGAAGGCCACAGGTCTCCCAGCCTGATTGAGGGTCGCAGCTAAGGCAAAGTCTGACGCATCGCTTTCGACTTGAAAGGCACACAGTGCAGCCCTTTCAATGTCCTGTTTGATACTGGTGAAAACCTCCCGAGCTTCAGCTGATAGTGGGAAGGACGTCGATTTAATGAGGGGTCGGGCCTTATCAGAGTAATTGGGCACCCATTGGGCATAATACGAGAAAAATCCCAGGCACCTTTTTAAAGCTTTGGGATTGTGTGGCAGGGGCAGTTCCTTTAGGGGGCGTAATCGGTCAGGGTCCAGTCCAATTACCCCATCTTCCACCACGCAGCCGAGGATACAGAGACGGGTTGTGTTGAAGACACATTTGTCTTCGTTGTAGGTTAGATTCAGCTTTAGGGCAGTTTTTAAAAATCTCGCAAGATTTAGATCGTGGTCTTGCTGGTTGTGCCCGCAGATAGTGACATTGTCCAGATAGGGGTAGGTAGCTTGTAGTTTATTCTCGTCAACCATGCGGTCCATCTCACGTTGGAAGACCGAGACCCCATTTGTTACCCCGAAGGGCACTCTGAGAAAATGGTAGAGGCGCCCGTTCGCCTCGAAGGCGTGTATGGGCGGTCCTCCGTTCTAATGGGGAGCTGGTGATACGCGGATTTGAGGTCGATAGTCGAGAAGACTCTGTATTGCGCAATCTGGTTGACCATTTCTGATATGCGGGGTAAAGGGTAGGCGTCCAGCTGGGTATAAATATTAACAGTCTGGCTGTAGTCAATTACCATCCGTTTCTTTTCGCTATTTTTAACTATGACTACTTGGGCACGCCACAGACTGGTACTGCATTCAATAATGCCTTCCCGCAGGAGTCTGTCCACTTCCGCCTTGATAAAGTGTCTGTCTTCCAGACTGTACCGTCTACTTTTGGTCGCTATGGGCCTACAGTTCGGAGCGAGATTAGCGAATAAAGAGGGCGGGCTGATTTTTTAAGGTTGATAGGCCACAGACTGTGAGTGGCGGCTGGGACCCGCCATATGCTAGCGTGACACTTTCGTGGTGGCACTGGAAGTCCAGGCCCAAGATTACATTAACACAGAGTTCTGGCATCACGAGGAGTTTAAAATCCTTGTAGTCCGTGCCTTTTACAGTCAGTGTTACCACACAGTAGCCCAAAATGTCCGAAGTGTGGGGCTTAGCAGCCATAGCAATTCTGCTCCGTGTAGGTGTTACCGTTAATGAGTGCCGCCGTACCAGGCTAGGGTGGATAAAACTCTCGGTACTCCCACAGTCAATTAAACATTTCGTTAAATTCCCGTTTACCTGTATGTCCATCATGGGTTTTGTCAACGGGTGTGGCCTGGATTGATCCACCGTGATCGAAGCCACTGTTGGGCCCTGGGCGGCCGTTGAGTCGGGAAAAGATGGCGGATCCCAAGATGGCGGCCCGCACGAGGCGGTGACGGAGTTGGAAATCGGATTCCCCCTGCAGACTTTGCTAAAATGCCCCTTTTTCTTACATTTGAAGCATGTAGCGTCCTTCGCTGGGCATCGTTGTCTGGGGTGCTTGGCCTGGCCGCAGAAGTAGCATTTCGGGCCTCGAGACATTGCCGCTGTAGTAGGACTCCTGGGTGAACTTCTGTGTGGGGACTCTGGCGGCGTAGAGCTGGCCTGAGACCTGGATGGGGAAGATGGCTGATTCCAAGATGGCGGCCCGCTCGGCGCGCACGAGGCGGTGAGGGCCGCATGGCCGGAAGAATAAGAGTCAGAGTTTTTCTGGGCCACGTCCAGCGATCGCGCAGTGGCCACTGCCTTTTTTAAGTCCAGGACCTCCTTCTCCAGCAGTCTCTGCCGGATATAATTCGATTTGAGGCCCGTGATGAAGGAATCGCGGACCAATTCGTCAGAGTACGCGTTGGCCATCACGGCCTTGCAGTTACAGTCCCGGACCAGGTCCTTTAGGCCCTGTAAGAAATCGTCCATTGATTCCTCAGGTCGCTGCCTGCGTGTAGCCAGCAGAAGTCTGGCGTACACTTCGTTTACTGGCCTCTGATATTGGGCCTTCAGGATAGTGATGGCCTCCGTGTAAGAGGTGGCGTCCCGGATGAACGAATAAATCCGATGACTAACGCGAGTAGACAGTAGACTCAGTTTATCTACCTCGCTAGCGGATGAGGCCCTCACGAAGAGTTCGAAGCATTTGAGCCAGTGTCCAAATTGATTTGATGCTTCAGCAGAATGTGGATCCAAGTCCAGATGCTCTGGTTTTAGGAGTCGATCCATCCTAGTATTCTTTAGTGATTAAAATTGATGTGCCTTCAATAACCACAAAACTAGAAGTTATAGACTTTAACAAGTTGGCTTTTAATCACTAAGATCAGAGCTAACATCTCAACACACCGACTGGCTCACAGGAATGAGTCATACAGATCCTGAGATCTTTAAGTAAGAGAAGTCAGGGGCGGAGCCAAGAGCCAAGACCTGGAACCTTCCAGGTTAGTCAGGAAAGAGGAAGTGAAACTATACACCGTGTGGGGGAGGGTAATATACATGAGTGCAAAACGAATACAGGCAAGACAAACAGATTTCGCAACTTCAAGTGTTTTCCATTCATTGTTTCGATGATAGAATCAATCCACCATTTTGGCTATAGTCTGCAACTTCTGGTGGCACCGACCCGGGTGTTTGCTACATGCACAGGCAATCCGTAGCCATTCGTTGAACATGCCCAAAGTATTGTAACTGCTTCATCTCAATTCTGTTAGCTAAAGTCATTCCCACATTGCTCGGTTATCTGACGTCTTGTTATCAGTTACCACTGCAGCCTGCTCATACCAAGTATCTTCTGCAAGCAGAACATTTCAAAACTGAGAATCGATTATCTTCAATCTTTAATGCACATGGCCCACTGCTGCAAAAGATGCACTAGGGTGATGAGAGATTGATAAAACGTGACTTCAGTTGCACGGTTATCATTTTGATTTGCAGATGGTACCCAGCTTTTTCAATTCAGAAGTGGGGATGCTCGCTGATGATTGCACGGTGTGCAGTTCCATTCGCAACTCCTCAGATAACGAAGCAGTCCATGCCCGCATGCAGCAAGGCCTGGACGACATTCAGGATTGGGCTGATAAGTGGCAAGTAACATTCGCGCCACACAAGCGCCAGGCAACGACTATCTCCAACAACAGAGCTTCTAACTGCCACCCCATGACATTCAATGGCATTACCATCACCAAATCCCCCAACATAAACATTCTGTGGGGGGGGGTCACCATTGACCAGAAACTTAACTGGACCAGCCACATAAATACTGTGGCTACAAGAGGAGGTCAGCAGCTGGGTATTCGGCAGGGAGTGCCTCACCTCCCGACTCCCCAAAGCCTTTCCACCATCTACAAGGCAGGAGTGTGATGGAATACTCTCCACCTACCTGGATGAGTGCAGCTCCAACAACACTTAAGAAGCTCAACACCATCCAGGACAAAGCAGCCCGCTTGATCGGCACCCCATCCACCACCTTAAACATTCACTCCCTCCACCACCGGCGTACTGTGGCTGCAGTGTGTACCATCTACAAGATGCACTGCAGCAACTCGCCAAGGCTTCTTCGACAGCACCTCCCAAACCCACGACCTCTACCACCTAGAAGGACAAGGGCAGCAGGCGCATGGGAACACCGTCACCTCCAAGTGCCCCACCATCCTGACTTGGAAATATATCGCCATTCCTTCATAGCTTACCTGAGGCCGTAGCTTTGGCACTGCACCATGTGTTGGCATCTGTGGGGCTGAAATCAAGACTTCATCCAGGTTTTTACCAAGATGCTGGAAGACAAGCAGGATTAGCAATCAATATCTGGACAACAAGGACATCGCGGTTTGAAGAGTGAATTTGGCCAGCAGTTTAGAGTGCACTATTCCCACAACAGCTGCTGCGAGCGCTAAATGTTGGTTCTGAGTTTTGACTTTTTATTTTTGGAATTCAAGTCCATTTACTGTGACAAATTATGTTCAGAGATCTATTGGGAGTGAATTCATATGGTTTTCCCATACTTGAAGACATATTGAGATTACACATTGGAGTACTCCAGACAGATCCTGGAATGACACCTAAATAAGGTTCAATTTTGTTCATTTAAAAATTTTTTTTTTTTTTTTTTTTTTTTTTTTTTTAAAAAAAGCACAATTCCTGTAAATACTGAAAGAAAAACTGAAAATAAGATCAATGACGTTTTAATACCTGGACTGTCACAGCACAAGTGCCTTCAGAATAATAGCATTATGGATCACCTAACTACAATCATCTAAACAAATGTCAATGCCTCTCTGTCAAGCAATGCAGGAGAGCTTTGGGCAAGATTCAGGCACACCATTTTTTGCACAAAGCAATCACCTTACCTGGTGGTTTTGCTCTTTTCTTGCTATGTACCACACTAGAAGGTGGTGCAAGTTGGCATTTCACTTCCAGCTTGCATATTTTATTAAGATTTCAGTAAAGTGAATGGTGGCTGTGTGAAATTTACGTATAATGTCCAATTTCACAACACCCAACAAATTGTTTAAAATTTTGTCCAGCACTGGCCCGGAATTTGCAGTCCTTACGACAGCGAACTGGCTACGTTCACCCCCCCACCCCAAGAGCCGGCAAATCAGTGAAATCACTGATCTGATGAAAACTTCCCCTTTTCCCGAACAAGGTCGCTGTTAGAAACAGCATAAAAAGTTAGACCCATTCAAATGAGGTGCAACTGGGTTTTTAATGGCAATCTGAGTAATAACTACTGATAAACAACCATTCTGGCCCGGAAAAACTAATTTTATAATGGCGGAATGTCAAATTTCTCCATGAAGTTAAAAATTATTAGATTTTAAAATGAATTAAAAAAATTTAAAGGTTGTTCATGATATTTCAGCTTCTACCTTAACCCAATGTGTATGTCCCAATCTTTATATCGCTCTCTAAGTTTTTTTTAAAAAAAAGAGATCGATTATTAGTGCTTTCTATTTCCTGGTTCCCTGTCTAAGAATTTTGCAATGTGATTGGCTGCTTAGACAGCTTGTTGGGGTCACAGCAGCTCACACTATGGGATTCCCACTATACTACAGGAAACTTTGGTTTATCTGGAGGTTAACTGTCCAGAATGCTCGAGCCACCGGCAAAATTCAGGAGTCGGTTCAGTAAGTTTTTTTTCTTTTCGTTGCTTTTTTTCCCCCCACTAGTCAGGCTCTGCAAGGTCTAGCTAAAGCTGTTGCTTAGCTACAGAGACGCTTGCAAGCTACGGCCGACTGTTTAGAAGCTGAGCAACAGGGTTTGTTGCCAGATGAGGAGCTCAAAAGCTTCCGTATGTTTTAACATTAGCGCTGGTTTGTCCGGCAGTTTTGATGGGACGGCAACAGCTCGGTCCCGGATATCACAAAGTTTCCTGTACATTGATTTCAACTGCATGTTGGAAAAGCCAAACTTCCCGCCGCAGAGATCGCGAGATCTTTGTGGGAAGCTTGCTGCGCCGCTGACTGCAAAATACAGGCTATTATGTTTAAATTTTGCCCTTTCAAACTTGTTTAGAGCTTTGATTTATATGACACTAGGGCGAAGGTCTGGTGTTGGGAACAATGAGGGGATGCCTAAAGAAGATTTAATACTGGGTATAATTCTTCCTCAGCATATTGGTATCAATACTAAATATGCCTAACCACAAATCTATTTCTACAGTTTGAGACAGTAGTACTGAATATGGAAAATTTTCACAGAATTAGAATTATTAACCATGTCAGATTAATGACACTGCTGAAAGAATTAATAAAGTTAAACCAAAAGACAAGGGATTGCCACCTTGGAGCTCAAGAAGTAATCTTCCACCTGGATAGTCAGAGCAGAGGTCAAATAAAGGCAAAGCATAAATTAGGTGCAGCAAAAATGGTCTTAATTTATGAAAATTGTGTCATTTGCATGTGTCAGGGAAAGAAGAGTGCAGAGGTTATTGATGGGAGTCTATGCGAGGGAGAATCATCAATTTATAATACAGGAGGCCATTGGACCCATCATCACACCCTGGCAGCTCGTCACATTCCCCGGCCCTTTCAATTTTTGTTCAAATATCTATCCACTTCACTTTAAAACGATTCTGCTTCCAACAATTCCATGCCCTCTATATAAAAAAAAAACAGCCTCTCATAACCTCTCCCATCATTCTTTTGGTGGTGATGAATATATGCCCTCTAGTTACCGATTTACTGACCAGCGGATATAGTTTTCTCCGATTTACTTTACCAAAACCTCTAAATTGTAAATACCTTTATCGGATTCCCTCTTAAACTTCTTTCTAATGAAAAGAGCTCAATTGCGCCAAGTCTCTCATCATAATAAAAGCCTCTCATCTCTCATCTTAGTGAATCGCTTCTGCATCCGCTCCATGGCTTTGATATGTCTCTGCTTCTCTACACCTTTTAAAAATTCTACCATTTGGTGTAGGTTCTTCCTCCTGAAATAGTATCACCTCACACGTCTCTACATTAAATCTATTTGCCCATATAGCCCTCTTCACAGTAAGCGATGCTTCCCACTTGTTGTCTTGGCCCCCTGGGGATCACTATTTACACAGCCCCAGTCTGAGAAACATTTAACCACTACCCTCTATTTTCCATCCTTTCGCCAACTTTGTATCTATTCTGCCAGATTCCCTTTTAATACCATGGGCTAAAAATTGAGTAGCACCCCCATTGAGGCGCCAGCCTCGCCAGGGCGCTAAAAGTAGCGCCCCGGAAACATTCGCACCCCCGCATCGTAAATTGAGTGGTTGCGCCCCAAAGGGAAGCGCGGCGCTACTGGAGGCGCCCCGCATCCCTCTTGGGGCACTGCGAGTGAATATCGTGGCACAACGTGCCGCAGCGCCACGTCGCGCTGCGGTATTGCAGGCCTTCCTTCCCTTCTTAAAAGGGAGGGGCCTTGTGCAGCGCGATCTGGGGCCCAGCTGGGCCCCCGAGGATCAGGAGAGCAGGCAAAAGAGCCCGGCACCGAAGAGAAGTGCTGGGCTCTTGGAGCGCAGCCGGCACTCCGTGGGGGGGGGGTTCAGGAGGCCGGGGACGGGAGCGCAAGCAGGTGCTAGCAGGCGGCCAACAACAAAAATGGCCGCCCCGCACCTCGCCTTTAATTTGCGCCTCCCCGGCCGCAGGTAGGCCCCCCTGACCCCGTCGGACATAGCATCCGGCGGTAAATCAGGGGGCGCTGCCGAATATCGCAGCCGGGGTGTCAGTGGGGTGCTGCGCACACCGATGACGTCATCGGCAGCGGCGCAGCGCTAACGGTTAGCGCCACCACTAACGCCCACAGAATTTAGCGGGAGGCGTGGGCAGTGCCGCGCCTGGGCGCCAGTTGGCTTGCGACCCACTTAGCGCCCTCTTAAGGCGCTAATGGGTGGTGCAACCAACCGAATTTCCCCCCCCCATGTATCTTAATTTTATTAACAGGTCTCTGCCTATGTGGCACCTTATCAAGTGCCTTTTGAAAATCTGTATACTCAACATCCACTGCATTCCCTTTATCAATATACTGCATTATTTTTTCGAAGAACTATTAAATTTGCCAGCTGCGATATGTATTTTACAAATCCATGGTGGCTGTCCTCAATTGATAAGATAAGAAAACAAAAACCTAAATAAACCCAGAACACCAATCACCGCAATCAGGTATTCAGTCCTCCCATTAATGCTGCCAATGGTGCAGTTAACACGTCTGGTGACAGTTCCGTAAGACAGTACTGTACAACCGAAAGCGCTCACGTAATACTAAATAGCTTTCTCAAATCAAGTTATTCAAGAAGCAGATCACATACATCTATGTAGTCAGAGATTTATGTTCAGAGAGGCATAAAAATGTGAGGATTTCATTATCAGGTCCTTCTAGGTGTGTATTAATTTTAACCCATAATATGGCTTCAAGAAGCTTACTTACTGCTGACGTTGGGCTGACCAGTCCACATTTACCTGGTGTGTCCCTTTCTCTTTTTAAAAATAAAACAGAGGTGTTATACTGGCACCTCACCAGTTTTTTTGGCACAATCCCCATACCCAAGGACATATGAGCGATTGTGGCCAGGGGCCCTGCGAGGACCTCTCTGACCTTCATCAGCATTCTTGGAAGCATGCCACCAGCACACCGTGGCTGCAGTGTGTACCATCTACAAGATGCACTGCAGCAACTCGCCAAGGCATCTTCGGCAGCACCTCCCAAACCCGCGACCTCTTCCGCCTAGAAGGACAAGGGCAGCAGGCGTATGGGAACACCGTCACCTGCAAGTTCCCCTCCAAGTTACACACCATCCCGACTTGGAAATATATCACCGATCCTTCATCGTCGCTGGGTCAAAATCCTGGAACTCACTCCCTAACAGCACTGTGGGAGTACCTTCACCACAAGGGCTGCAGCGGTTCACGAAGGCAGCTCACCACCTTTTCAAGGGCAATTAGGGATGAGCAATAAATGCTGGCCTTGCCAGCGACGCCCACATCCCAGGAACAAATATTTAAAAAAAATCAAGGACCACTGCCGTTTCCACTTTGAGACTACCACAGTCTTCTGTGAGAACCAAGGCAAAGTACTCATTCAGTATTCTACAACCGAACCTATGACAGCACTCAGAGTGCAACCAATAAAGTACAGGGTGCATTAGAAAACCTCAGTAAACCACCTTAGAGCCCCTTGAAGCAAAGAGGCAGGTTTTGCATTCTATTATACTGCCCTTTCCAGTTTTGTACAAAAAAAGTCAGTCATTTTAGTTCCCTACCTTGTGAACTCTACTCATCCTTGCTGCACATAGGAAGATGATAAAACTTTTTTGTTATTTAGGAGGGCATATTTCAAGGATCACTAATAGTTCCTACAGTCAGGCAATCAACTTTGTTCAGGGACATTTTCCTACGATACTGAAAATCTGACAGAAACATTTTCGCTCAAAATCAATTCCACATTTCAATTCCCAAAGGAAATTCAAAATACTCCACACATCAGTCATATTGCGCTCCAAATGAGGAGCTCATTTTGAACTTTTTCTTTCATACACTCACCATTCAAGGAGTTAAAATGTTTCAGTACTTCTGTAGCTAACTACGCAACTAGACTGTACAGGAAACTTTCGATTTACCGGCACCTAAATAACCGGAAATCTCGGTTAACCGGCAAAATTCAGGAGTAGGTTTTACTTTGTATTGTACTTGCCTTCCTCCATCTGTTGCTGTGCAAGGGTGTGGCTGCAGCTGTTGCTAAGCTACAGAGACGCTTGGAACGTGTGGCCATTGTTCTGAACTTGTTGCTAAGCAACAGGGTTTGTTGCTTTATACGGAGCTGTCGGCTCTCCGTATCTTTTACTATAGCGCTCGGTTATCCGGAATTTTTGATGAACCGGCACCACGTCGGTCCCGTCCGTGCCGGATAAAAAAAAGTTTCCTGTATTTGGGGCTGCAACAGCCTAAACTTGTTTAAATTATAAATCCCCAATTACACGATAATACAATACCAAGAGGAGCTTCTTAAAGAGAGTACGGCAATGATAGTGTCATCGCTTTCTTCTTATTCATGGAACTTATTCTCAATTTAGTACAGCACAAGAGTTTTGATTTAGGGGTGACTAGTTTCAGCAAATCAAAGAACCTATTAACTACTGAAACAGCGTCATACCTGTTGTGGAAGAATTCCTGCAGGTCCAGGAAAGCGTCTTTTTGCTCGCGGTCTGCCTGACTTCGCAGCTTCTGGTGTCCGATTAGCAGCCGATACCAACTGAATCAAGTGATTGGTGACAGGGGTTCCCGCACAGCCTGGATTTGCTGCTGGCGAATACGGAGCTCCCACAGCAGCTGAAGGGCTTTCTATAGCACACATCAACGCTCGAGGTTCACTGGTGGACAGAATTGGTCTTCGGAGGCCTCTGTTCGAGAGTCTAAGGGCCAAGGAGTTCTGAAGAGGCGTCGTTGGTCTCAGCAGTATCGGATTTGGACAGTTTCTCAAGGCAGTAGAGCTTATTTGCTGGTGTTGTGCAGATTGAGACCGCAGGCTTGGAGACACAAGTTTACATGGGCTAACAGCATTACCTAGCATGCTTTTTCTTAAAAGATTTTGTGGCACTGGTGTTAATAATTCTTTTGCGGATCTAATAGCGTTAGATAGAATAGGACTATATAATTCAGTCCTTGGCACAGCATTTGACAGTGCAGCAGAGTAACTATGACTATCAATTATCTGACCAGAGCAATTCTTGGTGCCTCTCATTGTAACTGCATCAGCGTTAGTATTGCTCAAACTAGTTGGACATGGGTTGAATCCAGATAGATGATTGAAAAACTTGAAAGTTTTGCTTGCATCCTCAGAATCATTAATTACAATCCTCTCTTCACCATTCTTACAAGCAGCAGCCACTTTGGAGTTTCCATTCTTGCCGTTATCCGCTTTCTCATGCCGTGGCAGTTTGGCTGGTAGTACCGCATCGTCATCGCTTGGATAGATTGGAGAAGAAACCCTCTTCCCACAAAAAGTTGGACTGCTAGTCTTCCTCAACTCTGAACTTTGTACATTCCCAGCTTCATTCAACTCCTCACAATCAGACCAAAATAAATCATCAATTTCCTCACTTGAGCCAACTTCAGTGATCCCTTTGGTGGTGTTCTTCTGCTGGGCATTGCTAACAAATTTGAAGGCAGGGGTGGAGTTCTGCTGGTTACTTGGGTTGTTTCGCCACGGTAGTGATTTTAAAGAGGCATCTATTGACGCTGCCAATGTCTTTTTTGCAAGGTCAGCATTGGTCCCCAAATTCTTTGAGGTAGAGTCATATTCTGACTGGCAATACCTCTGACCTACAGTGCTGTGTGGCAAGATCTTGGGCTCATAACATGAACTAGCTGGTGTCCTGAGGACTGAAGCAATGGGCCTTAATCCAACACAAGGGCTTGTTCCAGATGAGCTGGTAGCTGTGCTTTCAGCATCCAACACGGCCGATAATAAATCCTGTCCACAGTGGATAAAAAAGAAAAAGTAGTTGTACATCACTGGAGAAAATAACTATTGTGCATTCTACATAAAGTACAAGGATTTTTGACTTTTTAAAAAATAAATGCCCAAGTTAATCTTAAAATTGCAAAACAATTACACTATAGCTTATTTTATCCACTATGAAAAAAACTCTCACCATTAATTCAGGATTATTCATTAAGCATCTGGGCCAAAGAAAATTCAATATAATTTTCAAGATATTAAATAAAACAAAATGTTGTTCAATGAAGAGTCAATTATTGATCTCAACTGTTTGGGCTACACTGGAAATAAAACCCAACCGACAAAGTAAACCTGAATTGAGTGGGAAATCAACCTTTGACACAAATAGATCCAAACAAAAGTCAATACTAAAAAAAAACATAATATTGTCACTTTTTATTATATTTTGTTCCTGGCAGGAGTTAGCAGACTGTTGAGGACAATCAGAACACTGGCCTTTCACCTCCTTCATGCATTACTGAATCCAGCTCAGACTGATGAAAATATTACAAAAGTATTTACAGCACAGAAACAGGCCACTCGGCCAAATAGATCCATGCCGGTGTTTATGCTCCACACGAGCCGCCTCCTACCATTTCTCCCTCAATCAACATCACAAAAACAGATAATCTGGTCATTATCACAATACTGTTTGAGAGCTTGCTGTGCATAAATTGGCTGCCACGTTTCCTACATTGCAACAGTGACTACACTGCAAAAGTACTTTATTGGCTGTAAAGTGCTTTGGGACATCTGATGGTCGTGAAAGGCGCTATATAAATGCAAGTCTTTTTTTCATTAAAAAACCATCCTATTCCTTTTTCCCCTCATGCTTATCTAGCTTCCTCTTAAATGCATATATGCTATTCGCCTCAACTACTCCATGTGGTAGCGAGTTCCACATTCTAACCACTCTCTGGGTAAAGGACGTTCCTCCTGAATTCCTTATTGGATTTATTAGTGACTCTCTTATATTTACTGGTCTCCCCCACAAGTGGAAACATCTTCTCTACCTTTACCCTATCAACCCCTTTCATAATCTTGAAGACCTCTATCAGGTCATCCCTCAGTCTTCTCTTTTCTAGAGAAAAGAGCCCCAGCCAGTTCAATTTTTCCTGATAATTCTAACTTCTCTGTTCTGGTATTATTCTAGTACGTCTTTTTTGTAGCTTCCCTGGTGCCTTTACGTCCTCTTTATAATATGGAGACCAGAACTGTTCACAGTACTCCAAGTACTCTTTCTCAAGGGCAAGTAGGGAAGGGCAATAAATGCTGGCCTTGCCAGCAACACCCACATCCCATGAATGAATAAAAAAAGTGGGGTCTAACCAAGGTTCTATACAAGTTTTACATAACTTCTCTGCTTTTCAATTCTATCCCTCTAGAAATGAACCCCAGTGCTTTGTTTTTTTTTGTTTTTTAAATGGCCTTATTAACCTGTGTCGCTACTTTTACTGATTTTTGTATCTGTACCCCTACCCTATTTAGACACTTGTTTTCCAAGGAGTACATGTCCTCCATATTCTTCCTACCAAAATGTACTACCTCATATTTATCTATGTTGAAGTTGATTTGCCAATTACATGCCCATTCTGCAAGTTTATTAATGAGTGTTTAAACTCAGTCCTCCTCTGCATTAACTACACGACCCCAATTTGGCGTCATTCGCAAATTTTGAAGGTGTACTTCCGATTCCAGAGTCCAAATCGTTTATGTAAATGGTGAACAACAGTGATCCCAGCACTGATCCTTGTGGAACACCACTTCCCAATCTGAGTAACTACCTTTAACCGCTACTGTTTTTCCTGTTTTGTAGCCAGCTTGCTATCATTCTGCTACTTGTCCCCTTACTCCACATGTTCTGACCTTAGTAACGAGTCTACTATGCGGCCACTTTAAACTATCCATCTTACTCTAATTTATATAACGTTACTGAAAGGGACGCAGTTACTGCACAGCACTGTTGCTTTCAGACAAATATATGATTTGAAAGGTTTCTGTCCTCTTACTTTGAATATCACAAATGCAAAATTTAAAGTTTAGCAAATGGTTTTCTTTAATTCCAGTTGCTGACCATAAGTCCCAGTCCACAATGTTGTGAATCAGAATGATTATTCAAAGTCATTGATAATTTCTCTCCTTTCTCTTAATTTTTCTAAGGATCAGGTTTTTCCATATTCTGTGAAATCCATAGTTCACAACATGCAGGATGATTCAGATTTTAGAAATCTTCATTTATTTCACCAACAGAAAAAGGTTCTTTCTTCTGAAATGGGATCCATGTCCAAATCCTGGCTTCTAGATCAGTCTGTGCAATCATCAGTTGGAACCATTTTAAAAAGAGAACTCTTTTAAAAGGTGTACGAGAACTCCAGAATGCTCACAGACATTCAGGCATTGCAGGCGTCACTTTGATGAAAGTCCCACAACCAGTAACTCAACCCAAAGAAATAAAATCTACAAATCGATAGTTTACAGCTGCATTTGGCACTATGTTAAGCAGAGTGCAGAGCGTGGCTGCAACACGACAGGATTACAGCATGTTTAGAGAGACAATATATGGCACAAAGTTTGAAAATGTGTATTGGGCAGTTTTTCACAAGTTAAGTCCCATTTGTTGGTTCAAAACAGCATGTTCAGTACACATTGCAGCTGCTACCTGGAAAAGTAATATACTTTAAAATAATGGAACGTCAGTTTTCTTTTTTGTGCCAATATAGAGACTTCGCCAAAACATAAAAAGCGTATTTGCATTAATCAATATGTTGCACCATCAATGCAATGGAGACTGGAAATGAAAATTGGCTTAAAGCTGCAGATTACATAGAACACTTACATCATCATCATCAAACTCTTCTCCAACAGAAAACAGCTTCTGGAAACTGCAAGCCTTGAAGGAGAGAAAGAAAGGAAGGAAATTCAAAAACTTCAATGCAACTGAGAAATACATTATAGTCACAAAACAATCGGCATTAAGGCTCAATTGTTTTTTTTCTCATCCATCCTGTACAATCCCTCAAATTTATTACTGCAAGAAATAATTAGCTTCCAAACAAGAGTTTCTGAATAAGTTTTGAAATGGTTTCTAAAATAATAATGAGTTTTCATTTTATTTGCAGGCCTAATGATCATAAAAAGGGGCCTGCAAGATCTAGGACTGGCACCTTCAATTGATACCCTCAATTAAATAAGCTCATTACTTTCAAGTTTTCACAATCAAAACCCAGTTCAGTGCTTTTATTCTAAAACTCAATTAATGCCATTGTGTAGAGATCATGGCCCAGTAATTCGGGTCCCAACACGTGAGTAAGCACCGTGTACTCACGCGTAGGCCCGATGGAATTGCTGGTTTTCAGCATGCGCGGAAAACCGGCATTTCCTTTCCTCTGAACCAAGGTGTTCAGAGGTCGAACGTGTGCGCGCAGGAGTCTGCACGTGCGCGCTGAAATTCCTTTATTTTTAAAGGTTTGCCCGTGCATGAAGGCCTCAACTTTTTACGAATGAAAAAAGCAGACGTAAGGACTTAGTTTTCAAAAGGTAAGTGGTCTAATAATTAAAAGTTAGAAATTTTTTTCCACAGGGTTATTATTTTTAAAGACTTTACAGTAAGGTAAGTGTATTTTTAGATCCGATTTCTTAAAAAAAAATTTCAGTAATTTGAATAATTGTTTAAAATAGTTTTTTAGTTATTTAATTAGTGGGATTTTTTAAAACTTTTATTTGACGTTTAAGTACTGTTTTGGGCACCCGGAGTTTTCATGAGTTTGACAGTTCTTACTATCAAACTCATGAATGAACTTTTGCAACCTCCGATTGGTTGCCCAGTGCTCACGTGATCCTAGCCGGCTCATCGAACTAACTACGGCGCTGGATCACGCAAGCACAGCGCGCCGGGAGCTGAACCGGGCCACTGACAGGAAATCCACGCAGGGCCAGGCTTCAACTGTCGGCGCGCTATGCAAGTGTAGGTCGGGGGCTTGCACCCGCGGGAAGCCCCCGACACCAATTTCTGGGCCCATAATTTTCCTCATTCGCGCACCACCAATAACCTCGATTGGACGGTATGTTTTTGCTGCTGGCTGTTGAGTTCAGACAGGGCAAGAAAACAATACATTCAATATGTTGGTTTACATGATACCCCATGTAAAGAATGTTGGTGGCCAAAGACCACCTAGCAACGTACAGTAATAGCAGCAAATGATCAGAAGTACAGGAAACTTTGGTTTATCCGGAGGTTAACTGTCCGGAATGCTCGAGCCACCGGCAAAATTCAGGAGTCGGTTCAGTAAGTTTTTTTTCTTTTCGTTGCTTTTTTTTCACTAGTCAGGCTCTGCAAGGTCTAGCTAAAGCTGTTGCTTAGCTACAGAGACGCTTGCAAGCTACGGCCGACTGTTTAGAAGCTGTGGGTTTGTTGCTAGATACGGAGCTCAAAAGCTTCCGTATGTTTTAACATTAGCGCTGGTTTGTCCGGCAGTTTTGATGGGACGCCAACAGCTCGGTCCCGTCGGTGCCGGATATCACAAAGTTTCCTGTATGTTAAAATTGAGTTGGGAGCTGGAGATTTTGATGCAACTCAGCTATGTGGAATTGGATGTTTCTTCAGAATGCCTTTTATAAGATTCACCATCTGAGACTTTTAAGATAAAGATGAATGGAATGAGAGACAGTTCTTTGTGTTTACACAATTTACAAGTGACATGGTGGTGAGCACTTTCTAGATTATTATTTACTAAGCTAGGTAGCCAGATGATCAGTGGAGTGATAGTATTCAAAAGGATCGAAATAACATAAAATAGGTTAGAAAATATAACTAGAATCTCCACTGTGAGGACAATATACATTAAAATATTAATCATAGCTTAATGATGAAGTCAAGAAAGCGGAACTCAGTGACTAGTACAACAGCCAGTGTCATTGTTGAGTGCTTTAGTTCTCTACAAATAAACAGAGGAAGGCTAATGGTCACAATGACAAAACACAGAACAGCCATTGGTGGAATAAACTATTTTTACCCAAGGGAATTTCTTAACTGGGCAAAAGGCACACAAATATGTACTCTGTAAATCTTCCCTGCAATATTCCTTAAGTTATAAGGACCGGTAGACAGAATTGCCTTTAATGTCTTTAGAGAAAAGCCAGGCCCAACATGATCCAGGTCTTTAAACTGCTGTAAGGCATGGATTGTATAGCTGCAAGAGCTTACTTAAATTGTGATCATAAAACTTTTAGGGTGCAAACATAAAACCGACAAGCCTAAAGAGAGACTAAAGATTAGAAGTATTGCAATCCCCCTGCCAGAGTCATGTGATTAATTCCTTTAAAGAACCGGATAAATGTATGATTGAGAACAGAACTGAAAGCTACAAGGATATGGACAAACAAAGATGATCGATTACTCTGCATGAAATGTAACAAAGTCACGGGGGGAAAAAATTCAGTTGGTTGCGCCTCCCGTTAGTGCCTTAAGAGGGCGCTAACTGGACGCAAACCAACTTTCGCCCGGGCGTGGCACTGCCCATGCCTCCCGCAAAATTCAGCGGGAGGTTAGTGATGGTGCTAACTGGTAGCGTTGCGCCGCTGGCGATGAAGTCATTGGCATGCGCAGCGCCCCGCTCACGATCTTCGGGAGCGCCCCCCTGACTTACCGCCTGACGCTATGTCTGACGGGGTCAGGGGGGCGTACCTGCGGCCAGGGAGGTGCAATTTAAAGGTGAAGTGCGGGGCGGCCATTTTTGTTGCTGGCCGCCTGCCAGCACCTGCCTGCGCTCCCGTCCCAGACCTCCTGAAATGCCCCCCCACCCCCGTGGAGTGCTGGCTGCGCTCCAAGAGCCCGGCACTTCTCGAGTGCCAGGCTCTTTTGCCTGCACTCCCGATCCCCGGGGACCCAGCTGGGCCCCAGATCGCGCTGCACAAGGCCCCTCCCCTTTAAGGGGAGGAAGGCCTGCAGTACTATGGTGGGATGTGCCGTAGCATGTGGCGCTGCAGCACATAACGCCGCAATATTGACTCACAGCGCCCCAAGAGGGAAGCGGGGCGCTTCCAGTAGCGCCCCGCTTCCCTCTTGGGGTGCTACCCAATTTTTAGCCCATGGAGTTATACAGCACAGAAAGAGGCCCTTCGGCACATCGTGCCCGCACTGGCCATCAAGCCCTGTCTATTCAAATCTCATTTTCCAGCACTTGGTCCGTAGCCTTGTAAGCTATGGCGTTTCAAGCGCTTGTTGAGATACCGCGGCAAACGTGGGAGTCGAGACCAGAGCTAGTAAAACACAACTGCTTTATTCAACCTCATGGCAAAGAGAAACTGGAAATGCCCGCGCATCCACTTAAATACTCCCCAGACAGGAAGTGCTCCCGGCAGCCTGTCCCTGCGGGAAACAAGTTGCTGGAGGAAGGGGCCCCCGGCTGGGGGCGTCTGCTTAAACTGTCCGTGCCGCCGTGAGCGGATTATGTCCAGTGGTGGCGTGTCGCCACAGAGCTCCCCCCAGAATCCGCTTAGGAGGAGTGGATGAGTTGTGACGGTGGTCTGATTGTTCTGCCGCAGCGGCTCCGAGTGGTCGCCGGTCTAGTTGGTGGGGCCGGGCGGTTCGCCGCCGGCTGTGCTGGCGGGACGGCCTCTAGTTGGAGGCCGGGCCACGGGGACCTGTTCCCCTGGTTCTGTGTGTGCTGGTTTGAGCCGGTCGATGGAGACTGTGTCGACCCTGTCGCCGAGTCGCAGCTTGAAGACCTTGTCCCCGGTTTGTAGTACCTCGTACGGTCCGTCGTACGGGGGTCGCAGGGGCCTGCGGTGCGTGTCGTGTCGCACGAAGACGAAGCGCGCCTGCTGTAAATTTGGCGGGACGTGAGGTGCGAGTTCGCCGTGTCGGTTGACCGGAAGTGGGGCGAACTGCTGAGCGGAAGAGAAAGGGTTGAGCCGCTGCTGTTCGGCCGACCAAGGCGTGGTAGCCTCCGGAAGGAATTCGCCTGGGACGCGCAGCGGTTGGCCGTAGACTAACTCCGCTGCCGAGGACTGGAGGTCTTCCTTGACCGCGGTGCGCAGGCCTAGTAGCACCCACGGTAGGCGGTCAGTCCAGGTACTGTCCTGCAGGCCGGCGCGGAGTGAGGCCTTGAGTGACCTGTGGAAGCGTTCACACAGCCCATTGGCCTGTGGGTGGTACGCCGTGGTTCGGTGGAGCGTCACCCCGAGGTTGCGTGCTGTGGCCGTCCAGAGTTCGGAGGTTAGGTCGGCTGGGACGCCGAACCTTGCGACCCAGGTGTTAACGAACGCCCTGGCGATGTCGGCTGTAGTGGTGGAGGGCAGCGGCACTGCCTCAGGCCAGCGTGTGTAGCGGTCGACCATCGTGAGGAGATAAGTTTGGCCTTGCGATGGCGGCAGAGGACCGACGATGTCGACGTGTACGTTGTCGAAGCGGCGGCTGGGTACCTCGAAGTCTCCCAGGGGTGCTTTTGTGTGTAGCTGTACCTTAGCCCGTTGGCAGGCGAGGCAGGAGGTGGCCCAAGTCCGAACATCTTTGCTGAGGCCGCGCCAGACGAAACACTGGGAGAGGAGTTTGCCGGATGCGCGGGCACCCGGATGGGAGAGCGCGAAGATGCGGCGGCGCCAGGTTGCAGGGACGACCGGCCTGGGTTGGCCGAGTGAGACGTCGCAAGTGACTGCCGTGGCTTCGGGCCCGTGCGCGACCTTGGCTAGGTGTAGCCCTGGCAGGCTGGTAGCCGCCGAGAGGAGGTCTGGGTCCGTGAGCTGGGCCGCTGCTAGTTGCGCGTAGTCGACCGCGAGGTGATTCGCGCAGATGGCGGGGCGGGAAAGGCAGTCGGCGACAACGTTGTCTCTACCGGAGACGTGCTGGATGTCCGTAGTAAACTCGGACACGACCGCGAGCTGGCGTTGCTGCCTAGCGGACCAGGGTTCGGTGTGCTTGGCCATCGCGTATGTCAGCGGCTTGTGGTCCACGTACGCGGTGAAGGGGTGGCCTTCCAGGAGGAACCTGAAATGGCGGACCGACAGGTGGAGTGCGAGAAGCTCGCGGTCGAAAGTGGAGTATTTGACCTCCGGGGGGCGCAGTTGGCGGCTGTAGAAGGCAAGTGGCTGCCACGCGCCATTGACCCACTGCTCGAACACGGCTCCGACCGCATGGTCGGCGGTGAGCGCGACCTGGGCATCGGCCCTCGGGTGCGCGAGCAGGGTGGCGTCGGCGAACGCGTTTTTGGTGGCGTCGAAGGCGGCTGACGTGTCAGTGGTCCAGGCTACGTCCATCTTGCCGGATTTACCTCGGAGGGCGTCGTATAGGGGCTTCATGAGGGCTGCAGATCTGGGGATGAACCTGTTGTAGAAGTTCACCATCCCGAGGAACGCCTGGAGGCCCTTGATGGTTTTGGGGCGGGGGAATTGCTGGACGGCCTGCACCTTGTTGGGCAGGGGGACGGCCCCAGCAGGGGTGATGTGGTGACCGAGAAAATCGATCTCGGTTAGGCCGAATTGCCACTTCGCTGGGCTGAGGATGAGCCCGTGTTGGGCTAGGCGCCCGAACAGGATGCGAAGGTGTTCGAGGTGTTCCTGTTTGGAAGAGCTGGCCACGAGAATGTCGTCTAGATAGACGAATAGGAAGTTCAGGTCCCGGAGGACTGAGTCCATAAGGCGCTGGAAAGCCTGGGCTGCATTCTTGAGGCCGAAGGGCATCCTCAGGAACTCGAACAGGCCGAATGGGGTGATGACGGCCATTTTGGGGATGTCCGCGGGGTGTACGGGGACTTGGTGGTAACCGCGCACCAGGTCGACCTTGGAAAAGACGGTTCGTCCGGCCAGTTGGGCCGAGAAGTCCTGGATGTGCGGCACCGGGTATTGGTCGGGGGTGGTGGCATCGTTGAGGCGGCGGTAGTCCCCGCAAGGGCGCCAGCCTCCGCCGGGCTTGGGGGCGATGTGGAGGGGCGAGGCCCAAGGGCTGCTGGAGCGGCGGATGATGCCGAGTTGTTCCATGGTGGTGAACTCGGCCCGCGCGATTTCCAGCTTGGCCGGGTTGAGTCTGCGGGCGTGGGCAGAAACTGGGGGGCCGGTGGTGGGGATATAGTGCTCCACCCCATGTTTGGCGGCTTTGGCCGAAAAGGTCGGGTTAGTGAGGGCGGGAAACTCGGCTAGGAGTGCCGAGTAGTCGTCCGTGGCTCTGGCGAGGCAGTAGGTCGTCAGGCCGGCCGAACGGGCCGGGGTGAATGCGCCGGGGATGGGGGCCAGTGTTGATGTCGACGAGGCGGTGCCTCGGAATGTCGACAAGTAGGCCGTGGGAAGTCGGCGCCGATGAGTGGGCAGAGTACCTTGGCTGTGAGGAACTCCCAGCGGTAGCGGCGGCCTGCGAGGTCGAGCGTGACCATGCGGGTGCCATATGTGCGGATGTCAGAGCCATTGGCTGCGGCCAGCGTGATACCCCGTGTGCCGCGTTGGATTTCGAGGGCGGAGGCGGGGGTGATGCTGTGCTGGGCCCGTGTGTCGCACAGAAATCGGCGGTTGGTTCTGTTGTCGGTGACGTACAGTAGAGGCCCCTTTTGCCCCGCGGCCATCGCGGGGGCCGGTGCGGGGTTGGGGGGGGGTTTGAAAGTGCACGGTGGCGTGCAGCGTTGGGCCCTAGTGCCAAAACGGGTGTGGTAGTAGCAGTGACCCGGAGTGGTAGGGCGGTCGGGCCTAGTGGGCCGGGAAGACCGCGTGGTCGTTGCCGTGAGGTCGGGCGCGATGTCGCGAGCGGACTGCGCAGAGAGCAGCCGGTCAGCCTTTTCGGCTATGTCATTCAGGTCCGTGGAGGCAGACTCCACAATGAGCGGGCGGATGCTGGCGGGGAGCTGCCGAATGAAAAGCGCGCGAAAGAGGGCGCCGGTGTTTTTGTCGTCCGAGAGGGACAGCATGTGGGAAAGCAGATCCGAGGGTGAAGCGTCACCAAGGCCGGGGAGGTCAAGGAGTTGGCAGTTGCGCTGGTAAGAGGACGTTTGAAATTTTTTAAGGAGCGCAGCCTTCAGATGTTCGTACTTGCCTTCCACTGGTGGATCCTGCAGCGCTGCCCAAACCTTGGGGACTGTGGCGTAGGTGAGAGAGGAGACGAGGTAGTCGTACTTTGTGGCGTCGACTGTAATGTGTTTCAGCCGGAATCTGGACTCAGCTTGAACAAACCAGGCTTCGGCCAGGTTCTCCCAAAAGTCCGGTCGTTTAACCGTGACTGCGTTTGTATCCGCCATGCTAGCTTAGGATTCGTCCTGAGCGTCGGGGTCACCAGTGTTGAGATACCGCGGCAAACGTGGGAGTCGAGACCAGAGCTAGTAAAACACAACTGCTTTATTCAACCTCATGGCAAAGAGAAACTGGAAATGCCCACGCATCCACTTAAATAATCCCCAGACAGGAAGTGCTCCCGGCAGCCTGTCCCTGCGGGAAACAAGTTGCTGGAGGAAGGGGCCCCCGGCTGGGGGCGTCTGCTTAAACTGTCCGTGCCGCCGTGAGCGGATTATGTCCAGTGGTGGCGTGTCGCCACACGCTCATCTAAATGCTTCTTGAATGTTGTGAGGGTTCCTGCCTCTACCACCCTTTCAGGCAGTGAGTTCCAGATTCCAACCACCCTCTGGGTGAAAATGTTTTTCCTCAAATCCCCTCTAAACCTCCTGCCCCTTAGCTTGAAACTCTGCCCCCTGGTTATTGACCCCTCCACCAAGGGGAAAAGTTCCTTTCTATCTACCCTATCTATGCCCCTCATAATTTTGTACACCTCAATCAGGTCCCCCCTCAGCCTTCTCTGCTCTAAGGAAAACAGCCTCAGCCTGTCCAGTCTCTCTTCATAGCTGAAGCGCTCCAGCCCAGCTAACATCCTGGTGAGTCTCCTCTGCACCCTCTCCAATGCAATCAGATCCTTCCTATAGTGTGGTGACCAGAACTGCACGCAGTATTCCAGCTGTGGCCTAACTAGCGTTTTGTACAGCTCCATCATAACCTCCCTGCTCTTATATTCTATGCCTCGGCTAATGAAGGCAAGTATCCCATATGCCTTTTTAACCACCTTATCTACTTGTCCTGCTGCCTTCAGGGATCTATGTACATGCACACCAAGGTCCCTCTGATCCTCTGTCCTTTCTAGGGTCCTACCATTCATTGTGTATTCCCTTGCCTTGTTAGTCCTCCCAAAATGCATCACCTCACACTTTTCAGGGTTAAATTACATTTGCCACTGTTCTGCCCATCTGACCAACCTGTCTATATCGTCCTGTAGCCTGAGGCTTCCCTCCTCGCTATTTACCACTCCACCAATTTCCGTGTCATCTGCGAACTTACTGATCATACCTCCTACATTCATATCTTAAATCATTAATGTACACTACAAACAGCAAAGGACCTAGCACTGATCCCTGCGGTACACCACTGGACACAGGCTTCCAGTCACAAAAACAACCTTCGACCATCACCCTCTGCCTCCTGCCACTAAGCCAATTTATTTAACCAAAGTGCCAAATTGCCCTGGATCCCATGGGCTCTTACCTTATTGACCAGTCTCCCATGCGGGACTTTGTCAAAAGCCTTACTGAAGTCCATGTAGACTACATCAACTGCACTACTCTCATCCATGCACCTAGTCACCCCCTCAAAAAATTCAATCAAATTGGTTAGACATGATCTCCCCCTGCCAAAGCATGATGATCCTTGCTTCTCCAAGTGGAGACTAATTCTGTCCCTCAGAATTTCTTCCCATAATTTCCCTACCACTGATGTTAGGCTCATTGGCCTGTAATTCCCTGATTTATCCCTACTACCCTTCTTGAATAATGGTACTACGTTAGCTGTCCTCCAGTCCTCTGGCACCTCCACTGTGGCCAGAGAGGATCTGAAAATTTGTGTCAGAGCCCCTGCAATCTCCTCCCTTGCCTCACACAGTTCCTTTACTGCTGGGACTTTGGGATTATCACCTGTGGAATGTAACAAAGTTGGGGTAGAATAAAAGATTGTGACAGTGGACTGATATTTGAAAGCTTTTGCTCAATTACCTTCGAGGGCTGGAGAAAGTTCCACGCATGGGATTAAATAAACTGGGGAAGAACCAATGACACTGAATATCACATACGGTTTCTACTGGAATGAGTGGGCTTCATGCAATGAAAAACTCTCTTATACCATGCTTCACTTTTATTTTGAATGTGCTAGTCAAGGTGAGGGATGTTAATGTTGGGAAATGGTACACCTTTCATTTCAGGCATTCGCAGGTCAAGTACAGCACAATCAAATGCAGAGTAAAGGTCCCTCCACTCTACCCTAAAAACCATGCCCCAGCCCTTATAGAACACCCCCTAACTTTTTTCCATTTCCTACATGTGGTAAACCACTGTTATTGTTATTCACTGTTGTTGTTGTTGTTGCACACTGTTGTACCTATGCATGCCTCAACATGTCTCGGCTGGCTCCACCCACAGGCCCAGGTATAAAGGTGATTGACCTGCAGCCCCCTGCCTTCTTGGAACCCAGTCAACCACGAGAGGCATGCTCTGTTCTTTGCTAATAAAAGCCTTTAGTTACTCTCCTAACTCTCCGTCTTTTATGAGTAATTGATAGCGCATCACTACAGCAGCCATCCTGTGATTTCTCTGACTGAGAGTGCCTAATTAGAGGCAATTTTGTGCTCATGCCCATTGAGAACTAGATTGAGACTACCCAAACCCATTTCACACAGCCCCCGTACAGCCAGCAGAGATTTACTTACTCTGGGCAAGATTTGAACCCAGGTCTGAGGTAAAAGGACAGTATCAAATCCACTGTCCCAACTCATTTCCCCCTTCTGCTCGTCTGAATGCTGATAATTTGATTTGGGTATCAAGGCAACTAACTGGTCTACTCAATGTCTCCCCCATCCATTTACAATGAAACAAAAAAAGTTCTAGCAATATTACATGGAATTAGTAAAAAGTCCACTGGCTTCAATACCGAAATGCTCGCTCTTCCCTATTTTCAGGCTCTCAGTTTCCTCTTTGGTCGTAACTGTGTAAACCCCTCACACTCACTCACTTTGAAAGCTTCTGCAGTTACTCAGGGTAATACTGGCAGAGCCCTGGAAGCAAATCTCTTCCCTGCTGCAACAGTAAGGGCACTTGAAATAAGTGATATTTTCTCCTCGACTTTATTCACTTTTATAAACCCTTTAACTTCTCCTCGTGTTCCAAGCACCCCCATCACCAATGTCTTCATTCTGAAGGTCAAAACAATATCCTTTGATTTTTCACTGGTCTGCATCAATGTTTAATGCTCCAGTGGACAAGATTTCGTAGATCAATATTTCATTAAAATTTTACACTTCCTGGGACTATTATAAAAAATGAATTGTTGCCTTCCAAGAATGTATGGAAAAGCCAATCTAGCATCTGGTCTGCCCCAACTCTTTCTTACTGAAATGATATTTAGTCTGCACAATCATCTTGAGCTGCAGCAAAAAGGATTACCAACAATAATTAGAGATTGGCATCTTGATATTAATTAGATCATTGCTCCTATAACTATGTAAAAATCGTAGAATGGCAACTGAACCTAAATCCAATTGAGGTCCTCATCATATGAAAGATATTGCAAATAAATTAAACTGTAATGTATTCAAAATGTTATAGCAATAGGCATTACCCAACTTAGAATTCATAAAATCAAAATGTTTACGATTTTTAATGTGACCGTATACTTTTTAAGCTATGAAAAATGATGACCTAATTTAATATTTAAGTCTTACTTTGAGTACTGAAGAAATCAATGAGCTAAGAGTGACTTTTTTTCCCCCCAATATAATTTATTAAAAGCTGGTAAACTCCTTATTGCATTTCAGTGATTGTGTAGCCTAAACAATATGCAATATTTAGTATTAAAATTCCCAAATGGATTCATTAAGTTTTGATATCAAAGTAAAAGAAAAAAAATGAGCCCACCGTCTAATAATTTACTGTCACTCATTAATTTTGGTGCAAATTAAAAATTCATTTACAACTACTAAGTAGGCCATTAATGCTTATCTTAGTTAACTGTCACATTGATCATAAAGGTAATTGGGCATAACATTATTTCAAACTTTTCCTTTTTCAAGGCAATCTGTAGCCTGGCTTAGTGTAAGACTATGGAAACTAATTTAAAATTTCAACTTCATGATAGACTGGAGAAAAATTGCAGAAAGGTTTTTTTTTTTTAAAAAGTTGAAAGTCAACAAACTCCGATTTAATCCCCAGCGCCAGCGTGTAGGATGTTAAAATATTTGAGGTGTGGTACTCACTTGATCTACGCCACACTCGCTGCTTTAACAGGCGTGTTTTGGGCAGAGTGAGATACAAATGTCGAGGTCTGATGGCATCGTTCAGTCCCCATACAATTTTATGATGTGTCGTGCATTCAGCACCTGGTGCCAGCCTCACCAGCGGCACCCTGTGCCAGCCTCACCAGCGGCACCCGGTGCCAAAGAACACCAGGTCCGGAAAACGGCCCAGAAGGGAAGTTAATTTTTTTTGTAAAGGTTTCCTTGTAGGCCAGGGGAAGCAGGAGTGCTTCTCCAAGCCCCAGAAGGTAACTTTGGGCTTCTCCTGCCCCCAGCATCCCCTCCACTCCCCCGACTGTGATGGTCTCTGGCTGCTGCCCCCCCCCACCACACCTGATCAACTCACCTGACTGCCAGGAAATGTTCCCCATGGTCTCTGGTGCTGCCTCTCTCACCCCACTCCTACCCGCTGGCCTCACATAATTTCCACCAGGTTCGGGTGGGAGTCGGGCCTGCACTATGGTAATAAGGCCAGGGAGTTAAGAGAGATCCAGGCCTCACGTCAGTGAAAAAAGATTTACACTTATCTAGTGCCTTTCACGACCACCGGACGTCTCAAAGCGCTTTACAGCCAATTCGCACACAGCAAGCTCCCACAAACAGCAATGTCATAATGACCAGATAATTTGTTTGTTTTTTTTGTTATGTTGATTGAAGGGTAAATATTGGCCAGGACACTGGGGATGACTCCCCTGCTCTTCTTCGAAATAGTGCTTGGGATCTTTTACATCCACCTGAGGTTTAATGTCTCATCCGAAAGACGGCACCTTCGGCAGTGCAGCACTCCCTCAGCACTGCACTGGAGTGTCAGTCTAGATTTTTGTGCTAAAGTCCCTGGAGTGGGACTTGAACCCACAACCTTCTGACTCAGAGGCGAGTGTGCTACCCACTGAGCCACAGCTGACACGGTGAGTAAGGAAAGGGGGGTGGGGGAGCCTGCCTCTCACCCTGCAGGCCCTATGCTCACCTCTTGTTCCGTGTTAAAATCAGAAGAGTAGAGACTGAGTAGTTTGTGATAATTATAATCAAAAGCCAAAGTGTGCTTTGTAAACTGTATCAGAGCTAGAACAGAAGAATTAATGTGGGACATGATGGAAAATGATGGCTACCATGGCCCTATACTATTACCTTGTTGGGTTCTTACCACTACTAATGAGTGAGGGTCCTCTATTATAATTTTTGAATCCCCCCAATGGCCTCATCCCTCCCTATGTCTGTAAGCTCTTCGAGCCTCACAACCCTCTGATAACTATCTGTTCCTTCAGCTCTGGCCTCTTGTGCATCATCCACTTCCTTTGCCCCACCATTGGTAACCGTGCCTTCAGCCGTCGAGACCCCAAACTCCGAAATGCCCTCCCTAAACTTCTCTGCCTCTCTCGCCTCCTACCTTTCTGACCAAGCTTTTAGTCACCTGTTCTAATATCTCCATATTTGGCTCAGTGTCAATTTTTGTCTGATTATTCTCCTGTAAAGCACCTTGGGACATTTTGCTACACTTAAGGCGCGATATAAATGTAAGTTGACTTTACAGATAGATGGAGGAGCTCCCAATTCTAGAACTGCACAACATGTGACTCAAGGTGCCAAAATAAAATACTGTATGAACATAGGAACAGGAGTAGGCCATTCATCCCCTCGAGCCTGTTCCGCCATTCAATGAGATCATGACTGATCTGCAACCTAACACCACCACTCTGTATTTAGATAGTGCCTTTAACATAGTAAAACGTCCCAAGGCGCTGCACAGGAGTATTTTAAGACAAAAAATTTGACACCGATCTACATAAGGATAAATTAGAGCAGGTGACCAAAAGCTTGGTCAAAGAGGTAGGTTTTAAGGAGAGTCTTAAAGGAGGAAAGAGAGGTAGCGAGGCGGAGAGGTTTAGGTAGGGAATTCCAGAGCTTAGGGCCTAGGCAACAGAAGGCACTGCCACCAAAGGTTGAGCGATTATAATCAGGGATCCTCAAGAGGGCAGAATTAGAGGAGCGCAGATATCTCGGGGAGTTGTGGGGTTGAAGGAGATTACAGAGATAGGAAGGGGCAAGGCCATGGAGGGATTTGAAAACAAAAATGAGAATTTTGAAATCGAGGCGCTGCTTCATATAACCTAACTCCATTTACCTGCTTTTGGCCCATATCCCTTAATACCTTCAACCTCAGATTTAAAATTAACAATTGATCCATCATCAATTGCCATTTGCAGAAGGGCGTTCCAAACTTCTACCACCCTTTGTGTGTAGAAGTGTTTCCTAATTTCACTCCCGAAAGGTCTGGCTCTAATTTTTAGACTATGCCCCCTAGTATGCATGCATTGCACTTATTTTATAAAGATGCTCAGAAATTATTCACTCCAGTTGCCACAGAAACTCGATTCAAAATATATGTTCCAGGAGCATTTCTGCAGGAAGGGGGCTTTATTTGACTTTAGGAAATTGTGCTCCCTTTTGGTCTGGCGTACTCAGTCACATAAAATGTGTGAAAAATTGAGCACGCGGGCCTCACTACTTCTGATCAACTATGCCAGGCCAACAGTGGGATTAGCAATGAGCTTACCAAGGAAATAATAATATCAAGGTCTTTTCAGCTGTTAGCCGTCTGACTTCATTGAAGGATTTGTCAAAACAGATTTGGGTGAACTCCCAGGAAAAGGTAAAGACTTTAAATAGCTACCATTAGCTTTGACTTCAGTTATAGGTAGGTTGATGGAAGGGATCATTAGAGATGCACTGTTTGACTATCTTGACAGAGGAGTTATTATAAACTCTCAACAGAGCTTCTGGAAAAGGTGGTCATGTCTCACCAAAACCTGGTTGAACTTTGAGGAAGTGATTAGGTTGTTGGATATAGGTAGCCCAGTTGTATACCTTGATTTTCAAAAAGTCTTTGTCAAGATGCCATTCAATAGGGTACAAAAAGAATTGCGAGGGACTGGTGGGCAGGTTTTACATTGGCAATGCAGCTAAAAGTCCATATCCTTAGTTATTAATTGGTTGTTTTTAATGGCAGTGGTTCTGCCCGCTACTAGCAAAGTTTCACAGGGATCTGTGCCCTTGAGTACTGCATACCTACCTAGTTCAGGCATTGAATTAATAAGTCAGCCACAGAGGGTTGACTTGGCTCCAACCTTCCATCACCAAGCATTTGATCTTAGAGCCACTCTGATCCCAAAGAGATAGCGGTTTGCTTCCTTCCTCTCTCGTCCCAACCCTAACCTCACCCATAGTCAGTCATTACTCATTAGATAATTGACAAGCATAACGTCGCATCCGTTTTTCGGATGAGACATTTAAACTGAGGCCCCTTCTGCTCTCTCAGGTGGACGTAAAAGATCCTATGGTAATATTTTGTTATTCCCGGTGTCCTGGCTGATATTTATCCCTCAATCAACATCACTAAAAAAAAATTACTTATTTTTTTATCCACTGCTTTGTTTTGGCCCTTTCCCCTCCCCCCTTTTTTTTCTCTCCCACATGGCAGCTGTCTCACATTCTGCCAGCGCATTTCACACCTAATCTTGAGCCGTCTTTTGTCTCCACTAGTCCTATCACCATCTCATCTCGTTTTGAATACCTCTTAATGTCTCTTCACTTCTCTTTTGTTCTCTCCCAGCCTGGCCTTTTAATCTATTTCATTTCCTGTGCTTTTTCAGTCTTGACAAAGGGTTTTGACCCAAAACATTGACACTATTTCTCTCTCCACGGATGTTGCCTGGCCTGCTGAGTTTTTCCAGCATTTTCTGTTGTTATTTAGGATTTCCAGCATCTGCAGTATTTTGCTATCTCACTAAAACAGGTCATCTGGTCATTATCACATTGCTGTTTGTGGGAGCTTGCTGTGCACAAATTGGCTGCTGCATTTCCTACATTACAACAGTGACTACACTTTAAAAAAAAAGTACTTTGCTGGCTGTAAAACGATATGGAGTCGCAGAAGGCACTATATAAATGCAAGTCTTGCTTTCGAGAAGTGCTCGGCCGACGCCCCCCTCCCTCCCTGCAGCTCAACTTGTTAAAGAGAAAGTTCAGAGTTGCTGTGCGGCTGCACAACCTACGTGTGTAAACAAAAGCAAAGAGTTCTCCCAACCTCTTCATTCTCCTCTTGGCCCACACACAGCCCACTTGCACAGAGGACAAGTGAGCAGCTGCTGCTTCTGCCAGGTCGCCCTACCTGGGCTTAACCGGAGCCGAGAATCTCCACCCTCCACCCCCAACAATGAACGGTCCGGCTCCAGTTCCACACACCGCTCCCTCCCCCCGATATCCGCACAGTTTCTTACCATCCATCTATCTCTCTCCTCTCGCCTCTCCTCTCCTGTAACTTAGCGCCCAGGAAGCAACTCCGCCGCCCGGGGCCCAGCTTGTTGTTGAAGCTTGCCGCCGCTGTGACGTTGCTCGCTCCCACAATCCACCGCGAGCCAGGCTCCCCTATAGCAACCAGGCCAGCCAGCCCCTAGCAACCAGGCCTTTACTCGCTCCAGGCAACCATAGAAGGCTTAAAGTAAGAAAAACTTGCATTTAAACAGCGCCTTTCGCGACCACCGGACGTCTCACAGCGCTTTACAGCCAATGAAGTACTTTTTTTTGGCAGTGCAGTCACTGTGGGAAACGCAGCAGCCAATTTGAGCACAGCAAGCTCCCACAAACAGCAATGTAATCTGTTTTTTAGTGATGCTGATTGAGGGATAAAATATTGGCCTAGGACACCGGAAATAGTGCCACGGGATCTTTTACGTCCACCTGAAGGAGCAGACGGGGTCTCGGTTTAATGTCTCATCTGAAAGACGGCACCTCCGCCAGTGTGGCACTCCCTCAGCACTGCACTGGAGGGTCAGCCTAGATTTATGTGCTTAAGTTCCTGGAGTGGGACTTGAACCCACAACCTCCTGACTCAGAGGCAACTGTGCTACCCACTGAGCCACAGCTTTTCTTGTTATAAATGCAATACAGCATTCCCCAGCTCAGAGTGTTCTACTGTAATTGTTTCTATATTATTATCGTACCTATGAGCTCAACCCATAAAATTGTAATATCATGATGCCATGGATTGGCAGAAGGAGCTTCCAACTGTGATTCCCCATAGAACTTAACATTATACAATCATAGAATTCTTACAGCACAGAAGGAGGCCATTCAGCCCATCGAGCCCATGCCAGTTCTCTGCAAGAGCACTTCAGCTAATCCCACTCCCTCGCCCTTTCCCCGTAGTCCTGCAAATTTTTCCCCCTTGGGTACTTATCCAATTCCCACGATTGATTCTGCCTCCACCACCCTGCATTCCAGATCCTAATCACTCGCTGGGTAAAAAAGTTTTCCCTCCTGTTGCCTTTGGTTCTTTTGTCAATCACATTAAATCTGTGTCCTCTGGTTCTCGACCCTTCCGCCAATGGGAACGGTTTCTCTCCATCTACTCTGTTTAGACCCCTCATGATTTTCAACACCTCTATCAAATCTCCTCTCAGCCTTCTCTGCTCTAAGGAGAACAACCCCAGCTTATCCAGTCTATCCACGTAACTGAAGTCCCTCATCCCTGGAATCATTCTCATAAATCTTTTTTGCACCCTCTCTAAAGCCTTCACATCCTTCCTAAAATGCGGTGCCCAGAATTGGACACAATACTCCAGTTGAGGTCGAACCAGTGTTTTATAAAGGTTCATCATAACTTCCTATGCCTCTATTTATGAAGCCCAGTATCCTGTATGCTTTTTTAATTGCTTTCTCAACCTGCCCTGCCACCTTCAACGATTTGTGCACATATACTCCCAGGTCTCTGTTCATGCACCCACTTTAGGATTGTACCCTTTAGTTTATATTGCCTCTCCTCGTTCTTTCTACCAAAATGTATCACTTCGCATTTTTCTGCATTAAATTTCATCATGTGTCCATACACGAAAGAAAAAAGACTTGCATTTCTATAGCGCCTTTCACGACCACCGGACGTCCCAAAGCGCTTTACAGCCAGTGAAGTACTTTTTGAAGTGTAGTCACTGTTGTAATGTAGGAAACGCGGCAGCCAGTTTGCGCACAGCAAGCTCCCACAAACAGCAATGTGATAATAGAAACATAGAAACATAGAAGATAGGAGCAGGAGTAGGCCATTCGGCCCCTCGAGCCTGCTCCGCCATTCAATGAGATCATGGCTGATTATCCAAACTCAGTACCCTGTCCCTGCCTTCTCCCCATATCCCTTGATCCCTTTAGCCTTAAGAAATATATCTAACTCCTTCTTGAATATATTTAATGAATTGGCCTCAACTGCCTTCTGTGGTAGAGAATTCCACAGGTTCACCACTCTCTGGGTGAAGAAATTCCTCCTCATCTCTGTCCTAAATGGCTTACCCCTTATCCTTAGACCTCTTATCCATAATGACCAGATAATCTGTTTTTTAGTGATGTTGATTGAGGGATAAATATTGGCCCAGGGCACCAGGGATAACTTCCCTGTTCTTCGAAATAGTGCCACAGGATCTTTTACATCTACTTGAGAGAGAGCAGACGGGACCTCAGTTTAACATCTCATCCGAAAGACGGCACCTCCGACAGTGCAGCACTCCCTCAGCACTGCACTGGAGTTTCAACCGAAATATTTGTACTCAAGTCTCTGGAGTGGAACTTGAACCCACAACCTTCCGACTTGGAGGCGAGGATGCTACCAACTGAGACACGGCTGACACATGACACGGCTGACATGCAATTTTATGTAAAAGAAAACTCAATAAAGATGCACGTTGGGGGGCTGATTTTCATCTTTGAAGTCTAAACCAGTTCTAAATAGTTTAGAAATGGTGCAAATCCCACCTACAAGGTCATGTGCAAATAGCAGTCATTTGCCAATCTGCTAATTTGCATAATTATTCACAGATTCAGATACATCGAAGGATGACATGAGTAGTAGATGGATAGAGGGACAGGGTGGAAAGAGCTACTTAAAGTGGAAGGAGGCTCATGTGGAGTATAGATACCGGCATAGACCAGTTGGGCCGAATGGACTGTTTCTGTGCTGTAGATTCTGTGCAATTCTATGTAAAAAACACTTTAAGACTCAACCAAGTGATGAAAGCATGAAGACTGCCGCTACTCGGGCCCGGCTTGTTGTTGAAAGTTGCTGCCACTGTGACGTTTCTCATTTCCATAATCCACCGCGAGCGAGGCTCACCTTGGCAACCAGCCCTAGCAATCACACAGCAACTAGGCCGAGGGAGGCCCTGCACTTCCCAGGAAAACCCCAGCAAATGTTAATGAGGATCAAGATCATAATATAAATGAGGAAACCACCTTTCAACTCACTTTTGACTCATTCATTCAAAAAAACAATCCAGCTCCGCAACTACAGTATCTCACTGTCTCTTAAGCCATTCCAGATGATTTTGCTTTCTCCACCTGGATGGTCATTGCACCTGTTCACCACTTTTTATGTGAAGCTGAGCTTCCTAAAGACAGTTTTACAATTACCCTGGGTTTGGGCAGAACCCGCGCCAAACTGGCCCCTGTGGTGCTCTCGTAGAATCATAGAATAGTACCTGTACTGATTCTGCCCTTGTGTAGTACTGTTGGAGGCTGATTCAAGAAACAGAGACCCAACCTTTCTGCAGCTCTCCATTTTTCGATTTGTTCTGCAGGAGGGCCATAATTAGTATAAGTTACTTGGTTCTTCTTTTGGAGTTTTTTCAAAAAAATAAATTTAAAAAAATCTGAGTTGAGGTAAATACAGATGATGATCCAAGCCAGATCATACATACATGCTCATGCCATGACACAATATTTCATCACAATGCAATCATGGTGATGTGGTGAACTGACTCAACAACAATAACTTGCATTTATATCAGCGCCTTTAATGTAGTAAGGCACTTACATGAGCGTTATCAAACAAAGTTGACTCAGTATATTTGGAAGGGCAAGGAGGGAAGTCACTGTTCTAGCAGCAGATCGTGAGACCCACAACAAAGTATGTCCCTTCTGCTGATGAAAGGTAGGTCAGGTGGTTCATATTTCCACAAGTGCAGCCAATGGCAGGAGAACTGCTTGTTGGCCATCAGTTGAAATCTTGAATTCTTTGGAGAAATAACAGAAAGAGTAGACAAGGGCAATGTAGTGGATTTGATATACATGGACTTTCAGAAGGCCTCGGATAAGCTGCCACATGAGACTCATGACAAAGTATGCCGTCAAGGGCCAAGTAGCAAAATGGATTGAAAGATAATAGGAAACAGAGGGTAGGCGTTAAGGGAAGTTTCTCAGACTGGCAGAAAATGGGAAGTGGTGTCCCGCAGGGATCTGTGCTGGGACCACTGATGTTCACCATATACATAAACAATTTAGACTTAGAAGTTGGAGGTATGGCGTCGAAACTTGAATAAGATACTACATTAGAGGGTATAGCTAATGTGGAGAACGGCACCAAAAAACAGGAAGACATAAACAGGCTTGCAGGGTAGGCGGATAAATGGCACGTTAATTTCAAGATAACAAAGTGTTGGGGTGGTTCATTTTGGTAGGAGAAAAAAAGGCCCCTTATTCCTTGGAAGATAAGAAGCTAAATAGGCTAGAGGAGCAAAGTGATCTTGGAATATGGATACATAAATTGCTAAAGTGGCAACGCAAGTTGATAAGGCCATAAAGAGGTCAAATAAAGTACTAGAGGAATATAATACATAAGCAGGAAGGTAATGTTCAATTTATATAGCACCTTGCTTAGACCACACTTGGAGTGCCATGTGCAGTTCTGGGCTCCATATTACAACATGCAAATTGAAGCGCTGGAAAAAGTGCAGAAAAGATTTACATGGATGATACCAACATTGAGAGGATGCAACTATCAGGAAAGATTGGGAAGGCTGAGGCTCTTTTCCCTGGAAAAGCGAAGACCAAGAGCAAACCTGATAGAGGGCTTTAAAATTACAAAAGTGTTTGATAGGGTGGATGTGGAGAAACACTTTCCACTTATGGGTGTCCAGAACAAGGGGGCATAAATATAAGGTAAGCCACTAAAAGATCAGACAAAGAATGTAGGAGGAATCACTTTATACAGAGAGTGATGCGAACGTGGAACTTACTGCCACATAGGGTAGGGTTGCCAACTCTTTTTGGATGCATTCTGGGAGATTTCATCACATGATCTTCTGCCCCCAACACCCCACCTCATTCTCCCGTCATTGGTCGCTCGACACATCCATCCTTGCGGCACACCCCCTTCCCACGCCAATTGGAAAGCGAACAGACTGTTACCTGATTGGATGATTCTCGGCTGTCGGTCAAACAGCTTTTTTCCCCCCCCCACTTCCAATATTTTTATAACTAATAAATGAAAGTGTTAAGAGAAAATTTAAAAAAACACACCATTTTTTTTAATGCCCTATAATTTTTCTCCTAGGATACTTGCAGTAGTGTCCGAGAACTAAATCTTTAATTCCTGGAAACTCTAGGGCAATCCAGGAGGGTTGGCAACCCTAACAAAGAATGGCTGAAGCAGATAGCACTGATGCATTTAAGAGGAGGCTTGAAGGATACATGAAGGGGAACGGAATAGAGGGATACAGGCACAGGGTAGGCAGAGGTACTTAAAGTGGAAGGAAGCCCGTGTGGAGTATAAACACTGGCATAGACCAGTTGGGCCGAATGGGCTGTTTCTATGCTGTAGACTCGATGCAATTCTATGTAAAAAACACTTTAAGACACAACCAAGTGATGAAGGCATGAGTTGCAGCCAAATTGACTGGGAATTCAATGGTTGGTTTAGGAGATCCAGAAGCTTTAGGTTATTACAAAACCAGACCTTTCAAGTCCTATTCATCTGCGGTAAGACTCCCTCGTTTTGGTTTAAAAATGTAACCCATTTTGATGTGTCTGGCTCTGAATAATAAGTACAGGTCCATATTTTTAAATCGCATTGCAATTCATTTCACTCCTTTTGATCGCACAGCTCACTTCTAATATTTTCCTGTTGTTGACAGCCCTGGAAAAGTTTAATGCGTTCTGTTTGATAAAAAATATATCAGTAAACTAATCTGTATATATATATTAAAACAAATCAAGTGATTGTTCAGAAACAAGCGTGGCGCCATTCAAATGAAAGTGAGTTGAAAAATTTGTGCTAGCTGAACACACAAAGCAATAAGACAGGCCATTGGCTTTGTTAGTACAACCGCTTTGTTCAAGCCCAGCAACAAGAAAGACTACTGGACCCAGTATCCTACACACAGGCCATAAACTACTGGATATGCGATAGTTACATAATTAAAACACACAGCAAGGGAGTGGTCAGCAACGATTGGAGGCCAGAGCTCCAGATCAGGGGCCGGAGGAGCAGACCGGACTGGTGGAGAAGTGGGGTGGGGGCTCGGAGCACCATTGGAGGGCCAGGAGGAGCACGGGGTGGGGGGGTCAGGAGGAGCAGGGTGGGGGAGAAGGAGCAGGGGACGGGGTTGGCGGCAGATGACATTGGGTGACCAGAGGAGCATAGGGGGCGGTGCTGGGGGGAGGCTTCGTGGAGGAATCGAAGGCCTGAGGGGGGTGGGGGGGGGTGGATTGGTGGTCTCGTGGGGGGGTTCTCTGATTGCGGGGGGAGGGGGGGTGGGTTAGGTAGGGACACTGGATCCAGGAGGTAAGTGTAAAGGCACTTTCCTCTTGGATTCAGCAGTCCTCGCCTTACTTTAGCTGGCAGGTTTCATGAGGCCTGCAAAACCGTAACAGCTAAAGTTAAATTCAAAATGGAGGTTAAATCAGAGGCTTCCAGCCTCATTATAATATTTAATGGCCGACCTGCCTCCTGGCTGCCTGCCCCCCACCCCCCTCCCGCCCCGTCCCTCCTCCGTAAAACCGGAAGTGGGCGGGTTGGAGGGGGGTTCTGGTCAGGATTCAGATTTTTAACACTTTAACTTCCCACATGACCTCAACCCACCTGTTTTTTGTGGTTAAAATTCCCCCCATTGTTGCTTATGCTTCTGTGTCAGGTTGATTGACTGAGTCTGGAGAGCTTTTCTTTCCCTATTTAATTGAGTTTGGGTGTTGATGTTGTTAGCAATCTTTGACAGAAATGCCATATGCATGGTTTTGAATCAGACTGTCCAATTTTTGAACGGTTTATATCTTAAAAATTTCCAGACTGCCCAAATACCAAGGGCTGGATTTTCTTAGCGGTGTCGGGATGGTGGCGGGATAGCTGGTTGCCGGGTTCCGGTCCCGCTCCCGGCTGCAGCCGCTCTGTCAAATGGATTGTCCCTTGATTGGCCTTGTTAGGCCCGCCCGGCCAATTAACAGGAAGCAGGTCTGGTGACGTCATTTGATGATGCGTCATCAGCCGGTTACCTTAAAGGGACCACGGCCACATTGAGTTTGACAGTTGTTCTGTCAGTGTTTTACAGCATTGAGGTGCTGCAAACACTGACAAGCACTGCACAAAGGTGGATGCTTACTCCCAGACTCTCCAATGACTCCCTCCATAAGGGAGTCACAGCACGCTGGGAGGTTCTCTTCCCTTCCAAGGGTGGAAGAGAGCTCCCAGGACACCAACGCAGCCTGGTTACACATTGTACAGGAGGGCAAAAGCAGGGATGCCATCAGGGGGTCCCTGGCTGCAGTGGTGCCAACCTTCAATGATCTCAGTGGATCACGAAACGTTACTGCAAAGCCACACTCAAATTCACCCTGCTGTGCCACTCAACACATTCCCATCGCTCTGCCTTCCACACCCATCTCCTGCACATCCTTACTCACACCAACTTACCTTGCACCTCCACCCATCCCTCTCTACCTACATTATCACTTCCCCATCTCACTAGCCACCCCTCACACTCACCCTCATCCTAGTGCAATCATACCAACTAACAACACACAAGGGTGGGCACTTGAGAGGTTTAGCCAATGTCCATGTGAAGTTTCTGGTAATGTGTTGCCATTCAGTGAAATCTATATTTTCAACATTACCCCTTATTGGACAGATCTGTGCACACCTTGAGAAGTGACTTAATGAGTTCCAGTGAATGTTGAGAAGTCCATTTTATCTCATTTATGTACTTTCTGATGGGGAGACAGTAACGCCACTAAGGTTTTCAATTAGTTTTCATTGTCAACAAAGCAAATCTCAGAACTCAAGCTGTTGTTGTTTCGTATGAAGGGAAAAGCTTATAATGGGATGTCTCGTTTGGCTCTCCATTCAATGGCCTCCTGAGATGCCGAGTGGAGAAATGAGGTGCCTCCCGCAACAGATCTCAGTGGGCAGGTTAATGTGATGTGTTCCATGGTCTGGGACTCATGGCCACAGTCGCACTCTGGGTCGTCCCTCATCTTCCACTTATGGAGCAGGTAACCGCATCGTCCGTGCCCCATGTGGATCGGGTTGAGCGCCGTCCACTGTCTTCGAGGGAGGTCGAAGCCAGGAACCTCTGCTGTTGGGTCAGTGACGAGGTGTTGTTTCTTTATATTGCGCGCGTCCCACGATTCCGTCCGTCCGTCCAAGCATGAAAGCATCAAACATGCCAACTCAAGCTGTAGTTCTGTCCTTAATCTGATTCTTGGCAAAAGATACAACTGCAGGTTTTCAGTGTCAATGCTGAACTTCCACAGTGTGCCACTTTTAGACAATTTCCCCCTTTATTCTTTGTGACGCAATTTCTCAGCAGCATCACAAAATAATGACATTCATTCATCATTGCAGGGTTGGCATGCCATCTAATTGAGTGACCCCCCCAAACTATGCCTATAGGAGCATTAAACATTGTAGGTGCTAATTGAACAACCCATGTAAACTCTTCATACTCACTACAAACCACTCATAAACGTTCAAAGCTGCTGAAAAACACTCAGAATAACTGCCTATTAATGCTCCAAGGTGCTTAACTGCTTTAAACCAATTACAGCTGTTTATAACCATTCATGAATATTCAGAAATAATTAAAGCTTGCTGAAGACTAGCTGGACCATAAATGAAAGGTTGGACTTATTCTGTTCATGGCTTTTAATGCAAAAAAACACACAAAAGTGATTGCAATCATTTACCACCTACGTATTGATACATGATTCTCCACTTTTAACACCTTAATTTACTGACAGTGTCGAGTTACATTACCCAATGGGATATTTGGTGTAGTCATAGAAATTAAAATGTTTAAAAATGAGATATTTGTCGTGAAGTGGTGCGCTGATAACAACCTGGCCCTTAACATCAAGAAAATCAAAGAAATCATTGTGGACTTCAGGAAGTCTAAAGGCGGAAGTCACACCCCCATCCACATCCATGGGGCTGTGGTGGAAAGGGTGGACAGCTTTAAGTTCCTTGGAGTCCACATCACGGAAGACCCCTCCTGGTCCCTCAATACCTCCTCTCTGGTGAAGAAGGCCCAGCAGCACCTATATTTCCTAAGGAGGCTGAAGGGATGTAACCTGTCACCCCTGATCCTCTCTAACTTTTACCGCTGCACAATAGAGAGCATCCTGACGAACTGTATCACAGTATGGTATGGCAGCTGTAGCTACTGCAGCGGGTAGTCAAAACTGCCCAACGCATTACCGGCACCCGGCTACCGACCATAGAGCACATATACCAGAAACGCTGTTTACGGAGGTCACGGACCATCATCAAAGACCCTACCCACCCCAGCCACAGTCTGTTCGCCCTCCTGCCATCTGGGAGACGCTACAGATGCATTCGCACCCGTACGACCAGATTTAGGAACAGCTTTTTTCCCAGGGCTGTCATCCTACTGAACTCCACAAATAAACTCTAAAGCCTGCACATCTGCCAATGCACTTTATTATGGTTATGTTTATGTTAATGTATTACAAGCCAAATGAATGTTGAATGTTTAAATGTCTTAATCTAAATGTACACTCTCGGGAGCCGCAAGCCTACATTTCGTTGTACTGCACTTGTGCACTAACAATGACAATAAAGTTGATTATGATTATGATTATGAAGAAAAATCACCTTTAGTTATTGTGGAAGTAACAGGTAGAAAAGTCAGTTGCAGATGTAAGACACATTTTAGGGAACATAAGTACTTTTTTAAAAAAGGAAGCAGAGACCCCATTCTCCACAGCTAGTGGGCTAATTTATGTAAAATAATAAATACAGATGGATACAAAGGACTTTTGGAAGTTGCTGAATGACTCAGAAGTGTGGAAAAGGCGGCCTGTAACAAAGATCTGTGAATGGGGACAAATGTGGAGAGGCAGCCCAATCAATTATTCTTTGTCACCAGAAAGTAAAAATGGTTTGAAGAATAAAATAGAGGATGTTTCCACCTAGGCCTCAGATATTGGTAAGTTTTTTTTTTACTTTATATGTCATCATACCATTTACCTTAATTATATTTCTATTCTCCTCTCGTGAAAGTACCAATTTATGCTGGGCTACAGCTATCCACAGTCACAAATACTCTTCTGATACTTTACCGAAGTGGCCTTTATTCATTCTCAACAGTGAGAAAGTAGGCTATTCAGCAATGGAAGTTGCACATCACGACCAACAATAATCCTTTCTCTCCCAAAAGCTCTGCAGTACTTGCCAGCACAGGTTGCTGCCACTGTGATTAGGAGCAAGATCTGTAATTAATCATTCCCCTCCTTAGCTCCAGGATACTGAAGACAATTTTAACATCCCCACATTCAGTGTGTGGACACTAAAAATTCCACTAGCCGAGAACACTTGGGGGAAAAATTGAGTTGCGCCCCCTTTGGGGCACTAATTTCGCCGGGGCGCTACTTTTAACACCCCGAAAATATTAGCACCCCCGCAGCCGAAATTCATCAGTAGCGCCCCAAGAGGGAAGCAGGGTGCCGCGGTACTGCAGGCCTTCCTCCCCTTCTTAAAGGGGAGGGGCCTATCGCAGCGCAACCTGGGGCCCAGCTGGGCCACCAGGGATTGGAGTGTCGGCAAAAGAGCCCGGCACTCAAGAGAAGTGCCGGGCTCACGGAGCACAGCCAGCACCCCGCCGGGGGGGGGCTGCAGAGGAGGCCGGGGACGGCAACAGGGTCAGGTGCTGGCAGGCGGCCAGCAACAAAAATGGCCGCCCAGCGCCTCACCTTTAATTAGCGCCGCCCCGGCCGCAGGTAGGCCCCTCTGACCCTGCCGGACATAGTGTAAGTCAGGGGGCGCTACCGAAGATTGCAGCTAGGGCGTGAGTGGGGCGCTGCGCATGGCAATGACGTCATTGCTGGCGGCGCAGTACCGTGTCGCACTAACGGTTACCGCTGCCGCTAACTTCCTGCTGAATTTCGCGGGAGGCGTTGGTGGTACCGCACCCGGGCGCTAGTTGCTTTGCGCCCCGTTAACGCCCTCTTAGGGTGCTAACGGGAGGTGCAAAGCAACCAAATTTTTCCCCCAAGATATCCAGTTAACATTCACTTGTGGATTCAACTGGCTTAACTAGCTGTAGAAAGCCACTTCACCTATGCAAGAGTTATTTTTTCTTCACTCTGCACAGGTTGCAAATATCATAAAATACCATCTGGTGTAGTTACAGGACAAAGTTTTCCAATGTCTCATTTAATAGTCAGTTTGTTAACCATAGGGTCATAGTGAAAACTCATTTCAGCTCCCTGGACAAATCAACTTGGAGCTTCAATTAGCCTAAAAGAGTTATTTCCATCAAAGGTGACTGTGCTCTAATGATGTGAGCAGGTCAAACTTCAACATCTGTTCACTGTTGGCTCAAAACAACAGTCTTTGAACCATTGATACCATTGATACTCAGCCAGTTAGTGATCAGACTTTTACCGTGTGCGTCCCAGCTGCAGAAACATAGAAACATAGAAAAATAGGAGCAGGAGTAGGCCATTCGGCCCTTCGAACCTGCTCCGCCATTCAACACGATCATGGCTGATCCTCTATCTCAATACCATATTCCCGCTCTCTCCCCATACTCCTTGATGCCTTTTGTGTCTAGAATGAACAAAAACACACAACATCCTAACCATTGATGTTTGAAATACACTGAAGGGATTTGTATATAAGAAAGTTAATAGGGGAAAAAAATTGAGTATTGCCCATTTTGGGGCGCTAATATCAGCCAGGCTCAAAGTTTAGTGCCCGGTGCTAATTATCGCAAAATTTGCCTCTATCGCCCCCTGGAGGTGATTTGAGCGCTAAATCAGGTGCTACACACCTCTCTTAAGGCGCTAATGTCGGGGAGCGAGGCGCTACCTCAGAACGCTACCGAAGCTCAGGCGATGCCAGTTACCATGGAAGCCATACAGACTGGCGCCATCCAGTAAAGGGGAGGGGCCATCTTGCTGGCCAGCCACACCCTGCTCATTGCAGCCTTGAATCTCGGCCTGGAGAGAGCTCTGAAGCATTTGTGTTGGAAGCACTAATGGATAGGCCCAGGGAAACATAGAAACATAGAAGATAGGAGCAGGAGTAGGCCATTCGGCCCCTCAAGCCTGTTTCGCCATTTAATGAGATCATGGCTGATCATCCAAATTCAGTATCCTGTCCCTGCTTTCTCCCCATATCCCTTGATCCCTTTAGCCTTAAGAAATATATCTAACTCCTTCTTGAGTTTTGTTTCATTTCCTGCTTTTTCTCTCAGTCCTGACGAAGGGTTTCGACCCGAAACGTTGACTCTGTTTCTCTCTCCACGGATGTTGCCTGGCAGGCTGAGTTTTTCCAGCATTTTCTGTTTTTATGAAAATCTCCACTCAGCTTTGGACCATTTAGGTATTTTGAGATGGTTCAAAGGCATGGAGTGGTTCTGTCTGATTTCATTTCTGTTTGAACAGAGCCGTTAATCGGTGCAAGGCTCCAAAACCCTCCCCAGGCACCTTCACCTAATGATTTGAATCATCTCTTGGAAATATCCTCTGTGTGTCATTCCATTCTATGCATATTTGTTGCTGCTGCAAACTCTCTACTTCCTCACACTTGTCTTTTTCCGGGATACCCAGTACAAAGCTCTGTATTCCAGGATCGCTCTTGCTACTACTGTACTCGGTTTGGAGAGTGCTACACAGTCCAGTGATAGCCAATAAATGCCTCTGCTAGATTATGGATGTCCTAGCCGTAGATCCATTCTGTGACTAGGATGAAATTACTTTCCATGTGAATGTACAATGGCAGAGGTTACAGTATTTGAGGGGGTTACTTTACAATGTTTAGCTGTATCCGTCTGTGTGGAGTTTGCACATTCTCCCCGTGTTTGCGTGGGTTTCCTCCGGGTGCTCCGGTTTCCTCCCACAGTCCAAAGATGTGCGGTTAGGTTGATTGGCTATGATAAATTGACCCTTAGTGTTAGGGGGATTAAATACGTGGGGATAGGGTGGGACATGTGTTGGTGTAGGGGTTACGGGGATCGGGTGGGATACGTGTCGGTGCAGGCTCGATGGGCCGAAATGGCCTCTATCTGCACTGTGGGGTTTCTGTGATTTCTGTCATAATATTTACCTTTGATCACCCGGTGAGCAGCTCAGAGGTCCTGGTGGATCCACTCCTAGGCCTGGCAAGATCTGTCATGCGCTGCTTTGGGATGTGTAAGATTTCCAGGGAGAATTTCTCAAAGTGTTTACCGATGTTCCAAGTAGATGCCTGGGTGATCATGGACAATGTTCACACGTCCACGCAGATTGGGTGACCGCTTTGCGGAACGCCTCCATTCAGTCCATAAGGGGGACCCCGAGCTTCCGGTCGCCTGTCGCTTTAATTCACCGCTCCACTCCCACTCAGACCTCACTGTCCTTGGCCTCTTGCATTGTTCCATGGAAGCTCAGCGTAAGCTCGAGGAACAGCACCTCATCTTTCGATTAGGCACTCTACAGCCTTCTGGACTGAACATAGAGTTCAACAATTTCAGATCATAACCTCGGCCCCTATCATATATATATTTTTTATCCACACCTTTTGTTTGTGTCTTTTCTTCTCTCCCACAGGGCAGCTGTCTTTCATTCTGCCAGCGCAATTTACACTTCATCTAGAGCCATCTTTTGTTTCTTAACCTGTCCCATTACCATCTCCTTTTGCCTTGAATATCTCTTAATGTCTCTTAACCTCTCCTGCCTTCTATCCTATCACAGACCTACCCTTTTGTTCTTTCATCCTCTCCCCCATTTCCCAGCCCCTGTACTTGCTTAAAAATCTGTTCCATTTCCTGCTTTTTTCCAGTTCTGACGAAAGGTCATCGACCTGAAACGTTAACTCTGTTTCTCTCTTCACAGATGCTGCCTGACCTGCTGAGTATTTCCAGCATTTTCTGTTTTTATACCACATGTCCACTGTTTTGCTTGAAGTCTTCCATGACCAGTGGGCACTGCAGAATATTGATTGTTTGATCGATACAAAGTACCATATACATGTGTTTTAATTTGAACAGGTCATCTGTTTTTTAATCAGCGATGACCTCCTCCTAGAGGGGCAGCTGTAGTTGTTCTGATGACATTGAGCTTCACTCAATGCCACCCTACAGGCCTGAACAACTTGCATCAAAAGGCAAGTCAAAAAGCATAGGTTAGCAACAAAACCCTAACTTAGTAACTCAGCATAGAAACATGGAAACATAGAAGATAGGAGCAGGAGTAGGCCATTCGGCCCCTCGAGCCTGCTCCGCCATTCAATGAGATCATGGCTGATCATCCAAGCTCAGTACCCTGTCCCTGCCTTCCCCCCATATCCCTTGATCCCTTTAGCCTTAAGAAATATATCTAACTCCTTCTTGAATATATTTAATGAATTGGCCTCAACTGCCTTCTGTGGTAGAGAATTCCACAGGTTCACCACTCTCTGGGTGAAGAAATTCCTCCTCATCTCTGTCCTAAATGGCATACCCCTTATCTTTAGACTGTGACCCCTGGTTCTGGACTCCCCCGCCATCGGGAACATCCTTCCTGCATCTAGTCTGTCTAATCCTGTTAGAATTTTATAAGTTTCAATGAGATCCCCTCTCATTCTTCTAAACTCCAGCGAGTATAAGCCCAATCGACCCAATCTCTCCTCATATGTCATTCCTGCCATCCCAGGTATCAGTCTGGTGAATCTTCACTGCACTCCCTCCATGGCAAGAACATCCTTCCTCAGATGAGGTTGGTGTACACATGCTTGGTGTTAGCCCTACCCACATGCTCTGAGGTGGCCAGTATGCTAAATTTTCATTTTATGGAGTGCTGTAACAAACTTGCCTTACCTTTAACATCTGTAAACTAGGTGTCCATGTACACAAATCGTTAAAAGCAGGTATGCAGGTAGAAGTAATCCAGAACCAAGAAGGCATAATCTTAGAATGAGAACTAGGCCATTTAGGAGTGAAATCAGGGAGCATTTTTTCACAAAGGGTAGTGGAAATCTGGAACCCACTCCTGAAAAGGATGTGAATGCTGGGTCAATTGAAATTTTCAAGGCTGAGATTGATACATTTTTGTTGGGTAAGGGTATCAAGGGATATGGAACAAAGGTAGGTAAATGGAGTTGAGATATGCATCAGCCACAATCTAATTGAATGGAGGAACAAACTCGAGGGGCTGAATGGGCCACTCATGTTCCTATAATTCACAATGCAAAATTAAAGTTAGCTGTATTAACACCAAAAGCACATTAAACAACCAGAAAGCAATTATCCAATGAGCACCAACTGCACCATAGATAGGGTGGTTCTATACATAGATAGAGCTAATTTACAGAACAAATGGGAAACTGTTCAATCTCCGTCGCCTCCAGTCCAGATCCAAGGTTATCCCATCTTCTGTCATTGAATTACAGTATGCAGACGACGCTTGCGTCTGCGCTCACTCAGAGGTCGAACTCCAAACCATCGCCAACACCTTCACCGAAGCGTACGAGAGCATGGGCCTTACACTAAACATCCATAAGACAAAGGTCCTCTACCAACCTGCCCCCGCCACACAGCACTGTCCCCCGATTATCAAAATCCACGACAAGGCCTTGGACAATGTGGACCACTTTCCATACCTCGGGAGCCTACTGACAACAAGGGCAGATGTCGATGACGAAGTCCAACACCGCCTTCAGTGTGCCAGTGCAGTCTTCGGTCGCCTGAGGAAGAGAGTGTTTGAAGACCAGAACCTCAAACCCGGCATTAAGCTCATGGTCTACAGAGCAGCAGTGATACCCGCCCTGCTCAGAGACACGGACCATGTACAGCAGGCACCTCAAAGCACTGGAGAGGTACCACCAACACTGCCTCCGCAATAGGCGCACCAACGTCAGTGTTCTCGCTCAAGCCAACATCCCCAGCATCAAAGCTTTGACCACGCTCGATCAGCTCCGACGGATGGGTCACATCATCCACATGCCCGATACGAGACTCCCAAAACAAGCGCTCTACTCGGAGCTCCGCCACGGCAAGAGAGCCCCAGGTGGGCTGAGGAAACACTTCAAGGACATCCCCAAAGCCCCCTTGAAAAAGTGCAACATCCCCACTGACACCTGGGAATCCCTGGCCCAAGACCGCACAAAGTGGAGGAGAAGCATCTGGGAAGGCGCCAAACACCTCGAGTATCTTCGCCGGGAGCAAGCAGAAGGCAAGCGCAAACAGCGGAAGGAGCGCACGTCAACACAAGCACCCCACCCACCTGCCCCTTCAACCACCATCTGCCCCACCTGTGACAGAGACTGTGCAGTCACCTGAGAACTCATTTGTAATGTGGAAGCAAGTCATCCTCGGTTCCGAGAGACTGCCTAAGAAGAAGAAGACAAAGCAATTTGCCAATTCCCAGGGAACATAATGGAAGTTTCTCATTGTTTGAAGTAAAATATTGCAGTTGCTAAGAATTCTTTTTATCCGTGTATTTTGAATTCAAGGAATGATGAATCATGTTTGAAATAATTGCAGAAGTCAGCTAGTGCACCGTAAAGTTTCCATGTAGATGTGGAGCTGGTCAGTATAATAATGAGCCGTCTTTGTCGGAGGAATGTGGTAACAATTCAGATTTGCAAGGTCAAGCTCTTTCATGAAACTAGATCATGTATATAACCATAAAGGGAATCCACACTTTGATATCAGGTCATTGTAATTCTTCCTGACCCTTTTCAGGTAGGCTATTCTTCCCTAAGTACCATATCTTGTGTCTCAGGCTATGAACACAGCTGCACATATAAAATCTGCATTCAAAACATAATATCGTACAGTCAACCAAAACCATTTTCTCTACAAGATTTCACATTTCAATAAATAAATGATAACTGCCCCTCTTGTGTTATACATTATTCATGTCTTAAACAGGGGGAGGAGGGAGGGGGGAGGGGGAGGCGGGGAGGGGGGAGGGGGAGGCGGGGAGGGAGGGGGAGGGGGGGAGGAAGGGGAGGGGGAGGGGAAAGGGGAGGGGGAGGAAGGGGAGGGGGAGGGGAAAGGGGAGGGGGAGGAAGGGGAGGGGGATGGGGGAGGAAGGGGAGGGGAAGGGGGGGGAGAGCAGGGGGAGGCCCCGCCCCCCGATCTCCCGCCCCCCGATGTCCCGCCCCCGATCTCCCGATGTCCCGCCCCCTGATCTCCCGATGACCCGCCCCGCAATCTCCCGATGTGCCGCCCCCCGATCTCCCGTCCCCCGGATCTCCCGGTGTCCCGCCCCCGCGATCTCCCGATGTCCCTGCCCGAGCCGGCTTCAAGACCAGAGAGACGCTGCCGCGCAACCTACCGCGTGAGGCTCGGCCGGACTCAAGTCGTGCTCCGGGCAGAAGATGACGTGGACGCTGACTCCCGCCCCGCCCACCTTTACTAAGATGGCGGCGGTGGCAACGCTTAGCTCAGGCCCGCCCCCTCCAGCCTTCACAAAGATGGTGGCGATCGCTGGCCTTTTGTTGATCGCGACGGGAGGCGCCTAGCTCGGGTGTGGCTGGTCAACAGATGCCCAGGCTTTGAGGCCTGGAAAAACGGTGAAAGGTAGGAAAATTATAGAGGTTAGACAAAAGATTTACAAATTAATTAACTTTTTTAAAAAACAATTTGTCTTTTAAAAGCAACTTTTTTTTTGCTGGAAATGTAGATTTGAAAAGAAACACGCAGAAAGCGGGAAAAAGAAAGGAAAAGTTTGGAATCAAGATGGCGGCGACTCATCTCGGTTCAGAACGATAAGGCCCGCCCACACACGCACCGATTGGTGGACTGTCAGGTCACCGAAGCGTAGGATTGGTCAATCGTCCCGTCACTCGACCGTAGGAGGGCCCGGCCGCACGTGCCAGGAACCCGCCGTACGATTGGTCGACCTCGATGTCACTCGATGCTAATGAGCGGATAATGAGCGGAATGTTGAACGTTTTTTGGATACCGCGGGCGCAATTTTTGTCCGGCCGAAACGTAAATATGCTTAGGACGGTTCTGGAATCGTCAGCTTTCTTTCGACGTAACGCACGTGTAGGTACGCTCTATAACTTTTGCATTAATTCAAGACAGACAGACAGACGGAATGACAGACAGAAGTATCCTTTTATATATATAGATTCAGTTGGAGCTTTGGATTTATACTGCACTTACTGTTCATTAATCCAGGCAAATTTTTTGGACATTCGAGTTCCAGGAGTCTTAATTTATCAACCCACTAAATGTATTGATCTTGTAATGCATTGCTGTTATAATTTGCCTCTGCTTCCATTAACATATACAAGATATCAATGAGGGGACACTGTCACCTCACTCCACCCAGAAGTTTCATCCCAGGAGAGCTTCTTAGGACTACATAGACACCCATAATTTTCATAATTTAAGGAAAATCTTGAGGCATCACCATGCCTGGTAAACGGTCCTCCTCCAGTATTATGTGCTGATCTTGCTGAGTGTTCCAGCTCAAGCTCTGGTAAATGTTAGCCAATTGTTTTGGTTAGTGACCATTATACAGGAAACTCTCGATTTACCGGCACCTAAATAACCGGAAATCTCTGTTAACCAGCAAAATTCAGGAGTAGGTTCAGGTAAGTTTTACTTCATATTAGTGGCAGTTCCTGGATCTGTGGCTGTGTAATTGGGGCTCCTACACTTGTTGCTAAGCAACGGGGACGCTTGGTCTGTGGCCGGAGTTCCTGCACATGTTGCTAAGCAACAGGGAAACCTGGATTTGTTGCTGTGTACGGAGCTCTCGTACCTTTTAATGATAACTCTCTGTAATCCGGACTTTTTGATAAATCAGCACCACGCCGGTCCCGTCGGTGCCGGATAATAAAAAGTTTCCTGTAGTCCTTTGCTTGTTAGGCCAGATTCACCAAATTTTTCTCCACAGTGGCACAAGATAAGATGCCACTGCTAAAGAGGTGGGTTATTGTCCAGGCTATTGGAAAATTGTGGAAGATGTGACAAAAAATGAGGATTTTCCTTAATTTCTTGTGGAGATAATGTGGGCTACTGTAGATATTGTTTATTGGTGCTAAATCAAATATTTGTTAAATTGTTTTAAAATGATTTACAATAATTTCCCCCTCCCATCTGAGTTCTCATAGCCACTCTTCTTCCCCTGTTTATGCTAGCACTGTCCTCCCCATTACGCAAGGTCCACTTGGTACTTTGCTTCCCTCCCACTCACATTTCATGCTGGCACTCGTTTCCCCCCCACCCTCAGCTGACAATAACACTCTTTTCACAACACGCCTAGTTCATGTTGTATTTTTCTTCCCCATTCATGCTGGCAGTCCTCTTTCCCCTCTCGCCGGTTGATGCTGACACTAATCTCCCAATTTCCTTGCTCCAGTTTATGACACAGTCTTTCCTCATTTGCTTCTCGCTGTCCCTTCTGACCCCTAAATGATGCTACCACTGCTCCAAGAGCAGGTATACATGCTTTAGGAGTGTTGGGGTGAGACAAGATCTCAGAAATATCACAATATCAGGAATTTCCAGCTGAAGTGTGCAGTAGTCTTTTATACCCCAGAGCGTAATACCATTAGGTGGGAGCGGCAGTGAAGGCACAAATAAGAGGGTAGAGCAGAATGATTTTTGTGGGGCAACGTGGCTTTGTAGATTCCATAATAAAAACATGGCTGCAATTTGTCAGCAGCACAGATTACTGGACAGGAGAATATGAATCCAAAGTTGAGTTGATGTAATGTATTTATTCAGGGAAAATCATCTTGAATGTGTACAAAATCTAAAGTCCAGACAGCAGACTTCTCCATGAACACCGCTAATCACAAAAAGAAAGACTTGCATTTCTATAGCGCCTTTCATGACCACCAGACATCTCACAGCGCTTTACAGCCAATGAAGTACTTTTGAAGTGGAGTCGCTGTTGCAATGTAGGAAAACAAGGCACATTGCAGGCGAGATGGAAACAGAGTAGGTTGTACATCTTACACTCAGCTTCCTCCATGGAGGAGGACAGTATTGTAGGTCTATGGTTGGCTAACATTAATACATTTATGGAGTGGTATGGCAGCAATATTCGTATACCCATCTGGTGCAGTCTTCTACTTCTGTCACGTATATCACAGTAGAAATGGAAGCTGATTCCATAATAATTTTAAAAGGGAGTTGGACAAGTACTTGACAATGAGGAGCTTACAGGGTTACGGACAAAAAGCGGGGATGTGGGACTAAATACGACTGCTCTTTCAAAGAGCCAGTACAGGCACGACAGGCCGAATGGTCTCCTTCTGTGCTGTAGGTTTCTATGATTCCATGAAACCTGACAGAATTAATTAAATTATAGCTGGCCGATTAATATTGGGCTATGGAATGTTCACTGCAGGTTTCATTGGTGAATTTAGACTGTCCTGGAACTGAAATTCATAGCTATTCGCTGCCTGTTTTTTCCAAGCTAACACGTGGGTAATATGCCTGAAGAATTTTGACTGTTAATAGAGCCCAAGTGAATGGTGGCAACTCACGACACTTGCAGCCTTTTCCTTATGGCTGTTTCACCTCCAACCATACTTCTGTAGCAGTGAATTTTCAGTGACACTCTATGGCTTCTAGTTAATTGCATTAGTCAAGTGAGTGATGATCAAATTAGGTGTAGCGAGTGCCTTCTGAGAAGGTTAATATCCACCCAGGGAAATGATCTTTAACTGCTATATGTTCAGGACATGCTGAATAATGGATAACATTTACATCTGAGCCTAGACATGAATCTATGAAATATTATTGTATGAACGTTTAATACAGAGTCATATCCTGCATTCACAGGGCACTTAATGTGTTCCTTTCAATTCTCCTGTGTCCTATTTTAACAGTGTTTACCCATTTATTTTAAATAGATAGTCTGGTGCCTGGAGCAGAGTTGTGATGTTACCATGGTCCCATTCTTAGCAGGAAGTGGGGGACAGCAAGAAAGTGGGTATGGGGGTGGGGGTGGGGGGCGGAGGGGGTGGGAAACTAGTTGGGTAGATGAGCAGGGAGAGGAGCATAATCGGGGCGAGGAGTACAGAATTTCAAGATTAAAGTCACTCACTGGACACTGAGGGAAGTAGTGACCTAGTTGTTTAGTAGTGCTGGAGATGCAACAAACTGTGATACCAGCTGTTCTAGGAGAAAATGTTTTTCTCTGGATCTTTTTTCCGATCTGAAGGTTGTATCTAGGAGAAAATATTTCCCTCCAATCAGGAAAAAATTGTGCTGTGTCCTAAAAGGCTAGAGTGTTTTTATTGACACAGTAAAAAGAGAGGTTGGGGCCATGGTCGGCCTCACCACCAGATTTTGCCTCGTTCTCTGCCCCATTTTGGGTGGGGTTGCAGAGAAGAATGCAGCTTGTAGTCTAGTCTGATGTGCACAGAATGACACTGGTAGATCCTGGATGTCTGCTACTTAGTTGAGCTTCTTGCTTCCTGCAAGGCTCAGGTATACGTTGCTGGCTGGAGAATGAAAGATAACTCAAGGCCAATGCGTAGAAGGAGGAGTAATACCAACACTTCTTGGTGCCATGGCTAACATATATTGGCTGACTTTTTGGATAAGGTTTTTGGAATTATTTATTTTTTAAACCATTTATGCCATAAATATTTTTAGTTGTATGGAATGGGCTTTGTGGACACTTGGCACTTCTGGCTGAAGATAGTTGCAAATGCTCAGCCTTGTCTTTTGCACTTACATGCTGGGCTCTGCCATCATTGAGGATGGGGATATAGTCATAGAGCCTCCTTCTCCCATTAGTTGTTTAATTGTCCACCACCATTCATGAATGGATGTGGCAGGACTGCAGAGCTTTAATCTGATCCATTGATTGTGGGATCGCTTAGCTCTGTCTATAGCATGCTGCTTCTGCTGTTTAGCATGCATGTTGTCCTGTGCTGCAGCTTCCCCAGGTTGGCACCTCATTTTTAGGTACGCCTGGTGCTGCTCCTGGCATGCTCTTCTACACTCCTTATTGAACCAGGGTTGGTCCCCTGGCTTGATGGTAATGGTAGAATGAGGGATATGCCAGGCAATGAGATTGCAGATTGTGGTGGAATACAATTCTGCTGCTGATGGCCCACAGCGCCTCATGGATGCCCATTTTTGAGCAGCTAGATCTGTTCTGAATCTATCCCATTCAGCACGGTGGTAGTGCCACACAACACGATGGAGGGTGTCCTCAGTGTGAAGACGGAACTTTGTCGCCACAAGGACTGTGCGGTGGTCACTGCTGCCAATGCTGTCATAGACAGGTAGATTGATGAGGACGCGGTCAAGTAGGTTTTTCCCTTGTGTTGGTTCTCTCCCCACCTGCCGCAGGCCCAGTCTGGCAGCTAATGTCCTTCAGGACTCGGCCAGTATTGGTGCTACTGAGCCACTCTTGGTGATGGACATTGAGTCCCCCACCAGAGTACATTCTGTGCCCTTGCTACCCTCAGTGCTTCTTCCAAGTGGTGTTTAACATGGAGGAGTACTGATTCATCAGCTGAGGGAGGGCAATAGGTAGTACTCAGCAGGGGGTTTCCTTGTCCATGCTTGACCTGAAGCCATGAGACTTCATGGGGTCTGGAGTCAATGTTGAGGACTCCCAGGGCCACACCCTCCCGACTGAACACCACTGTGCCACCACTTCTGGTGGGTCTGCCCTACCAGTGGGACAGGACATAGCCAGGGATGGTAATGGAGGAGTCTGGGACATTGGCTGAAAGGTATAATTCTGTGAGTATGACTATGTCAGGCTGTTGCTTGACTAGTCTGTGGGACAGTTCTCCCAATTTTGGCACAAGTCCCCAGATGTTAGTGAGGAGGACTTTGCAAAGTCGACTGGGCTGGGTGTGCCTTTGTTGTGTCCGAAGTTGGTGCTGAGGTCGATGCCGGGTGGTGTGTCAGGTTTTATTCTTCTTGTTTTTTGTAACGGTTTGTTAAAACTGAGTGGCTCGCTGGGCAATTTCAGAGGGCAGTTAAGAGTCAACCACATTGCTGTGGGTCTGGAGTCACATGTAGGCCAGACCAGGTAAGGACGGCAGATTTCCTTCCCTAAAGGACATTAGTGAACCAGATGGGTTTTTATGACAATCTGATAGTTTCATGGTCACCATTACTGATACTAGCTTTTTATTCCCGATTTATTTAACTCAATTTAAATTCCCCAGCTGCCGTGGTGGGATTGGGATCATTTAGCCAAGTGAGTGAAGATGGACCAATGATTCACCGACTACCCATTCACCTTGAGCTATCAGTTGATCATAGGTCCACTTATTACTTTGTTGCCTTTATTGTCCATGTATTGATCAGTGCAATATTTGTGATGCGACTAATATCAATTTTTTTGCTAGCTGTGTGGCCCTTCAGTACAAACTTAATTCCTGAACCTCCTCGCAATACTATAAAACATGTAAGCTTGTCTTTCGACACCTTCTTTCCTCCTTAAACCTTATACTATATTTGCATTTCGCTCTTTGCCCCGAGCAACACAATGTCCTCCTACCTCTTAATCAGCAAAAACCTTTTGCAAATCTCTCTTCAGCAAAGTGTGAGCCCCTTCCCCCTCCAAATAGGTTTGAATAAGTCTAATCATTTTTGTTTTGTGGTAACAATTGGCTCCCTATCTGGCTATGTGCAGACCATCCTTCCCTTACCACTGGCGCGCCCCTATCCATCTTCAGCAGGTTTCATTTACAGCGCAGGATTTTGTTGCCCTCTCTCATGCTACATTTAATAAGATCTTTGAATGCTTGCCAGACTAATTGGTGGTTCTGTAGATGTCATATAATTTTTTGACAGTTTTACATTTGCAGTGATTTCTGTGTTCCCTTTCAGCCATTCGAAGATGGATGACCTTTGGTTAACTTACTGACTAAATCAACAATTTTCATATGACTTGAGGCGTACAGGATTGATGAGTTACAGTTAAAACCAGTAGAAATCCAAAATCGCATAACGATAAATTTTCTGGTAAGTTTCAAAATTTGTTTGTAGACACAATATTCTATCTATATAAATTTAAAGTGTCTGTCAAAGTGTCATTTTTTTTTTAAAAAGCAAAGGCTAATTAAAGGTCAATATTATATAAAATATCAACCAATCTTAATTGAGCATTCTTGCAGTATACAAGAGAAAGGAAGCCCGTTATTAGCCTTTAATAGATCTCAGAATGTACCTATCAGTACCTATTGGAATGTGAATATTTACCTTGTGGGTTAAGGGACAGACTAGGTTAGTACAGCTCTACCTTAGCTGCAGAATAACACATTGGATTAGATCTTGACTTTGTGCGATAGAGTAAAATGGGCGATAGAGTAAAATGGTAAAAAAATCCATCACATTTTTAAAATGAATTAAAATTACATTAAATTAAATATTTTAAACAAAAATTTAATTTTTTTGAAAAAAGTAATTAAAGTTTTTTACGGGGCTAAAAATAAACTTACATTTTCAAAAAATATTTTAAAATTATAAATGAGTGAAATTAAAAAAAAAAACCTTTTAAAACTCTTATGCTGGTAAAAGCAGGCCGTACGCCTGCTTTTACCAGGCGTAAGATTTTTAAGTGATTTCTGTGGGCGGAGGTTCTGCAGAAAGCGGAACTCTCCCCCCGCAGAGGCCCTTCTCCAGGGCAGGTGTCCGATCTGTCAAGAGCATTCTTGACATCTCGGAAATGCTGGTTTTCAGCGCATGCACTTCGCATGCACAGCATAGAAACCTCACAAAAACAAGCGACACAGAACTCCATTTATCGTGATCACTGTAACCCAGAGACTGAGCTCCGTCTCTCACAATCTCTGTAACCCAGAGACAATGAGCTTTGTTCCTTAGTTCCAGGTTCCTCAACAAGTTCCAAAAAATAACAAAACAATCAAATATTTTACACTGTGAAACAGAGATAACGGGGTCGATTTTCCAGAAGCTGTCGGGAAGAAGGCGGGACTTCAACTTTCGGGTTTTTGACCCGCCCACATCGATGTCCGGCCAATCCACGCAATTTCCCCTTGATTGACCTTGTTGAGCCTGCCCAGCAGGCTCAGCAGGCCAATTAAGGGCCACCCGGCAACAGGTGACGTCACAGACTGCAATTTCATCTGTCAAGAGTTCTTGACAGATGAAATATCAGTGTTTCACAGCTGTTTGAAGCTGTCAAACACTGACGGTCTGAGTTCTAAGATGAGTCCTTCTGCACAGACTCAGTTAGAAATCTCAGCAGCACTCAAAGCTGAAGGCTGTCACTTTTCACAGATCGCAGCCATTCAGCTTTAAGTGCCGGCTGAGTGATGGGCTCCCGACGCCTACAGGAAGAAAGGCTGTTAAGGTAAGTACAGGTAAGTAAAAGTTCTTTACACACTTTAGACACACCAAACACACTTACCTTTGCACTCATGCACCCATCACTCACCTGAGCGCCGACATCGCAACCCCTCCAACCCCTTCAACCCGACGGCCCGCCTGCTCTAACCTGGCGTGGTTTGGAGCCGTCGGGAAAACCACACGAAACCCCTCAAAATAGGGATTAGGCTAAAAACTGTCTGTTAACTACCTGTTAACAAGCAGTTAATTGGCACTAATTCCTTCCCGCCTGGTTTCGGCGGGTCCCAGTGCGGGGTACCCGCCGCCCCTGAAACTTGTGTGGGGCGGGGTTTTGGGCGGGATGGTGTCGGGACCCCCCAATTCGGGATTTTCCCCCCCCCACACGCCTGAAACCCCGCCTGACGGCTGCAGGAAAATCAACCCCAACAAGTTCACTGTGAAGCATCCAGCAGCTTGACTCCAATATAATCCAAGTAACACAAATCCTGAATAACATCCAGACCACAACAGAATGACAGACATGTTTTATACAAATATTTAAAAAAAACTTTAATTCTTTTACTTTATAAAAGAAATTACTTCCACCAATTTTTTTCAAGCAAATTGTTTTTGGGGGGAAATTTGTTACTTTCATTCAGTAACCGGTGAGAGAACCTAATTAGAGAAACTGGTAGTGGCCTCTGCGGGGAGAGAGTTCCGCTTTCTGCCTTTGTTTAATGCTTAATTGGCCATTGTCTTTTTACCTGCCTGTATGCAGACAATTGTGGTAATCAAAAAGTTTACTCAGATGACAACAGTCAAGATGTGATGTAATTGTCCTTTCAGGCTTCTAAGAGCCATATGGGCTCGATTTTCATTGGGCCGTTCAGGCGGGATTGGAGGCATGTGGGGGGTTAAAATCACAAAATCGGGGGGCACGAACCCATCCCACCCCCAACCCGCCTCCATGCCAGTTTCAAAGGAGGCAGATACCCGACCTGTGCTGGGAGCCACCTCCCCGAGGTGGGAAGGGGATTAGTGCCAATTAACTGCCTGTTAACAGGTAGTTAACAGGCAGTTTTTAGCCTAATCCCTATTTTTATTCCTGAAGTGTGGGATTCCCGATCGCTCCAAGTTAGCGAGGCGGAAAGTCAGGCTGAAGGGCTTGGAGGGTTCCAGATGTCCGGTGTTCAGGTGAGTGATGGGTGCATGAGTGCAGAGGTAAGTGTGTTTAGTGTGTGTAAAGTGTTTAAATAAGTTTTACTTACCTTTGCAGCCTTCCTTCCTTCCTTCCTTACCTCCAGCCTGTGGAATTCCCTGCCACAGAGGGCTGTGAAGGCTAATTCAATAAATATTTTCAAGAGAGAATTGGATATATTTCTGAAGGCTAAGGGGATTAAGGGTTACGGAGAAAAGGCGGGGACGGGGTACTGAACTGGTAAGATCAGCTATGATCTCAGACGAAGATCAGCCATGATCTCATTGAATGGCGGAGCAGGCTCGAAGGGCCGAATGGCCTACTCCTGTTCCTATCTCTATGTTTCTATGTTTCTATGTCTCAGGAGTCCCTCATCTCACCGGCACAGAAAGCAGAATGGCCGCGAGCTGTCAAAAGTTGCAGCATTCAGCTTTCTGTTCTGGAGAGATCTCTAAATCAGCCTGAGAGGAAGGAATTAACTTAGTGTACAGATTTTCAGTGTTTGACAGCTTCAAAGAGCTGTCAAGTGCTGATATTTCATCTGTCAAAAGCTATTGACAGATGAAATGTCAATCTGTGACTTCAGCTGTTGCCGGGTGGCCCTTAATTGGCCTGCTGAGCCCGCTGGGCGTGCTCAACAAGGTCAATCAGGGGAAAATCGCGTGGGTTGGCCACAACTCGATGGAGGCGGGACTACAACCCCGAAAGTTGCAGTCACGCCCCCTACACACCTCCAGTATCAAAATCCAGCCCTATGAGCACCATGGACTGCCATACAATGAAGGCAACCTGATTGCTTCCCAGATAATGGCATATGACATGCATAATGATGTCTCTGCAGTCAGATACTACCTGAATATTAACTGAGTGTAAACCTGTTGTGTATGTACCTTTAAGAGAATAACTGGTCTCAGACTGCAGTACCGGCAGTGACCACCCCTGTATAAAAGGCGCTAGAGAGCCTCTGTTGGTTAGTTTCGTTATGGCCTTTCACCAGTAAAGATCTATTTGTTTTCTCTCCTGCTAGTCCGTGTCTCAATCATTCACGGACTTAACACTGGCGACGAGTAAGAAACGTACTTACCTGCAACTCGGCAGCAGCTCCGACGACGTGTTGAAGGTCGGAGCCAGAAGAAAAAAAAAAAAAAAATAGGCCATTGAAACTCGAGAAACGGGCATCGACCGTCAATCATCGGGTTCAAGGCTTTGCAGGAGAAACTGTCCAGAGCCAGGCTGGGTTCCTCGGTCCGTGGTTTCCCAGCTAATCGGGCTGGTGGCAGGTAGTGCTCTGATCCTTCCTGGGCTGCGGTGGGCTGAAGCTCGATCGGGTGGCCTTTCAACGGGGCCGGGCAGCGAGTCGGGAAGCAAGGAAAGAGAGAGAGAGGGTGGAGCACACAGGGCGCGGCCGGTGTTTCGAAGCTGGGCAGCGTTCGGACCTCAGAAGAGGGAGGGAAGTGTCCCAGAGGGTCCGCTCCATGACGGGAAAATAATAAAAGAAAAAGAATACGCGCAAGAAACCGTGGAAAGCAGCGCTAACAACAGCGGGGAAGAAGACAAAGCGCGGGAGGCGCCATTTTGTTAAATCGGGGAAGAAGGCAAAGCGCGGGAGGCGCCATTTTAGATTTGCAAGATGCCGAAGACTGGCTGTATCACTGCTTTTGATAATACATTAGAGGACTGGACCATGTATGTGGAAAGAGTCGAGGTATATTTCGAGGCAAATGAAATAGCGGAGGGGAAAAAGGCATCAATATTGCTAAACTTAATGGGCGCTAGAATGTACGGCCTATTGCGGGATCTGATTACTCCAGCCAAACCGAAGGCGAAGAGTTTTAACGAAATTGTTGCTGTTCTACAGGAGCACTTAAACCCTGCACCGCTGTTGATAGCAGAAAGATTTAAGTTCCACAGGAGAACTCAGCGCAAAGATGAGAGCAATGCTGAGTATCTTACGGAACTACGCAAGCTATCAAAGCACTGCCAGTTCGGAGCAGGACTGGCAGATACCCTACGGGACAAATTTGTCTGTGGACTCCTGAGTGAAGGAACACAGAAGAAGCTACTCTCAGAGAAAGAGCTGACGCTAGATAAGGCTTTCAGCGTGGCAGTATCGTATGAAGCAGCAGCCAGGGGAGCTGCAGAAATGTAACAAAAACCACAGGAATACGGCACCCACGAAATGACACGGGGATTTGCAAAATGTTATCGCTACGGCAGAACTAACCATGACCAGAAGGACTGCTGGTCCAAAGACAAAATATGCAGACAATGCGGGAAGATTGGACACATTGCACGAGTTTGTAGGTCTGGGAAGAAGACCAGCGACAACAAAAAGGCTACTAAGGAACCGTACAAGAAAGTACAAAAGATGACGGACAGTAGTTCCGAAGACCAGATGAGCGATAGTGAATCCGAGAACAGGAGGTTAAGCTGTCTCAAACTTCACAATGTAATCGCAAAAGAGGATCACCGAACCATTTGGGTCACCCTCACGATAGCAGGGTCCCAAGTTAAAATGGAATTGGATACAGGATCAGCGCTAACCGTCATGAATCGACGAGACTATGAGCGGCTATTTTCACACATACCCTTGAGAGAGACATCCATCGTCTTGACAACGTATACGGGGCAAAAAGTATACCCCAGAGGAAAAATAAGGGTGCCTGTCGAATACAATGGCAAGAAAATACGGAAATTGTATCTCTACATACTGCCAAATGGTGGACCACCGTTATTGGGACGGGAATGGATCAGGAAGATAAACTTAGATTGGCATTCCATTCATGCAATGACGGTGGACGGTAAAAAAGATGAAGACGTCACTCCTGGACGATTGTCAACAATCTTAGCTAACGCCAAAGAGGTATTTCAACAAGAACTGGGCACGCTTAAAGGCGTAACTGCCTCGATAAAAGTAGAAGAGAATGCAGTTCCCAAGTTTTTCAAAGCGAGACTGGTACCATATGCAATTCGTCCAGCCGTCGAGGCAGAGCTGGAGAATCTGGAGAAGGCGGGCGTGTTGTCTAAGGTCGACTGGAGCGAGTGGGCGACACCCATCGTTCCTGTCATGAAGAAAACGTTAAGCAATAAGTCTGGAGAGCCAAGGAAGATTCGCATCTGTGGGGATTTCAAGGTGACGGTGAACCCTGTCCTTCACACAGTACAATATCCTCTTCCAAGGATAGAAGACATCTTCGCCTCACTGTCTGGAGGGAAGCATTTTACAAAAATTGACCTAGCACAAGCATATTTGCAGATGGAGGTTGAAGAGTCCTCTAGGAAGTATCTCACGATAAACACTCACAAAGGTCTTTACCAGTATCATCGATTGGTATTCGGAGTAGCATCGGCTCCGGCGATATGGCAAAGAGCGATGGAGCAAGTCCTGCAAGGGATTCCGGGGACTCAGTGTTACTTGGACGACATCCTTGTAACAGGTGAAGATGACAGTGAACACCTTAACAACCTAGAACAGGTGCTCACTAGACTACGGGAACATGGGCTGCGAGCCAACCGCCCCAAGTGCGAATTTTTTAAGAAACAGATATCGTATTGTGGCCACGTGATTGATGAAGAGGGGTTACACAAGTCCCCTGACAAAATTGAAGCGGTTGTTAAGGCCCCCAGCGCCTGAAAATGTGTCGCAACTGAGGTCATTCCTCGGGTTGGTGAATTACTAGCATAAGTTTTTGCTGAATTTGTCGACAATTCTGCATCCACTGAACGCCCTGCTACGAACGGGGGTAGCATGGAAATGGAGCGATGATTGTAAACGTGCTTTTCAGAAGAGTAAGGACTTAATCACTTCGAAGGAAGTATTGGCTCACTACAACCCAGCACTGCCAATCAGGCTGGCGTGTGATGTGTCTCCCTACGGCATTGGGGCGGTACTGTCACATAAATTCCTTGATGGTTTGGAGAGGCCGATAGCTTTTGCGTCACGCTCGTTAACTTCTGCCGAGCGTAACTACGCCCAGATTGACAGAGAGGCCCTCAGCCTAGTGTGGGGGGTGAAGAAGTTCAATTACTATCTGCACGGTCAAAAATTTACTCTACTAACCGATCATCAACCTCTTGTCTCCATTTTCAACCCTCAGAAGGGCGTACCGATAATGACAGCACAACGGCTGCAGAGATGGTCCCTTTTCCTAGGGGCACACCAATATGACATCGAGTACAGGGGAACTAAACAGCATGGAAATGCTGATGGATTGTCACGTCTACCATTGCCGACGGTGGAAGAAGAAGACCTTGCAGTGGATCCAATGGAGTTATTCCACTCGATCATAGTCGAATGTCTCCCTGTGACGAATGCAAACATAGAAAAGGAAACACGGAATGACCCGACACTATCACGGGTCTATGATTTAACGGTGAAGGGATGGCCAGCACATGGCGAACCACTGCTGCCAGCATTTTCGCCAAGAAGAGAACAGCTGTCAGTGTGCAGAGGAACCTTGATGTGTGGATCCAGAGTAGTAATTCCACCTAAGTTGATGGATAGAGTGCTCAATGAGCTTCATGAGGGTCATCTGGGTGGGGTAAAAATGAAGAGCTTAGCCAGAGCGTTTGTGTGGTGGCCGGGAATCGATAGAGAAATCGAAGAGATGACCAAGAGCTGTGCAGGATGCCAGAAGGTCCAAAACGCCCCACCACAAGCTCCTCTGCATCCATGGGAGTGGCCCTCATCTCCATGGCAAAGGGTGCACATTGATTTTGCTGGTCCCTTCATGGACTCGATGTTTTTAATTGCGGTGGATGCACATTCAAAGTGGCCAGAGGTAATAAAAATGTCCTCAACCACCACGGAAAAAAGTATCGCAGTTTTACGAACCATATTCGCCAGGAATGGGCTGCCTGAACAGATTTGCTCTGACAATGGACCACAGTTTGTGTCTGAAGAGTTCCGGAGGTTCTTAAAGAACAATGGTGTTAAGCATTACACATCTGCCCCATATCATCCAGCCACTAATGGATTGGCCGAGAGGTTTGTCCAAACATTCAAGAAGGCTATCAAGGCAATGTGTAATGAAGATATACCCCTACAACACAAGGTGGACAACTTCTTGTTTGCCTACCGGAATGCGACACATGCGGTTACCAACCAAACTCCAGCCATGATGTTCTTCAATCGAAGACTACGATGCCACTTGGATTTGGTTAAGCCAAACGTCCGAAGAGATGTGGAGAACAGGCAGTTTCAGAATATGAATGAAAGGCCGACCAGGAGTTTTAAGATAGGTCAACCAGTTTTGGCCCAGGACTACCGCACTGAGAAATGGCAGTCAGGAACGATTTGTACACGACAAGGACCTCTCATGTATACCGTGGACGTTGGGGAGAGCATTGTAAGACGCCATGCTGACCAGATTCTAGAGTCACTGGAAAACGTCAACTCCACACCACGATCTGATACACCTGGTAATGAAATCGACGTTCCAATTGCAGCTACCGCAGAACCGGTAATATTGGAAGCAGATGAACCAAACAACGACATTGATTCCGACTCAACATTGCCAGAAGAACCTGATACTCCAAAGAGGCGTTATCCAGACAGAATCAGGAAGCCTCCTCAAAGACTGAACTTATAATTGCTTAAACTTAACCAATGTATCTAGCAACAGTAATTGTGATTGTAATTCGTTATCATTAGTTGTTAAATGAATGTTATGTACTGTTTATCTAAAAGGGGAGGAATTGTTGTGTATGTACCTTTAAGAGAATAACTGGTCTCAGACTGCAGTACCGGCAGTGACCACCCCTGTATAAAAGGCGCTAGAGAGCCTCTGTTGGTTAGTTTCGTTATGGCCTTTCACCAGTAAAGATCTATTTGTTTTCTCTCCTGCTAGCCCGTGTCTCAATCATTCACGGACTTAACAAAACCCTTTTTGTTCATGTAGCCCATGAGGCTCCTATGAAGACCCCTGATGTCCACATGGGTGCAATCCACAATATCCCACACACGAGTGCATTAGGAGAGCTTTCAGCTACCATGCCCCTGCAATTTTCTTCCTAAACCTTTCCTTGCCTTCAAACACCTTTTCAGTACTTGGCTCAGTGACTGTGCTTTCAGTCACCTTTCCAAATCTTATTCCTCTACATCTTGCTTGGTGTCCACTGCTCCCCTCTGTAAAGCGTCTTTGGGGAAATGTGAAAAAATAAATAATTTTGTTTTCAAGTTTCCCATAGCAACCGCTTTGTTACTTCCTTTTGCTTTTAGATTGCTTGCCGAGGGCTGACTCGCTGGCTCTTTGATTTATCAGATGCAGTGTCCATAGAAAAGCTGCCAAAATTCCCGTGACTTTTATCTGTACCTTTTTTTTTGTGGCACACTCTGTTCCGTGTCCTTCATCACACGGAGATAATCGGGGGAAAAGTGTCTCAATTGAACTGCGCTCAGTCAACCAGACTGAGATCAGATTGCCACATCACCATGGCAACAGGAATAAAGGGCAGATAATACACTCGGGGCTCTGGATATCAGAATTCAGAATACTAATAGCCATTTGGACCCGAGTGAGAAATATTATAGGCCTCTCGCTGCCAGTCAGGTTCTAAAATTTCAGCAGTTCTCTGGACACAAGGCAATATTTCGCAATGCATATAATGTTTTTTTTGCCTGCATACCTATGCATTAATTGCTGAGAAAAATGTACAACTTCAAAGTAAGAAAATGCTCAATCAATTCCAGTTTTGTTGTCCCTGTCATCTATCATTCACATCTCAAATTCAATATTGTTACTGAATTTTTCTTTAACCTGGTAGAGGAATTATATCATCTCTCATGACAACTGGTCAGTAATTTCATAACTTACTTTGTCATGGCGGAAATTGCCTGTCGCCATCTGTATATTTAATTTTGTTTTCTGTTTTATAGATTAGAAATCTAATTACTTGAGATCTTGTGACTCGCTTCTTATTTTTGTTGTGCAAATTCTACTGAGAATATCCCAGGTGCATAATTGAAAGCCACAGCCCAAAACATAGTATACAATGACCACTGTATTAGAGATCTAATTGACACTGACTATTCAATTCATTCTCTTTGATTCTGCGTTTCTTGGATTGTTTTAAACTGTAGACATTTCATCATTGTGGCAAATATGTGGCCATGTAGAAATGACAGGGTAGATATTAACTATGGGCTGGCTGAGTCGGGAGCTGGCGGCCTGATCCTGCTGGCAGGAGGCCCGGTCCATTTTGGGGGCCGAGCCTCATTGCCACGCTGCCGATGAGCCGCAGCCGCGAAATGGGCGACCGCTGCAGCTGGGCAATCTGACCCTGCTGGTAGGTTGGGGCAGGGTGGGGTGGGGGGGGGGGGCGGGACGCTGCTAGCTTGGAGCAGCAGTGGCCCACATTATTTTTTTGGAGCCTGGCGGCGCATTCGTGCTCCTCCTGACCTCCCCAAAAATAATTTTGTACTTGTAATGTATTATCACATGGTTTGTCTCATGGTTTAGTGTGAGCATGCTCAGTTCGCTCTGGCCCAGTAAAGCAAGCACATGGACGAGCAACTCCTCCTGTCTCTGTCCTTCATTTGTTCTACCCACATATATTACATTTTGGCAGCAAGGATGGGATCCCAAAGCCATTTTTAGGGATCATGGAAGGACACAGTGTTCAACCTTTGAGTGGAAAAGTTTAAGGTGAATTTGTGACACCTAAACTGAATTTTTGCAATGTTTTACCATTAATGCTGATGCAGAATTGTCTGTGCTTCGCCTTCGCTTGTATGTATACACAGCAACAGTGGCGTTGATTCTCATAGGTACACAGGGAGCGGCTGAGTCACTGTTCAACAGGATGGGGACAATCATGGCCGCACCTACGGGATTCATCGGAAGCCTCGGCATGTATGACTGAGCTCACGAACCATTCAGTTCTTACATTGAGCGGATGGAGATTTTTTTTAGGGCCAATAACATTATTGAGACTGAAGGTGCAGATGAGAATGTTCAAGCTCAAAATAAAGTAATTCGTGAACAAAAAAACGCAATTTTTCTAATGGCGATTGGGCCAGATCTCTACAGAGCATTGACAAACCTACTCGCCCCAGGCAAAGCAAAGGATGCGTCGTTTGAAGACATTGTCGAGAAGCTCGAGGACCATTTCAACCCAACGCTGTTAGAAATAGCAGAGAGCTATAAGTTTGATATTAGAAACCAAAAACAAAGTGAAACCATCAGTGAGTACATTGTAGCTCTTAAGAACCTGCCTTTGCATTGGAGCTTCGGCACATTGTTGGATCGTGCGTTGCGAGATAAGTTTGTGTGTGGACTGGTGGATGAGCGCACACGGTCCAAGCTACTGAACACTCCAAACCTAACGTTTGACATAGCATGCAAAATTGCCCTATCTATGGAGATGGCGTCTAAGAATGCCAGGAAGCTCCGTCCAACTCAAGTGACGAGTGCAGCTGAGGTCTACAGTCACAAAGCCACCACTGAACCTAAAGCTCTGAGACCGAGTCAAAAAGCATGTTGGTGAGTGCAGTTCAGTGCATTGTTATCACTGCAATGGAAATCACTCACCACAGCCCTGCCAATACAGAAATGCGAAGTGTTTTCACTGCCAGAAGCAAGGCCGTATTTCAACAGCTTGCAGAGCTAGATCTAAAACAGGAAGTGAGAACCATTCTAGTGGCAATGCAAAGCAGCGACAACAAAAGGGAAGAGTTCACAATATTGAAGTGAACACACCTGATCTTGAAGAACTAGGTATCTACAGTATCTATGCCACTAGCGGCAATGCTAGCAGTTGTGAGAAAGACTTCCATACAAAACTTTTGATCAATGAGCAATATATTGATATGTGTATCAACACAGCAGCGGACTGCTCTATCATGAGTAAGGACACATATGAGAGTAAGTTTAATCAAATCCCACTAACAAAGAGTACCGTAGAGTTAAAAACCTACTCTGGAGAAATCCTAGCGACATGTTGACAAATGGAATGTACAGTTCAACACAATGGCCAGTTAGTAAAGCTGCCTATTATTGTAGCGAGCTACAACAACAGGCCAACACTCATGGGCAAAGACTGGTTGAGAAAGTTAAAACTAGACCGGAAAAACATCTTCAGTGTAGATGCTTCAAAGAAGCGACTCGACACAACGCTGAACAAGTATGAAAGCATGTTCACAGACAGTTATGAGGGCATCGCTGGGTATGACGCGCATATCCACATCAAGTCCAACGTGAAGCCGATCTATTGTAAGGCAAGGCCAGTCCCCGATGCGTTGAAAAGTCAGGTGGAGGAAGAGCTAGAGAAGCTCAGAGAGAATGGAGTGCTAGTAAAAACTGACAAAAGTGAATGGGCTACCCCGATTGTGGTAGTGCCCAAAGCAGACAAAACTCTACGTGTGTGCGGTGACTACAGTGTTACTATCAACCAAGCAGTTGACGAATGAGCAGTGCCCGTTACCTACATCACAAGATTTGTATACAGCACTCCCTGGGTCAAAGGTTTTCTCCAATCTTGACCTGTTGCACGCTTACGCTCAGCTGAATGTTGACAAAGAGAGTCAACAGTATCTCACCATCAACACACAAGGGACTGTACTCCTACACCAAGCTGCCGTATGGTATAAAGTCCTCCCCCAAAATCTTCCAGGCTACAATGAATAGGAACATAGGAACAGGAGTAGGCCATTCAATGAGATCATGGCTGTTCTGCGACCTAACTTCATACACCCGCCTTTGGCCCATATCCCTTAATGCTTTTGGTTAACAGAAAGCTATCAATCTCCGATTTAAAATTAACAATTAACAATTGCCGTTTGCGGAAGAGAGTTCCAAATTTCTACCACCCTTTGTGTGTAGAAGTGTTTCCTAATTTCACTCCTGAAAGGTCTGGCTCTAATTTTTAGATGATGCCCCCTAGTCCTAGAATCCCCAACCAGCAGAAATAGTTTCTCTCCATCTACCCTATCTGTTCCCCTTAATATCCTGAAAACTTCGATCAGATCACCCCTTAACCTTCTAAGTTCTAGGGAATACAACCCTAATTTGTGTAATCGCTCCTCGTAACTTAACCCTTTGAAGTCCGGGTGTCATTCTGGTAAACCTACGCTGCACTCCCTCCAAGGCCAATATATCCTTCCTAAGGTGTGGTGCTCAGAACTGCTCACAGTGCTCCAGGTGTGGTCTAACCAGGGTTTTGTACAGCTGCAGCATAACTTCTACCCCCTTGTATTCTAGTCCTCTAGATATAAAGGCCAGCACCCCATTAGCCTTTTCGATTATTTTCTGTACCTGTTCATGACATTTTAATGATCTATGTACCTGGACCCCCAAGTCTCTTTGGACCTCCACTGTTTTTAGCTTTTCACCATTTAGAAAGTACCCTGTTCTATCCGTTTTAGGTCCAAAGTGGATGACCTCACATTTACCTACATTGAAATCCATTTGCCACAGTTTTGCCCATTCACTTAATCTGGCGATATCCCTTTGTAATTTTATGCTTTTATCTACACTGCCTACAATGCCGCCTATCTTTGTGTCATCGACAAATTTGGATATATGACTTTCTATGCCATCATCTAAGTCATTAATAAATACTGTGAATAGTTGAGGCCTCAACACAGATCCCTGTGGGACACCACTAGTCACATCCTGCCAGTTTGAGTGCCTACCCATTATCCCTACTGCCTGTCTCCTGCCACACAGCCAATTTCCGAACCAGGTCAATAATTTGCCCTCAATTCCGTGGGCTTCTACCTTAGTTAACAGCCTCTTATGGGGATTTTATCAAATGCCTTCTGGAAGTCCATATAAATAACATCCATAGACATTCCCCTGTCCACTATTTTCATCACCCCTTCAAAAAATTCACTCAGGTATGAAATACTTTTCACATAGAAACAGAAACTTAGAAAAATAGGAGCAGGAGTAGGCCATTCGGCCCTTCAAGCCTACTCCGCCATTCAATGTGATCATGGCTGATCCTTTATCTCAATACCATATTCCCGCTCTCTCCCCATACCCCTTGATGCCTTTTGTGTCTAGAAATCTATCTATCTCCTTCTTAAATATATTCAATGACTTGGCCTCCACAGCCTTCTGTGGTAGAGAATTCCACAGGTTCACCACCCTCTGAGTGAAGAAATATCTCCTTATCTCAGTCCTAAATGTCCTACCCCGTACCCTGAGACTGTGACCCCCTCGTTCTAGACCACCCGCCAGCCAGGGGAAACATCCTCCCTGCATCCAGTCTGTCTAGCCCTGTCAGAATTTTATACGTTTCCACGAGATCCCCTCTCATTCTTCTAAACTCTAGTGAATACAGGCCTAGTCGACCCAATCTCTCCTCATACGACAGTCCTGCCATCCCAGGAATCAGACTGGTGAACCTTCGCTGCACTCCCTCTACAGTATATCCTTTCTTAGGTAAGGAGACCAAAACTGCACCCAGTACTCCAGGTGTGGTCTCACAAATCCATGCTGGCTCTCTCTAATCAACTGAAAATTTTTAAGGTGTTCAGTCACCCTATCCTTAATTATAGACTCCAGCAATTTCCCAACAGCAGATGTTAGGTTAACTGGCCTATAATTCCCTGGTTTCCCTCTCTCACCATTTTTAAATAGCGGAGTGACATGCGCAATTTTCCAATCTAAAGGAATGGTTCCTGAATTGAGAGAACTTTGGAAGATTATAGTTAAAACATCTGCAATATACTCACCTACTTCCTTTAAAACCCTGGGATGGAAACCATGTGGTCCTGGGGATTTGTCACCCTTTAGTGCCATTATTTTCTTCTTACTGTTATTTTACTTACATTAATTTTATTGAGTCCCTGTCCCTGATTAAATGTCCTTGGGATTTCTGGCATTCTATCCTCTTCCTCTACTGTAAATACTGATGATAAGATTTTGCAAGGAGTTCCAAATTACTTATGCAATCAAGACGATGTGCTGATCACAACAAGTAGTGAGGAAGAAAATCTAGAAGTATTAGATATAGTGCTTCAAAGGCTGAATGCCCACAATGTCAAATTGAAAAGAAACAAATGTGCTTTTGTGCAGCCTGAGGTTGTGTACCTTGGTCTGAAAGTTGATGCAAATGTCTTGCAACCAGTTACGGAAAAGGTTGATGCTGTCATCAATGTTCCAAAGCCACAGAACATATCTGAGTTAAGATCTTTCCTTGGAATGGCCCAGTACTACGCACGTTTCTTACCTGAGTTAGCGGCCATGTTAGCTCCATTGCACAAGCTCCTCAAGAAGGGTGTCCAGTGGAAGTGGACAAAAGTGCAACAGGAAGCTTACAACGCTTGTAAGAGAAGTCTCTCTAGCGATGCTCTACTTGTGCACTACGACACAGAGCGTGAGCTTAAGTTAGCGTGTGATGCTTCCAGTTATGGCGTGGGTGCTGTCATAAGCCACGTAATGGATGGCGGTCAAGAGAAACCAATTGCATACGTATCGTGAACCCTCAAAGAGCGAAAGAAACTACGTGCAAATTGAAAAGGAAGCACTCGCCATTGTGTTTGGAATTAAGAAATTCCAACAATTCCTGATCGGCAGAAAGTTTACCCTGATAACCGATCACAAACCGTTCCTAGCAGTATTGGGGCCCAAATCTGCCATCCCTGCAATGGCTGCTTCAAGAATGCAACGTTGGGCAGTGTTGTTGTCACAAATATGACTGCACGATTGAATATCGCACTTCAAAGTAAAACGCAATCGCAGATGCCTTGTCCGGGCTGCCACACGAAGACTCGTGTTGGGACTGAAGGTGAGATTTTCACGCTAGGTGCAGTTGACAAAGACTTTCCTGTGAATGCAACTGAGATTGCAGATGAGACTCAAAAGGACTCAGTACTGAAAAGAGTGTATGAAAACACCTTGACTGGATTGGACCGTGATCTTGAACCACTTGATCATGAACACAGACATGAGTTTGGCTCATTTCAGTTACTGAAGTCTGAACTATCAGGTTCAAACAAATCTGAGATAGAAACCGGATCATCTTTTGAGTTCGGAACCAAAACAAAACAGCCCGAAAATTAGTTCAACACCAGAACCATCTGTAAGGAGATCAGGAAGGCTCTGCAAACCTATTATTAAACTGGATTTGTAGTTCATTTAAAAGAAAAAAAGCCCAGGGTTTTGTTAAGTGGTACATCTAATGCTTACCTATTTGGCGTCTCTTCTGCTGTACCGCCTGGTAAAACTGGGCTGAGTGTACACTCTCCCCAGCTCTGCGTCAAAATATATAACCGGGGTCCTATGTACCTCCCGATATGCTTATTAAAATGGCCAACCACCTGAAACTGGTGGGCGGTTGGCTGCCCAGTGGAATGCACTTTTTGAGGAAAGCGCTAGCATAAACGGGGTGTCGAGCCATTTTAGAGTCATAGAGTTTTACAGCACAGAAAGAGGCCCTTCGGCCCATCGTGTCTGCGCCGCCCATCCATCCCTGTCCAGTCTAATCCCATTTTCCAGCATTTGGTCCATAGCCTTGTATGCAATGGCATTTCAAGTGCTCATCCAAATGCTTCTTGAATGTTGTGAGGGTTCCTGCCTCTACCACCCTTTTAGGCATTGAGTTCCACATTCCAACCACCCTCTGGGTGAAAAAGTTCCTCCTCAAATCCCCTCTAAATCTCCTGCCCCTTACCCTGAATTTATGCCCCCTTGTTATTGACCCCCCTACTAAAGGGAAAAGTTCCTCTTTGCCTACCCTATCTATGCCCCTCATCATTTTGTACACCTCAATCAGGTCCCCCCTCAGCCTTCTTTGCTCCAAGGAAAACAACCCCAGCCTGTTTAGTCTTTCTTCATAGCTGAGGCGCTCCATCCCAGGTAACATCCTGGTGAATCTTCTCTGCACCCTCTCCAAAGCAATCACATCCTTCCTATAGTGAGGTGACCAGAACTGCACACAGTACTCCAGCTGTGGCCTCACCAGCGTTTTGTACAGCTCCATCATAACCTCCCTGCTCTTATATTCTATGCCTCGGCTAATGAAGGCAAGTATCCCATATGCCTTTTTAACAACCTTATCTACCTGTTCCGCTGCCTTCAGGGATCTATGTACATGTACACCAAGGTCCCTCTGACCCTCTGTACTTCCTAGGGTCCTACCACTCATTGTGTATTCCCTTGCCTTATTTGTCCGTCCAAAATGCATCACCTCGCACTTTTCAGGGTTAAATTCCATTTGCCACTTTTCTGCCCATCTGACCAACCCGTTTATATCGTCCTGTAGCCTGAGGCTTTCCTCCTCGCAATTTACCACCCCACCAATTTTCGTGTCATCTGCGAACTTACTGATCATACCTTTTACATTCTCATCCAAATCATTTATGTAGATCACAAACAACAAGGGACCCAGCACCGATCCCTGAGGTACCCCACTGGACACAGGCTTCCAGTCACAAAAGCAACCTTCGACCATCACCCTCTGCCTCCTGCCACTCAGCCAGTTTAGGATCCAACGCGCCAAGGCACCCTGGATCCCATGGGCTCTTACCTTCTTGACCAGTCTCCTATGTGGGACTTTGTCAAAAGCTTTACTGAAGTCCATGTAAACCACATCCACAGCATTTCCCTCATCCACCCCCCTAGTCACCCCCTCGAAAAATTCAATCAGATTTGTCAGACATGATTTACCCTTGACAAAGCCATGCTGACTATCCCCGATTAATCCTTGCCTCTCCAAGTGGAGACTAATTTTGTCCCTCAGAATTTTTTCCAATAATTTCCCTACCACAGATGTTAGGCTCACTGGCCTGTAATTCCCTGGTTTATCCCTGCTACCCTTCTTGTATAATGGTACTACATTAGCTGTTCTCCAGTCCTCTGGTACATCCCCTGTGGCCAGAGAGGTTCTGAAAATTTGTGTCAGAGCCCCTGCAATCTCCTCCTTTGCCTCCCACAGCAGCCTGGGATACATCTCGTCCGGGCCTGGGGATTTATCCACTTTTTGGCCTGCTAAAACCGCTAGCACCTCCTCCCTCTCGATGCTAATATGTTCAAGTATGTCACAGTCCCCTTGCCCGATTTCTATGTCCGCATCGTCTTTCTCCATAGTGAACACAGATGCAAAAAATTCATTTAAAACCCCGCCTACATCATCTGGCTCTACACACAGATTGCCACTTTGGTCCCTAATGGGCCCTACCCTTTCCCTGGTTATCCTCTTGCCCTTAATATACTTATAAAACATCTTAGGATTTTCCTTTATTTTGCTCGCCAGTGTTATTTCATGGCCCCTCCTCGCCCTCCTAATTTCTTTTTTAAGTATGCCCCTGCATTTTTTATACTCCTCTAGGGCTTCTTCCGTCTTTAGTCTTTTGTAACTGCCAAAAGCCCCCCTTTTATTTCTAATGCATTTTTGTATATCCCTTGTCATCCAAGGTTCCCTTTGCTTGTTGGTCCCACCCTTGACCTTTACAGGAACATGTTGGCGTTGTACTCTCTCTATTTCCCTTCTGAAAGTCTCCCACTGTTTTGATGTGGATTTTCCTATAAGTAGCTGCTCCCAGTCCACTTTGGCCAGATCCTGCCTTATCATATTAAAATCGGCCTTCCCCCAATTTAGAACCCTTATTTCCGGGCCGTCTTTGTCTTTTTCCATGACCACCTTAAATCTCACCGAATTATGGTCACTGTCGCCAAAATGCTCTCCTACTGATACTTCCACCACTTGCCCGGCTACATTCCCCAGAATTAGGTCCAGTACCGCCCCCTCTCTTGTAGGACTTTCTACATGTTGGCTCAAAAAGCTCTCCTGGATGCACTTTAAGAATTCTGCACCCTCTAAGCCTTTCACACTCTGACTATCCCAATTTATATTGGGGAAGTTGAAATCCCCCACTATTATTACCCTATTATTTTCACACTTCTCTGAGATTTGCCTACATATCTGTTCCTCTATCTCCCCCTGACTGTTTGGGGGCCTATAGTACACTTCCAGCAAAGTGCTTGCCCCCTTTTTGTTTTTAAGTTCTACCCATAAGGCCTCATTAGAGGAACCCGCTAATATATCATCCCTCCTTACAGCAGTAATTGACTCCTTAATTAATATTGCAACACCCCCTCCCCTTTTACACCCCCCTCTGTCTCGCCTGAAGATTCTATACCCCGGAATATTGAGCTGCCAGTCCTGACCCTCCCTCAACCATGTCTCCGTGATAGCAACAATATCGTACTCCCATGTGCTCAACAACAACTTCAGTTCATCCACCTTATTTGCAAGACTCCTTGCATTAAAATAAATGCCTTCCAGCCCTGCCATATTCCCTTTTGCCTTCACATATTTGCTCTGCCTTCCCAGCTGACTTGTTTTTTCCTCTGTATTTGGCTGTAAATCACCCCCTACTATAGCTCCACTCTGTACCCCATCCCCCTGCCAAGTTAGTTTAAACCCCCCCCAGCAGTGCTAGCAAACCTCCCCGCAAGGATATTGGTTCCCCTCTGGTTCAGGTGTAAACCGTCCGACTTGTACAAGTCCCACCTTTCCCAGAAGCAGACCCAGTGATCCAGGAAACTAAAGCCCTCCCCCCTGCACCATCCCTTTAGCCACGCATTCATCTGTTCTATCTTCCTATTCCTATACCCACTAGCACGTGGCACCGGGAGTAATCCAGAGATTACAACCTTTGAGGTCCTGCTCTTTAATCCTTCACCTAGCTCCCTAAATTCTTGCTGCAGGACCTCATCCCTCTTTTTACCTATGTCGTTGGTACCAATGTGGACCACGACCTCTGGCTGTTCACCCTCCCCCTCCAGAATGCCCTGCAGCCGCTCAGTGATATCCTTGACCCTGGCACCAGGGAGGCAACAAACCATCCTGGATTCACGTCTACGGCCACAGAAACGCCAGGCGGCCCAAGTTTGAAATCTGCCCCTAAAATTCTTTATTTCAGAGCTAAATGTATTCTTAAAAACTGTTGCTAACTGCACTCATTCAGCTTGTACTTGACTGAATTACTACACGCATTTTTGTAATTCTCCTCTCTCCAGTTTTTATAATTCAGCCCTTGCTGAGAGGGTGGGGTGGCGATCATCAAACAGGAGGAGTAATCCTGATTGCAATTCAGAATACAACCATCCAGCTGTCAGCTATTATCACTTGCCTCGAAATGCTACTTTGGCTGAAGTGGCACAATGCATTTTATATTAACTTGCATAACAAGCCAATATTTTGGAAAAGATTTCTACCCCTGGAGACTTGATGGAAAAGTTGAACTGTGCCTTTTGTGTATGGCATTGTATAACATTGCATTTTTTTGAAAAATGTTTGGAGTGCAAATGTTGGACTTAAGTAGGTTTTTCCAAAGAAAGCCTCAAACCCTGGGTTTCTGTGCCCAGACCCCAAGGCATCACCCTTGCTGTCTCCACAAGCCGAGACCCTCTTCCCGTGGATCCCATATCTCAAGATCCCGTCCTCCCTCCAATGCTTTCACCTAGAGAACTCCCTAACTGTTCATAAACCCTGGCAATTCACTCCAATGCTTCAAATGCCTAGGACACGCCTCAGAGACTCAAGACTTGGTGATCTCCATATTCTGCCAAACTCTACTATCCCAGCCAATTCCCAGGTATCTCCCACTTCCTAGTACTTTGCTGCAGCTTTTCAACCACCTTCTTCTGTAACTTGGGTCATAAAGATCAGAGGTAAAGTTGAGTGCATAAGTAAAGGAACATATAATAATAATCAAGGCCACTAATTTAGAGTTTTCATGGAAAAATGGACATAATCATGTAATTTGACCCTTTTTATTATTGGTAAAACTCCCAGAATTACAAAAATATGCATTTTGACTGCTCAGTTGGCAGCACTCTCGCCTTTTATTCAGAAGGCTGTAAGTTCAAGTCCCACACCAGTACTTGAACACATAGGCTGACACCTCCGTGCAGTACTGAGGGAGTGCTGCAGTGTCGAAGATACCATCTTTCAGATGAGGTATTAAATCAAGGTCTGTCTGTTCAGGTGGATGTATACGATCTCATGCCACTATTGATAGGAGAGCAGGGAGTTCTCCAGAAGGATTCGAAGCCAGTGGCCAATACTGCCGCTATAGGCTTCACAGGCCTGCAGGAGCAGTTGACTTTCCTCCCTGCTTCTGGACACTGGCCTCTGACAAAGTTTGTGCCTGTGCCTGGGGGGCATCAGGCCTATGCAGCTGACCTGAACCCGGGAATATAGGCAGGGTCGGGTCAGGCCAGGTGGAGCATGCTCAAGTTGAGGGGGTGTGGCAGAGTGCTTATGTTATTAAATTAGTAATCCAGAGGCCTAGACTAATGATCCAGAATCAGGAGTTCAAATCCCACCACAGCAGCTGGGGAATTTAAATTCATTTAATTACATATAAATCTGTAATAAAAAGCTAGTATCAGTAATGGTGACCATGAATCTACCAGATGTCATAAAGACCCATCTGGTTCACTAATGTCCTTTAGGGAAGGAAATCTGCTGTCCTTACCCGGTCTGGCCTATATGTGACTCCAGACCCACAGCAATGTGGTTGACTCTTAACTGCAGTTCAAAAAAGGCAGCTCACCACCTTCTCAAGGGCAATTAGGGATGGGCAATATATGCTGGCCTTGCCAGTGACACCCACATCCCATGAACAAATATAAAAAGAAAGGAGGAAAATTGGGTCCTAATTATTTTTTGTTTAAAACGCAGTATCATTGGATTGATGGGGACTTTATTAATGTTTAGATCTTCTGAGACAAATATATTTTCTGCTATTTATGCTGTAAATCCTAGCTAGCTCCACACTCTGCATAAAATGTAATTATTTGTATATTTTCATTTATCATTGGCAACTATCCATATTTGAATGCAACATTAAATTAGTTTGACGATCTCAATTGCAAACAATGAGATAAAAGGGAGCCATTGTCTTAGTTCAATAATTCTTCCGAGATCCCATCAGACATCAGTTAGAGACACTTTCATTCTGATTCAATGCATGAAAAATCTGGCCCTTAAAACAGCTATTTTTTTAATAACACAAAGTGACCAATTGGAGAGTTTTCACTATGAGTAAATCAGACTGCTACTTTTGTATGACGGGAAAAGCTTATAAAGGGATGACTAGTTTGGCTATCCAGTCGATGGCCTCCCGAGATGCCGAGGGGAGAAATGAGGTGCCTCCCGCAACAGATCTCAGTGGGCAGGCTGATGTGATGTGATGTGTTCCACGGTCTGGGACTCATGGCCACATTCACACTTCGGGTCGTTCCTCATTTTCCACTTGTGGAGCAGGTAACCGCATCGTCCGTGCCCTGTGCGGATTGGGTTGAGCGCCGTCCACTGTCTCCGAGGGAGGTTGACGCCAGGGACCTCTGCTGTTGGGTCGGTGATGAGGTGTTGGTGCTTTATGTTGCGTGCGTCCTACGGTTCCGTCCATCTGGATAGTGGGTCGATACCAGCTGCAAGAATATTGGCTGCTGGTTCCCAGAATGGCCAGTAACTGGATGAATGAGGGATTAACCTCAACACACTGATGTTTGAATCCAGTGAGGAGGCTGTCTCTAAAAGATGCAGCTCTTAAAGAACAGTCTGTGAAAGGCTGACATTTAATTCCCTGCTCTTTCATTGCAGTCTTTGTGCTGCTGACAGGCAGAATATTAATGAAAACATCATTTCTCTCCACAATTTGTTATATTTTTTTTATCACCCTTTAGCTCAAAATGTTTGTGCCACAAATTTCTGGAAGTGTCAGTGAACATAGGAGCTAGGAAAATAGGAACAAGAGGAGGCCATTCAGCCCCTCAAGCATGTTCCGCCATTCAATGAGATCATGGTTGATCTGTATCTTAACTCCATCCACCTGTCTTGGCTCCCATATCCTTTTATACCCCTGTCGAGCAAAAATCTATCAATCCCAGATTTAAAATGATTAATTGAGCTAGCATCTACTGCTTTTTGTGGAAAAAGTTCCACACTTCTACCACCCATTGTGTGAAGAAGGGGTCGATTTTGCCAGCCCTGGGGAGGTGGGTTTGGAGGCAGGTCTGCCGGGAAAATGTCAGAATCTGGGGGCGGGTACCCATCCCCCCCCCCAACCCACCTCCTTGCCATCTTCCCAGGAGGCGGATACCCGACCCGTGCTGGGTCCCGTCTCATCGAGGCGGGAAGGGGATTAGTGCCAATTAACTGCCTGTTAACAGGTAGTTAACAGGCAGTTTTTTTGAGAATCCCCATTTTGAGCCCTGAAGTGTGGGTTTCCTGACAGCTCCGAACCTTGCCAGGGTCAGCGAGGCGAGCCGTGGGTCTGCGGGGGTCTGCGGGGCCGAGATGTCCGCTGTTCAGGTGAGTGATGGGTGCAAGTGTGCAGAGGTAAGTGTGTGTAAAGTGCTTTTAATAAGTTTTACTTACTTTTACTTCTTCCTGCAGGCTTCCTCCCTTCAGTTCTTAGGAGTCCCTCAGCTCACCGGCACAGAAAGCAGAATGGCCGCTGAACTGTCAAAAGCTGCAGCCTTCTGCTTTCTGCTCAGGAAGGCTTTCTAACTGAGCCTGAGTGGAAGGACTCAACTTAAAGGACAGATTGTCAGTGTTTGACAGCTTCACAAATGCTGACATTTCATCTGTCAAAAGCTCTTGACAGATGAAACGTCACTCGCTGACGTCACCTGTAACCGGCTTTCCCTTAACTGGCCTGCTGAACCCACTGGGTGGGCTTAACAAGGTCAATCAAGGGAAAATAGCGTGGGTTGGCCACAAGTCAATGGAGGCGGGACTAAAACCCGACAAGTGGGAGTCCCACCTCCAAAAGCTTCCCATTGACAAAATCCAGCCCGAAGTGTTTCCTGCCTTCTCTCCTGAATGGCCTGGCTCTGATTTTAAGGTTATGCCCCCTTGTCCTAGACTCTCCCACCAGCGGAAAAAGTTTCTCTCGATCTACTCTATCAATTCCTTTTAAAATTCTAAAAACCTCAATCAATTCAACCCTTAACTTTCTATATTCCAGGAATACAAGCTTAGTCTGTGTAATCTCTCATAATATAACCCTTGGAGCCCTGGTAACATTCTGGTGAATCAGCGCTGCACTCCTTCCAAGGCCAATATATCCTTTCTGAGGTGCGGTGCCCAGACCTGTACACATTACTCCAGATGTGGTCTAACTAAAGCTTTGTATAGCTGCAGCAAAAAGGCTAACATTCTATTATCTTTTTGATTATTTATTTGCACCTGACTACTTTTTAGTGATCTGTGTACATGGACCCCTAAATCTCTTTGGACCTCCACTGTTCCTAGCTTTTTACTATTTAAATAATACTCAAATCTATCCTTGCTTAGGTTCAAAATGGATGAGCTCACACTTAACTACATTGAAATCCAGCTGCCACAGTTTTGCCCACTCACTTAATCTATCAATGTCTGTTTGTAATTTTATGCTCCTGTCTACATTACTTACTATACCACCAATCTTTGTGTCAGTGGCAAACTTGGATAGATGGCTCTCCATTGTGTTATCTAATCCATTATTAAACATCGTGAATAATTGCGGCCCCAGTACAGATCTTTGTGGGATATCACTCGTCACTTCCTTCCAATTCAAGTAAAAATCCATTAACCCTACTCTCTGTCTTCTACCGCCTAACCAATCTCCTATCCAGGTCACTAATATGCCTTCAATTCCAGGGGCTTTAATTTTAGCTCGCAGTCTCTTATGTGGAAACTTATCGAATGCCTTCTGGAAATCCATATAAACTACATCCGTAAATATTCCCTTGTCTACTACTTTAGTTACTTCATCTAAAAATTCAATTAGGTTTGTTGGACATAACCTATCCTTTACAAATCCATGTTGGCTCTCTCTGATTGGCTCAAATTTCTCTAAGTGCTCAGTCACTCTGTCCTCAATTATAGATTCCAATAACATCCCCACAGCAGATGTTAGACTAACAGGTTTGTAATTTCATGGTTTTTCTCTCTCACCTTTCTTTAAATAATGGAGTTACATTTGCAATTTTTCAATCTAAAGGGACAATTCCTGAATCGAGAGAGCTTTGGAAGATTATGGCTAAAGCATCTGCAATTTCCCCATCAACTTCTTTTAAAACCCTGGGGTGGAAACCATCAGTTCTTGGGGATTTGTCAGTCTTTAGTGCCATTATTTTTACTAATAAGGTTTTCTTGCTTAGTGAGTTCCAGTCCTTGATTCATTATTAATTTCCCTGGAGTGTCCGGTATATTATCCTCTTCCTCTACTGTGAAGACTGATACGAAGTAATTATTGAACAAGTCTGCCATTTCCTTACTTTCATTTAGGCCACAGTATTAACTTTTTAAGTGCCTTACCAACTAAGAGCCTATTTTCACCTCATTAATCTTCAACAGACTTTTATTTATTTTTTTAAACTTAGCATGGGTGCTGCAATAAAATCAGTCATGTTCGGGTTATGAGGACGGCAAAACAAGATATCCTCTGACTCACAGTGAGCAAAGCCACAGGAGATCTGTTTATATTAAAGTCTTGTATGTAGTGAACACCTCCTGTAAGTGCCAAACTTGCTTTTTGAAACGCTTATCCTGTCAAACCTTTATCACACTTGGTTGATTTGATAGAACAGAATTTGACTTATTCAGTCATTGTAAATCAGTGGCCCTGGTACAAGTACATTGTGGATTACACGGTTTAACATCCCCATTGTTACAGAACAGTGTATCCTCAAACTTGGCTTGAAAACCCGCAGGAGCGCTACAGTTTATTGAATAGTCAATAGCAATTGAAAGAGGGAGGGAGGGCAGTTGAAAGAGTCTTCTGTGAATAATCACCGTGTGCCACTGGAATAGGAGAGATAGACAGCCCTTTGCAGCTTGAGGCAGAGTCTAGCCTTAAATTAACTGCAATGAATGTTTTGGATTTTTGTATTTGAATGGGATTTAATTTCACACGCAAGGTTATACCTTGGCTGAGAACAAAAAGGGGAAAAGTTGAAGCTTAGAATCTAAATTCAAGCCCTATGGGTTCACCTCCTGTGAGAGTCCCTGCGTTGGCGGTGTGCTGGGTATCTCGCGGCTGCTGCATGGATCACACCGTTTGTTGTTGCAACAGCAGACCAGTGGAAATTTATGCAGACAATCCATAATTGCAAATAGGGAGGCATAACATTCTGATCATTTAGCTGACACATAAATAAACCATGAGTTTGTCACAATGACCAGTTTAATTGAAATTTCGAGCACAGCTTTCAACTTCCGAGAAAAAAATCAGCATAAAAATGTAATTTCAGGAATTTTGTGAACTCTGCTTTGATACAGTGTTATAAGTCAATGATGTAATTTTTGATTCTAACTGTATCTGAATGAAAGGCAAGATAGTTAATTATCTTGGTTAAGTTCTGGCACATTTATGTTATCAAATCATTTCATGAAAAACATTTTTTTAATGCTTCTGATAAATTCATACTTTGTGATTGATACGGATTTTGCAAAAATACATCCTGTTTCATCACATTTTGTTAATATGCTTTAATAACTTTTGCAATGAGGCATTAAATTTCAAATATGAATAGACTGAAGAGCAATAAAGATACATAAGAACATAAGAACATAAGACGTAGGAGCAGGAGTAGGTCATTTGGCCCCTCGAGCCTGCTCCGCCATTCAATAAGATCATGGCTGATCTGATCTTGGCCTCAACTCCATTTTCTTGCCCGCTCCTCATAACCCTTGACTCCCGTCATATATACAGGCTGGACCATTCAGTGTAGGCAAGAATTTCTAGACTGAGACTTGCCTTGAGAGAATCATATTAAATGAAGATGTTCAACGTGAAGCGGGTAGTACAAGAGAGACCATTCAGAGTAAGGATTGTATCCCTTACAAGACCTGATTTTTGTGCAGCGAATCCAATATAGGTCCCAATACCAAGAACTATATGCAATATCAGACCTAACCCCAAGACCGTATCCGATGTGAGACATGATTAAGTCTGTGTCCAATTTGAAGACTGTATCTAATCAGAATTAAAATGTTCTGTTTTGATTGTGTGAATGTTATGCACTCAAGCTTGATGGAGGTCAAAAAAGTCCAGTGGGGACATTCTTAGGAAATGCTTTAACATGCAGTGGAGTGTTCGCCAATGACCCCGCTTCAATGCAGTAGCTGAGGTGGAGAGTTCCGACTACTGTTTCACCCAGGTGATGCCTTTTAAAATCTGTGAAGGACCACAAAATGAGGTAGTGCCTTAAAAACTAGCACAAACTCTGCTGTCATTGGAATAATGAAAATTCTGCCTAGACTGAGAAATGCAGCAAAGCAGGCTAATCAGAAAGATAAGAGCACAGGTTAAGCCCTCAATTGGCCTGTTGTGTTCAGTTTTGGGGAATAGTCGAGGCATTATTACTATTTGATGAAAATGCAGCTGCCTATCCTGTCTCGCACTAAACTCTACTTGCCCATCGCCTCTTTCCCCTGTCCTCGGGAACCTACATTGCCTCCCTGTCCCTAGTGCATTAAATTTAAAATTCTTGCCCCATCCTCCAATCCCTCCATAGCCTCACTCCAGCTTACCTCTGCAACCTTCTCTAGACTTGCTTTTTCTTCCCCCATCCTTTGGTCTTCCAACTGCTCCTGTCTATTCTCCTTCTCCTTTCACCCCACATTTGGTGGCAGAGCTTTCAGACTTTTGGGGCCTGTGCTCTGAAACTCTCTTCCCTAAACCTCTCCACTTCTCTACTTCTCTCTCTTTTAAAAACCTCATTTTGCCCATGTCTTTGGTCACCCCATTTAAACTCTCTTCCTTACCTCGGTGTTCCGTTCCTCTAACTGTTACCCTGTAAAGTACCTTGGGGAGTTATTTACATTTAAGACATGGTATAAATGCTTCCTGTTGTTGTCATCATCTGATGAATTAATAAACTCCTTAGCTGAATTACTCCCTTTTGCCTTGCAGCATCATCCATTTTGTCATTCAATCTCTCCTACCTTTCACCCTATCACAGTCCTTCCCTTTTGTTCTTTCCTCCCATTCCCGCCTTTCCCTGCCTCTTTACTTGCTTAAAACCTGTTACATCTGTAACATTTTCCAATTTTGATGAAAGGTCATCGACCTGAAACGTTGAGCTGAAATTTGCGGTCAGAGGCGTACTTCCGGAGTATGCCTCTGACCCGGGAAAAAAAAAATCTGAACCTACCTGTTGGGTCCCGGGCTTCGGAGTCTTCGAGTCCCAGGCCTGCAAAAGGCCCATGGATCCCAGGGACGCAGGCGGTTCAGAAGCGTCCCTGGGATTACGTGGGCCAGATCCTTCAAGCAGAAAGGAGGATTGCTATTAGGCTTATTGAGATTCCATTTACGAACAGAATCTCCATAAGCATATGAGGAATCCCTAAATAATTAAATCATTTATACAACTGAAATAAAAATAAATGTTCCGATTTTCAAAATTAATTTAAAGTCCCTTTTAATGAAGCATTTACAATCATTTAATTTTTTGAAAAATAATTTTAAACATTTTAATCCAGGCCAAAATTTACATAAACGAATTTAAAGGGCTGGATTTTCATTGAGGAGTCGGGTAGGAGGCGGGACTACAACTTTTGGGGTTGTAGTCCCGCCTCCATCGAGTTCTAGCCAACCCACGTGATTTTGACTTGATTGACCTTGTTGAGCCCGCCCAGTGGGCTCAGCAGGCCAATTAAGGGCCACCTAGCAACAGGTGACATCACAGATTGAAATTTCATCTGTCAAGACCTTTTGACAGATGAAATATCAATCTTTCACAGCTGTTTGAAGCTGTCAAACACTGACAATCTGTACTCCAGGTTAATTCCTTCCTGTCAGGATGATTTAGAGATCTCCCCGGAACAGAAAGCTGAATGCTGCAATTTTTGACAGCTCACAGCCATTCTGCTTTCTGTGCCAGTGAGGTGAGGAACTCCCGAGACCTGAAGGAAGGAAGGCTGTAAAGGTAAGTAAAGGTATGTAAAACTTCTTTAAACACTTTACACACACCAAACGTACTTACCTTTGCACTCATACACCCATCACTCACCTGAACACCGGACATCTCGACCCCTCCAAGCCCTTCATCCCAATGGTCCGCCTCCTCTAACTTGGTGTGGTTTGGAGCCGTCGGGAATCCCACACTTCAACATTAAAAACAGGGATTAGGCTAAAAACTTGGCACTAATCCACTTCCCACCTCAGGGAGGTGGGTCCCAGTGCGGGGCGGGTACCCGCCTCCTTTGAAACTGGCATGGAGGCGGGTTGGGTGCGGGATGGGTTCGTGCCCCCCCCCCCCGATTTCGGGATTTTAACCCCCCACACGCCTCCAATCCCGCCTCCACGGCCCAATGAAAATCCTGCCCAAAGTGTTTGTGTATTCTTTTTGATTTTTAAAATTTTAATTTAACATTTATATGAACCCATACGTTGGTAAAAGCAGGTCCTATGCCAGGCGTAAGGGTTTCATGGGCATTTGCTGGGCAGTAGTGGGGCAAATGTGCACCAGCGGAAGTGTTTTTGGGGTCGCAGGTGGACGATCTGTCAAGGCGAACCTCGACAGAGCACAAGTTTCGGGTTTTTGCGCATGCGCCGTGCGTGCAGAGACCTGGAACTAGTGGGTCCTTTTACAAGGCTTACGACGCTGTGCGTACACTGTCACAGAGACCTCCACAGATGCTGCCTGACCTGCTGAGTATTTCCAGCATTTTTCAGTTTTTATTTCAGATTTCCAGCATCCGCAGTAATTGGCTTTTGCACTCCACATTGATGTTTTGAATTTCTCTCACGCTTAATTAGATTCTGATGGGTATTGATCCAGCCCCTTTCATCTGCACTTTTACAAGCATTTCATTTGTTGCCCTTGATCAATTGAGTGGTAAGGTGGCATAACTCACTGGTGTTCATCTTCTTCAATGTGATCAGATGCACATTTAATCTCCCAATTAGCTTCATAATGTGATCAGTGGGAGACCCAAGAGGGGGGGGGACTTTAAAACAGCCATACCAATTCCTGGCCTCTTTTTGTTCCGCCTCCTTAGAGTTGGCACAAAATGATCTTTACAAGCCTGAGAGCAGCTCGTCTGCCTGCCTGCCTGCCTTGGCTGATGTGTAACAGGAAGTCCTTAAAATGGAGGGCAGAAAAACACATTTAAAAATAATAGAGGGGATTAAAAAAAAAGAATTATGCAATAGGGTTCCACATGAAAGATGGCATTTCATTGTCCATTTATTACTGTGGACAAGCATTGAGAAGTTGCAGAAATATGATCATTGTTAAGATGAGGCATTAGTTATGAGCCTACGTTACAAGCTGTTGCCATTCTGCAGGTCGTCTGACTTATTGCAAAGCACTCAAGAGCAAGCATTTTTTCAGATAATTCATCATGACAGCACCACATACAGTTCATGTTTAATAAAAGACATGAATGGGAATTGAAATAATTGAAAGCCCTCTGGGCTCTCCAAAAGCACCTTATTCTCAAAAATATGACAGCGATGTTGCTAGTTAATTAAAACCAAAGAGGCCAAAGGGGAAGTAGAAAGGTTGAACATTAATATATAATGCTTTGGGGCAATGCATACGTACAACACAATGAAATTCAGATTGAAGAGCTGCTGCATTGTGAAAACATGATTGTATCATTTATGAAATATTACAGTGGTGGAAATGATATATGGCTCTTCCGTGGGCATTTTCCCAACCTAGTATGTTGACTATATGAAACTATCTGATGTCCTTTCTCTAAAGTTGTCCCATTTTGGACATAATGGGGGTGATCTTTGACGTAATAAAACTCACGACGCACTTGGTTTGAGCGTAAAGCAAGGCTTTAATCAACTTATTTCAGAACATGGAGGTCTAGTTGTATTTCACTAGCTCCTTGTCTTTACAAAATGTCCCTGGCAAGCTGGGGCCAACGCCCGAGTATTTATACTCCTTGGACAGCGCCACCAGCTGGCCGTCCAGTGTTATTTCATAGGCAGTTTCTCGATGATGAGATTTATGACAATCTTCGTCAAATCGCCATTGCAGCCACTCCTCTCATTCGTGCCAGTGTGAGGCACGAGCCAAATGGAGTCCTGAGTCTCATTTGCATGCCACCAGTGGGCTGCAGCTTGCCAGTTCTGGGAGGGCAGGAAATTGGCCGATTTCCCATACTGAGCCAGGTTGGGCCTGGGGCAGAGGGGGAGGGGAGGGTGCGGGGGCGGGGGGGGGGAGGGGGTGAAGAGGTGATCCCGGTAGGGTGGGAGGGAGCCTTGAACGGGCCAGAAAGGCTTTCTATAGCGCCTTTCATGACCACCGGACGTATCAAAGCGCTTTACAGCCAATGAAGTACTTTTGAAGTGGAGTCGCTGTTGTAATGTAGAAAATGCGGCAGCCAATCTGCGCACAGCAAGGTCCCACAAACAGCAATGTGATAATGACCAGATAATCTGTTTTTGTTATGGTGATTGAGGGAGAAATATTGGCCAGGGCACCGGGGATAACTCCCCTACTCTTCTTCGAAAAAGTGCCATGGAATCTTTTACGTCCACCTGAGAGGGCAGACGGGGCCTCAGTTTAACATCTTATCCGAAAGACGGCACTTCCGACAGAGCGACACTCCCTCAGCACTGCACTGGAGTGTCAGCCTAGATTTATGTGCGCAAGTCTCTGGAGTGGGACTTGAACCCACAACCTTCTGACTCAGAGGCGAGTGTGCTACCAACTGAGCCACAGCTAACGCCATTTCTGCACTTCTTGGATCCACTTTAAAAAAAAATGGAAGCTTCTTTGGCTGTTTTTTGAGCAGCCTCTGTTAGGTTGAGTCTGCACGGTGCACATTCTGCCCATGTGCACCTGAAAATTGCAGTTGGCGTAGGACCCCAGTTTGCCTGTTTCTGATGGGCGGGCTGCCCACCCATTTACAGGCTCACCTGGAGATTGCATCAGGCGGGTCTTGGGCAATAAAGGAGTGGCTGAGGTGCCCCCTTTGATTTTCAATTGCTGGCTGCCCATTGTTTTGAGGGAGAAATGGGCGGCCAGTGGTTGAAAATTGCCCCCAATTTCTCTTGCTCCAGGACTAAGTATTTCAGTTTTTAACTCCTTTTGAAGATATAATTAAAACTGAAATTGGGGATTTTATTTCTATTCTACAGAATTCTACAGCTCATTGTAGTGTTGAACAGTTTAGGCTTAGTCTTGTGTAGTTGAGACACAGGGTGGGATCTGGATTTCAGACCCACCTAGTTGAATTAAGCCTTGAAGTGAATTCAGGTCCAGGTTTGGATTTGGGATTTGGATTTCAACCCAGACTCTGGGTTCAGATTTGAATTTATATCTAGACTCTGAGTTTGGATTCAGATTCAGTGGGCTGGATTTTGTCGTTGGGGGCGGAACTGCTGGTTGTCAGGTTTCAGTCCCGCCCCCAATGAAGTTCGGGCAACCCACGCTATTTTCCTTTGATTGACCTTGTTAAACCCGCCCTGCGGGCTCAGCCGGCCAATTAAGGGAAAGCCGGTGACAGAGAACATCAGCGTATGACGTTTCATCTGTCAAAAATATTTGACAGATGAAATGTCAGCATTTGACAGCTTTGAGAAGCTGTCAAACACTGACAATCTCTGTTCTAAGGTGAGCGCTTGTACTGAAGGCTCACCAAACCTCTTTCTTTAGCAGAAATCAGATGGCTGCTGCATTGGAGAATGCAGCAGCCATTCTGTCATCTCTGCCATTGAGAGGAGGTACCTCCGGATCCGCAAGGGTTGAAGTCTGAGGGAGAAGCAAAGGTAAGGAAACTTTTTCTAACACTTTACACTTACCTCTCATACTTACCGCTCCACACTTGCACCCACCACTCACCTCCACAGCGGACTTTTCGACCCCTCTCACCCCCGCAGACCCACTGCTCGCCTCGCTGACCCTGGTGAGGTTCGCAGCCATCGGGAAGCCTGCACTTGTGTGGGTAAAATGGGGATAATCCTCTTAACTGCCTGTAATCCCCTTCCCGCCTCGAGGAGACGGGTCCCTGCACGAGTCGGGGACCCGCCTCCCGGGAAGATGGCACAGAGGCGGGTTGGGAGCGGGTTCGGTACCCGCTCTCAGTTTCTGCCATTTTCCCGGCAGTCCCGCCTCCACATCCGCCTCCCCAGGGCTGGGAAAACTCCCCCCAGTGAGTTCAACATTTGGCACCTTGGAAACCAAACCCAAAATCTGAATTTCAAGCCATGGAATGCAAGAGCTATTTTTAAATCTCCTGCCTGCTGGATTGTGGCTGATTGGGCAATTACCAGCCAAGCATGATCTGAGATAACAATACTCTTTCTTGTGGCTGGTGAGATTGATTTCAGATTCATGAGAGATACTCAGATTTGTTCTCTATGTGGGATTGAATTGTGATAAGGTGGAAATTTGTATATCTATCATTCAACAACAACATGTATTTATATAGCGCCTTTAATGTAGTAAAACCTCCCAAGGTGTTTCACAGGAGTATTGTAAGACAAATAAAAACATTTGACACCGAGCCACATAAGAAGAAATTAGGGCAGATGAACAAATAGGTAGGTTTTAAAGAGCGTCTTAAAGGAGGAAAGAGAGGTAGAGAGGCAGAGAGGTTTAGGCAGGGAATTCCAGAGCTTAGGGCCTCGGCAACAGACGGCACGGTCACCAAAGGTTGAGCGATTATAATCAGGGATGCTCAAGAGGACAGAATTAGAGGAGCGCAGATATCTCAGGGGGTTGTGGGGTTGGTTGTGGGGGTGATGTGTGAACGGGACTTGGTGCGAGTTAGGACATGGGCAGCCAAATTTTGGGTGACCTCAAGTTTACGTAGGGTAAAACGTGGGAGGCCAGCCAGGAGTGTGTTGGAATAGTCAAGTCTAGAGGTAACAAAGGCATGGATGAGAGTTTCAGCAACGGATGAGCTGAGGCAAGGGTGGAGACGGTCGATGTTACGGAGGTGGAAATAGGCGGTCTTAGTTATGCTGCGGATATGTGGTCAGAAGCTCATTTCAGGGTCAGATATGACACCAAGGTTGCAAACAGTGTGGTTCAGCCTCAGACAGATGTTAGGGAGAGGGATGGAGTCAGTGGCTAGGGGGCCGAAAACAATATTCAATTGGAGAAAATTTCTGCTCATCCAGAACTGGATGTCAGACAAGCAGTCTGACAATTTGGAGACTGTGGAGGGGTTGAGAGAAGTGGTGGAGGTCATTAGAATACACGTGGAAACTGAGGCTGTGCTTTCAGTTGATGTCGCCAAAGGGCAGCATGTAGATGAGAAATAGAAGGGGGCCAAGGAAGGATTCTTGGGGGATACCAGAGGTAACGATGCGGGAGCAGGAAGAGAAACCATTGCAGGTGACTTTCTGGCTACGATTAGATAGATAAGAATGGAACCAGGCGCGTGCAGTCCCACCAAGCTGGACGACGGTGGGGAGGTGTTGGAGGAGGTTAGAGTGGCCAACCGTGTCAAAGGTTGCAGACAAGTCAAGAAGGACGAGGAGGGATAGTTTACCTTTGTCACAATCACAAAGAATGTCATTTGTGACTTTGATCAGAGTTGTTTCGGTACTGTGGCAGGGCGGAAGCTTGTTTGGAAGGATTCAAACATGGAGTTGCGGGAAAGATGGGCATGGATTTGGGAGGCAACAACATGTTCAAAGACTTTGGAGAGGAAAGGGTGGTTGGAGATGGGGCGGTAGTTTGCAAGGACGGAGTGATCAAGGGTTGTTTTTTTGAGGAGAGGGGCGATGACGGCAGATTTGAGGGAGAGGGGGCCAGTATCTGAGGAGAGAGAACTGTTAACAATGTCAGCTAACATGAGAGCCAGAAAAGAAAGTTGGGTGGTCAGCAGTTTGGTGGGAATAGGGTCGAGGGAGCAGGAAGTGGGTCTCATGGTCAAGATGAGTGCGGAGTGGTCATGAGGGGAGATTGGAGAGAAACTGGAGAAAGATGCAAGTTCAGGCCTAGAGCAGGGGACAGCCTTAGAGAAAGTTTGGCCTGGTGGGCTGGGGGAAGGAAGGGAAGTGGCAGAGGCAGCTGAACGGATGGTCTCAATCTTAGAGACAAAGAAGTCCATGAGCTCCTCATGCTTGTTGTCAGAGGTGAGGGTGGAGGAGACTGGAGAGTGGTTTAAGAAGACGGTTAGCAGTAGAGAATAGAAGCCGGGGTTTATCTTTGCATTCCAGAATGATTCTGGAATAGTGAGCAATTTTGGCAGACAAGAGCAGGGCCCGATAATGCTTTATGTGGTCCAGCCAGATCTGGCATTGAATGGCTAAACCAGTTGTCCGCCATATCCATTCAAGTCTGTGTCCCTTGGACTTGAGGGATGGAAGGTGAGGGCAGTACTAGGGGGAATGGCCAGGGTGAGAGAGAGTAATTGTCTTAATAGGGACTAGGGCATCAAAGGTGGTGGGGAGGATGTGGTTGAGCAGATCGGCAGCTGCAGAAATGTTGTGGTGAATGGAGAGCCAGAGGTTGGACAGTTGGGATTTCATAAGTGCATGTGTAAGAGAGTTGGGAGAGAGGTTTTTCCAGGGGCGGACACAAGAAGGAAGTAAGGTTGGGGGGTGGCGGGGGAACAGATGTGGGTGGAGAGTGATACGTGGAAGTGGTCAGAGATGGCCTTATCTGCAATTGACACAATGGGAGTAGTGAGGCCATGAGAGATGGCAAGGTCGAGGGGGTGGCCGTGAATATGGGTTGGGTAGTTTACATGGAGGGAGAGATTAAGGGAGGATAGGAATGTAGTGAACTTAGAGGAGAGAGAGTTTGATGAATTGAGATGGAGGTTGAAATCACCGAGGATGCGAAGTCGCTCGGTGCAGAGGCTGAGGGAGGAAAGCAGTGAAGATATCTCGGTAGTAACATTTTTATGGTACTTGGGTGGGCGGCAGAGAACGAGAATTTTAAATGAGAGGTGAGAGCGGGTGGAACAAGGTGAGATGATCAAATGAGGAGAAAGTGCCGGAGGAGTAGGGGGACAGACCAAGGTGTGATTTGGTGATGAGAGCCACACCGCCACCACGGCGGTCTGAGCGGTGCCAGTGGTGGAACGTATAGCCAGGCGGGGAGGCTTCATTTAAGGGTAAGGTGTCATCACCCATTCAGTTGTAAGAATCACTTTATTACAGCTCATTGCCAAAGTCTGTTCTGCTTTTTGTAAGAAGCCTGTCCACCACCAGGGTCAAGATCTATACAGATAAATGCCAATGATAAAACTGAACTTGTCTCCAACAATTTTTCAGATGTTTTCTTAGTTAACTAAACAAACTGTTGGTTTATGTATCCCTTTCATTCAATGTATCATCTAAAGATGGGAAGCACTGTTCCAGAATTGCATATTTCTATCATCAACACAAATCTTCCTCTCGCCAAACTTCCTGCCCAGCATACCCACTGGGAGCCAAACACATTCCTGCCCCACTCATCCCACTGTCCCCTTGGACTCCGCCAACAAATCAACAGTAACAGCCCCTCTCTCCATTTCCTCCCAGAATGTCTGTTCACGCATGAACGAGGCCCTTGCCATCCTCAACCTTATTAGGGATGATTGCTTTGACTGAAATTTGGCTTATGGGTGGTGACTCCTTACCCTCGCACCTTTCCACCACCTGCCTTACCCAAACCACCGTAGTGGTAGTGGGGTCCTTATTCCCAAATCACCCCTTCATTTCCCTCTAGTACCTTCTCCTTCGAGCACTTCACCTTGTTCTATTCCTCTTCCATCTCCTTTAAATCTTCCCTCCTCTCCTCCCTCAGCCTCTGCGCTGAGCTACTCCTCGTCTTCTGTGATTTCAATCGCCTCCCCTTGCACTTTCTCCTCCGAGTTCAATGCCTTCCAGTCCTCCCTGAACCTGTCCCTTAATTTTTTCTGCAGCCTCCTCAAATGTCGAAGGCACAATTGGTGACGCATTTCTCGGAGGTCCAGGGGCATGCTCCCCCCAGTAAGTCTTTGTTTTTGTTTTCATTTAAGATAATATACATTCTGGCAAATTTAAATGCTTTTAGATTTCACAGGTGGATTTTTTTATTTAAATAAAAAGCAAAGTGACATTTGGATTTCTGTCACTTCCCCAAATGTTACCCCAATAGTCACACTCCCGCAACCAATCCCCTGCCCCAGTTCACAGAGACATTCTGCCCCCCTCTGGACAATGTACACCATCCAACTCCCTACCCTTTCACAGAGACACACTCTCCTCCTCCAATCCTCCTAGTGTCTATTGCCTCTTTGCACCCCATCACCCTTCAGTTCAACCTGGCACTCTTCAAGATGGCACTCTTCTTCCACCCATTCCCTGTTCAAGCTGACACTGTTCTCTCCCTCCATTTCCTGCCACCTCCTCCCCCCGCCCCCCTCCCACCCGGATCAAGCTCCTTTCTGCCTCCAATTCATGCTGGCATTCTTCATCTCCATATTAATGCTGGTCTTTTCTTTCCCCACTTCCCTTCAGTTAATGCCAGCATTCTCTTTCCCCCCTTACCTCATAAGAACATAAGAATTAGGAGTAGATGTAGGCAGTTCGGCCCCTCGAGCCCGCCCCGCCATTCAATAAGATCATGGCTGATCTACGACCTCAACACCACTTTCTTGCCCCATCCCCATATCCCTTAATTCCCCTAGAGTCCAAAAATCCATCTATGTCAACCTTGAATATACTCAACAACTGAGCTTCCACAGCCCTTTGGGGCAGAGAATTCCAAAGATTCACAAGATACCTCAGTGTCCCTCCCAGCTTCTGCCCCTTCCCTGTCTTCTTTGCTCCTCCCTCCTTCATTACCATCCACCTCCTTCTTCGTTACCATCCAATTCCCCCATTATTGACATCCATTGCCCACTTCATTGACATCCAATTCCCCCATCATTGACATCCAATTCCCCCATCATTGACATCGATTGCCCACTTCATTGACATCTAATTCCCCCATCATTGACATCCATTGCCCACTTCATTGACATCCAATTCCCCCTTCATTGACATCCAATTCCCCCATCATTGACATCCAATTCCCCCATCATTGACATCCATTGCCCACTTCATTGACATCCAATTCCCCCATCATTGACATCCAATTCCCCCATCATTGACATCCAATTCCCCCATCATTGACATCCAATTCCCCCATCATTGACATCCAATTCCCCCATCATTGACATCTAATTCCCCCATCATTGACATCCATTGCCCACTTCATTGACATCTAATTCCCCCATCATTGACATCCATTGCCCACTTCATTGACATCCAATTCCCCCATCATTGACATCCATTGCCCACTTCATTGACATCCAATTCCCCCATCATTGACATCCAATTCCCCCATCATTGACATCCAATTCCCCCATCATTGACATCCAATTCCCCCATCATTGACATCCAATTCCCCCTTCATTGACATCCAATTCCCCCATCATTGACATCTAATTCCCCCATCATTGACATCCATTGCCCACTTCATTGACATCCAATTCCCCCATCATTGACATCCATTGCCCACTTCATTGACATCCAATTCCCCCATCATTGACATCCAATTCCCCCTTCATTGACATCTAATTCCCCCATCATTGACATCCATTGCCCACTTCATTGACATCCAATTCCCCCATCATTGACATCCATTGCCCACTTCATTGACATCCAATTCCCCCATCATTGACATCCATTGCCCACTTCATTGACATCCAATTCCCCCATCATTGACATCCAATTCCCCCATCATTGACATCCATTGCCCACTTCATTGACATCCAATTCCCCCATCATTGACATCCAATTCCCCCATCATTGACATCCAATTCCCCTTCATTGACATCCATTGCCCACTTCATCGGCATCCATTGCCTCCCTAGATTGCTCTTACTGAACTGGGCCAAGGCCCATTTTTCCTCAGCACCACTAATGGCATGATCCCGGTTGCTGTATAGTATAGGAGGGAACTTTTGTTCTTAGAGAGAATTCCCACCTACAGTATCTGCTGGTCAAGATCACTGACATTAGTGACATTGAGGTGAGAGGAAGCCCAGCTGGACTTGGGTGGGAGCCAGGAGAGAGAGAGAGAAAAAGAGTACAGTAAACTCTCCTTTAAACAGCACTTAATCATCCAGAATTCTTTAATAACCGGCAAAATAGATAACAGGTAATCTTGCCGAATCCATCCATTGTTCGTTTTTCCAAGTCCGAGTTTCTCGCGGTGGCCGAGTCAGTCAGTGGTTTTTAATTTTTTTTTTGTGTTAAAAATTGCCTACCTCTCTGTTATCTGGAATTTTTCATCAACCGGCACCATCCCGGTCCCGTAGGTGCCGGATACGAAAGAGTTTACTGTACATGGCTGCACTGATTTCTAATTGAGCCCCTAGAATGCTGAGTATCGGTGTGGAATGCTAATATTTGTTGTGTATGATATCCCCAGCAAAATTAAAAAATTGGCACTCCTTAAACTAACGTTTGAATTCAGAACTTGCAGCTTTTTCCCAATCTCGCAGCATTATTATTCACCCTTACAGCAAGGAATTACACTTCAGGCTATATAATTGTCTTAAATACAACTTTAATGGCAGGAATTTATTCTCCAGCCACCTCGTCTACTAATATGATTTCAATCGTAGAGACTCAATTGAACCTGTTAATCACATCAAAAGCTTGTAGAACAGGCATGGTAAATCCCTCTGGATTTCATTTCAGTTTTGAAGTGTTGAGCAAAACTACAATAATACTTCAGGTAAAAATCACAAACAAGGCTATAAACTATTATTCTATATGCTGTCTATCATTCCAAGCAGTCTTGAGCATATTTGATGCAGCTTGGCCTCTGCCTTCAATGGGGGAGTAAACAACATTGGTTTCCCTCCATTTTGATCTTAAGGAGGACTGAATAATAAGAACCATATCTCACTATCATAAAAGGTTTTCCTTCATGTTACCAAACCTTTCTTTTAAAGCTCAGCGCATATGCTAATATCTACTAAAAGCTCACTCACTCCCATAGTTACCTGGATTACACTTCCTCCCACCCTGCTTCCTGTAAGGACTCTATTCCATTCTTCTAGTTTTTCCGTCTTTGTTGCATCTGTTCTGACGATGCCACCTTGCACGCCAGTGCTTCTGATATGTTCTCCTTTTTCATCAGCTGAGGATTCCCCTCCACTATGCGTGACAGGGACCTCAACCCCATCCGTTCCATTTCCTGCACTTCTGCCCTCTCCCCTTCCTCTCCCTCCCAGAACCACGATAGGGTTCCCCTTGTAGTGTCCGCGTATCAATAATACACGGACTGCAGGAGAACAATAATAACAGGTATTTACTGAACAGAGGGTAAGCTTAAACTGAAAGTACAGAAGCCTGCTATGGCTTTATATACAGGTGTGGTCACTGCCGGTACTACAGTATAAAATCAGTTTTCCCTTAAAGGTACATACACAACAATTCCTCCCCTTTTAGATAAACAGTACATAACATTCATTTAACAATTAAATAATAACTAATTACAATTACAATTTTCTCTGTACTATATACATCAACTGAAATAATCATTTATAAGTTCAGTCTTTGAGGAGGCTTCCTGATCCTGACTGGATAGCGCCTTTCTCGAGTATCCTGTTCTTGCGGCGGAGTCGATTCTGGCTCATTGTCATCGGTTGGTTCGTCAGCTTCCAATACCACTGATTCTGAGGTAGACGCAATCTGTACTTCGGGTTCATTACCAGGTGCACATGCTCATGGTATGGGTTTGGCTTGTTCCTGTGACTCTAGAATCTGGTCAGCATGGCGTCTCACGATGCTCTCTCCAACATCCACTGTGTACATTAGTGGTCCCTGCTGTGTGCATATAGTTCCTGGCTGCCATTTTTCTGTTCGGTAGTCGCGGGCCAAGACTGGTTGCCCTATCTTGAAGCTCCTGGTTGGCTTCTCATTGATGTGCTGGAATTGCTTATCCTCAACATCTCGTCTTATGTTTGGTTTGAGCAAATCCAGGCGACACCTTAGCCTTCGGTTGAAGAACATTATGGCTGGAGCTTGGTTGGTGACTGCATGTGTCGCATTCCGGTAAGCAAACAAGAAATTATCCACCTTGTGTTGTAGTGATATGTCGTCGTTATACATCACATTTATTACCTTTTTAAAGGTCTGAACAAACCTCTCAGCCAATCCATTTGTGGCTGGATGATATGGGGCAGATGTGTAATGTTTCACCCCATTATTCCTCAGAAACCTCCGGAAATCCTCGGACACAAACTGTGGTCTATTGTTGGAGCAAATCTGTTCTGGCAAGCCATTCCTGGCGAAGATGGTCCGTAGGACTGCAATAGTTTTCTCCGTGGTGGTGGAGGACATTTTGATGACCTCTGGCCATTTCGAATGGGCATCCACGGCGATTAAAAACATTGAGTCCATAAATGGACCAGCAAAATCAATGTGTACCCGTTGCCATGGAGATGAGGGCCACTCCCATGGGTGTAGCGGGGCCTGTGGTGGAGCATTTTGGACCTTCTGGCATCCTATGCATCTCTTGGTCATATCCTCGATTTCTTTATCAATTCCCGGCCACCACACAAACGCCCTGGCTAGGCTCTTCATTTTTACCCCTCCCAGATGACACTCATGAAGCTCATTGAGCACTCTATCTCTCAACTTGGGTGGAATTACCACTCGGGATCCACACATCAAGGTTCCCCGGCACACTGACAGCTGTTCTCTCCTTGGCGAGAATGCTGGCAACAGTGAGTCGCCATGTGCTGGCCATCCCTTCACCGTCAAATCATAGACCCGAGAGAGTGTCGGGTCATTTCGGGTTTCCTTCTCTATACTTGAGTTTGTAACAGGTAGACATTCGACTATGGTCGAATGGAATATCTCAACAGGGTCCACTGCAGGTGCTTCCTCCACTGTAGGCAACGGTAGGCGCGACAGCCCATCAGCGTTTCCATGCTGTTTCGTACCCTTGTACTCTATGTCGTACTGATGTGCCCCTAGAAAAAGTGACCATCTTTGCAGCCGTTGCGCCATCATCACCGGAACGCCCTTCTTTGGGTTAAAAATGGAGACCAGAGGCTGATGATCAGTCAGTAGGGTGAATTTCTGCCTGTGCAGATAGTGATTGAACTTCTTCACCCCCCACACCAGGCTGAGAGCCTCCCTGTCAATCTGGGCGTAGTTACGCTCGGCTGAGGTTAACAAGCGCGACGCAAAGGCTATTGGCCTCTCTGACCCGTCGAGGAATTTGTGTGACAGCACCGCTCCAATGCCGTAGGGAGACGCATCACATGCCAACCGAATCGGTAGTATTGGATTGTAGTGGGCCAATACTTCTTTTGAAGTGATTAGGCATTTACATTTCTGAAAGGCACGCTTACACTCATCACTCCATTTCCATGTTACTCCAGTTTGCAGCAGGGCGTTCAGTGGGTGCAGAATTGTAGATAAATTCGTCAAGAACTAATGGTAGTAGTTCACCAACCCGAGGAACGACCTCAGTTGCAACACCTTTTCCGGTGCTGGAGCCTTGACTATTGCCTCAATCTTGTCTGGGGACTTATGCAACCCTTCCTCATCAATCATGTGGCCACAATACGAGATTTGTCTCCTGAAGAACTCGCATTTGGGGTGGTTGGCTCGTAGCCCATATTCTTGTAATCTAGTGAGCACCTGCTCCAGGTTGGCAAGGTGTTCACTGTCATTTTCGCCCGTAACCAGGATGTCGTCCAAATAACACTGGGTCCCCGGGATCCCTTGCAGGATTTGTTCCATCGCCCTCTGCCAAATAGCCGGGGCTGATGCTACCCCGAATACCAGTCGGTTGTACTGGTAAAGACCTTTGTGAGTGTTTATCGTGAGGTATTTCCTAGATGCTTCTGCCACCTCCATTTGTAGATACGCTTGGGCCAGATCAATCTTCGTAAAGCGTTTCCCTCCAGATAGTGAGGCGAAAATATCTTCTATCCGTGGCAGTGGATATTGTACTGTGTGCAGGACTGGGTTCACAGTTACATTGAAGTCCCCACAGATGCGAACCTTCTTCGGCTCCCCAGGCGTGCTGCTCAATGATTTCTTCATTACAGGAATGATGGGGTGTGGCCTACTCGCTCCAGTCCACTTTGGACAGCACCCCCGAACGCTCCAGACTCTCCAGCTCTGCTTCAACAGCTGGGCGGATCGCGTACGGTACCGGTCTGGCCTTAAAAAATTTTGGGTTTGCGTTATCTTCGATTTTTATCATTGCCGTTACTCCTTTTAGAGTCCCAAGTCCTTGTTGGAACACCTCTTTTGCCTCAGTTAGAATTTTTGACAGTCGTCCAGGTGTGATGTCGTCATCCTTTTTGTCAGTCACAGTTAGCGCCTGAATGGAATGCCAATCCAATTGTATTTTTCGGATCCATTCACGTCCCAATAATGGTGGTCCTCCATCTTGTAGTATATATAGATACAGTTTCTGTGCTTCCTTGCCATTGTATTTAACTGGCACCCTTATTTTTCCTCTGGGGTAGACTTTTTGCCCAGTGTATCTTCAATACAACGGACGTGTCCTTCAAGTGTATGTGTGAGAATAGCCGCTCATAGTCTCGTCGATTCATGACAGTTAGGGCTGATCCTGTGTCCAATTCCATCTTTACTTGGGACCCTGCTATCATGAGGGTGACCCAAATGGTTCGGTGATCCTCCTTTGCGATCACGTTGTGTAACTTTAGACAACTTAGTCTCCTGCTCCCGGAGTCATTATCACTCTCCTGATCTTCTGAACTACTGTCTGTCATTTTTTTTACTTTCTTGTACTTTTCCTTAGTAGTTCTTTTAGTGTTGGTTTTCTTTCCCGACCTGCAGACTCTTGCTATGTGTCCCATTTTCCCACATTGCCTGCATACTTTGTCCTTAAACCAGCAGTCCTTCTGATCATGGGTTGTTCTGCCGCAGCGATAGCACTTTCCTGCTCCATATGCCATTACGTTAGCGCTGTATTCTTGTGGTTTCTGTTGTATTTCCGCAGCTCCCCGTGCTGCTGCTTTGTAGGATACTGCCACGCTGAAAGCCTGTTCTAGCGTCAGGTCCTTTTCCGAAAGTAGTCGTTTCTGGGTTCCTTCACTCTGGAGCCCGCAGACAAACTTATCCCTTAAGATGTCTGCCAGTCCTGCTCTGAACTGGCAGTGCTTCAATAACTTGCGTAGTTCTGTAAGATAGTCAGCATTGCTCTCATCTTTGTGCTGGTTTCTTTTATGGAACTTGAATCTTTCTGCTATCAGCAGCGGTGTAGGGTTTAGGTGTTCCTGTAAGATATTAACAATCTCTTCCAAACTTTTATCCATTGGTTTAGCTGGGGTAATTAAATTCCGCAATAGGCCATACGTTCTCGCGCCCATCAAATTTAATAACACCGACGCCTTCTTTACATTGGCCACCTCATTTGCCTTGCAGTACACTTCAATTCTTTCCACATACGTGGTCCAGTCTTCTACCTCGTTGTCGAAAGCAGTGATACTGCCACTCTTCGGCATCTTGGGTGGTTTAAAATGGCGCCTCCCGCGCTTTTTCTTCTTCCCCAATGGATTAAAATGGCGCCTCCCGCGCTTTTCCTTCTTCCCCAATGGAATAAAATGGCGCCTCCTGTGCTTTTCCTTCTTCCCCTTGCTGCCACGCTGCTCCTAGCGTTCTACAGGGTAATGGCGGCGACCCGCGGATTCGGCGCGTCTCACTTTTCCTTCCCCACGTTTTATTTTCTCTACGCTGCCCGGTTCTTGAGCACCGACCGCGCCCTGTGCGCTCCACCCTCTCTCTTCCTCCCGACGACGCTGCACGGCCCCTTTGCAGAGCCGCTCGATCGAGCTCGAGCACGCCACCGTCCGGAAGGGTCAGCGCACTACCTGCTACCAGCACGATTTGCTGGAACACCTTGACTGGGGAGCCAAGCCTAGCTCTCCACAGCCTCCCCTGCAATTCTCCGAACTCTGATGGATCCCTGGGCGGTTGCCCGCGGTCGACGCCCGTTGCTCTGACTTCGACCTCCAAGAAGCTTCTTTTCAGGGAAAGATCCCCGTGAGGTGATGCAGTACTGCAGGTGAGTTCGAACCTGCTCGTCACCAGTGTAGTGTCCGCGTATCAATAATACACAGACTGCAGGAGAACAATAATAACAGGTATTTACTGAACAGAGGGTAAGCTTAAACTGAAAGTACAGAAGCCTGCTATGGCTTTATATACAGGTATGGTCACTGCCGGTACTACAGTATAAAGTCAGTTCTCTCTTAAAGGTACATACACAACACCCCTTGTCCTTACTTTCCACCCCACCAGCCTCCACATTCAATGGATCACTGCCCGCCATTTCCGCCACCTCCAGTGCGATGCCACCACCAGACACATCTTCCCCGCCCCTTTCAGCATTCCGAGGGGACCATTCCCTCCGCAACCCTGGTCCATGCTTCAATTACCCCAAACACCTGCTCCCTTTCTCACGACACCATCCCATGCAAGCGCACAAGATGCAGCACCTGCCCTTTCACCTCTTCCCTTCCCACTGTCAAGGGCCCCAAACTCTCCTTCCAGGAGAAACAGCGATTTTCTTACACTTCTTTCGACGCAGTGTAATGTATTCGCTGCTCACGATGCGGGCTCCTCTACACTGGGGAGACCAAATGCAGATTGGGTGACCGCTTAGCTGAACACCTCCATTCGGTCCGTAAGCGTGACCCTGATCTTCCGGTCGCTTGTCATTTTAATTCTTCGCCCCACTTCCATTCTGTCCTCGGCCTCCTGCACTGTTCCAATGAAGCTCACCAGAAGATCGAGGAACAGCACCTCACCTTTCGATCAGGCACTTCACAGCCTCCCGAACTCAACATTTCAGTTCAAAAACTTCAGATCATAACCACTGCTCCCATTACGCCCCCCCCTCCCCCGCCACCAGACAGCAGGTGCTGGTAATGGTTCTGCTGTTGTCATTTACGGCTCCTCGAGACCCAGCTTTTGTTCAAAAGCAAAATACTGTAGATGCTGGAAAGCTGAAATAAAAACGGAAAATGCTGGAAATACTCAGCGGGTCAGGCAGCATCTGTGGAGAGAGAAACAGAGTTAACATTTCAGGTCGATGACCCTTCATTAGAACTCTTTATTTTATCTTTTGTTTCTTCACTTGTCCCATTACCACTCCCTTTTGCCTCGCACCATCATCCTTATTGTCATTTAATCACTCCTGCCTTCCACCCTCTCACAGACCTTCCCTTTTGTTCTTTCCTTCCCTCCCCTCTTCCCCTGCCTCTGTATTTGCTTAAAAACTGTTACATCTCTTAACTTCTTCCAGTTCTGATGACAGGTGATCGGCCTGAATCAATGGACCTGAAACTGCGGTCGGAGGCTTCCCGCGGGCGAATGCCTCCGGTCCGCGAGAAAAGTACGCACATACTTGGTGCCTCCGTATCTTCGGACTCTCGCAGTCCAGGGCCTGCATGCATAGACCTGTGTAGAGGCCCACGGATTCCCAGGGGCGCACGTGGTTCACAAGCGTCCTGGGTAAACGTGGGCCGGCCCGATCAATCAAAAAGGGGGGATTCCCATTATGTTTGTGGGGATTCCATTTACATACGGAATCCCTGTAAGGATATTAGGAATGACATAAAAAACACACTTGCACACAACCTAATTAAAAATAAATCACATGTTTAATTAAATTGTATTTTTATTAATTTTAAACATTTAAAACAAAAATGTAATAAAAAAAAATAATTGAAACATTTTTTAACGGGGCCAAAAATAACCTAATTTTAAAGATCTTTGAATGTTTAAATGATTTAAAAAATGTTATTTTAATATTTATTTTCACCCTTACGCTGGTAAAAGAAGGCCCGATGCCTGCTTTTACCGGGCGTAAGGGTTTTGTGAGCATTCGCTGGGCAGTAGTTGGGCAAATAGCCCGACTCCCTGCCAGCGAATGTTCATTTCCTGGGGATGCGGTGGTTCTGTCCAAGCTGAAACTTGACGGATCGTTAGTTCCGGGTTTTCGTGCATGCGGAAAGCCGGAACTCGCCGGGCACCTACGCCCAGCGTACGCGGTCATAGGCCCCTGGAAAATCCAGGTCATTATCTCTGTTTCCCTCTCCACAGATGCTGCCTGACCTGCTGACTATTTCCAGCATTTTCTCTTTTTTGTTTTATATTTACACGTTTCGCTTTTGTGCTAACGTGGTGGCCCTGGCACATCAGCACTCCTCTGTGTTCCAGTTGTCACTCTGCTGTCACTGATGCCTCTAGATCAGTAAAATCAAAGGAACCAAAAGATAATTGCCTGAGGCAGATGTTCCCGCAAAGCTTAGGTCAGCTTGCAGGAGACACTTTATATCTATTCTTGATAATGAAAACAGTGAGGCAAGCCCAGCCAAGTTAGCAGATTGTTCTGTACAAATTGTCCGCTCTTTAAACCTTCTTCTGCTCCTACAAGAAGCTGATCAGCATCAAATTATTCTACTGTACTAAATCTTTTATCACTGCAATGTCTTTCCACTTTTAATTTACGCCCTTGAATACCACTGCTGAAGCCTATATTTCAGTCCCAAGTTGACTCTTTCTCTCCGTACGTGACTGGGCCGCTTTCCTCTTTACCAGGCTCAGACGGCGGGCTGGGCACAATCTTGAGCGAGGAAGTACAGCTCTCTATCTGGCCACTCTATTTGTAGCCAGACAGAGAATGCATTCTTGTGTTGTGCACTGGGGAGGCGGAAGCTGACTGGTTGTCATGCAATTGCTCCATTTGTCCACTAGGTGGTGTACACTCTGTTCTAGTCAGACTTTCTGATTTCCCGAATGCCAAGAACAGCACAAAGCCATTTCAGATAAATCTCATTACTAAGGTGCTTTATGCACAGAGGGTTCATCAGGGAATGTCTGACATTATTTTCCAGTTTCATTTATTGCATTACAATGAACTACGGCTAAAGGTGGAGCTTCCTACATTACAACAGTGACTACACTTCAAAAAGTACTTCATTGGCTGTAAAGCGCTTTGAGACGTCCGGTGGTCGTGAAAGGCGCTATATAAATGCAAGTCTTTCTTTCATTCTTTCTTCCCATGTACGACTCTGTATTATCCAGTAGGTGTATTCATTTGGAAGGGTTTTGTTATGTTTCAATTGAAAGGGTAATTTTATTGTGAACATGTTTGATTTAAAAAATGCTGAAGTAATGGTAAAGCGTAAGCGATTGGGCTGTGATGGAGAGTTGTTCGCAGGATGCGGGTGATGCTGGCAAGTTGCTTTTATTGTTCATCCCAAGTTGTCCTAAGGAGGTACCAGGCATTGTTTCCAACTGAGTGGCATACCAGTCCACTTCTGAGAGCATTAAGAGACAACCAGATGGTTGTTGCATGTGGGCCAGACCGGGTTTGGGCGGTAGATTCCCTTCCCCCAAAGGACATTAGCCAACTAGTTGAGCTTTTACCACTTGGCCCACAAATAATCAGATTTATTGAATTCAAGTTCACAACTTGCCACGGTGTGGTTTGAACTCACTTGACCTCGTTCTGTCCTGCAGGAGCAACTGTTGCCCCCCTCCCCCCCCCCAATGCCCCGCCCCGCCCTCTCATCCTATTTTCTACTGTTTCTGCAGCAAATGTTATCAAACTGCGAACCCAAGTATCTGTGTCGAGTTTTATTTTGGTGAGGGTTTGTGAACGGCAGCCACAATTAAACGAAAGCAGGAAGTAAACAAACACAGTAACAGGCGCAGTTACAATAACAAGCCACTGGGGGATGGCAATCTCCGACCTATCGTTCAATTAATAACTACCTGTGACTAGTTTAGAGAGCTAATTATTAGACGCAACAACACCCCACCCCCCGCCCAGTATTAAACCCAGTTTTCTATCAATCATACTGGTCCTGTTTCTCCAAACACTCTACTTCATTAGCTTTCCCTTTTTACAGAGCTCCTCTGTGTATTGCAAGTGCTATGTCTTTCCTCCCAGATTTTCCCAGAGCAACATCTTGTTTTATTTACATGTCAATGGGCACCAATGTGCCCCAGACCAAGATAGTAACCCCGCTTCAGTTACCATTTCAATCAAAGAGCCATGTAGTTTAAAGAGCTAATTATGTTCCATTTTACAAATGATTTGTGACAATTGTTAAACATTTTGCCATTTATAACACAATCAGAGACAAAAGAAAATGTGCGATTCTGAAGTGCTGAAAAATCAGTCCAGTATGTGTTGTCCAGATGCATAAACCCTTACAATTGGACATAGTCCTGTACCTTGGACAGGTGCCCGTGTCCTAACTCGCACCAAGTCCCGTTCGCCCATCTCCCCTGTGCTCGCTGACCTACATTGGCTCCCAGTTAAGCAGCGACTCGATTTCAAAACTCTCATCCTTGTTTTCAAATCTCTCCATGGCCTCGCCCCTCCCTATCTCTGTAATCTCCTTCAGCTCCACAACCCCTCGAGATATCGCCGCTCCTCTAATTCAGCCGTCTTGAGCATCCCTGATTATAATCGCTCAACCATTGGTGGCCGTGCCTTCTGTTGCCTAGGCCCTAAGCTCTAGAATTCCCTGCCTAAACCTCTCCGCCTCGCTACCTCTCTCTCCTCCTTTAAGACACTCCTTAAAACCTACCTCTGTGACCAAGCTTTTGGTCACCTGCCCCAATTTATCCTTATGTGGCTCGGTGTCAAATTTTTTGTTTTAAAATACTCCTGTGCAGTGCCTTGGGACGTTTTACTACGTTAAAGGCGCTATGTAAATACAAGTTGTTGTTGTTACGAAGAGTACTGCAGCATGTGGTATTCTATTTCCAAGCCCAAGCAGTTCCCCAGCTATTGCCCCTTTTCACTGGCCTCTACTCCTTCCCCTGACCCAGGATTATCTCTAGCCATAGGCTCTGTGCTCTTTTGTTTCCAGTCACAAATAACAAAAATAATCTCTGTTGTCAGTTAATAATGTTTAGAGCTATGAATATTGTGCATTAATTCTGTTACACTCTGAGGGGTTCAGATTATGTCAGTATTTACAGGGGTGCAGTTTTATAACCCCATAGTGCACATGTGTAAAACCAGTACCAACCTCTCTCCACTCTTAAATATTAACATACTAGCAGGGGTGCCCGGCGTTGCCAGGGCAATTTTGGGCCACGCGGTCTCCCTGCCCCTGTCTGTCCCCCCTCTCTCTCCCTCTCCTCGTCTCCCTGTGCTGTCCTCTCCCTCCCTCCCCTCCCCCTCGCTCCCCTCTCCGTGCCTAGTGCCCGAGGCCCGGTGCCGTTGTGATAGCGGCCGTGCGGGGCCTAGCGGTTGAGGTGCGGCCAGGCTGCCGGGCGGAGACGGAGCCGAGCTGAGCTCCCCCGCGGATGGCGCGGCTGACGGCCGGCCGCTGTGTCGGGCTGAGCGGTTGCGAGGCACGGCCCGAGTGAGCCCAAATTACCTGCCGCTCCGGCGGGGCGGGAGCGGGATCGGGAGCTGCAATGTGGGGATTTCTTTTGGTGCTGGTGTACCTGTGGGGATGGAAAAAATGGCGGCGAAGTTTAGGGAGACTGGAGGATTAGGACCCGCCCGTGATGCACTGATTGGTCAACCATCAGGTGAGTGAACTGTAGGATTGGTCAAGCAGCACGTCAGTCAACGCTAATGACAGGTAGGATTTTTGAAACTTTTTTGTATACTGTCCTAACAATTTTTGTGTGACGAAAAAGTAAATACACCTACGAGAGTCCCCTAATGATAAGCTTTCTTTTGATATGTGTAGGTACGCTCTATAACTTTTGATTGTATAGCCGGACAGAGAGACAGACAGAGAGACAGAGAGACAGACAGAGAGACATACTTATTTATATATATAGATGTAAAGATTTGTCTTGCATTATAACATTAGGAAGCTCGTCATCCTTTTCAGGAACAAGACAGGGAAAATAAAGAGTAACTGATCATACAGAACACAGTGTTAATTTATAAAGACAAGGCCTTTTAAATAACTTTTTAAATTGAAATTTGTGTAAGTATTTCACAAACTGAAAAGTTATAAACAAGATTAAAGTTATGCTTGGAGATTAGTGAGTTGGTGTGCAGTCATATTTTGCCGGTAACCTTAGGATCCCAATGCAGAGTAATCTAGGAACGTAGGCTACTCAACCCCTCGAATCTGTTTCGTCATTTAATTAGATCATGGCTGATCAGCTGTACTTACCTGCCTTTGATCCATATCCCTTGATACCCTTGCCTAATAAAAATCTATTGATCTCCGTTTTGAAAAGTTCAGTTGACCCAGCATCCACAGCCTTTTTGTGGGGGTGAGGGGTGGGGGTTTGCGGGGGGGTGAGGGGTGGGGGTTTGTGGGGGGGTGAGGGGTAGGGGTTTGGGGGGGTGAGGGGTGGGGGTTTGTGGGGGGGTGAGGGGTGGGGGTTTGGGGGGGTGCGGCGTGGGGGTTTGTGGGGGGGTGAGGGGTGGGGGTGAGGGGTGGGGGTTGGGGGGGGGAAGAATTACAGATTTGCACTTCCCTTTGTGTGGAAAAAATGTTTCCTGATTTCACTCCTGAATGGCCGAGCTCTAAATTTAAGATTGCGCCCCCTGGTTCTGGATTTCCCTACCGCAGGAAATAGCCTCTCTGGGCTGGATTTTGTCAGTGGGGACGTGATGGAGGCGGGACTCCCACTTTTTGGGTTGTAGTCCTGCCTCCGTCGATTTGTGGCCAACCCACGCGATTTTCCCCTGATTGACCTTGTTGAGCCCACCCAGCGGGCTCGACAGGCCAATTAAGGGACACCCGGTTACAGGTGATGTCACGGATTGACATTTCATCTGTCAAGAGCTTTTGACAGATGAAATATCAGCGTTTGACAGCTCTGTGAAGCTGTCAAACACTGACAATCTGACTTCTAACTCGAGTCCTTCTCCACAGACTCAGTTAGAGATCTCTCCAGAACAGAAAGCTGAATGCTGCAACTTTTGACAGCTCGCGGCCATTCTGCTTTCTGTGCCAGTGAGATGAGGGACTCCTGAGATCTGAAGGAAGGAAGCCTGCATTAGTAAGTAAAGGTAAGTAAAACTTATAAAAACACTTTACACTCACCAAACAGACTTACCTCTGCACTCATGCACCCATCACTCACCTGAACAACGGACATCTCGAACCCTCCAAGCCCTGCAGACCGACGGTCTGCCTCGCTTACTTGGCGTGGTTCGGAGCCATCGGACAGCCCACACTTCAGGGCTAAAAATAGGGATTAGGCAGTTAATTGGCACTAATCCCTTTCCCGCCTCGGGGAGGCGGCTCCCAGCACAGGTCGGGTACCCACCTCCTGGGACATTGGCACGGAGGCGGGTTGGGGGCAGGATGGGTTCCTGCCCCCCGATTCTGCAATTTTCCCACCACTCCTGCCTCCAAACCCGTCTCCTCAGTGCTTGGAAAATCGAGCCCAATCTGTTTTTGCCCCTTTGTAACTTCCTACTCCATATATAATATATATGAGGCCCTAGTACAGATCCCTGGGAACCCCACTTGTCACACCTTTTACAATCAGTGTACATTTGCTTTATCCCTACTCTCTGTTTCCTACCTCACAACCAATTACTAACACATGTCAGAAGGGTTACCTTCAATTCCATACACTCTCATTTTTGCTAACAATCTCTTGTGCAGAACCTTGTCAAATGCTTTCTGGAAAACCATATAGGCAACATCCATAGACACACCGCTGTCCACCATGTTAGTGACCTTTTCAAAACATGCAACTAGACTAGTGAGACATGACCTACTCATCACAAATCCATGCTGACTCTCTTGGATCAGCGCATGCTTGTTTAAATGCTCAGGTACTCTGCCCTTGATAATATATTCCAATATGATAATATGACGTTAAACTAACAGGTTCTGTAGTTTCCGAGTTTCTCCCTCCCTCCTGTCTTAAATAATGGAGTGGCATTTACAATTTTCAAACTAAAGGCACAATTCCTGAATCTAGAGAGCTTTGGAAAATGCAATTTTCCCACCTGTGCCTTTAAATACCCTAGGGTGGAAACCATCTGTCTCTATCTTGAGTCCCATTATTTTCTTCATTTACCATTTAAAAAATTTATATTAAATCAAATAAATTCCTCCCATCTCATTATAACACTGATATTTTGTCCTCTTCCTCTGCTTGAAAATTGATACAAAGTATTAATTTACACCTACAAGGCACAAGTCAGGAGTGTGATGGAATACTCTCCACTTGCCTGGATGAGTGCAGCTCCAACAACACTCAAGAAACTCGACACCATCCAGGACAAAGCAGCCCGTTTGATTGGCACCCCATCCACCACCTTAAACATTCACTCCCTCCACCACCGGCGTACCGTGGCTGCAGTGTGTACCGTCTACAAGACGCACTGCAGCAACTCGCCAAGGCTTCTTCGGCAGCACCTCCCAAACCCGCGACCTCTACCACCTAAAAAGACAAGGGCAGCAGGCGCATGGGAACACCACCACCTCCAAGTTCCCTTCCAAGTCACACACCATCCTGACTTAGAAATATATCGCCAATCCTTCATCGTCGCTGGGTCAAAATCCCGGAACTCCCTCCCTAAGAGCACTGTGGGAGCACCTTCACCACACGGACTGCAGCGGTTCAAGAAGGCGGCTCACCACCACCTTCTCAAGGGCAACTAGGGATGGGCAATAAATGCTGGCATTGCCACCGATGCCCACATCCCATGAACAAATAAAAACAATTTTTAAAAAAGTTTGCCATTTCCTTATTATCCATTCTAGTATCACCCGCATCTGTCTTTATTGGGCCCACATTTCCCCTTGCCACTCTCATTTAATATATTTGTAAAAACTTTTACTCTTAGCTTTGATATATCTTGCAAGTTTTTGTTCATAGTCTTTTCTTTTAGAATCATAGAATCATTCGGCCCATCGTGTCTGTGCCGGCCGAAAAAGAGCTCTCCAGCCTAATCCTACTTTCCAGCTCTTGGTCCGTAGCCTTGTAGGTTACGGCACTTCAAGTGTATATCCAAGTACTTTTTAAATGTAATGAGGGTTTCTGCCTCTACCACCTATTCATGCAGTGAGTTCCAGATCACCAACGCCCTCTGGGTGAAAAATATTCTCCTCAACTCCCCTTTAATCCTTTGACCAATTACTTTAAATCTATGCCCCCTGGTTATTGACCTATCTGCTCGGGGAAATAGGTCCTTCCTATCCACTCTATCTAGGCCCCTATATACCTCAATTAGGTCTCCCCTCAGCCTCCTCTGTTCCAAAGAAAACAACCCCAGCCTATCCAACCTTTCCTCATAGTTAAAATCCTCCAGTCCTGGCAACATCCTCGTAAGTCTCCACTGTATCCTCCCTAATGCATCACATCTTTCCTGTAATGTTTTAATTCAGTACTATCTCTTGCCTCGTTTGTTGACTATGATTGCTTAATCTGACATTCGTGTATTAGGCAATACCAATTAAAACTCTATAGTGGCAGCAGGGACAGTCACAGGCTGAGACAAAGACAAGAACCTGCTGTGATGTGCGAAGAGATGAGGTTACTGCAGCGCATGGATCAGCACGCAGAGAAAATCTGGGCTGCCCTAACTTGAATTGGCAACACTAATGACTTTCTATAGTCTTTCATATTCATAAAATAAATTGCATTGCAGTCCCTGGATTACTTGTTGTACTCATTCTGATTTCCAGGTGCGTGCAAAGCAGAGCTGACTCCTTTCTATCTCCTGCATTGTAATGCACCTAAAATGACAGACTAATTATTGTTAACTGATATGTCATATTGATATCAGATACACTGTGCCATTACGGGAAAGCATATAACTAGCCAGTTAAATCATCATTTCATCTTGTTTGAACTCATCATTTGCCTCCCATGTTATGCAAGAGATGATGACAGCACTTAGTGCCCTTTTAACTTACCTTTCATACGCTTTCGTGTCACAAATGGTGATAATACCATGCAGACAAGGAGAATGCAACAATGGTTTTCATGGCCAGCTTGTTTACAGAACAGAAGGAACAACTAAGGGAAGGCTGCTTTTGAATGATTACCTTTTAAAAGGTTCCCCATGGTGCAGGGCGCCATCGACTGCACCCACGTGGCTTTGTGGGCACCGCATACCAATCCTGAAATACTCCGTAACCACAAAGGCTATCACTCACTTATTGTGCAATTGTTGTGTGACCACACCCAATGCATCATGATGGTGAATGCCCGGTATCATGCCCGCAATCTTCCAGCCACCACGTCAAACTGGAGGGTGGCTGCTCGGAGATTAGGGCTATCCACTCTACACCTGCCTGTTGACTGCCCTCCACAACCACACCAGTCCTGCCCAGCACTCATAATGACAGCCATGCTGCCACCAGGAACTCATCGAGTAAACCATCGGGCTGCTGAAGCGACGGTTCCGCTGCCTTGATGGCTCGGGAGGTGTCCTATTTCGTGGCGGTCTGCTGCATGTTTCACAACTTGGCCATCGGTGATTGCAGGACCACCTCAGGAAGTGGAGGAGGGAGAAGACGAGGATGAAGGGAGGAGGCAGGCAGCAGATCTCTGTTCTGCATGGGCTGTCTGTGAAGGCCTCATCAGACTCTGATTCCAGTGAATGAAACCCCAGATCCCCGTTGCTCACCACAGTCCTATCATACCATTCCTCTGTCACAGAACATCACAGCGTCCTCCTGGGCACAAAGCTGAAATGAGAGTCACAACAAAACAAACATTCCAAACAAAATTAATAGATTCATCACAATTCAATCAACATTACAATATTAACTAATCACCTATGTGCAATCCCTTAGTGCTTGTCGTTCATGTGCCTTTTCCTACTCTAGTGCTCCTACGCAGTGCTCCCCCAATGGCTACAGCATGACTGGTGGAAGGCTGCTGACTCTCAGTGGGGGAGATTGCAGATGGCCTCGCAGGGCGACCTTGACCAGCTGTGGACCTAGAAGGCTCGGCTCTAGACTGCACCACCTTGGCATGGGCGGCAGCAGTCTGGGCTGGCTGACTGACAGGCAGCGACAAGGACAATGGCGGAGTGGTGGTGGTGGGAGCAGGAATGCAGCCATCCCGAGAGAGGACGGCAGGTTCCTGCTCCACTGCCACTCCCCCGGGGCAACACCTTAGCATTCCTAACAATCTGTTGGAGGACAGATTGCTGGACTGCTGCAACACCCTGCAAGCCCCTTTCCACACTCGTAAACCCCGCCTGTGCTGCAATGGAAGCTGTGACATCGTCCATCACATGCAGCATCATTGCTGGATTGACCAGGTCTCTCTTGGAGTTGTCCATCATTTCCAGCCTGCAAATCATGGGCTCCAAGCTCTGTGCAAAGCCCTGTCCAATGTTGGAGCCAGACTCCTCCATGCTCCTCAACATTGACAAGTTGCTGTCTGGCAGGCTTGCCATTGCACCTAGCATTTCGGTGTGCATGGCCATCACCCTTTTTCTGAAGGCCGCCCCATCGAGATCATCATCAGAGTCCTGTGCAGCAGAACTTGTGCGCGATCTCACCCTCCGGGGAGCTTGCCCCGAGCTACCATTCCCCTCTGGCCTTGCTGCAGCCCATTCGTGCCCGGTGCCTCACCACGTGCAGATCCCACCTCTATATTACCCTCTACGTTCTGTGCAGTGCCAGTTTCTGAGCTGGTTGCTGTGAGTGTCAGATGCAGTGGTGGTGTGTCGTCGTCGTCTTCTCCTTCACTTTCCTCCTCAGCAATGAGGGACGGGCTGGCCTGCTGGCTGTTCGTGGGGATCTGAAAGCAGAAAGGCACAAGGGTCAGGTTGTGGTGAGGGGAGGGGAGTTGGAGGAAGCAAGATATCCATGCATACACCATCAGCAGCTTGTAAGTGAGAAGAGATTGTGGGATGAGGGGAAAGTGGGATGTGAGAAGAAGGATTAGGAAAGACCATACCATTATTGTCCCCAAGGGCTTCAACTTCTCCCGTTGCCATGGCCTCGGTCACTGCCTCAACAATGATGTCGAGCACGGACTCCTCCAGTTGGCTGAGTGTCTGTACAGCGGCTTGGCTGCCTCCCATCTCCTGTTGTTCCCGGCGGTTATGATCCACCTTTGCCTGAGAAAGGGAAGTGTCTGAGTGAGTGCAGTGCAATGTGTTTGGGAAGATGTGCCTGCCATAGTTGAATAGCTGTCAGTGTGTGCAAGGTGTTCGATGTGGGTGTGGGTGCTGTAGCAGTGGTAAGGCTGTGAGGGTGAAGTGAAGCCATGATTGTGAGTTATGAGTGGTGATAAGTAGAGATTGTTGGTAGGTGAGTGATGGGGGTGTGGTGCATTGAGCCGTGTGTGAGGCTTGTGGTGCAGATAGTGGGATATGGCATTTGCTGAAGTTGTCACTCACCTTGACATGCCGTGTGAGGTCATTAAACTTCTTTTGACATTAGATCCATATCCTTGGAACCACACTGGTGGCCGAGACGGAAGTAGCTATCTCCTGCCAGAGCCTTCTACTGGTAGCCTTGGATGGCTTCCTGCCACCCTACGGGAACAGTACATCCTGCCTTCTTCAAACTGCCACTACCAAGGGCTCCAGTGCAGCGTTTGAAAACCTCCTTGCTCTTTCTCTGGGTTGTTGTGCCATGGCTTCAGCCTGATTGACAATGAGGTGCTTCAGCAACAAAGCGCCTTCCCTTTAAGTAGTGCAGAGAGCCTCGGCCGAACATTACTGGCCATTAGACAGCACCCGATATTGGCTTGGCGCTCAACATATGGGCCAATCAGCAGCGCGTTTAGCGCTGAGCTCAGCGCTCCGATCATTATAACGAACAGGCAGAACGAATTTTGCATGCTGCCTGGACCACTTTCAATGAGTGCAGGTAAATAGTGCTGGCCCTGGTCACCGCCCGTTTTCGGGCCTTATCCGATTTCTGCGCCTGCGTGCCTCAGTGAGGATTCTTCGATCTGATTGGTTGTAGAGCCTCGTTGTTGCTTGGCCCGCTCACAGATGCCGCAGATTCCCCTGTAGAGGGCGGCGCACTGGATCAGACCTCCGAAGGCAGCAAGTCTCTGCTCAAAAGCCCGCAAAAACTTTGTGGGCAGATGTCAGCGTAGTGAACCGCGTGTGCTGTTCCTTCGCTACTGACCGTAAAATCCAGGTCATTGTTCCGGAGCGGAGACTAATGGTGCAGATACAGATCAGGTACTGCTTCAGACTAAGGGTTATATGTAAGGTTCCTTTTTCAAGCTTATAATAAAGGTTAAAACACTTAATAAATTATATTTTTATCAATTCAGATGTAAGGATACAAATCAGGAAAATAAAATAAATAGATCCTACTTCAAATAACAGTAAACAACAATAACCTGGATTTTTAATGTAAATGAGAAATATTTTTGCCGAGTGGGGTGGTGTTTGTGGGATTTTGACAAGTGACAGTTGAATTACTGTGAGGGTTCCAGGTATCTTGATGAGCGATACAGCAGGAGGCTGGTGGCGGTGATGTTACCAGCAGGGGTCCTTTTACAATCTCGTCTAAAGTAGGTTTCAGTCACATGGTACAGGGAGCTTACAATCGCTCATTGTTATTCATGACCAAGTTCAAATAACACAGGACATGGAGGTTAACAAAAGCTGAAGCATTTTACTAAACAGCGGGAGCAGCAGTTATTTATTTGGCAGCAGACACAATTATTCTGCCAACTATTCAGATATATTCATTACGGTAAGCGACCATTTACATTCTTGGGCCCTTTAATCAGGCACCACTTTCAGGCAGGCGCATTTTTTAGTTATTGCATTTCATCAAAGTGCTGATCCCAAAGATAGCTCATAATTGTAACATTTCTTTCCTCCCCAGTTTAATCTCTTCCAACTCTCCTGAGGGCATTTATTCCATATTGGGGTGTGATTCCATGGGTGCCAGTCAGTCTACAGTACATTACCCAGTTTGCCTCGACAGTGTGGGGGCAATCTTGCCAGCCCTGTGGAGGTGGGTTTGGAGGCAGGGCTGCTGGGAAAATGGCAGAATCTGGGGGCGGGTTCACGCCTTTGTGCCATCTTCCCAGGAGGCGGGTGCCCAACCCGTGCCGGGTCCCGTCTTCTCGAGGCGGGAAGGGGATTATAGCCACTTGCAGTTTTTTGGATAATCCCCATTTTGAGCCGTGAAGTGTGGGTTTCCCCACGGCTCCGAACCTCGCCAGGGTCAGCGAGGCGAGCTGTGGGTCTGCGGGGTTTGGAGAGGCCGAGATGTCCAGTGTTCAGGTGAGTAATGGGTGCATGTGTGCAGAGGTAAGTGTGTGAGGTGTGTTAAAGTGTTTTAATAAGTTTTACTTACCTTTACTTCTTCCTGCAGGCTTCCTCCCTTCAGGTCTCGGGAGTCCCTCAGCTCACCGGCACAGAAAGCAGAATGGCCACTGAACTGTCAAAAGCTGGAGCCTTCTGCTTTCTGCTCAGGAGAGATCTCTAACTGAGTCTGAGTTGAAGGACTCAAGTTAGAGGACAGATTGTCAGTGTTTGACAGCTTCACAGAGCCATCAAACGCTGACATTTCATCTGTCAAAAGCTCTTGACAGATGAAACGGCACTCGCTGATGTGCTCTGTAACTGGCTTACCCTTAATTGGCCTGCTAAGCCCGTTGGGCGGGCTTAACAAGGTCAATCAAGGGAAAGTAGTGTGGGTTGGCCTCAAGTAGATGGAGGCGGGACTAAAACCCGACAAGTGGAAATCCCGCCTCCAAAAGCTCCCCATTGACAAAATCCAGCCATGTGTGCTGGTAGGCATTTTGTTCACAGAGTGCCACAGTCAATGTTCCCTTTAATTTTTTTTTGGACCGTGCAGCCCATTCAAAATTCGGTGCACGTGCGTTTTTTTCAATGTAAAAGCCGGTTCACCAGCTGCGCGGGGCCTGCAGAGCGTTGCGCGGTGTAGGGGGTTTCTCTTGCTTGCTCTGGTCTCCTGCCAGGCTTCTTGCAATAATTACCCGTGAGTGGTTCGACCCACTCGCCCCTACGGTCCTAGACCTTGGACTTAGGTGCAGGGAACTGTAGTGCAGAAAAACTCAATAGACCAGGTCGAATAGCACGAAATGGATGCCTTTATTGAACAGTTTGCAGCATTATAAAATACATGTCATATGCACAGATTAAAGCAACTACAAGCATGCACACATCTATAAACTTAACTCTATAGAAATGGGGAACACACGGCACATCGTAAAAGCGGTAACACATTACAATTACCCTTAACCCCCTCCCCTATAACCTAACTAAGTTTCGATTTGAGGGACTCGGGATCATGCTCACCACTTTAAGAATTGCGAAAAAGGCTTTGCAGCCTTTCGACACAGTTTTCCGTCGTCACGTGGGTTTGGAAGCTTCTGGCGCAGCTTGTTTTCCTCTTGGTTCTCCTGCGATGAGCGCTCGCCGATGTGATGTTGACGAACTGGAGTACCGGGCCCTGGGTGTCTTCCTGGGTCGTCGATGATCTCCCGATGACTCTTTATACAGTCATCATTGTCCTTCTGAGAGCTGGGGTACCTGGGCCCTGAGTGTCTTCTTCTCCGGCCTGGGTCGTCGATGATCTCCCGACAAAAGTACCTGGGCCTCCCTTGTCGTCTTCCCGTCGTGGCCGGGCCTTGCCTGGCCGAGCTGGCTTCCAAGCCGAAAACTTCTCGTCGTCCTCTCGTCGTGGCCGGGCCTTGCCTGGCCGAACACCGAACACGGTCCGAACCGAAGTGCTGCTTGGTTCCGATGGAGTCTGTCCCGAAGCATACCGATGGAGAACTCTCCGATGGACTTTACTTAATCCACAGTTATACTCTTTTGGAACATTCTTATCTCCCGCCAAATCATAGTCCTGTCTTTGTAATAATTTTGGCGGGCAGAACTCTCTGCAGGGGTGTTTTGTCTTCATAACGGGAGTCGGTGATAGCTGAACTGGCCTTCCTGGGCCGATAATGTCTTTGCTTGGTTACCGTAACTTGGTTTGTATATTGATCGGTGTGGAGATTGCCCTGGATGGCTGTTAAACGGCTTCTCTTTGTACAGTGTAATGGGCTTAAGCATTCGTTCAATTGTCCGCCCATTTCTTGATGGGTCTCATCCTGTCACCCAAATCTGTCCTGTACTTATAATCTAATCAATATGTATACTCAGTTCCATGAGTTTCGGCTTCCCGAAACTGGCTTTCGCGGGCTTTTAATGTCCTCAATCCACAAGCCTGTCTGGCTTGCAGTAACAGAAATTCAAATGGTCCCAGAAGCTGGTCACGAGGTCTGGTGGCCATTTTGTGTGCCCTTTTATCAAAGGTTTCTCTGTAAAAGCTTCTTTTTGGTCAATAAAGCTGTTTTATTAACCCTACTTTCCTACGTGATTATTTAATGAAAATTTCGCGAATCTTACAGCGGCCACGCAGCTTAAAAGGAACGTTGATCACAGTCAAGCCTGATGCTGTCCTCACCTGACGTTCACCTACATGCGCTTCCAGCAGCGGTCACTGCATAGTGATCAGAAGTGTGGACCCTGGCTGATTTTTCCACTCTCCCCTCCCCCCCCCCCACCAAACAGTGAAGTAGTTCTCAGACACTAATGCCCTGATTTTAACGTAACCCACCTGATGGAACAGTGTGGGTTTGGGTCAGTGGATGGTAAAATCATGCGGGGTGTAAAACGGGGTCTGACCTGAACCCATTCCTTTCTTACTGGGCGGGTTAGGTTAAAATCAGGGCCAATAAAACATCCAAGCTGAAGCCAATTATATCCTTACTGTTGCCCGTTGGGATCCACTGACTCAGCCCAGACTGGGGATCAAGCCTAAAACTTCCATGGTCTTGTGTGTCTTGTGAATAAATCACCAACCTACTGAGAAAGGTCACGTTTTATGTATCATTGTTTGCACATTGCTTCATACTTTCAAGCCTGGCTCAAGGTGGAGGAATGCAACCCTTTGCTTCAGTATTTCAGTATTCTAGTGCAAAGTATCGCAGCCAGCCACCACTCTACCGACCACAGCAAGACTTACTTTAGAAATTCGTCATAAATTCTTATATCTGGCACATGAATCATCTCTTGGCAAACATGCAACATGTTATGGTGACATTCAGAGAGGGTGTTTGGAACACAGTGAGTCCTTGGACTATATATAATATTGGGCTAGAACTTCGGGTCCCCACGGGTGAGTACGCGCTGGGTACTCACCCATAAGCCCAACGAAAGTGTCGGTTCCCTGCATGTACTGCGCATGCTTGGGAAACCGGAACTTCCGTTCCCTTAAAGGAAGGGGTTCACAGGCCGAACGCGTGCGCCGGAGAGGCAGCGCGTTCGCCTGGAACTTCCGGTTTTTTTGCAGGTTTCTCCGGGAGGGTAAGTCTCCAGGAGCTATGCTTGTAAAAAGCAGTCACAAGGCCTGCTTTTAACAAGGTAAGTGGTGAATTAAGTAAAATTAAAACATTTTTTCCACAGGTTTATTATTTTTAAATACTTTAAAGAAAGGTAAGTTTATTTTTAACCCCGTTAGAAACTGTAATTAAGTTTTTCAAAAATTTAAATTATTGTTTAAAATAGTTATTTTATGTAATTTATAGTTATTTTAAAAATGTGATTAAAAAAAATTATTTGAAGTTTTAGTGATGTTTTGGGGCTGAATTGTATTCATAGATTTGACAGGTCTTCCTGTCAAATCTATGAATACAGATTCCCTGCTACCATTGGCTCTCCATGGCCCATGTGATCCTAGGGGACGCTTCGAACTAACTGCGCTCCTGGGATATGCAAGCACTGCGCGCCAGCAGTTGGAGCAGGCCCAGGATCGGAATCCCACGCGGGCCCACAGCACAACGGCCGGCGCGCTAGGTAAGTGCAGGTCGGAGGCTTGCACCCACGGGAAGCCCCCGACCTGAATTTCTGGGCCATTGCGTCAGAAATGAAATGATGGACTGTATCAGAAGTAGCAGAAACAAATTCTTGGTTTATTTATTCACAACACACTTTTACCTAATAAACGCTACAGAACTGTGAACCAGGAATGCAACAGTTCTAGATACAAATTAACACTATAGATATATGGTCAGCAATACCACTTTGTATATGATCCAGTGATGAACCTGACTTCCGACTTCCCAATTTTCTCCACTTACCCCTATCTTCTAAAGGTGGTGGCTTATGGGGTATCATGACAATGGTAGTTCTCTAATACATTGCTCAAGTAGCCATTCATATTATGTGAGCTTGGATGTTTAGTGTCAATGAACTATTTCACTCTTGGGGTTATCACAGCCAAAGTCCCGTCCTGTTCTTGCCTGATGTCTACACACACACATCTATCAGAGGTTGCCGAATGATTCCGCATCCCCCCCATGTCCTTATAGCTGGGACATTGAGGCTACTTGTACAGCTCTGCCAGTATAGATCATTTAAGCAGTATAGAATAAGGATGGAAACAGATGTTCCTGGTCCAATAGGTGTGCACCACATTACACAGTGCTTTCCTCAGTGAGTCCACATGAAACCCCCATGACTTCAATGCCCTACTGTCTTTGTTTGGTTCAACATGGAGTTTTGATAGTGAGCCAAGGGTCAACGATGAAATTCCGGGTGCCCCTACTTTAACCTTTTTTAAGAATGGAATGATCCTGGCCTACGTCTCAGTTTTGGTCTGTGAACCACCACGGTCCCACTTGCATCTTTTGACAGTTTAAGATTTTGGCCTTCTAAGCCCATCTTTGGACTGACTGCTCTAAAGGCTGAGATTGAAGAGAGACAGATGTGTTCTGGTACGGCCCTTGTAAGTTGCCAGCAATACAGCATACTTGCTGTTTTTTTTTAGTGACTAGATCCTGTTGCTATGGATGTTTGGCCTGGCGCCACAGATTGTGACATGGTTGCAAGCTGAAAATAATAATATCTGAATCAGGTGGGAGTTGACAAGTGGAGAGGGCAGGCACAGAATGTTTGCTCAAAATATTAATCCCAATGGTCTGTGCAATGGTGGAGCTTACTCCCATCCAGAAACTGCAGAGCCAGGCATGTCAAGGTACATAAAGTTAAAACAATCAGCCTGGGCCCACATTTTTCCACTAACACTTGCATATTGGGTTCATTGGTTTCCATCTATATGAACTTCAAAAGCTCCAATGTCTCTAATTATATACTCTCTCGCTCTGAGTAATTATAAATGCTTTCTCTGTCACTGTATAATTTATATTGGCTCTCTTTATCTGTGTTCCATTTGCAATCATATATTCTCTTTACCCTGTGTAATCATATATTCATCTGCCTCTGTCCCCTAGTAATTATGAATTCTCTCTGTCCTTGTATAATTATATATATATATATATATTTATATATATATATATATATATTCTCTCGCTGTCTGTCCCTGTGTAATTACTTATTCCCTTCTCTTATTTATCTACATCATATATTTTTTTGCATCTAGTGTGTGTCGCACCTCTAAAATCTACTCGGGTGTTGCAGTTCAAACATTTCTTACAGGACATGAGAAAATGTGCATAAGGCAAAATAGCATCATTAGCACAAATCTTTCTTTTACTAAAAAGCCAACAGATCATAAATCATTGCTTGTGAAGTGAAATATGTAGATTTGCTTAAATAACCCATTGACTGAAATGCTCCAATGAAAAACCACACTGTGTAAAAAAAATGTTTTCCATTATGTAATTTTTACAAACCTTTGCATTAACTTATAACAAATAACGAAAAGAATAAAACAAATGTATTGAATAAGAGGCAACGACCACAAAAGCAACGAATCAAATCACTCCATTTTTTTCCTGACTTCCCTGGGTAGCCATTTTGGTTCCTCAGCCAACCTGATATATACACCTCACAATTAAAATGTACAAAATAACACATAAAGATCACAAAAAAATCTGACCCCAGAGGCTGAGTTTGGGGGGCTGGAGTTTTGCTTCTTTCCTGACGTTTCTTTGTTGTTCAGGGGGGTCTTGAAATGTGCACATGGAACCTCATTGCCTGGTGATGTCCGTGCTGGGTGTCCCGTTCATTCCCAATGGTATTCACGGCAAGAATGGAATTGATTTCTAGCCTCATGGAAACTGTGAGGTTTTTGGATTTCCAACCTAAATTATCTCAGCTCTCGTCTTTGGATCACTCCCATGGGTGAGTCTCAAGTCCCCATACTTTTGAGAGTGTCTATCCTGTCCTGGAGATCAAGCTAAGGTTTTGCTGACACTGGAAAATGAACTGCAAACCCTGTCTGGTAATTGCTTTTAGTTATTAAATTTATCGAATGTTTTCATAAGTTCTCACTGCAGTCTTTAAAAGTGATAGAACATCACGCCAAACTTAATTTCAAGTTTAAAATGGTTTACCTGAGATGAAAAAGCACATAAATCATGATTTAGTTATATATTTACAGTGGACAACTTCACACCTAACTCCTCATATGAGGAAAGTATCAAAAATATTGCAACTTAAGAACTAAGCTAATCCTTTGTAAATAACTTTTAATGCACATACAATGTTTCTCCTTTCTTTAAGAAATATCAAACTGACTGCAGTGACTTTAACTGGCTGTTAACCATCCAATGCACAATTGAGACGAACCAGCTGTGATTTGGCTGAGATTTTTTTGTGCTATTGCTGATTTATTATTTTATATGCAGTGATTTCCTCTCAAACCCTTCCAGGAAACATGCAGATTTGTCAGTGTTTGTTTTGCAGTGTAATCCCGAAGCTGTATATTCCAATTCTTTGGCCTCGATATTAACCCCCCCTTTGATGGGCGGGAGGAGGTAGAATTTTAGAATCATAGAATGGTTACAGCACAGAAGGGGGCCATTCGGCCCGTCAAGCCCGTGCCGGTTCTCTGCAAGAGTACTTCAGCTAGTCCCACTCCCCCACCCTTTCCCTGTAGCCCAGCAACATTTTTTTTCCCTTCAGGTACTTATCCAATTCGCTTTTGAAAGCCATGATTGAGTCTGCCTCCACCACCCTCTCAGGCAGTGCATTCCGGATCCTAACCACTCGCTGCGTAAAAAAGCTTTTCCTCATGTCACCTTTGGTTCTGCCAATCATCTTAAATCTGTGTCCTCTGGTTCTCGACCCTTCCGCCAATGGGAACAGTTTCTCTCTATCTACTCTGTCTAGACCCCTCATGATTTTGAATACCTCTATCAAATCTCCTCTCAACCTTCTCTGCTCTAAGAAGAACAACCCCAGCTTCTCTAGTCTATCCACATAACTGAAGTTCCTCATCCCTGGAATCATTCTCGTAAGTCTTTTCTGTACCCTCTCTAAGGCTTTCACAGCCTTCCTAAAGTGCGGTGCCCAGAATTGAACACAATGCTCAAGTTCAGGCCGAACCAGTTTTTTATAAAGGTTCATCATAACTTCCTTGCTTTTGTACACTATGCCTCTATTTATGAAGCCCAGGATCCCATATGCTTTTTTAACCGCTTTCTCAACCTGCCCTGCCACCTTCAACGACTTGTGCACACATACCCCCAGGTATCTGTTTGTACAAGTATCTGTTTAGGATTGTACCCTTTAGTTTATATTGCCTCTCCTTGTTCTTCCTACCAAAATGTATCACTTCGCACTTTTCTGTGTTAAATTTCATCTGCCATTTGTCTGCCCATTCCACCAGCCTCTCTATGTCCTTTTGAAGCCTATCACTATCCTCCTCACTGTTCACTATACTTCCAAGTTTTGTGTCATCTGCAAATTTTGAAATTGTGCCCTATACACCCAAGTCCAAGTCATTAATATATATCAAGAAAAGCAGTGGTCCTAGTACTGACCCCTGGGGAACACCACTGTATACCTGCCTCCAGTCCGAAAAACAACCGTTCACCACTACTCTCTGTTTCCTGTCACTTAGCCAGTTTCATATCCATGCTGCCACTGTCCCTTTTATTCCATGGGCTTCAACTTTGCTGGCAAGCCTATTATGTGGCACTTTATCAGATGCCTTTTGGAAGTCCATGTCCACCACAACAACTGCATTGCCCTCATCAACCCTCTCTGTTACCTCATCAAAAAACTCGATCAAGTTAGTTAAACACGATTTGCCTTTAACAAATCCATGCTGGCTTTACTTAATTAATTAATCCACACTTGTCAAAGTGACTGTTAATTTTGTTCCGGATTATCATTTCTAAAAGCTTCCCTACTACTGAGGTTAAACTGACTGGCCTGTAGTTGCTGGGTTGTTTTGAACAAGGGTGTAACATTTGCAATTCTCCAGTCCTCTGACATCACCCCCGTACCTAAGGAGGACTGGAAGATTATGGCCAGTACCTATGCAAATTCCACCTTTACTTCCCTCAGCATCCTAGGATGCATCCCATCCGGTCCTGGTGACTTATCTACTTTAAGTACAGCCAGCCTTTCTAGTACCTCCTCTTTAAATTTTTTTATCTCATCCAGCATCTCAACTACCTCCTCTTTCACTATGATTTTTGGCAGCATCTTCTTCCTTGGTAAAGACAGATGCAAAGTACTCATTTAGTACCTCAGCCATGCCCTCTGCCTCCATGCATAGGTCTCCTTTTTGGTCGCTATAGGCCCCACCCCTCCTCCTACTACCCGTTTACTATTTATATGCCTATAGAAGACTTTTTGATTCCCTTTTATGTTAGCTGCCAATCTATTCTCATACTCCCTCTTTGCCCCTCTTATTTCTTTTTTCGCTTCCTCTCTGAACTTTCCGTATTCAGCCTGGTTCTCACTTGTATTCTCAATCTGACATCTATCATAAGCCCCCTTTTTCTGCTTCATCTTACTCTCTTTCTCTTTCACCATCTGACTTTGGTTGCCTTACCTTTCCCCCTCGTGGGAATGTACCTCAACTGTACCCGAATCATCTCCTCTTTAAAGGCAGCCCATTGTTCGATTACAGTTTTGCCTGCCAATCTTTGATTCCAATTTACCCGGGCCAGATCCATTCTTAACTCACTGAAATTGGCCTTCTTCCAATTAAGTATTTTTACTCTCGATTGCTCCCTGTCCTTTTCCATAACTAATCTAAACCTTATGATACTGTGATCACTGTTCCCTAAATGTTCTCCCACTGACACTCGCTCCACTTGACTCACCTCATTCCCCAGAATCAGATCCAGCAATGCCTCCTTCCTCATTGGGCCGGAAACATACTGATCAAGAAAGTTCTCTTGAACACACTTCAGAAGTTCTTATCCCTCTCTGCCCTTTACACTATTACTATCCCAGTCTATATTAGGATAGTTGAAGTCCCCCATTATTACTACTCTATAGTTCTTGCACCTCTCTGTAATTTCCCTACAAATTTACTCCTCTATATCCCTCCCAGTAGTTGGTGGCTAATAGAATACACCTAGTAGTGTAATGGCACCTCTATTGTTTCATAACTCTGACCAAATAGATTCTGTCCTTGACCCCTCCAGGACATCCTCTCTCTCCAGCACTGTAATATTCTCCTTATTCAATATTGCCACCTCCTTTCTTTCCCTCACTATCTTTCCTGAACACCTTATATCCAGGAATATTTAGTACCCAATTTCTTGAGCCAGGTCTCCGTTATCACCATGACATCATATTCTCATGTGGCTATTTGCACCTGCAGCTCACCAACCTTTTTTACCATGCTTCTTGCACTGTGAACCTATCTTAGACCTTGTATTCTCAGTCCCATGCTATCAAAACCTTTCATAATTTTATAGACCTCTATTAGGTCACCCCTCAGCCTTTTTTCAAGAGAAAAGAGACCCAGCCTGTTCATCCTTTCCTGATATGTATACCCTCGCATTTTTGGTATCATCCTTGTAAATCTTCTCTACACCCTCTCCAGTGCCTCTATATCCTTTTTATAATATGGCGACCAGAACTGTAGACCAGTACTCCAAGTGTGGTCTAACCAAGGTTCAATACAGGCTTAGCATAACTTTCCTACTTTTCAATTCTGTCCCTCTAGAAATAAACCCTAGTGCTTGGTTTGCATTTTTAATGGCCTTGCTAACCTGTGGCACAACTTTTAGTGATTTGTATATTTGTACTCCGAGATCCCTTTGTTCCTCTACCCCACCTAGACTTGCCCCCTCCAAGGTGATAAGTGACCTCCCTATTCTTCCTACCAAAATGTAATACCTCACATTTGTCTGTGTTGAACTTAATTTGCCAATTATTTGCCCATTCTGCAAGTTTATTAATGTCCTCCTGTAATTTGTTGCAGTCCTCCTCAGTATTGACTATTCCCCCCAATTTGGTATCATCTGCAAATTTAGAAATTGTGTTTTTGATTCCAAAGTCTAAATCGTTAATGTAAATTGTGAACAGCAGTGGTCCCAGCACTGATCCTTGTGGAACTACCCACCTTCTGCCACTGTGAATAGATACCCTTTACTCCCACTCTCTGCTTTCTGTCTTGAAGCCAGCGAGCTATCTATTCTGCTACTTGTCCCCTGACTCCGCATTCTCTGACCTTATTCATTAGTCTATTATGGGGTACCTTATCAAAGGCCTTTTGAAAATCTAGATAAATTACATCTACTACATTACCATTGTCTACTCTCTTTCTGTTACCTCTTCAAAAAATTCAATAAGGTTGGTTAAGCAAGATTTTCCCTTTTGAAATCCATGCTGACTATTCATTATTATACTTTTCATTTCTAGATGTTCTTCTATTTTCTCCTTTAGTAGGGATTCCATTATTTTTCCTACCACCGATGTTAAGCTGACTGGTCTATAATTCCCTGGACATGTTCTATCCCCCTTCTTAAATATAGGTATATTACATTAGCTATCTGCCAGTCCTCTGGCACTACACCTTTTTCTAATGAATTATTAAATATGTGTAGTAATGCTTCTGCTATCTCTTCCCTAGATTCTTTTAAAATGCGTGGATGCAGGGTTTTTATCCTTTTTGAGTTTGATTAGTTTATTTAATATATCCCCTTTTTTATTTTAAATGTACTTCTCTGATTACTCATCTCATCATCCAATGTCATGTCCACCTGTTCTATACTCCTGGTAAATACCGAAGCAAAATAATGATTTAATATTTCTGCCATCTCCCTATCCTGTCCACCCCTTAATGGCCCTATTCCCATCCCAAACTTCCTTTTTTTATTGATGTGCCTGTAAAATATTTTACTTTTTTGTTTTATGTTCCTTGATAATTTAATTTCATAGTTCCTCTTTGCCTTCCTAATTGTTTTTTTGAATTCTCTCCTAATCCCTTCATATTCTCTCTTATCATGCACTCCTCTGCTGTCTATGTACTTAATGTATGCCTCTTTCCTTACCCTCAATTGTTTCCTTATGTCTTTATTCATCCATGGAGTCTCATTAGTGTTTAGTTTGTTCTTTCCTTCTGGCGGAATATATTTTTCCTGCACTCTGTTGAACACTGTTTTAAAAGTTTCCCATTGTCGTTCTATATCATTGTTTGACAATATTGTTGCCCATTTTATCTTCCCAAGTTCTATTCTCAGCCACTCAAAATCAGCTTTTCTCCAATCTATTAATTTGTTTTTGTCATTCTTATGTCCTTCTCTATTGTCATCTTAAAGTGTATATATTATGCTCACTATTGCCTATATGTTCCCCTACTTCTATTTCTCTTATCTGCTCTGGCTCATTCCCCATAACTAGATTCAATAGCAAATCCTCCCTTGTTGGGCTTTTTACATATTGGGTTAGAAAGGAGTCCTGTAGACATTGTAGGAACTCTATTCCCTTATCCCCTTTACCTACCACTTCTGTCCAATTAATATTGGGGTAGTTGAAATCCCCCATGATTATTATACTATGTTTTTTACTCATTTCTCTAATTTGTCTGTATAGTTCTTCCTCCACCTCCCTTCCACTATTAGGTGGTCTGTAGACTATGCCTATTGGTGTGATTGATCCTTTATTATCTTTTATCTCTATCCATATGGATTCTATTTTTGTCTTGCTGATATCTACGTCCCTTTTTTCTACTGCCATTATGTTATCTCTAATAAGTACAGCTACTCCACCTCCCCCTTTTCCCTCTCTGTCTTTTCTAAATATGTTATACCCTGCAATGTTTAATTCCGAGTCCTGACTTTTCTGTAGCCATGTCTCATTAATCCCTACTATGTTTGGTTCCTCCCAACGCATGATTGCCTCCAGCTCCCCTGTTTTATTTTGGACACTGTGCATTGCTGTACACAGTTTAACTCATTTTTAATAGGATTTCCTCTTACTTTATGTTTAACCATCTTTTTGACTCCTGTTCTATAACTCTATTTGCTCCCTTGCCATCAATGTCCTCCCTTACTTTATTCTTTCCTATGCTCACCTTCCCTGTTTTGTTTATATTCAGGCTGCTTACATTTCTTGTAGATCCCTCCTGCCTTCTTACTAGTTTAAAGTCTTTGCCACCTCCCTATTTACCTTTCCACTAGGACACGGGTCCATTCCCGATTCAGGTGGAGCCTGTCCCATACTACAGCTCCTTCCTGTCCCAGAACTGGTGCCAGTGTCCCATGAAAAGGAACCCCTCTTTCCCACACCAGCCCTTCAGCCATGTGTTAATTCTCCTGCTCTGTCTGCTTCTGTGGCAGTTGGACTATATTGGGAGTTATTGACTGCATTTTGGGGTATTGGTAGTGATATTGGAGGTTGGCTGCATTTTGGAGGATGCTTGCTGTTGCATTGATGATGATTGTGTTGCTGCTGTTTACCGAGGCTTTGTCGAATGTACCTTTGAAAGTTAATGGAACAAATATTTATTCAGCTGCTTCAAGAATGACACACTTTTGTGCCAGATATTACCAGAAATTCCGATCGCAGGCCTCCCGCAGGCCGCGATCTGGAAAAATCTGCGCCAAGACCAGAGGACTCCCGGGAGGCGCAGAGTTCCGATGCTGGGCCTCTCCAAACTGCCGGTGTGCAGGGCCCACATATCCCAAAGGCACAGGCGGTTCGCAGCGTCCCTGGGATCACGTGGGCCATGGGGAGCCAATCAGAGAAGGGAATTTCCCTTCATACACTTGACAGGAAGACCTGTCAAATATATGAATTGAGATCACCCCCAAAACATAGTAAAACTTTAAATAATTTTTTTTTTTAAATCACATTTTTAAAATGACTTGAAATTACATAAATTAACTATTTTAAACAAAACTTTTAATTTTTGAAAAAAAGAATTAACGTTTTTAACGGGGCTAAAAATAATGAACGGACAGGATTTGCTCTTCATTATCCTGGACCTGTAGAAAGCCATTGTCTGACCGATACCTGGGATGGCAGGATGATGTATGAAGAGAGATTGTATTCGCTGGAGTTTAGAAGAATGAGAGGGGATCTCATTGAAACTTATAAAATTCTAACAGGACTAGACAGACTAGATGCAGGAAGGATGTTCCCGATGGCGGGGGAGTCCAGAACCAGGGGTCACAGTCTAAGGATAAGGGGTAAGCCATTTAGGACTGAGATGAGGAGGAATTTCTTCACCCAGAGCGTGGTGAACCTGTGGAATTCTCTACCACACAAGGCAGTTGAGGCCAATTCATTAAATATATTCAAGAAGGAGTTGGATATATTTCTTAAGGCTAAAGGGATCAAGGGATATGGGGAGAAAGCAGGGACAGGGTACTGAATTTGGATGATCAGCCATGATCTCATTAAATGGCGGAACAGGCTCGAGGGGCCGAATGGCCTACTCCTGCTCCTATCTTCTATGTTTGTATGTAAGGCCGATGACGATACTTTTAAAGGTTTGGGGAGTTATGATTCACCTGTTAGAGTAATGCACGATGAGAAGTGAAACATCGAGGGTAAAGAAGGGGCATTGTACTTACAATCTGGGGGCTATTTTCCACACCGTAGCACCGGTAATTCAGATCTAAAGAGCCTCTGCGGTGGCCAAACTGGGGTCTTGAGCTGCAGCGCTGGATTACCCCGCCTTTAGTGCAAAACGCCATCTTGGTAAAGGAGTTTAAGCGCGCGCTAGGAACGGCCACCCCAAGGGTGATTAAGCCTCTGATTACCAATTAAATTGGCTCCTAATGCTCATTAAAGAGGATGCATGCCATTTTGCTGGTTAACGCTGAAATTACAGTCCTCTCCTAACAGCGACTAGCTGAACAGGAGTAAAGAAGTCATTGGTGAGGGTTGCGAGCGCTGCTTACAGCCACGTTCAGCTTTCACTGTTCACTTGCTGATTGAAATTGATTGACTACACTGTGTTTGAAGAGGACTTTTGATATACAGCGGGAGACTTTCTGGAGCACTTTGTCAAGACTTCACCAACAGTCTTTTCAACATTTATTCCAGAAATTCTCTGAGGACTTCACCAAAAGAGAACGAGTGCTGTGCTGCTGTACCTTACTGAAGACCCTATAGCAGTCACCAGGAGAAAGGGAGTGCTTGCTCAAGGGGATCTTGCTAGGGGTCCCCCTTGGTCTGGAGGAGGAGATGAGGCCAGGCAGAGCAGCTGCTGGAGGAGAGAGGGAGAGGAGGGACAGGAGGGCGAGAAGGGTTCCAGATTTGTGGTGACTTGCTGCATGCTCCACAATCTGGTGATCATGAGAGACCAGCGATTGTGCCAGAAGGTCAAGCTCAGGAGCCACAAGAGGAGAAGGAGGTTGAGGAAGAGGAGGAAGATGAGTAGGACCAGGGGGAGCATCAGAGGGTTCCAGGTAGATGCCCGCACCTGGGAGGGACGCTCGCCGCCATCTAATTGAAGACCACATTTGAGAGATGTCCTCCACCATCAGACTCCTGAGCATCATATGCCTTACCTTCCACCACTGAGCATCCAACAAGAAGTCCACCATCTGCACTCAATCCTTTCAACCTCTTCCCCATGAAGAACACAATAAAGAAGGCCACCAATTTCACCACTCCCCAATTACCATAGTCGCTCTTTATCTAGAACAAAAATAAACAATAAAAACATGACACAACCAACAGCACTTACAGATATTAAACTATTCACCCTGGTGCTTACCCTTACTGGCTCTCCTATAAGTGCTCTTGCTTACTCAGGTGCTTCTACAAAGTGAAACCCGAGTGGCAGCAGCACGGGAAGTGGATGGCTGCTGAGAATCTGAAGAGGGCAGTTCAGATGTCCTCCTGTGATGCCCTCGAGAGGCTGTGGGCTGTGATGGCCCCGCCTCAGCCTGCACCATCTCAGCACGGGTTGAGCAGTCTGGGCCGTCTGACTGACAGGCAACTGCAAGGGCAATGGTGGAGAGTGGCGGGGGAAGAAGCAGGAATGCTGCCATCCGGAGAGAGGCCAGTAGGTTCCTGCTCCATGATTCCCACGCCACTACCTCGGGGCGTCTGTTCAGCCAGTCCAGTGATCTGCTGGAGGACAGATCTCTGGGCAGCTGAGACACTCTGCAAGCCCCTTTCAACCGAGGAGCCCAGAACCATCGTGGCAGCTGCCTGAGCTTCCATTGCAACACTTTGCCATTCCATGGAAAATACCAGTAGTGAAATGGAAACTGTTTGGGCTTCGATTGCAGCACTTTGTCGTTCCATGGAAACTGCAACCTCAGTCGTCAGACGCTGCATGCTGTTGGGCTCCACAGGTCACTGGATGGAATTGGCCAGCCTCTCCACACTGGAGAGGATGGGCTCCAGGCTCTGCGCCAAGCCACAGGCCAAGCTGGAGGCGGACTCCTCCACCCTCCCCCTAGCCACGACCCGTAAGCTTTCAGGTAGGCTGTCCATTGCAGCAAGCATTTGGTTTGTCAAACCCATCAGCCTTCTTCTGAAGCTTGGCCCTGCGAGGTCCTCATCTGATTCCTCCATAACAGAACTAATATGGTGGCACCTGTGCTGTCCCTTCCACCCAGAGTGGCTGCTGCCCACTAGTGCCCGGTGCGTGCCACTATAAGGATCCCTCTTCTAAGCTAGCCTCTAAGTTACACAGGGTGCGGGACTCTGAGCTGGTGCCTACAACACTGGTAACTATTGACGCAGTGCCTTCTACCTCGCTCTCCTCCTCCTCTTCCTCCAAGGGGGCAAGGTGACTCTTCCTCCTCTTCCATTTTCTCCGGGGGTTGCGGGGGGGGGAGGCGGTGAGGCAGATATTTCTTCTGGGAGCCTGCAATGATGAAGCTAGAAGGGTTAGGGTGCAGCGCGTGTGGCCACTATAGGAGGATGTGTGTGATGAGACCATATGGAACTTGTGAGTGAGCATAGGTTTGGGGGATTAGGAATTAGGAATAGTTGTAGATATATAAGGAAGCTGGAGTGGCCACATACCTCTAGGCGATATGCCCCCTGCTCTGCCTGAGGCTACGGCATCTGCCACTCCCCTCCCGACTACCACCATCACTGCCCCCTCAAGCGGAGTGATGCGATGGAGTCGTGCTTCCCCTCCCCTGCTCAGGTCCTGCTGGTGCCTGTTGTGTGCTATCTGGTCCTGGAAGAGAGAGAGAGTGGTGATTGTGAATGAGTGTAGTGGTAGGTGTGTTTGTGTGTGTGTGTGATGCCTCACATGGTTGTAGAGCTGTGAGATGTGTCTGAGGTGTGAGTAGTGCCTGTGAAGGATGCAGTAGTGGGGGTGGTGTGAATGTCAGTGTATAGTTTGATGGTGGATGCAGTGTGACATGAATCAGTCATTCATGAAAGAAAGACTTATGAAATAATACTGAGTGGCCTACGGGTGGCGCTGTCCAGGGAGAGTATAAATACTCGGGCACGGGCCCAGCTTGTGCAGGACATTCTTAACAGGAACCAGTGAAGGACACAACTAGACCTCCATGTTGTAAAACAGTTGATTAAAGCTTTGCTTAACGCTTAGACCAAGTGCCTAGTAGTTTTCTTACGTCACAATGTGTTGAGGTTGTGATGCTGGTGGTGGTGGTGCAGTTATTGAGAAGTGTGATTGTGACCTTGACCACTCGTGTTAAATCATTAATGTTTTTATGGCACTGGAGCCATGTCCTGGGGGCAGTGCTCCTGGCCGTGACCTCCTTGGTGATCTCCTCCCACATCCGCCGCATTAGTTGCCTCTGTGGCCTCCTTCCCCAAACCCCCTCCCCGCCCCCCCCCACCCCCCCGCGGGTACAGGTCATCCCTCCTCCTCTGTACCTCCTCCACCAGGATCACCAGTGCCGCCTCGGAGAACCCCCGTGAGCCCTCTTCCTTGGTCCCGTAGTCTGTCAGCTAGCGCACTCCACACCTTTAATGGAAGTGTGTGCGTGGTGCCTATATATACCGCTCCGGGAAAATTGCTCCCAATCAGCGCTTCAGGCATGTTTAAATCATGTTAATCAGCGATCAGCCCCCAAATTGCAGGCTAAATCCATATTTTTAAACCGGCGGGTCTTATTAGCACTTAGTGCCCGTTTGAAATAACCCTCTGTATTTTAAACAGTGAAACATCCGAGAAGAAAAATAAGCTACAGACCTGGAAGGTAACGGGGTATGATTGTTGTGATAAGGATGATAAAACTGTCCCATTAAATTTCATGAGAAAAGTAATCCATTCACCTCCGCGACTTCAGTTTTAATCCAGCTTGGACAGGTAGGAAGAAGAAATTTACTTCTGTCAGCTAACTGGAAGGGTCTAAAACTTGAACGACCATCAATCCATTTCATAACCTGGCATTGGCACATCTCATTATCAACACAGCTTTAACTCATTTTGATGCAAGTCTAAGTCACATATAATATTATTAAAACATTTCCCCCCCCCCCATAATTCTTCTGATTCCTCAATCTCAGTTGAGCATTGCGAATTTGTTAATTACATCTGCAAGCATCTATCTATCTATAAAATACTCCCTTTGTGTCTGCCTCTCGTCGGAGAGCGGATTGGTCTGTGGGGTTCAAATAGTATTATCAGTCACGTGTTTAGCAGGGGCCAATCAGATTGTACAGCCTGAAAACCTATCAGTCGCAAAAGAATTGCATCAATGTTAATGATGGTTTATGACGGAACTGTTGAATTCTATCATCAGTTAGTATAAATATGGATGAATCAGCTGTTTGCTGTCTCTTCTAAAACATATGGGTTGATTTATAGCTGTGATAGCTGACCCTGTCCTTGAGAACACTGATTCATTTTGTTTGTGTCAGTACTGTGCATTTTACCTTTTCCAGTCTAGACATAAGGGTGCTTAGGCAGTTGGCTACAAGGTAAGTCTGCTTTTGCGTTTGCTGTTTCACTCTCAATAAATTCTGTGTTTACAAATCTTGCAGAGTAAATGGTGCATAAGGCGGGTGATATTGTGAGAATGAGAAGGATATGGGAGCGAATTGGTATCAAAAATAGGGATAGTCAAGGAAGTGGAAAATTGGAGGTTGAAACCTTCAGAGAGGTAACAACAACTTGCTTTCATATAGCGCCTTTAAAGTAGGAAAAGCTCCAAGGCGCTTAACAGGAGTGTAATCAGAAATAAACTGATACCAGCGACAAATATTTTCAAAGGTTCAGGGAGGGAATTCCAGAGCCTAGGGCCGAGATGGTTGATGGCACGGCTGCCAATGGTAGGGTGAAGGGAGTGGGGAAACATGAGTGGAGAGAGTTGGAGGAACGCAGAGTTCTTGGGGTATTGTAGGGCTGGAGGAGGTTACAGCGATAGGGAGGGGCCAGGCCACGGAGAAATTTGAACACGAGAGAGAGTGAGAAATTTAAATTGGAGACTTTGGGGGGACAGGGAGCCAGTTAGCAGAGGGGTGATGGCTGAGCGGAATTGTTGCGGGCTAGGATGTGGGCAGCAGTTTTGGATGAGAACAGAGTCCAGAGAATGGAAGGAGAAGGGAAAGTGGAAAGATGGAGAAGGATGGGATGAAATGGTGAAGAAGGAGACACAGTTGTGGAAAGAAGGTGCACACGGAGAAAGATGTGGGCAGAGATGGAGAAAGAGATGGGTCAGGACCAGATCCTGGAAGAGGTGGAGATACTTGTTTTTATTTTTGATATGTTAACACCACAGGAGATCAACTATATTATATAATAGTTTGTAGGTTACACGGTTCAACTGTATTATATAATAGTTTGTAGGTTTGTAGGTAGAATCATAGAATAGTACAGCACAGAAGGAGGCCATTCGGCCCATCGAGTCTGCGCCGGTTCTTTCGAAGAGCAATCCAGTTAGTCCCACTCCCACGCTCTTTCCCCATATCCCTGCAATTTTTTCTCCTTCAAGTATTTATCCAATTCCCTTTTGAAGGCTACTATTGAATCTGTATCCACCGCCCTATCATTATAAAACTATATTTATTTGTTCATCAAGCTATTTAAAGAGCAGATACGATCTGCCCTATCAGGGACTCGACTCAAACTTTCTTTTTTGCCATTTGCTTCCATCCCATCTAAAGGCACTGACTTGTTCTGGTCTCAAACACATTGGTGGAAATTTTAACCCACAAAAATAGGTGGGTTTGGGTTGGGTGGCATGTACAAATGTAAAAAATGTGAAACCCACCTCCAACCCACCCACTTCCGGTTTTAACGGAGACGGGTTTAGGGGGGGTGGGCAAACAACCCGCTCACAGGAGGTGGGTTGGTCATTTAAATATTATAATGAGGCCGCAGGCCTCAGAATTAACAACCATTTTAAATTCAACCCTCGCTGGTTGGGTTTCCAGGGCCTCGGGAAACCTGTCGGCTAAAGGGAGGCGAGGACTGCTGTATCCAGGAGGTAAGTGCCTTTCCACTTACCTGCTGGATCCAGTTCACCTGCTTACCCACCCCCCGCAGTCGAACACCCCCCTGATCCTTCCGATCCACCACATCCTCGCCCCAGGCCTCCGATCTCAACAACAACAACAACAACATCTTGGGGGGAAAATTGGGTATCGGCCATTTTGGGGCGCTAATATCGGCCAGGCGCAAAGTTTAGCGCCCGGCGCTAATTATCACCTCCGGCTGCAAAATTTGCCTCTATCGCCCCCGGAGGTGATTTGAGTGCTAAATCAGGCGCTACACACCTCTCTTAAGGTGCAAACATCGTGGAGCGAGGCGCTACCTCAGAACGCTACCGAAGCTCAGGCGATGCCAGTTACCATGGAAGCCAGACAGACTGGCGCCGTCCAGTTCTTAAAGGGGAGGGGCCATCTTGCTGGCCAGCCACACCCTGCTCATTGCAGCCTTGAATCTTGGCCTGGAGAGACCTCTAAAGCAATTTGTTGGAAGCACTAATGGATAGGCCCAGGGAAAGAGCTCAGCGCTTAGGAACCGCAAAAGTGGTGCTGAGGACCAAAACGCCTTAGGACAACGTTGAACCTCTCCAGACATCTCTCTCCCTCTCAACCTGTGTGTACCAAAAATTTTGCCAAGAAGAAAAGGCAGGAAGTGCCTGCCTTTAAATAGCGCTCCCCTGGCCCTTTCCCGACTTGAAAACGTTTCCCTCTACCTGTTGTTCCTAGCGGCAGGCGCTGAGGCAGGGGGCAAGACTCAATATCTGGTCCAGGGCGCTACTGGGGCGTTGCACGCTTGACTAATGTCATGATCTGTGGGTGCAGGAGATCATGGCGGTAGTGTTTAGTGCCGCCGCAAAACGACTGGTCAACTTCCCGGCCCCCGGAGGCACTAACTAACCGAATTTCTCCCCCCTTGCATTTATATAGCACCTATAACACCCAGGAATGTCCCAGGAGTGTTATCAAACAAACTTTGACACTGAGTCACATAAGGAGATATTAGGACAGATAACCAAAAGGTTAATCAAAGAGGTAATTTTTTAAGGAGCGTCTTAAAGGAGGAAAGAGAGGTAGGGAGGCGGAGAGGTTTAGGGTGGGAATTCCAGAGCTTAGGGCCTAGGCAGCTGAAGGCACGGCCATCAATGCTGGCTCAATTAAAATTGGGGATGCTTGAGAGGCCAGAATAGGAGGAGCGCAGATATCTCGGGGGGGTTGTAGGGTTGTAGGAGGTTTCAGAGATAGGGAGGGGCAAGGTCATGGAGGGATTTGAAAACAAGGATGAGAATTTTAAAAATCGAGGTGTTGCTTAACCGGGAGCCAATGTAGGACAGCGAGCACAGAGGTGATGGGTGAACAGGATACGGGCAGCAGAGATTTGGATGACCTTAAGTTTATGGAGGGTGGAAGATGGGAGGCCGGCCAGGAGTGAGTTGGAATAGTCAAGTCTAGAGGTAACAAATGCATGGATGAGGGTTTCAGCAGCATATGAGCTGAGGCAGGGGCAGAGATGGGTGATGTTACGGAGGTAGAAATAGGCGGTCTTAGTGATGGAGCGGATTTGTGGTCGGAAGCTCATCTTAAGTTCAAATATGACACCAGATCTCCTCCACCACTGACCCTTCCAATCTCCCCTAGAGGTCTCCGATCCCTCCCTCCCTTCTCTCCGTTCCCCAGTTACGGCTTGGTGCCGAAGGCCCAGCCACCTGACAGCCAGCCAGGCTCTCAATCTGGCTGGTTGTGACTGGGAAACGGAGACGAAAAATGTTAATCAGGACCTGCTGTTAAATTCGGCAGGACCTGTGGGAAACCCATTCTTCCAGGTTTTCCAACCTCAAAACACCACCCCACCCCCGCTCGCTCGCTACCTCCGAGCTAATATCCAGCTTATTCTCTCCATTCAGTCCCTCCTTTCCCCTTCCCTGCCCAGTCAGCACAAGTGCAAAATTCCAACTGGACAATATGGGAAAACCAATTCATTAGTGAGTATGTTGAGAGAGACTCACCATGCAGAGCCAGCCTCCCACGTTCTACCCTCCATAAACTTGAATTCATCCAAAACTCTGCCCACATCCTAACTCGCACCGTCCCGCTCACCCATCACCCCTCTGCTCACTGACCTACATTGGCTCCCAGTTAAGCAATGCCTCGATTTTTAAAATTCACACCCTTGATTTCAAATCCCTCCATGGCCCCACCTCTCCCTATCGCTGTAATCTCCTCCGAGATATCTGTGCTCCTCTAATTCTGGCCCCTTGAGCATCCCCCATTTCCATCACTCCACCATTGTTGGCCGTACCTTCAGTTGCCAAGGCCCTAAGTTCTGGAATTCCCTCCCTAAACCTCTCCGCCTCTCAGCCTCTCTCTCCTCCTTTACGATGCTCCTTAAGACCTACCTCTTTGACTGAGCTTTTGGTCACCTGCCCTAATATTTCCTTACGTGGCTCGGTGTCAGATTATTTTTTATAATGCCCCTGCGAAGCGGCTTGGGACGTTTTACTACATTAAAGGTGCTATATAAATACAAGTTGTTTATAACAGTGCATTGAGTAGAATTCTGAGCGAGATTAATGGTGCTGCTTTTGTTCAGAGACTTTGGTATCCCGAGGCTCATTTATGCTTCTGGTAGTGGGAGCGCCATTTAGGTTGCCTACTAAGGGATTGCCGATAGTGTTGCTGAGGAATTTCAGTAATGGTTTGCTGTAAGTAAATATCCCTCAGGGGTTCATGAATGATTTGCCATTTCAGTTTATTATTTTTCAAAATGAGTCCATGTTAAAACAAGTTAACACTAGTTGGGAATGGTAGCATAGTGGTTATGTTACTGGATTAGTAATCCAGAGGCCTGGACTAATGATGCAGAGACTCGAGTTTAAATCTCCACCACAGCAGCTGGGGAATTTAAATTCAATTAACTAAATCTGGAATAAAAAGCTACATACAGTAATGGTTACCATGAAACTATCCATCTGGTTCACTAATGTCCTTTAGGGAAGAAAATCTGCCATCCTTACTCCTTCTGGCCTATAAGTGGCTCCAGACCCACAGCAATGACTCTTAACTGCCCTCTGAAATGGCCACTAGCAAGCCACTCTGTCGTATCAAAAGAAACAATGGTCTGCAGTGGTTCAAGAAGGTGGCTCACCACCACCTTCTCAAGGGCAATTAGGGATGGGCAATAAATGCTGGCTTTGCCAGTGACGGCCACACCCCAGGAACGAATAAATAAAAAAGAAATTGTGTGATACATTACTTGGTACTATATTGTAAAGCTTCAAAGCACAAAAAGTTGAAAAATTTCCACTCACTATAATTTTATTGTTAATGACTTAGGCACTTTATTTGGACCTTTCAATGATATAGCAGTTGTATGGTTATTTAAATATTTGACTGCTGGCTTTTTCTTTCTGCATGCCCTGAATCAATAACGTGCCCTTCACTATAAATGCAGCAATTTTGGATAAGTCTACAATATGTTAATTAAAACTTGTATGTAGTGATTGAATGGGCTCTAATTTTTCATAAAAATTACAAAGTTTCTTGCAAGTGGCACTACAAATAGCTTAGGATTAGGAAGGAGAAAATCAAACAGGATTCCATTCCTGACTGGTAGCTATTGACCTCTGTTTTAAGTGTATGTGTTGATGTTGGGCAAGAACAGGATAAGGCTCAAATGTGTTGGATACCTTACTGATATTCTTTATGCAGGCTCACACGGATGAGGTAGCAGTGGGGTGCCCAGCATTTGTGGAATCCCAACCCCAGGAAGGAGTCAATACTTTCAGGAGAGGAGGAGGAAGTGTAAGGGGTTTTCCTCGAGAGGTTTCCCTGAGGTTTCTCTCTCTAGAGGCCTCTCTCTCTTGCACAGTAAACCTTGAGTGGTTCGACCCACTTGCCCCTTAGATTCTATACTCTGGACTTAGGCGCAGGAACTACAATGTAGAGAAAACTCTTGTAGACCAAGTTTGATGAAACAAAAATGAAATTTTATTGCATAAGGAAAAATATCAAATCAAATGCAAGCAGATAAGGGAGTACATGGGAGGGAAAAACACACAAACAAATCATAACGACACAGTACTAACTAAAGCAAATACAGGCATCTTATACTCTACAAAGATCATTATGAAATAAGGAAACACATGGAACATCGAGGGACAACAACTCATGTTAATTGTACCCTTAAATCCACCCCCTTATTAAACCTATCTAGATCTGATTGTGAAGGGCCAGAAACATGCTCACCAATCCCACTAGAAAGTGCAAGGTTTTGAAATCGAGTCTGTGTTTGGTCCTTTCAGGCGTCTTGTCTCCACGTGGATCATGGAGCTCCTGCGAGCTGCGCCACACCTCTCTCCTGAGGTGGGGGTTGGGGGCGGCTGGACACCGGCGGGCCTGGATGTCGGCGGGGTCGAGGATCGTCGGCTTGACCCTGGTTAGAGGAGCCTTGGGCTGGCTCCCATCGCTTCTTCAGGTTCCTTTCCTCTCTTCTCCCGAGCCGGGGTGGCTGGAAGGTTTCTTCGCTTGGGACCTTTATTTTTTTGTTTCTTCTCCCAAGCTGGGTCGATGGCCTCTCGTTCCGGCAACAGCCTGGGGATGGTCGATGATCTCCCGATGTGTTTCCCTGGGGCGGAACGCTGGTTTCGATACGGCCTTTTCGACGTTGGCTTTCTTCTTCCTCCTGCGAGTGCCTCTTTCTTCTTCTGGGTGTCCGGATTCAAACTGTGTGTCTGAGCTCAAGCTGCAGGCTTGCAACTGTGTTCCAGCTCGACTCTCCTTGTGACTGTCCAAGCTTGCTTCCCCTTCCAACTGCCGAAAAGTCTCTCCAGATATACCTTTCTTCCAGAGGCTTACAGGCCCATCTCTGGTCTAGAATTACCTTCATTGTTTTGAATGGCCTGCTGATCTCGTTATCTAGTCCTGGGTGCTGTTCTCATGAATATGAAATTGTCCCCTTTTGTCTGGGGCAACATTTTGATGGCCTCTGTCTCCAGGCCGATCTTGACTAGATCTGCACCTAATCCATATGCATATGTGTGGGTCTGGTTTTGTTCTCTCAGAGACGGCTTCCAGAACTTACTGTGGGTTGAATCCACAAAGCTGTCTGAGGTTGTGCAGGAACCATCTTAAAGTGTCCCAATAAGCTGGTCACATGATATGGTGGCCATTTTGTATGCCCCTTTTTCTGGGCTTCTTTTAAAACAGTCTTTAAAATCATGGCCTCTTCTGCCATTTGACCCATATTAATACAAAGTCCAATTTTGCGGATCCTACAGAAGGCAGGGGGAAAATTGGTGGAGAATAAAAGAAAGGAAATGTGTAGGGTTTCTACTTTAACTTTCTCTCCAATTTGGTCTGAGGCCAAGCTAGTAACCAAGGATAGCAGGTTACTGCGATTGTAAATTGCAACACATTTTCATTCACTGTGGTTTTGTTGAGGTTTGATGTTGATGTGATTGGTGGTAGAAATACTGGTCTGACTTTTAATTTATCCTTCTGACCAGGCACAGTGTTTACTGCTTTCTGCTCATGTGGCATAACATTGCATGATGAGCATTTTAAATAGGAAATCCATCCTGTATAGAAGCTATTACTTTGATAGACTGTTGAGTACATGAATACCGATGTCACTGAGTGTAATAGGGGTATCGTACTGTAGTGGTTATGTTACTGGACTAGTAATTGAGACCTCGACTACTATGAGTTCAAATCCCGTCATGGAAGTTTGAGAATCTGAATTCAATTTTTTTTTTCCGAAACTTTGGAAATTAAAAATGAATGCTTTCAGTAAAAGTGACCATGAAGCTGTCGGTGGTGCCATTGAAGGCCAGGGACAGATGATTGGGCCTTTTCTTGTTGTAGATGGTCATTACCTGGCAGTTATGCAGCATGATTGTTACCTTCCACTTGTCAACCCAAGGCTGGATGTTTTTCAGGTTCTGCTGTAGGCTGGCATGGGTTGCTTCATTATTGGAGGAGTTGTGAATGGAGCTGAACACTGTGAACTCATCAGAAAACAGCCCTATCCCTGACCACATAATGAAGGGAAGGTTATTGATGAAGCAGCTGAAAATTATTTGGCTGAGGGCACATTTTTGAGGAACTCCTGCAGTGATGATTTGGGGCTGCGATGATTGGTCTCCAACAACCACGACCATCTTCTTGTGTGACTCCAGCCACTGGAGGCTTTTCCTCTTGATCCTCATTGACCTCACTTTTGCTAGAGCTCCATGGTACCAAGCTCAGTTAAATGCTTCATTGATGTTGAGGCCAACTACTTTGAACTCTCTCCTGGCATTGAGTTGTTGGCCCGTGTCTGGATCAAGTTTGTATTGAGGTCTGGAGCCTATTTGTTCTGGTGGAACCTGAAGGAAATGTCAGCAAGCAGCTTATTGATGTCACTTGATGGCACTGTCCATTGCTTTAATAATGATTGTGAGGGGGCTGATAGGGTGTTCCTTGGCCAGGCTAGATTTGTCCTGATTTTTGTGGATAAGAGATACTTGAGCAAAGTTCCACATTGTGGGGTATAGGCCAGTGCCATAGCTGTGATGTAACAGCTTGCATAGGGGGTAGCTAGTTCTAGTGCACAGGTCTTCAGCTGTACAGCTAGAATGTTATTACAGCCCATAGCCTTTGCTGTGTCCAATGCACTCAGCTGCCTCTTAATGCCATGTGGAGTGAATTGAATTGGCTGGACATTGACGTCTATGATGACGGGGATCTCGGGAGGGAACTGAGTTGGGTCCTTCATTGGGCACTTTTGGCTGTCAATATTTGTAAACACTTCAGCTTTGCCTCTTGCACACATATGCTTGGATTCACCATGGTTGAGAATAGGATGTTCATTAAGCTTCCTCCTCCTCTTATTAGCTACTTGATTGTCCACTACCATTCTCAACAGGATGTAGTTTTTGTGGGACTGTAGCTCTGTCTATAGGTTGCCAACTGAAAATTATGCAGTTTGGAGCTGATCTTAAACTTGTCATCTGACAAATGAATGACAATTTCACATTAGGACTTGGGGTAGAGATAAGGTGCCCAACATGGTCTATCTTCTCATCTGGGTCACGTTCTTGCACTCATCCCCCCCTCCTTTAGACCTGGAACACGTTCTTCTCCCTTCCCCACTGTTCTCACCATGCTCCCACCAAGTTCCTGACCTTCTCTCCCTGAATTCCTGACCTCCCACCCCCACCTCCTGACATTCTCCCCCCTCTCTGAGCTCCTCTCTCCGTGCTCCACTCCCTGCTACAATCTCTGTGCTCCTCACCCCCTACGATCCCCTCTCCTCTCCCCCTCCAATCCCCTCTCCTTCCTCCACCCCTTTGATCCCCTCTCCTCCCTCCCCGCCTTTGATCCTCCCTCCAATCCCCTCTCCTCCCTCCCCCCCCTTCGATCTCCTCTCTCCCACCCCACCCCATCGATCCCCTCTTCTCTCTCCCTCCCCACATCTGATCCCTTGACCTTCTCCACATGGAGCCGAGGGAAGCGTGGCAGTGCAGGCCACAGCCACCGCATCATTTGGTACCGCGCATGCACGACCGGATCGAGTGCGCATGCACGACCGGATCGAGTGCGCATGAGCAGTACCAAATGGGCACGCATGTTCAGAGAGAGTGAAAAGTGCATTGCAAATAATCACTCTGTTTGAAATCCTCTAAAATATCCTGACATTTCAGTGGCAAAATGAATGAAACCAAACAAACTTATTGCAAAATGAGTAAATACAAAGAGGTCAAAGTCGCCAGTGCTGCAGGGTGAGTGGCAGTTGTTGCTGCCTTCGGATAGCCCTGGACAATTTCCACGTTCCTGAACCGCTGCTGTTGCTTTGGAAAAGGCCTTTCAAAATTAATGTTTAATAAGGTGGTGATTCAGATACATTAAAATAAACTTAAGTGTCAGCACTGTTTCAGGTCGATGACCTTTAGTAAGTTCTGATGAAATGTCATCGACCTAAAACGTTAACTCTGTTAGGGGGAAAAATGCGGTTGCTTTGCACCTCCCGTTAGTGCCCTAAGAGGGCGCAAACAGGGCGCAAAGCAACTAGCGCCCGGGCGCGGCGCTGCCAACGCCTCCCGCGAAATTCAGCGGGAGGTTAGTGGCGGTGGTAACCATTAGTGCCCCGTGGCGCTGCGCCGCCGGTGATGACATCATCGCCGTGCGCTGTGCCCTGATCGCGCCCCAGCCGCGATCTTCGGTAGTGCCCCCTGACTTACCGCCGGACGCTATGTCCGACGGGATCAGGGGGGCCTACCTGCGGCCGGGGCGGCGCTATTTAAAGGCGAGGTGAAGGGCAGCCATTTTTGTTGCTGGCCACCTGCCAGCACCTGCCTCCGCTGCCGTCCCCGGTCTCCTGAGGACCCCCCCCCCCCCACCGCGGAGTGCCGGCTGCGCTCCGAGAGCCCAGCACTTCTCTTGAGTGGCGGGCTCTTTTGCCGGCACTCTGATCCCTGGTGGCCCAGCTGGGCCCCGGGTCACGCTGCGCAAGGCCCCTCGCCTTTAAGAAGGGGAGGAAGGCCTGTAATACCACGACACGTCGCACCGTGATATTACCTCGTAGTGCCCCAAGAGGGTTACGGGGTGCTTCCAGTAGCGCCCCACTTCCCTCTTGGGGCGTTACCACTCAATTTCAGCCGTGTGGGTGCTAAAAGTAGCGCCCCAGCGAAGTTAGCGCCCCAAAGGGGGCGCGACTCAATTTTTCCCCTTAGCTCTCTCCACAGGTGCTGTCTGACCTGCTGAGTATTTCCAGCATTTTCTGTTTTTATTTTGGATTTCCAGCATCTGCAGTAGTTTGCTTTTATAATTTCATACACTAAAGAAAGAAAAGAAAGACTTGCATTTATATAGCGCCTTTCACGACCACCGGACTTCTCAAAGCGCTTTACAGCCAATGAAGTACTTTTGAAGTGGAGTCACTGTTGTACTGTGGGAAACGCAGCAGCCACTTTGCGCACAGCAAGCTCCCACAAACAGCAATGTGATGACCGGATAATTTGTTTTAGTGATGCTGATTGAGGGATAAATATTGGCCGGGACACCAGGGAGAGAACTCCCCTGCTCTTCTTCAAAATAGTGCCATGGGGTCTTTTACGTCCACCTGAGAGAGCAGAAGGGGCCTCGATTTAATGTCTCATCTGAAAGACGGCACCTCTGACAGTGCAGCACTCCCTCAGTACTGCACTGGAGTGTCAGCCTAGCTTTATGTGCTCAAGTCCCTGGAGTGGGACTTTGAACCCACAACCTTCTGACTCAAAGGCGACGTGTGTTACCCACTGAGCCACAGCTGACACCAGTTATATATTGAACAGTCTGCAATCTATTCTGTACACTATGTAAAGCGAATAACCTGCATTATTATGTTTTATACAGCAGGCAAGGTGAATAATCTGCACCCGATTCTTTACACTGTGTAAGTTTAACAGTCTGCACTCTGCTCTGCTGTCTGTGGATGGCTTGCTCTTGATTCTGTGCAGGGTGTAGTTTTGGCCGTCTGCTCTTTGTTCTGCTAATATTAGCAAATCAATTTGTCTTTTTTGAGCATTTGAGAACTTGTTGAGGTGACCCGGTTTCCTTTAATTAAAATGTTATTAAATTTGATAAGCTCGGGAAGTTTTGCAGAGAGAATATTACTCACTGCTAGTCTCCCATGAGCTGAGTGATTGACAGTTCAGCAACACTGGTAACAAATGTCAGCTGTTATCAGCATGAACACCCCATAGACTTTTTTTGCAAACTGAATGAACCTGCAGTAAGTGCATAACATTCATTCAGTGCATTACAATAAAATGGTTGCAGACAGCGGTAGAATTGCCTTTCAACTGAGCTTTAATGCCTTGTCATTTCAAATGACGTGTTATGTATGCTTCTCCGCTATCCCCTTACTTTGTGCTGTACTCCCTGTGTGAGCTACTTTAACAGCATTCTTCACAAATACTGAAAAATAGGGAAACAAACAAGATATCAGCTTCACACCTTTCATGAAAAAAGCCAAAAACTCCATAGCTTTGAAAATATCTTCACTGGAGAAATGTTGAGATACAACGGCTTCGAAAATCCCAGTACGCCGAAAACCTGCCGGTGCCACCGCGGGCCGAAGTTCACAGCGCAGGCAGTGCACCGGTATTTTGGCGCAGCGCTAAACTTACTGAGCAACTCCCTTTTTCCGGCACGACTCGCAGCAGGAGGCCCAATGCAACGTGGCTGTAGTATCCCTGAAGCAAGAACAGCGTTGTCTTAAAGCAAGGCTGTCATTTTAGAAAGCAGTGCCGGTCCCTTAAAATCATTTTTAAATAGGCAGTCTTTAGCCCTTAGAGCTCAATTGCCTTCTGAAAAAAAACATTAAAAATAATTCCCAAATGGGAGCCTTCAGCTCTTAAATCCGAATTGCCTTCCGCACGTAAAAAAAAATAGTATAAGTGCTTCAGCACTAACACAAATGGCTCAACTAGCCGGGGAAGGGGCACCCAGGGTCTCGCACGCAGCACTCCAGCTTTGTGCAGGGGGTCAACACTGCAAGAGAGGCTCTCTACTCACAGGGACCAGGAGACCCTCCAAAAAGAAGGATGTGGGGCCAGATCACCGAGGCCGTCACTGCCAGCAGTGTTGTCCCCGCCACCTGGCTCCAGTGCCCAAAGAGGTTTCATGACCTCAGACCAGTGGTCAAGGTCAGTGAATGCATCTTCAAAAGCCATCTCCTACCAACTGCACCACTAGCCTCGAACACTGCTCGTTATATGACTCCCCTCTCATATCACTCACCTACCCACATTCTGTACCAAACACGAGGTACACCTCCCATACCTAGCCTCACCTCACTGCCTTGGAGGAGACGCTGCTGGCCATTCTTGGCAGGGACATGGCTGAGACCTTGGCCAGCAGCGGGGCTGAAAGGATACAAGATGCCGGTATCCTCATACACTATCCTCCTTCTTGCATGCACCTCTTGCTTTCCCGCCCTCCCCTCACCACAACTCTACTCTTGTGCCTTCCTCATTTTACACGTCCAAGAAATCCAGCCTGCCCAACCAGTGGTCGACCAAGAAGTGGGAGAGGAGAGTGAAGAAGAAGAAGGAACTGATGTGCCTCAATAATTCCGAGACTCGAAGTTAGCAGAACAAAAACAAGGCTTTTATTAACTTAGAAAGTAACATGTAAGAGAGAGAGATGTCTTCCTTCTGGAGACTGAGGCCAGACTGAAGCTAGCTTACAAACGGGGCCAGGTATGGGCGGAGCCCTACACACAGCACATTCCAGTATACAATACAGCACATTCCAGTACACAATACAATGAGGCCTGGGGGAAGGGAAATGACACTGAAACCGATCTCAGTCACAGGCAGTGGTGAATGGAATATTTCATCACATTCACCCCTTCTATAGATTTAGTCTGTTCGGGGGTTTGATAGTCCTCTGCGACCGACGTGGCTGTTGCGGTGCCGCGGGTGTCAGCTGGGTGTCCCCGGTAGCCTCCTGGGTCTCTGCCGGGGGTGCCGCCAGGGTTGTTGGAGGGGTAGTTGGTGGGGGTGCCGTTGGTCGGTGTTCTTCCGGGGGTGATGAAAGAGTAGTGGGTGGGTAAGAGTTGCTGTGATCGTCGTTGCCGCTATTGCCGTGGTTGTTCTCGATGTCGGCTGGGGCGACGTCTTTTATGGACACGGTGTCCTCCCTTCCGTCGGCGTGCCGGACATATGCATATTGGGGGTTGGCGTGGAGTAGGTGTACTGGCTCCACGAGAGGGTCCGTCTTGTGGCCCCTCACATGCCTTCGCACGAGTACCGGACCTGGGGTGGAGAGCCATGACGGCATGGATACGCCTGAGGTGGATTTCCGGGGAAAGACAAACATTCGTTCATGAGGCGTGGTATTAGTGGCCGTACACAATAGCGACCGTATCGAATGGAGCACATCCGAGAGGACTTCCTGCCAGCGGGAGATAGGGAGGCCCTTGGTCCTTAGAGCTAGAGTGACTGCTTTCCATACTGTCCCGTTCTCTCGCTCCACTTGGCCGTTACCCCGGGGGTTGTAGCTGGTGGTACGGCTCGTGGCGATCCCCTTGGACAGCATGTACTGGCGTAGCTCTTCACTCATGAAGGACGCCCCCCTATCCGTATGGATGTAGCTCGGCATACCGAACAGGCAGAACAGGCTGTTGAGGCATTTAATGACCGTGGCGCTGGTCATGTCTGGGCAGGGGAAGGCGAATGGGAACCGGGAGTATTCGTCCACAATGTTCAGGAAGTAAACATTGCGGTCGACGGACGGGAGGGGGCCCTTGAAATCTAAGCTGAGCCGCTCAAAGGGCCGTGTAGCTTTGATTAAGTGGGCTCTATCTGGGCGGTAGAACCGAGGCTTGTACTCAGCGCAAGTGCGGCAGTTCCTGGTCAGGGACCGAACTTCCTCAATCGAGTAGGGTAAGTTACGGGACTTTATGAAGTGGAACAGCCGCGTGACCCCTGGGTGGCAGAGGCCGTTGTGGAGGGTCTGTAGCCGATCCCCGGTGGCGCTGGCACACATCCCTCGTGAGAGGGCGTCAGGGGATTCGTTAAGGGCCCCTGGCCGGTAAATGATGTCGTACTCGAAGGTGGAGAGCTCGATCCGCCACCTAAGAATCTTATCATTTTTAATCTTCCCCCTCTGTTTATTATTGAACATAAACGCTACCGACCGCTGGTCGGTAAGTAGGGTGAAGCGTTTGCCGGCTAGGTAGTGGCGCCAGTGGCGCACTGCCTCCACGATGGCTTGGGCCTCCTTTTCCACGGAGGAGTGTCTGATCTCGGGCCCTTGGAGGGTCCTCGAGAAGAAAGCTACGGGCCGCCCCACCTGGTTGAGGGTGGCCGCCAAGGCGAAGTCAGACGCATCACTTTCCACTTGAAATGGAGTGTTCTCGTCCACTGCCTGTAGCGTGGCCCGCTCAATATCCTGCTTAATGCTTTTGAAGGCGGCGTGGGCCTCAGCAGAGAGCGGGAAAGAGGATGCTTTCAAGAGGGGGCGGGCTTTGTCGGAGTAGTTGGGGACCCATTGGGAATAATAAGAAAATAACCCCAGGCACCTTTTCAGGGCTTTGGGAGTGTTGGGCAGGGGCAGCTCCCGTAGGGGGCGCAATCGGTCGGGGTCTGGCCCGATTTCCCCATTCTCCACCACGCTGCCTAGTATGCAGAGGCGCGTGGTGTTGTAAACGCACTTGTCCTCGTTGTAGGTGAGGTTGAGTTTTTGTGCGGTTTTCAGGAACCTCTCGAGGTTCGAGTCGTGATCCTACTGGTTGTGACCGCAGATGGTGACGTTGTCGAGGTAGGGGAAGGTTGCCTGCAAGTGGTGGTCATCGACCATGCGGTCCATCTCCCTCTGGAAGACCGAGACCCCATTCGTCACCCCAAAGGGGACTCTGAGGAATTGGTAGAGGCGTCCGTTCGCCTTGAAGGCGGTGTACGGGCGGTCCTCTGGTCTGATAGGGAGCTGGTGGTATGCTGACTTGAGGTCGATGGTGGAGAACACCCGGTATTGGGCGATTTGGTTCACCATTTCTGATATGCGGGGTAGCAGGTAGGCGTCTAGTAGGGTGTACCTGTTGATCGTTTGACTATAGTCGATCACCATCCGTTTCTTCTCGCTACCCCTTACCACTACCACTTGGGCGCGCCACGGGCTGTTGCTGCGTTCAATAATGCGCTCTTTCAGGAGCCTGTCTACCTCGGTCGCGATAAACCGCCTGTCCTCCCAGCTGTACCTCCTGCTTTTGGTCGCTATTGGCCGGCAGTTAGGGGTAAGGTTCGCGAATAGCGAAGGCGGCTTTACCTTCAGGGTAGCCAGACCGCACACTGTGAGGGGCGGCTGGGACCCACCGTACTTGAGCGTGATGCTTTGGTGGTTGCACTGGAAATCCAGGCCCAAGATCACGCTCGCACATAGGTTCTTCATGATTAATACTTTAAAATTATCATATACAGTTCCGTTAACGCACAATTGTACCGTGCAGTAACCCAGAATGGTCGATGTCTGGGTTTTGTCAGCCATAGAGATGGTACCCTGAGTAGGGACCACCTTTAGGGAGAGTTGTTGTGCCAGTTCTGGGTGGATAAAGCTCTCCGTGCTTCCACTGTCAATTAAGCATTTAACCCGGCACCCGTTTACCTCGATGTCCACCATTGATCTGGATAGCGGGTGTCCGCAGCCTGTTTCAGGTCCAACCCCGTTTTTTCCAGCAGTCTTTGCCGGATGTAAGTGGAGCTGAGGCCTGTGATAAAGGCATCGCGAACAAGCTCGTCAGTGTACACTGCGGCTTTTACATCTCGGCACTTGCAGTCTTTGCCAAGCATTTTCAGGGTGCTTAGGAACTCCTCCACCGATTCCCCAGGTCGCTGTGCGCGAGTAGCGAGCAGATGCCTAGCATACACCTCATTCGTAGGCTGCTGGTAATGCGCCTTTAAGATGTCGCAGGCGGCCAGGTATGTATCGGCGTCTTGGATGAGGGGGTAAACCCGGTGGCTTACCCAATTCCGCAGAATTCCGAGTCTCATCCTCGCAGCGTCCGTAGCGTCTTTGACGGCTGCGGAATTGTCCAGGAAGAATTCCATACACTCAAACCAGTGTCCGAAGCGTGCTGATGCGTCCGGAGCATGTTGATCCAAATCCAAACGTTCGGGTTTCAGGAGTTGATCCATAGTGTTGAAAAATAAGTTAATAAAATTGATGTGCCTCAATAATTCCGAGACTCGAAGTTAGCAGAACAAAAACAAGGCTTTTATTAACTTAGAAAGTAACACGTAAGAGAGAGAGATGTCTTCCTTCTGGAGACTGAGGCCAGACTGAAGCTAGCTTACAAACGGGGCCAGGTATGGGCGGAGCCCTACACTCAGCACATTCCAGCACATTCCAGTATACAATACAGCACATTCCAGTACACAATACAATGAGGCCTGGGGGAAGGGCAATGACACTGAAACCGATCTCAGTCACAGGCAGTGGTGAATGGAATATTTCATCACAGGAACACCGTCACTCGATTTGACATGCCCAGCCACTAGCTCCATGAGGTCGTCCTGCAAGGCCATCTGCAGTGTCCCCACTGAAAGTCAGCAGCCTTCCACCAGCCATGCTGCAGCCACTGGAGTAGCACTAACATCAGTAGCATAGGCAAAGGCACACACAAGACAGTCACAAAGGGGGTGACTATTCGATGCATCGATGCATAAATTTGGATTGGAAAGTTTGCTTTGTGGTGGCTTTTATTTCAGCATTGTGGCCAAGAGGACTCAATGATGGTCAGTAACAGAGGGGAGGTAAAGTGTGGGACAAATCACAGAACCATAGAATGGTTACATCACGGAAGAAGGCCATTTGGCCCATTGAGCCCGTGCCGGGTCTCTGCAAGAGCACGTCAGCTAGTCCCACTCCCCCGCCCTTTCCCCCTAGCCCTGCAAAAAAATTTTCCTTCAGGTACTTATCCAACTCCCTTTTGAAAGCTGTGATTGAATCTTTCTCCACCACCCTTTCAGGCAGTGCATTCCAGATCTTAACCACTCGCTGCATAAAAAGTTTTTTCTTATGTCGCCTTTGGTTCTTTTGCCAATCACCTTAAATTTGTGTCTTCTGGTTCTCGACCCTTCTGCCAATGTGAACAGTTTCCCTCTATCTATTCTGTCCAGAATGCTCATGGTTTTGAACACCGCTATTAAATCTCCTCTCAATCTTCTCTGCTCCAAGGAGAACAACCCCAGCTTCTCCAGTCTATCAACGTAACTGAAGTCCCTCATTCCTAGAATAATTCTCGTAAATCTTTTCTGCACCTTCTCGAAGGCCTTGACATCCTTCCTAAAGTGTGGTGCCCAGAATTGAATGTTGAAAGGGGAATTGGGATTGTGGTCACTGGTACCGCAGGTGGATGATTCCATCCTGGATATCCTGGCCAGAAAGGGGCTGTCTGGGATGCATCCTTCCTTCCGCATCCTTTTCTGCATCTTCCTCTTCTGCGTCTTCCTCTTCCCTCTGCGAGCGGATGCTGGAAATCTGAAATAAAAGCAGAAAATGCTGGAAATACTCAGCAGATCAGGCAGCATCTCAGCCTGAGACGTGAATTCTGTTTCTCTCTCCATGGATGCTGCCTGACCTGTTGAATATTTCCAGCATTTTCTGTCTTCGCAGAGGCCTTCCTATACCATTCAAAGCCTTGCAAGCATCCAGCAGCGCTCCCTGTACTCCTGAAAACTTTTAACAACTCTTGCCACGAGCACTACTTCAATAACATTTTTTAAAAAGCTCAAAAGCTTAAATCCAAACTTACCTGAAAGATGTGTGCGTCCCTTTAAGAAGTGCTGACAGTGTCTCTGTAGGTCTGCTGCACACACGGTTTTCTGAGCGTGCTTAGGACCCAGCGTTAAAGTCGGTGAAGAGGTCAAAGTTTGCAGACATGGCGTCAAGTCGGCGTGTGACGTCACGCTCCGCTGATTTGCATTTCTAGGGCCAGCGCTGCCAACAGCAGAGCTATAGCCCTCACCAAAACCTTTTCACCATCTACAAGGCACAGGTCAGGAGTGATGGAATACTCTCCAATTGTCTGGATGAGTGCAGCTCCAACAACACTCAAGAAGCTCGACACCATCCAGGACAAAGCAGCCCGCTTGATTGGCACCCCATCCACCACCTTAAACATTCACTCCCTCCACCACCGGCACACCGTGGCTGCAGTGTGTGATGTAAAAAGACTACTGAGCACTTGGTTTGAGTATAAAACAAGGCTTTAATCAACTGTTTCAATGCCATGAGATTCTAGTTACATCACTAGTTCCTGGTTACAGAAACATCCTGAGCAAGCTGGGCCCACGCCCGAGTATTTATACTCCTTGGACGGCGCCACCAGGTGGCCGCCCAGTGTTAGTTCATGAGTCATGATAAGATTCATGACAGTGTGTACCATCTACAAGATGCACTGCAGCAACTCGCCAAGGCTTCTTTGACAGCACCTCCCAAACCCGCGACCTCTACCGCCTAGAAGGACAAGGGCAGCAGGCGCATGGGAACACCACCACTTCCAAGATCCTCTCCAAGTCACACACCATCCTGACTTAGAAGTATATCACCGCTCCTTCATCGTCGCTGGGTCAAAATCCTGGAACTCCCTCCCTAACACCACTATGGGAGTACCTTCACCACACGGACTGCAGCATTCAAGAAGACGGCTCACCACCACCTTCTGAAGGGCAATTAGGGTTGGGCAATAAATGCTGAACTTGCCAGTGACAACCCACATACCAGGAACGAATAACAAAAAATGCCGGAGGTGGGCGGAAGTGAGGTGGCTGCCATTTTTTCCCCGGAAACGTTAATGGAGTGCTGTAAGTCTGTGAATTTTTAGGTCTATATTGGCAGGTGTGCTAATATTGCAATGTAGGCTATCTGCTATTTTCCACATGGTGACTTCCCAATCTCACCAGTGTTACCTTCAACAACATCAGTCAGTTCTTTAAAGTTATCTGTCCAACTTCCAGTTTTTTTTCTAGGAGAAAATGTGAGTAGATTGACATTCCTTCCTTCGCCCCCACCCCTCCGGCAAAATACAGCGTCAAACACTAAAATACGCATTGTGATAAACTGAAGAAAAATGCAGTGACAGCCGTTCTCTGTGATAAACATAGACACAGTGATAATGACAAGCACCCTGATACTCACATATTGTGACAACCCCATTTACTGAGATCAGCACCAATGCTGTGACTATCTCACACACAATGATTAGCACACACATTGATAAACAGATTCATTGTGCTAAATACACATGCTGTGATAATTGCACTCACTTTGCTAAAGACAGATAATAAATGTTGTAGTAAACACAATTACACTGTGATAAACACAAACATTTTGAATCTTAGTTAGCAGTGCAAGGGTTAGCAATCTCCCACAGGCAAAATTTGGAATCAAATACCTTTTGAACTCTGTCCAGTGGAAGGATTTCTGAAGGAAAGGGAATTCCTTTTTGGGTACAGTTTATCACCTGCATCTGCAGATGATTGTATTTTTGGATACCTAACGCAACATGAAATGAGAAAAGGTCCTTTGACCAATCAAGGGAACCGTTCCACAGACCGTGTACAGGCCTAATGTGCTGTACTGTACCCAATCCAAACCATTTAATCTCCTGGATCAAATGTTCTCCCTGTCTCCCCAATGTTAAGTCAAACAAAAGTCTAGAATACATAGGGGGAGAAATTGGGTGAGTAGCGCCACTTGTTAGCGCCTAAAGAGGCAGGCAGTGGCTGTAGCGCCACTGGCTGCGCCTCCCGCGATATTGAGTTGGGGCAATAATGGTGGCGTTTGCCTTTTGCGCTGCGCCACCACCGATGACGTCATCGGTGTACGCAGCGCCCCATTCGCGATATTTGGTAGCGAACGCCGCAGTTGCGCCGTTCGCTACCCGCGCCCGGTTCACGGGGCCTTACTGTGCCGGCAGCGGCGCAAGTTAAGGTGGAGGTGCGGGGCAGCCGCCTTTTTTGGCGTCCGCCTGCCAGCACCTCCGTCCCCGGCCTCCTAACCACCCCCCCCGCGGCATTGCCAGCTGTTTCCCGTTTGCCAGCACTCGCGATCGGGGCTCGTGCTGTTGCAGGCACCTACCCCTTAACAGTGGGAGGAAGGCCTGCAGTACCGCAGCGTGCCGTGCTGCAGCGTGTGGCGCTGCGGCACGTTGCGCTGCGATATTCAGTTTCAGCGCCCTAAGAGGGACGCGGAGTGCCTCGAGCCTCGCCCCGTGTCCCTCGAGGGGCAATGAAACTGAATATCTGACGATCGCTGAAGCCTCGAACGCTGCGCTAAATCCTGCGCTCAGGCGACTTTTGCGCCACTTTGGCGCCCCAACCCAATTTCTAGGCCATAGTCTTCTTTCGTATGGTAGTAGCAAAACAAATCAAATGTCAATATCCAAGTCGGATATCCAGGCCGAAGCTTCCGGTGTAACAGCGTGGATATCTTGTAGGCTGCCTGCGAATTTCCTCTGAGGGCAGTGCTCAATGATGTGCTCCAGGGTCTGATTAGGAGCTCCACAGTCGCATGACGGGGATTCTTTAATCTTCCATCTATGGAGAAGGTGGCAGCATCTACCATGACCGGTTCTGAGGCGGTTGATGGTTGTCCACTGTTTGCGAGGAAGGTTTGATCCTTCAGGTTGGACTGTGGGGCCCTCCTATAAGGAATCCATTCGGTATGTCCCAGTTCTTCCAAGCATTTCGTCATCGGTCCTCAAGGCTGTGGGGAGATCGCTGAAGGGCTTTGGCAACGGTCCAAAATGGCCTTCTAGATTTGAGACGGGTTGGTGGTAGGTTGTTTAAGTTGGCCTGTATCGGCATGTCTTTGCTGGGTAGCGGTTGTATTCTCTGGAGACTGCATATTCGCGGCGTAGGTGTGGTGGTGCGATGTTTGCAAGCACGGGCAGCCACACATAGTTAATCTGACTATGACCAGAATTATGTATTTTTCCTCCAAGTTTAGCTTTCATGGATGTCTCTTCAAAAGAGCATGATCGTGCTTAAAGAGGTTAACAGCCAACTAATGCTTATGGGGGAAATTCTAACATCCCCCACCCCACCGCACCTCCTGGCAGAAGACGGGGGGCAGGCTCCATTTCTGCTCTGTGCAGATTTTAATGCCACTGCTTTCGCCGATGGATATGGCACCTGTCTAAATCAGGTGGGAGCCACATACATGTCTGCAAATCGGGGTCCTATTCATTGACGGGATTTGGGTGTCGTTGGCAAGGTGGCATTTATTGCCCATCCCTAATGCCAGTAGAACTCCGATGGCCTTTTCCCACAGAGCGTCCACTGCAGCCAACCTGCTCGGTGAAAGCTGCATTGAAGAGGCCACAAAAAAGGTAAGCGTTAAACTTTCCTTCATGGGGTTAGGAATGGCGGGACTGTTCCTCTGGGCCTCTGCTGTATGGGCCACCCCGCACCTTCCCACACACGGAAACCCTGCCGAAACCCCTCCCCGATACTTACCTTGCAGGTGGCCTCCGGGCCCCACAATTTTAACCAGCTGGCCAACGGCCTGCTACCTCTTTCCACCTGTTTCAAGCGGGCATTTGGGACCTGGGAGATAAACTAGCCCAGGCCTCAACCTGTTGACATCGGGTGGGTTTGCTGTGTGCCCCGCCCGACCTAAACACACTCCCAGTTAAATTCCACCTCCCCAGGCCCCCACCACAATGTCTTGTACCAAGCTTATCACGATACAACATTGCAAAGTTTATTGTTGTAGTCTTCCTCGGAGCAGAAAAAGTCTAAACCATTATTTTCAAATCTATACGCCTATTGGGACTGATTCAGCTCCTTTTTGAATTATTAGTCAAAATCCAGGAAGTCCCAGCAGTTTTTTTTCTGGGATATTAAAAAGAGTTGTTCTGGTCAATAGTTGGCAGTTGTACAATCTGATGACAAGAGACAGCTTGAAATCTAAAAGAAGCCAGATTTTTTAAATAGCTCAAGAGAGAGGCTGATATTCCTGAAAAGACAGAGAAATACTGTTTATTTTAAAATGTTTTATAAAGGATTAAGTTAATTCTTAGAGTTGCAATCTTTTATTATCTACCCTAGATCCTGAGCCCTTACCCTAGACCCTGAGACCTTATCTTAGACCCTGAGCCCTTATCTTAGACCCTGAGCCCTTATCTTAGACCCTGAGCTCTTACCCTTGACCCTGAACCCTTACCCGAGACCCTAGGCAGTACAACCTGATGTATATCTCTTGCACCGTTTCTGGAATTACATGTTACATTGTCTTGTGGGTCCTACCCTAGTTAACATAATATGTATAGATTGTTTGGATTGTGGCATTTCACAAGTATAAATTATTTGCTGTCCCCATACATTCTAAAATGTTCATCTCCTGTAATGACACAATTGTACAGGAAACTTTGTGTTATCCGGAGGCTAACTGTCCGGAATGCTCGAGCCACTGGCAAAAATCAGGAGCCGTTTCGTTAGTTTTTTTTTCTTTTCATTGCTTTTTTCTCAACAGTCAAGCTCTGCAAGGTCTCGCTGAAGCTGTTGCTAAGCTACAGAGACGCTACAGAGACGCTTGGACGGTTTAGAAGCTGTTGCTAAGCAACAGGGTTTGTTGCCAGATACGGAGCTCAAAATCCCCGTATGTTTCAACATTAGCGTTGGTTTGTCCGGCAGTTTTGAGGGAACGGCAACAGCTCGGTCCCGTTGGTGCCGGATAGCACAAAGTTTCCTGTACTGACAAAAGTTATGTTCTGAAGTGTTAGCACTCAATAAAAGAAAAGAAAGACTTACATTTATATTGCGCCTTTCATGACCTCAGGACGTCCCAAAGCTCTTTTACAGCCAATGAAGTACTTTTAAAAGGGTAGTCACTGTTGTAATGTGGGAGACACGGCAGCCAATTGCGCACAGCAAGCTCCCACAAACAGCAATGTGATAATGACCGGATAATCTGTTTTTGTTATGTTGATTGAGGGATAAGTATTGGCCAGGGCACCGGGGATAACTCCCCTGCTCTTCTTCGAAATAATGCCATGGAATCTTTTACATCCACCTGAGAGAGCAGACGGGGCCTCGGTTTAACGTCTCATCCGAAAGTCGGCACCTCCGCCAGTGCAGCACTCTCTCAGCACTGCACTGGTGTGTCAAGCTAGATATTTGTCCTCTCAGGTCAGGAGTGGGGCTTGAACCCACAACTTCTGACGCAGAGGCGAGGGTGCTTCCCACCGAGCCACAGAACAATGGAATATGAATTATTTATTTAAAACCATAATTACTTATAGTGGAACAGTAACATTGTGAAATGCATTGTATTATTAATCTAATGTCAAAGTTCAAAGAGGAACAATTTTAATCTGGTCTAATTGAATCCTAATTTTGCACTTGTAGTCATACCAAAAATTAAGTTGTGTCAACACTTGCTGAGAAACAGCCTGATTAGCGACTAAATTGGTAATTTTAGACTCCATTTGGAAATATTTCCTTCCTAAATAAGCATAGGGTGGATAATTGAGACTGATGGAGGAATAGCTAAAAATCTTTTCTTCCCCAACTATGATATTTGTCTGAAAGTGGTAGAGAATTTACTGAGCTCAATAAATTATCCTCAGTAGACTGGAATAAAACACCATCACGGTGATCAGCACTTATATTATAGTAGCACACACTTTGTAATAAGTACATGAACACATTCAAATACTGAGATAATCGTAATTATTGTCCCTGGGAATGTGATATTGGATCATTGTCAGCTGTAGCTCGGTGGGTAGCACACTCTTGCCTGAGTCAGAAGATTGTGGGTTCCAGTCCCACTCCAGAGGCTTGAGCACAAAAATCTAGGCTGACACTCCCAGTGCAGTGCTGAGGGAGTGCTGCACTGTTGGAGGTGCCATCTTTCGGATATGACAGTTAAATCGAGGCCCCGTCTGCTCTCTCAGGCGGACGTAAAAAGTTCCCTTGACACTATATCGACGCAGGGGAGTTATCCCCAGTGCCCTGGTCAATATTTATCCCTCTATCAACATAACAAAAACAGATTCTCTAGTCCTTATCACGCTACTGTTTGTGGGAGCTTGCTGAGCACAAATTGGCTGTCGCGTTTCCTTCATTGGCTATAAAGCTTTTTCCTTCTTTCTTGTCAAAGGGAGTGATGCACAGCAATTGTGCACGATGAAAATTTTTGCCTTGACTCCAATGCAAGTATGCTAAGACCCCTCCCAGTGGTTGACTTTATATTGCATCCCCTTGAATAGAAAAGTGTCTGAATATTTTCTGGGTAAAAAATGAAAATTTTGCACTTAATTTCCCTAAAGTCAAAATCAACCATAAATATAATTTTGTTTATCAAATATAAAATTCAACAGAACTCCCCCTGAATTAATTCTGAAATGTTAATGCTAATCTGTTAAATTGTTCTTTTCCAAATCACCTCGTGTCTTGTCAATCACATCTGACAATCTGCACGTGCATGTTATTGTTTCTACATATGCAGAGTAGAAAACCATTTGATATTCATTAGATTTTCACAAATAAATATTCATTAGAATTTCAATTTGTGGGCAATTGCAATTTGAAATTCAGAGATTAACATAGTGGGTGGCCAGTACTTTAAATCAGCATTTTCAGGGGACTTTGATGTTACCTGTGGTCCAGCAGTCCTCTTGTTGTAATATATATGCACACTGCTACCTGCTTTGATTAGAAATGCACCTAGTTATTCTGTTGCACATGTGAGGTTGGTCACTGCTGTTAATGTTGCTGTTAGACTTTTAGATTACCAGCGACGACCTTATCTGATCACTGCCGCTGTGGGCCTCCTTTAGATCCCCACAGAAAAGATACTTAATTGAATCACAAAGGTAATAACGCCCATTAGGTTACCATGTAAGTAATTTCCCCTTCCCCCGAGTGCTTGCAGAATTCTCGTGTTGATTGCCAGGGTTAAAATCTTGCATTAATCGCCAATAATAGAGTTCACTTAACTAAATCACCAATGATGGGAACTCCTGTTTGATCACCACAAATATTCTCCCTTCATCTCAGGGTAATATTCCCTATTAGACTCCAATTGATAGGACTCATTTCTTTGGTTATCATAAATAGGACATGCATCTTTCCTAAATTCTCTAGGACTGGACTCTGTCCTCTATTAGACCAGCAAGAATGTTCGCTGTTAAGGTTACATTACAGGAAATCACGAAGGATACAGTTATACTGCCACTTTAGCATTGATCTGCAGCTGTTTTGGGTGTGTCTTGCTGAACAACTGGAGCCAATTCCTAATCAAGCTCCAGAATACACTAAAGCTGAGTGATTTGCAATCTGCTCCAGGTGGCTCGTCCACCTTTTTGGCTCAGTGGTGTGTGAGAGTATAACTCCAGCTTCTATAGGTATGTAAAAAGGAAAAGATTAGCGAAAGTAAATGTGGGTCCCTTACAGGCTGTGACAGGAGAAATTATCATGGGGAATAAGGCAATGGCAGAGAATTCAAACAAATACTTTGTCTGTCTTCACGGAAGAAGATTCAAAAAACTTCCCGGAAATAGTAAAGAACCAAGGGTTTTGCGAGAATGAGGAACTGAAAGAAATTAGTATTAGTTTAAAAAAAAATACTGGAGAAATGAATGGGACTGAAAGCTGATAAATCCCCTGTACCAGATGGCCTACATCCTAGGGTTTTGAAAGAGGTGGCTATAGAGATAATGGATGCATTGGTTGTCATTTTCCAAAATTGCATAGATTCTAGAACGGTTTCTGCAGATTGGAAGGTAGCAAATGTAATCCCACTATTTAAGAAAGGAGGAAGAGAGAAAATGGGGAACTACAGACCAGTTAACCTGACATAGGTAGTAGGGAAAATACTAGAATCTATTATTAAGGATGTGGTAACAGGGCACTTAGAAAATAATAATAGGATTGGGCCGAGTCAACACGGATTTATGAAAGGGAAATTGTGTTTGACGAATCTGTTAGAGTTTTTTGAGGTTGTAACTAGCAGAATAGATAAGGGGGAACCAGTGGATGTGGTGTATTTGGATTTTCAGAAGGCATTCGATAAGGTGCCACATAAGAGGTTGTTAAACAAAATTGGGCTCATGGGATTGGGGGTTATATACTAGCATGGATTGAGGATTTCTTAACGGACAGAAAACAGAGAGTAGGAATAAACTGGTAATTTTCGGGTTGGCAGGCTGTAACTAGTAGTGTACCGCAAGGATCAGTGCTTGGACCTCAGCTATTCACAATCTATGTCAATGATTTGGATGAGGAGACCAAATGTAATATATCCAAGTTTGCTGATGATACAAAGTTGGGTGGGAATGTAAGTTGTGAGGAGGATGCAAAGAGGCTTCAGGGGGATATAGACAAGCTAAGTGAGTGGGCTAGAACATGACAAATGGAATATAATGTGGAGAAATGTGAAGTTATCCACTTTGGTAGGAAAAATAGAAAAGCAGTATTTTTTAAATGGTGAGAGATTGGGAAATGTTGGTGTTCAGAGGGACCGGGGTGTCCTTGTACACGAATCACTGAAAGTTAACATGCAGATACAGCCAGCAATTAGGAAAGCAAATGGTATGTTAGCCTTTATTACAAGAGGATTTGAGTATAAGAGTAAAGACGTCTTACTACAATTATATAGGGCCCTGGTGAGACCACACCTGGAGTATTCTGTACAGTTTTGGTCTCCTTACCTAAGGAAGGATATACTTGCCATAGAGGGAGTGCAACGAAGGTTCACCAGACTGGTTCCTGGGATGGGGGGATTGTCCTAATGAGGAGAGATTGAGTAGACTCGGCCTATATTCTCTGGAGTTTAGAAGAATGAGAGGTGATCTCATTGAAACATACAAAATTCTTACAGGGCTTGACAGGGTAGATGCAGGGAGGATGTTTCCCCTAGCTGGGGAGTCTAGAACTAGGGGGGGTCACAGTCTCCGAATAAGGAGTTGGCCATTTAGGACTGAGATGAGGAGAAATTTCTTCACTCAGAGGGTGGTGAATCTTTGGAATTCTGTACCCCAGAAGGCTGTGGAGGCTCAGTCGTTGAGTATATTCAAGACAGAGATTGATAGATTTTTGGATATTAAGGGAATGAAGGGATATGGGGATAGTGCAGGAAAGTGGAGTTGAGGTAGAAGATCAGCCATGATCTTATTGAATGGCAGAGCAGGCTCGAGGGGCCAAATGGCCTACTCCTGCTCCTACTACTTATGTTATGTTCTGATGTTCCAGTGCATTCTCTCCTAAAATTACAAATAGGCTGCCACAGGAAGCAAAACTTTATGCATGCATACAATATAACTCGGGGTCTTGTACTGGGTACTGATCTCAGACTGATAACGCAGTATAAATTTGCGGAACACCTCTGTTCAGTCCGTAAGGGGGACCCCGCGCTCCTGGTGGCCTGTCACTTTAATTCACCGCTCCATTCCCACTCAGACCTGACTGTCCTCGGCCTCTTGTATTGTTCCACTGAAGCTCAGCGTAAGCTCAAGGAACAGCACCTCATCTTTTGATTAGGCACTCTACAGCAATCTGGACTCAACATAGAGTTCAACAATTTCAGATCATAACCTCGGCCCCTATCACATACATTTACATTTTTTATTATTTTTTTATCCACACTTTTGTTTGGCCTTTTTTCTTCCCTCCCACATGGCAGCTGTCTTTTATTCTGCCAGCGCAAGTCACACCTCATCTAGAGCCATCCTTTGTTCCTTAGCCTGTCCTATTACCACCCCCTCTCGCCTTGAATATCTCTTAATGTCTCTTAATCTCTCCTGCTTTCTATCCTATCACTGACCTTTCCTTTTGTTCTTTCATCCCCTCCCCCTTTTCCCAGCCCCTAACCTGCTTCACAATCTATTCCTTTTCCTGCTTTTTTCCAGTTCTGACGAAAGGTCATCGACCTGAAACGTTAACTCTGTTTCTCTCTCCACGGATGCTGCCCTGGCCTGCTGAGTTTTTCCAGTGTTTTCTGTTATGCAGTATAACTGCAGCCTTCCTTGTCTGTTATCCTCTGTGATGTTAGGAAATGTAGTTAGATGTGTAAAATGTCTGTGCTTGGAAACAATGGGACAGAGCAGTCTGCATGCGGAACACTGTTCCTGCTGTGAATCTGCCTATGAAGCATCGCTATTGTTTCTGTTTCATCCTGTGTAGTTGGCACTCTTCCACCTCAACACTAATCTTACATAATATGATGTATAAAGTTTTGAGTTGTTTCTGCCAACGGCTCGGTGTCCTGCACGCAAAGTTCTGTCGTGCTTTTAAAAAAAAAAAATATGCAGACTAGAAAAAGAACGCTCATCATTTTCTGCTGCTTTCGTGGAAACATATCAGAAACGATTCTCTAATTGATTACAGGATGAGGCCATTTACATTAATGAGACCTTTGGCCTTAAGGGACATCCAATTTACACATTGGGCATTGCAAGAGATAGTGCTTCTGTCTTTATAAAACATCCTTACCCTGGCCAACAGCGTGGGACGGGAGGTCCAATGATTGTAGAAATAAACTGACAGGGTTATGGTATCTCACCTGATTTGCTCATATCATTTCCCCCAAAACAAACAAAATGTAAACAGACAGAACTTGGAGTTTGAAAAGATCAAAATGACCACATCTGAGGTCCTGTGCCCTGAAAGAGTAGATCAAATCCAACCTTTTAGTGGCATCCAAATGGAATAACCTCTGTTTGACTAACAAGGCTGAATTGCTGCTTAAATTGACTCCTCGTGCAGTAATAATCCATCATCATTCCATTTATGTAGTGTTCAGAGCCATGTTTTAAATGCAGTCAACGGGTTCACTGGAGCACTCCCTGGAATTCAGTGCAGCACAGTTCTCTACTGCATGTCCTCGGCTGCTCAGATGCACTTACTTTAATGGGTTAAGAATGGTGAAATCAAAGCTGCTTTTGTCTCTGAGGAGGTTAATGTAACATTTCTAACTGACTGCACAAACCTGGATCAGGGTTAATGCAGGCCAAGCGTACACAGTCAGTTTATCGTAGAAGGGTAAGTATAAGCAGCAAAAAAATCTAAAACCGCCTCTGCACACACAATAATCCAGGCTTCCCCTCCTCTGCCTTAATGTTCGGCAAGCCCTCAGGCAGGCACCACTGGAAGCTGCTGTTGTGATTCCCTCAACTGGATGATGTATTTAGCCTAAAACTCCACACAGACAAGCACCAGATGCAACAGATCAATGAGTGCTTGCTTATGTCAATCGCTCTCCGCATTAAGTACTGACTTGTTCGGTTTATTTCATTTTTATTACTGAATTTATTTCCTCGACACCTCAGTCTGTAAAGTTCTTAGACATACACGTTGTATATTCTACCTGTAATTTTTTTTTTCTAATTCACATCAGAGTACTGTTTTTGCCTGAAGGCTCTTGCAAGCTTGAGGTTCCAATATAACTAATGTGCTCATTGTGAGTCTGTGGAGCCTTCTGCTGTTGTTGCTGCTGCTGCTGCTGCTGTTTTACTTGCAGACTGCCTCTCCTCCTCACTCCTTCCCTTTCTGTTTGCTATCTCTCTCTCTCTCTCTCTCTCTCTCTCGCCTCTCTTATACAGCAATCCGCTCCTGCTGCCCGAGGAGCCTGGGATCACAGTGACAGCATCAGGAGAGTGCCCAGGGATGGTTGGAGTCCAGCAACAAGCAACATAAGGGAATGAAAACCAAGCAATCAATTTGAAGGGACTGTTCTCTTATAAATCATTTCTGCAAGGCTGGCATCCCTGTGGACACTGAGCAGAACATTTACACTAGCTAACGGACTGCAAACTGCTTCGTGCTTTGAGTGTTTCATCACAAATACTGTCAGCTGAAGAATCCTTATTACGATTGGTGGGATCCCTTATCCCTCCCACCCTGTCTTTCCATCCCCGCTGCTTCCAAACAGACGAAGGCTTCTTGATGGTGCTGTGGAAGTCAAAAGCAAGAGTTTGCTTTTATCTGCTGTGAACATTTTTTTTTCCTCTACTCAAAAGGGGCAGTGCAGATCAGCCAAAGCTGAACTCCTAGGATAAAACCAAAACAACTGTTTGATGAACTGAAGCTCTTAGTGCGCTAAGCAGCTGGAAGACTGGTATAATTACATACACATACATACATAAATAAAGAGATGGATGAGAAGGAGAACAGCACAGGCAGTGTGGGGAGTCTGCAGCCTTCCAGTATCCACGTTTTTGCCAACACTTCATCCCTTCATGGAATCAGGCATATATTTGTCTATGGACCAATGACCATGCGGCGATTCATGTGGACTGTGGTATTTATTGGCTCCTTGGGCCTACTCGTGGTGGAATGCGCCGAGCGGGTTGCTTTTTACTTCTCATACCCGCATGTTGCCAAGCTGGAAGAGGTGGCCACAAACAACCTGGTCTTTCCCGCCGTTACTATCTGCAACTTGAATGAGTTTCGTTTTTCAAAGCTGACGGTAAATGATCTCTACCATGCCGGTGAGCTCCTGGGACTGCTCAATGTGCACCTCGAGATCCAGAGCCCCCAGATGGCTGATCCCATTGTGCTGAAAGCTCTCAAGAAGAAAGCTGATTTCAAACATTACAAGCCAAGGGTATTCAACATGCGTGAGTTTTATGACCGTGTTGGCCACAGTCTCAAGGATATGATGCTGTACTGCAAGTTCCGGGGAGTGCGATGCACTCATAAAGACTTCAAAACAGTGAGTAAAAGTTTTACTCTGGCCCATCTCAGTCATTGCACTTTATTCTATTTTCATTGTCCGTGCTGCCACATCAGTGCAAGTAGTAATACAAACACGGGCAAATTGTCCATTAGCGTCCTAATATTTTCAAAGTTTACTCATTAAATATTTTCAATATGGACTTTAGCTATAGAGTGGAAGCGGTGGTCCCACCGCACAACTTCTTATTTTTTGCTTTTAGTAGAAATCTGAAAATAAGGAGCCAACAAAACTTTCTTCCATCAATGAGCTCCCACTATGGACAATAAGGCTAGAATGAATAATCTCACAAAGAGTGGCTGTCGCTTCTTCGAGCGAGTGAGAAAGAATGTCTTAACTCATGAGTGTCTGCTGGTGCAGAAACTGTAGTAATGCTGCAGTAGTGAGAATTTGTGTAACAGATGAAACCTATGGCCTTAGAATAGTTGGCTTGTGGCTAGCGCCTGTCTGACCTTTTCACCAGGTGACTTCCCAGTCATAGATGTGCCCTTTGAGAGAGTTGTTGGCGGGTTGTGTTTGGAGCTGCGATCATAATTATTCCGAGTTATTATATTATAAATAGGAGTGTCACCATACCATTTATATTGGTGTGTCAATTGTTTTATTAAGGATATGGTGTTGCCATTGCAATCTGTTACAAGACACATTTGCATGTTTGTGCACAGAAGAGGACAGAATGGTGTGTTAGGCAATATTATGTCATTTTGTTGTTGATGGTGTCTAGTGCTGAAAGTGTTTTATTAAAACTATGGTACAAATAGGACCGCTGTATTGAGTTTGTGTTGCAGTAGATATAAGGCTAGAAATTATTGCTCCTGATATCAGCAGACAAATGCCTTACCTTCACATGACATTCCTTTGCCTGCTATTTCCGTGGAGGTATTAGTCAATTTATTTAAACAGGTTAATGCCTCTGTGTAATAGTGGACAGAGAAATGCCATATACACATGTTAATCATTGATATGCAAACATTGCTGACGGTACTGGTCTGCTACAGAGGGAACCTTTTGCAGCTTCCAACATGATGGCGTGGCTGCAGAGTTCTTGGTGCAGGCTATTCCTCACTGGCCCAGGAACTGAGCTTGTCCAAGTATTACTCTATGAAGTGGCCCAGACTTATTATGCATTCCCTTTGTAAAGAACAATGGATTACTCATTGTGAGCCACAAGGTATTCGAACAAGTGAAGGCTCATGATGAGTTACAGCTTATTGCAAGGCTTTATCTTCTGCTGTCCCACATTATTTCCCCCCTCTTCCAACAAGAGCATCACAATGTTAGCACAGGATGTGCAGAATTTCACTCCAACCACTCTCAAACTCCTTCCGTCACCAAATGAACTGTCATTAAAACAGAAACATTTGCCATTGGTGCACACAACAGCAGCAAAAAGCTTTTAACTGCTTACCAGTGGCCCACAATGGTTACTCTTATGATGCCCTCATTAAAAAATACATATTCTTATTGACAACTATCTTTAATGACAAATTGCAGGACCAATCTTAGGGTGTTGTGTGAGTATAATGTGCATAAGGAATGTACAATAAATTACAGAAGTTTAGCAAAATAAATCGGCTTATTCCTCCGTTCTGTAACTACAACTGTCACATTCACCTGGTGTGTCTTTGTGGTTGATTTTCCCCATAAGCTTTTTTGACTATATGTCCACGAAAGTGACAGTGAAGCTTGAGTGGATGCACTATCTGGGCTTCAACATTGTGTTGCTAACTTTAACCCAATTTCCCTTACTTTAGTCAGATAGCAATTGTAAATTTCCAGTGCTTGTCTTGGAGCTATTTGAAATCTGTGCGGACTGTATCACTTAACCTGCATTGCAAACCCTTACAACATATGCAAATAGTTATTGGTCATGTGAATGATAAATATCGCATGGCCCTATTGGTGCCTTTGCTAAGGTAAAGGAACACTTTCAAGGCTTCCAAATTAATTTTCTAATTATCTTATCCAATTACTAAAATTATAACTCATGATCCAATAAAATTCCCTAAGATTTGATAGTCTTCTACTGTAACACAATAATGTGACATCTCTAAGTTGAATATTGCTTTTTGAATGTTTCTGTTGGCTACATTTCATGCTATATATACGCACAGCATTGGTTGTGATTTAATATAAGGTGCCGAGGAAGCAGCCTCTGGAAATCTGGTTGCATAATGTGGATCTTGTTGGTGATTTTTTTTTTCCAGGTCTCTTGAAAGTGATGCAAAAAGAGACCATTGTGGGAGGATTGAGAATTAGTGACGCGTGAACTGCAATCTGAACCAGGCTTGAACCGCAGTCCGATCCAGGCCAAACTAGGCCAAAGCCACAATCTGAAACAGACTGGGACCAAAGTCCGAATCAGGTCAAACTAGGCCATATCGCACTCCAAAACGACCTGAAAAAGCAGTCCGAAACAGACCAAACTGGGCCAAAAATTGAATTCTGAAACGAGCGTAAACCGCAGCCTGAAACAGACCAAACTTGATCCAAAACTGTTTTCTAAACTGAGCAATCTGAGCAAGACCTAACTAGGCCCATGGAAAATGTGGTATTGATTCTCACAGGAACTTGTTGGCCTTGTAGAAACTGGATGCTGTGTAGTTTTCTCTCCAGGAATCCACACCACATTTTATACTGGACTGCGGCTGGTTTGCATTCCAGTTTGCTTTTTACTGTTGAAGATTTTGTGGATTTTTAACTACTTTTTGCTGTGTTGGCTGGAGAACACAATGATAAGGAAATGGATGGCCTTAAGGACTGGAGCTAAGACTTGTGATTCTAATGGCTATATAGCAACCACTGTGACATATGTTTCATGTTAATGTAGTTGTGCTGTGATTGGTGATGACATTTGATGCTAATCATCCTTACAAGTGCAAGTCAGTACAGAATGGGTTATCTGACCTGGACGATTTGTTTTAAATTTCTCTCTGAAAATGGTTGAGTTTCAGCTGTTGCTATTTGTGATTATATAGGGGTTATATTTCTTTCTCCCTCTCTCTCTCTCACATAATCTCTCTTCATAACCCATACTGGAAATTCAGATGTATATCCTCATTTTCAACATTTGAATATTTATCTTCTTAGAGTTATTTCAGGTCAGTGCATGCAAATCATATTACATGGGCTGCATTCATTAGCAATATATAAATAACTAATCTGAAACATCTTTTTTGAAATGTGCCACATTTAAGAGTTTTCCCTGAGGATCTGTGTCTTCAAAGTGAGGTTCCTGCGCTCTGCCTCCCGTGTGTTCGGGTCCCATCAGTGTATTGACATGTGAGATCACGTATTGATGTGTGAGATCATTGTGCCCTCTGGGGTATCAATGGACCTTCTTTTTTTAAAGAGTGAAACAACACATGACTGGCCATTTGTGAAACTAACTCTCGGGCTGGAGTTATACTTGCGCATTTGTTTCATTGCAGAATGGTTTCCATTTCACAGCAACATAAGAGTGGCAGCAAAACTCCAGATCTGCAGCACATTATGGCAGGCAGCTGGGGATTTCAAACCTGTTTCTAGTTCTCTGGCAGCAGTATACCTCTGGTCTGAGGAGTTCAGACATACAACAGCATCCGTAAGAATTCCCAATACTGCGGATCAGCAACAAATTGTAACGGTGTGTTGTTTTTTTATTGTACCCGTAGCCCCATATGTTCAACGAATGTTTATCCCTTAAGATTTGCCTTCCAGTGCTTACTTTTGTGGCATAATGTAACCATGAGCACATGTGGTCACAATGCTGACAACCATAATATGCACATCTCCCTAAAGCCTGGAACTGGCTTTGGAATTTCTGAAAAATATCAAGAGATCTGAGAGGCAGTACAACTCCAGTCTCTACAACCACGACAATACAAACTGATCTGAATACACGCTGGTCTCTGATCAGTCTGTGCAGTACAACTGCAGCGTAGATGTGCACTGGTAGGTAAGCAGGAATCGCATGTCCCTCAGGTCCGATCTCTTTAATGTTGTTTGACACTTCATTCCTCAGATGGATATGAGGATCTAAATTGCCTTGGTCCTTGCAACTGCACAGGGAATCACCCCACCCCACTACATGTACTTCAGGCACCTGACATCACATCCCCAGTGTGAGTTAAAGGCCAGATCATCACGATACTCAGTGAGTGCTCAGTCCTGTAGCTAGGTGGATTGGATGCACATTGGGATATAAACACAAAGTCACTGCCAAAAAGGGACATCTGAGGAATGCAGCTCATGGGGCACGGTAGCATAGTGGTTATGTTACTGGTCTAGTAATCCAGAGGCCTGGACTAATGATCACGTAGTTCAAATCCCACCATGGCAGCTGGGGAATTTAAATTCATTAAATAAATATGGAATTAAAAAGCTAGTATCGGTAATAGAAACATAGGAGCAGGAGTAGGCCATTCGGCCCTTTGAGCCTGCTCCGCCATTCAATGAGATCATGGCTGATCATCCAACCCTAGCACCTGGTCCCTACACTGACAGCCATCCCACCCAAGCCCTATCCCCGTAACCCCGTAACCCCACGTATTTAATCCCCCCTAACGCTAAGGGTCAATTTTTTTTTCATGGCCAATCAACCTAACCCGCACATCTTTGGACTGTGGGAGGAAACCAGAGCACCCGGAGGAAACCCACGCAAACACGGGGAGAATGTGCAAACTCCACACAGACAGTCACCCAAGGCCAGATTTGAACCCGGGTCCCTGGCGCTGTGAGGCAACAGTGCTAACCACTATGCCACCGTGCTGCCCATGTGACCATGAAACAACTGGATTGTCATTAAAAACCATCTAGTTCACTAATGCCCTTTAGGGAAGGAAATCTGCTGTCCTTATCCAGTCTGGCCTATATGTGCGGTGGTTGACTCTTAATTGCCCTCTGAAATGGCCTAGCAAGCCACTAGGTAAACACCTCACTGCAGCGGTTCAAAAAGGCAGCTTACCACTACCTTCTCGCGGGCAATTAGGGATGGGCAATAAATGCTGGCTTTGCTAGCGATGCCCACATCCAATGAATAAAACAAAAAGTGAAATCCATCACCGGGACTGATCAGCAGTTTATGGGCCTGGTCTCCTTTGAGTTGCGTACAGCAGTGGTTTGGTGCACTCCAAGTGATCTGGTCAGGATCAAGCTGGAAATGCGATTGGATTTGGCAGTATTATACAGTGTTTCTTATATCTGAGCTGACCTATTCCACAGACTTATCAAATATATCATGGAGATTGAGTAACTCCACTTAAATGGAAGTTGAACGCATTAATATAGCAATGCAACCAAAAAGGGCAGCATTAGGTCAGATACCAAGTTGCTTGATTGTTAACACACCGACATTCCCCAGCTTTAAAATGAGGCTCGAGTGCTGCAAAATCATCTGCCACAAAACAGGAGGCTTATAGAATTTTTCAGTCTTGTGAAATGCACTTTAGTATAAATGGCTTATGTACTTAACTTTGTGCGGTATAGCAATGATTCAGCACAAGCCTTGAAACAGTGTAGGAATTAATGAGCGGCTCAGGCAGAACTCGTGGCCTGGCCCTGAGAGTTAATGGCTCACTGATATCCTGAAGACTGATTGACAAAGCTAACTGCTGTGAGAATAAACTGACTGTTCGTAAAAGTGGGAACATTTTTAAACAAAATTGGATAAGCAGCAATAACAGTGACTATTAATGAGAATAGAGGCCTTTCCATTAATAACAGATATTTACATTAGTGACACAAGTATTCACATCACCAAGAACACGCTTAGCAACAATATTGATCTCTACATTCACAGCAGAAACAATTGGATTAAAGATTTTAAATACTAGTGGATCTCCCATGGTGTTGCTTGTGGTAAATCAAATAATAAAAAGAAAGACTTGCATTTATATAGCGCCTTTCATGACCTCAGGACGTCCCAAAGCACCTTGCAGCCAATTAAGTACTTTTGCAGTGTAGTCACTGTTGTAATGTAGGAAACGTGGTAGACAATTTGTGCTCAGCAAGCTCCCACAAACAGCCATATGAAAATGACCAAATAATCATTTTTTTTGTGATGTTGATTGAGAGATAAATATTGGCCAGGACACCAGGGATAACTCCCCTGCTCTTCTTTGAAATAGTACTAAAGGATCTTTTACGTCCACGTGAGAGAGCAGATGGGGCCTCAGTTTAATATCTCATCTGAAAGACGGCACCTCCAACAGTGCAGCATTCCCTCAGCACTGCACTGGAATGTCAGCCTAGATTTTTGTGCTCAAGTCTCAGGAGTGGGACTTTGAACCCACAACCTTCCGGCTCGGAGGCAAGAGAGAGCTACCAACTGAGGCACAGCTGGTGCACGCTGGTTTAAGCATCATACCATTTAACACACAACGCATCATTCTGCTGGCAAAGTGCAGTTGTTCCTTCCTCACATCAATTAGAGGCTGATTGCTCTTAGAAGATGCTTAGGTCAATTAGAGGTCAGATTTTTTTTCTAAATGTAACTGAAGTCCATTCAATGTTATTTTGTGATGGTTTTCTTTCTCCTTTCATATCGCTTTTAAAGTGTGTCAGATACTTTGCATGTTTGATAGCTGAAGACTGACAGATACAGTTCCAAACTTTAATATGCACAGTAACGCTAGCAGAACTTCCATGGGATTGCACTTGATGGGTCAACAGTTATGCTGTTTTATAGAGAGAGAACACTGGGCCAGAATTTGCTGTAGCCAGAGAATGAGCAGCGCCCGCCATTAGTTAGAATTGCCTTTGCCCGTTTAATCTCCATGGCCCAGAAATTCGGGTCGGAGGCTTCCCGCGGGCGCAAGCCCCCGACCTGCACTTACCTAGCGCGCCGGCCGTTGTGTTGTGGGCCCGCGTGGGATTCCGATCCTGGGCCTCCTCCAGCAGCTGGCGCACTGCTTGCGTATTCCAGGGGTGCAGTTAGTTCGAAGCGTCCCCTGGGATCACGTGGGTCATGGAGAGCCAATCGTAGCAGGGAATCTCCATTCATAAATTTGACAGGATTAACTATAAATTACATAAAATAACTATTTTAAACAATAGTTTAAATTTTTGAAAAAATGAATTACAGTTTTTAATGGGGCTAAGAATAAACTTACCTTCCTTTAAAGTATTTAAAAATAATAAACCTGTGGAAAAAATGTTTTAATTTTACTTAATTCACCACTTTGTTAAAAGCAGGCCTTGCAGCTGCTGGAGACTTACCCTCCCGGAGAAACCTGTAAAAAAATCGGAAGTTCCAGGCGTACACACTGCCTCTCCGGCGCACGCGTTTGACCTGTGAATCCCTTCCTTCAAGGGAACGGAAGTTCCGGTTTCCAGCGCATGCGCAGTGCATGCACGAAACCAGCACTTTCGTTGGCCCTACGCGTGAGTATACAGCGCGTACTCACCTGTGGGGACCTGAATTTCTGGCCCCATGAGACCTTGCACTGGAAGTTGCTGTAAGTGGGAGACGGAAACAGTGCAGGGCATCGCGGACCCGTGTGAACAGGGCAAGCAACGGTGTATCTGCTTAACCAATCAGATTGAAGTATTGTGAAATGACCAGCGCAGAATCTGAACCAGGAAGTGTAAGTTAGAATAACTAATTCAGTGTTAAATCAGGTACAGAAAGAGAAATAAAGAGAGGGAGAGAAAGACTGAAATAAAAGAGAAAAAAAGATAGAAAGAAAAAATAAAACAAATTACATTAAAAAAAAAATCTCCAACAATTAAAAGCTGGAGGAATAAGACCCCACACTTGTAATAGTTAATTTTCAGTGGCGGAGAGGTTTTTTGGCAGTAATTAAGATTTATCGCACTGTTAAAAAGGATACTTAGACTGAACTGGACAAGCCCTAACTTTCTGTGGTGGGTTTAGTTCATAGCTGCCGTGCCAGTACAGAAACTTCACTCCATTCGATGCATGTGAATGGTGAGTCAGACAACGAGATGCTGTTTTTGGGAAGCTAACAGCAGCTGAGACAGTAACATCTGGATTTTCGCGTTTAACTGCGCATCTGCCCTGCCTGAAGTTGCTGTGCGATTTGCGCATAAATAACGGTGAGTGCTGTTCGCATCACTTTTATTTCACAGTAAATTCAGGCCCATTATATCATGAAACTTTCATTTTAGTTACCAATATGTTTTAAAGTGCTGATGTTCTGTCTCTCTCAAACTAAAATGTGAAAAAGGTTCGCAATCATACTGTAACAGCTGCTTGTACTGTCAGCATGTGCATCTCTTACCAGCAATTTAATCCAAGCTCTAATTCTAAACAATCTCAGTGTTTAGTGATTGTATGGCGAGCTGTTAACAAGCTGGAAGCTGACTGTTAGGTATGCTGAATGTAACAGATCATGGGCAATTTAAATCATACTACTGATTAGAACTGGATGTATCTCCCAGCCTTCGCTCTCCCTGCCTCCTTTTGCAGATTTTTTTATTTGATTCTATCTCTTCGTTTTTACATGTCTGACTCTTAGGAGCCAATTAACACTTGGGGAAAATCGATGTTAATAGGGCGGAAAGGGCCTAAAAATGGGATCGGTAGCTTAACCGCCCCGTTAACCCCAATGATCAGCTCGCTGCAACTTTCTGCTCTTTATAATTCTCCCACCCTGAAGTAAGCTGCTTCTTTGAACTCCTGATCTTTAAAAATGCTGCTCCAGGCTCATAATCAGTGCCCTACTGGATTCCCCACCCTCCCAAACGGTGAGCTCCCCATCGATTCGATGAGGCCTGACCACAAAAATTGATCAGTAGGCCTGTTTTGCATGCAAATCAGGATTCTAATGACACAGTTCGGCCACCAATTGCACTTTTAAGGGACACATGGGCAGAGTTACCGGTGCGCACGATCCGCCCTTGTGTACTGACATTCCGATGAGGAAACGGCCCCAAAATGTTAAACGGATTTGGTTTTTTTTCTGGAGCCAGAAGGAGCCTCACCTTGGTGTTGGCAGCTCCCTCCACCCACTGCGTGGAGATCTTGTCCCAGCTGGCCAACATTCCAGGCCTGAATTGTAGTGAGCTTCATCAGGACGCCTGCTTAGAGTTGGGCCGGGGCCTCTAAATCGCAGCTGCATCTTTGCCAGCTACCCAACAGACAAAATTGACCCCATAGTTTCTACTTTGTCTCTCTTTCTGTACATATGTCTTTATCTCTCTCTTGTTCATTATATCTGGTGCTCTGTATCCCTCTTCCTTCTTGTACACTCTCCCTCATACACACAAATCCTCGCTCTCTACCCCTTACATTTGTTGTTCTTTAGATATCTTCTTGGATTATCAGTCACTCCCATAAGTGGATTCCACATCTCCCAGTGTGGGTTCATACTGTGTAACATCTGCTTATACAATATCATAAGTCAAGGGTGGAATGATGGTACAATAGCAAAATACTGCAGATGCTGGAAATCCGAAATAACAACAGAAAATGCTGGAAAAACTCAGCAGGCCAGGCAACATCCGTGAAGAGAAAATAGAGTCAACGTTTTGGGTCAAACCCTTTGTCAAGACTGGAAAAGCACAGGAAATGAAACAGATTAAGAGGCCAGGCTGGGAGAGAACGAAAGAGAAGTGAAGAGACATTAAGAGGTATTCAAAACAAGACGAGATGGTGATAGGACTAGTAAAGAGACAAAAGACGGCTCTAGATTAGGTGCGAAATGCGCTGGCAGAATGAGAGACAGCTGCCATGTGGGAGAGAAAAAAAGGGGGAAGGGCCAAAACAAAGGTGTGGATAAAAAATAAGTAAAAATGTAATGGGGCCAAGGTTATGATCTGAAATTGTTGAACATGATATTGAGTCCGGAAGGCTGTAAAGTGCCTAATCGGAAGATGAGGTGCTGTTCACGTCCTTGTGATCTGAACTGGATGTTTGTGTCTTTTGCACATGTTCCCATGTGCCTCTATTTTTGAATGTGGAAGTGCCTAGTGGGCCAAGGCCAGATATACAAGATTCAGCCAATTTATTTCATAGCAAGTGAACACACAGAACAAATTATGATTGGACTCCATTTAGGGTGTGTGTGTGTGTAGCTGAAATGATGTAACTTACTGATGACTTGAACACAAGGTTACAAGATAAGGAATCTGATTCTGTGCAGAAATGTATTGGATGAAGTAATTACGATGCAAGGCTATTTTCTACTTCATTTTTGAAGTATCGTTGATTAAATGTCATCTTCCTGCAACTGAATATAATTCTGTTGAAAAAAAATCCCGAACTACTTTTAACCTAATTACAAATCAAAGTATGACAAAATAACACAGTGATGTAATTTAGATTTTTGTGAAAATCTAATCAAAATGGTATCATGTAGATATTCCAAACTTTATGTATTATGGCTTTATGTAAAATATTACAGCCCACGTTGGTATCAGTAGAGATTGTAAAGGGATGATGCTGTACTGACTGAAGTACAAAGGGATAGAGCTATATAGAATAATATATGACTGGAGGGATGGGGGTGAGTTTCATCTCTGGCAGAAATTGGGTAGCAGTGGGAAATACATGTCCCCCGCTGCTCACCTGATGATGTCGGTGGGAGGCCTGATCAATTTTTGTGGTCAGGTCTCATCGAATCGATGAGCCCCCATAGGCAGCTCACCGTTTGGGAGGGTGGGGAATCCAGTAGGGCACTGATTATGAGCCTGGAGCAGCATTTTTAAAGATCAGGAGTTCAAAGAAGCAGCTTACTTCAGGGTGGGAGAATTATAACGAGCCACAAGGTATTGAAGTTAAGTAGACCATATGGTTCAAAACTCCCAAGCGGCACAAGGAGAAATGAGTGCTTGAACTGCCTCCAGCTTTCCCTTACAGCAGCTAATAATCCTTTTAAGTAATGATGGAATGGCTGTCTCCTGATCTGTACCATTCCTGTTTTGTGGGCATGTTGAGGGAATAGTGGTGGCAGCACCGATGGACCTGAAAATTGCATTGAGGTCTTAACTGTGTCATTTGATCCTATTCACATATATTGGTTAGGCCCGTGCCCGTTTCTGTTGGAAGTGCTGACTGCCTAAATCGAGGACTGCCCGAAAATTGAAATGGCAGCTATCCAATGGTGAGTTGGTGGGTGTAAGGAAATCTCTTAAACTCAGTTAAATGATTCCTCGTGATTCAGGCTTGAGCGTATTGTCCAAATGCAAGTCTATTACTCAGACACCAATAGTATAATAACTATTACGGTTATACAATAGACTCAAACAACCTGGTTTCCTGCAGACCCAGGGTGATCAAACTTGGCCTCCGCAGGTGTTGGACTTCCGACTGTCCTGTGAGCTCTAACTCAAGAAGGCTGCTACCTGTTCTTTTTTGTATCCTCCTTTTTTTGTGAGTCATATCACATGATGCCCAGAATGTATATTGAAGTGAGGTTCCTTATCGCCAAACCTCCAGACTTGACATAACAGCCATCTTAATGGTTTAACTGTTAATCAGTTCAACCTGACATATTACAAAGGGAACAGGATGACTTAGACAATCCCAGATAGTTAATGTGATACTACTTGGGTGCTTCCATTGTTCTGGCCAATACCTGATACTTGCACCTCACATGGGATGTAGCCAACATGTCTGCTAGTTGCTACTTCCATTGTTCTGACCAATCTCCAATATTAGCATATCCGGTCTGTAGGGGGGCATCTTTTAACTGATTTAAGGTAATTTCCCTGGTCTTGCAGCCTTTGCCTGCACTCTGACCAATTCCAATCTTTTACCTGGCTTACGGTAATTCACCTGGTCAGGCAGCCTGCTGCTACACTGTAAATCAATTCCAATAAACCAATTTTCAAACAGCAGTTTCGAATCGCTACCCCACCTTCCAGTTCTGACTGAAGGGCTTATAATTAATGATATTAAAACGGACAAATGGTCTGGATGAAAGAAAATCAAGTTTTATTAACTAAAAGAAACTATAATCAAATATAAAACTATACCACACGAACACAGTAAATTACAGTAAAATTGCTTAAATGGAGGAAGGCAGATGGCAAAATGAGGGGTAAGTGGCTACAATGTTGATTCAACAATCTTAGCAATATCCCCTTAATTACCATCCCCCAACTCCTTACTAGGTTGCTTTGTTGAGGAGTCAGAAACCTGCTCACCTGTGGTCCAGCGAAGTAAGAGCTAAGAGAGAGATAGCTTCTCAGGAGCTATCTTTTATACCTGAAAAAGTCTGTCTGCAAAATTCGTGCCCAAAGTTCCAATACACAAAAGAAACGCTGATGATTGGTTGATTCAAAGTGGTTGGAATGGGTTAATGTGTCTGCACTGTGGGGCCGAAATGTTCCCACCCACATCCGGAGCTCACCTGGGCTAAAACAAAAGGGAATGCAACTGCCCTATTGTCCAGAATGATGGGTGATTCAAACCCATTCAATGCTTAAACCGTTGCATATCAAAATCCGTTCCACAGTTTCAATGTGCCTCATTGACTGTGAGTGCTTTGAATTGCTGTGTAAACAGAAGCAGTTTCAATCGATTGTCCTGCGGTTGGTCTCAAGTAGTTGTAATCCCTTATGTCAATAAGCAACTTCAAGTGCTTAGAAGGGAACCTCCCTTTGATTGGCAGGTCTTTGACTGCCACTGTATCCTCCCACTTTTTCACACAGACAACTCGAGCTGCTTCTTTGTCCTTTTGCCATGCTTTCTCTGCCATTTTAAAACCTTTTGTGATTGCTCAAACTCCAGGGAACAATCTTATTAATCAAAGTACTGTCTTAAGGTGTGTGAATATTTTCCACAGGGCTCCTCGACTCCCGTGTTGTCCACGTTCTTTCCATCTCAGAGCAGTCTTTTGCGGTTCTAGGTACATTTTAAAACATTGTAGACAAGTCACATCACCCAATTCTTCATCCACGATGTGGACCAATATTTTCAATCTTCAGGGAAAAACAGGGGAATTTTGCGAAACCCCTACAGGTCGCCTGTCACTTTAATTCTCCACTCCACTCCCACTCTGACCTTTCCGTCCTCGGCCTCTTACACTGTTCCAATGAAGCTCAACGTAAGCTCGAGGAACAGCACCTCATCTTTCGATTAGGCACTTTACAGCCTCCTGGACTCAACATCGAGTTCAACAATTTTAGACCATAACCTCGGCCCCTATCTTTTTTTCTCTCTCTCTCACATGGCAGCTGTTGGAGTCTGCCATTGCCATTTACACTTCATCTAGAGCCATCTTTTGTTTCTTAACTTGTCCCATTACCATCTCCTATTGCCTTGCACCATCATCCCTTTTGTCTCTTAATCTCTCCCGCCTTCCACCCTATCACAGACCTTCCCTTTTGTTCTTTCCTCCCCTCCCCCCTCTCCCTGCCCCTACACTTGCTTAAAAACCTGTTACATCTCCAACTTCTTCCAGTTCTGACGAAGGGTCATCGACCTGAAACGTTAACTCTGTTTCTCTCTCTACAGATGCTGCCTGACCTGCTGAGTATTTCCAGCATTTTCTGTTTTTATTTCAGATTTCCAGCATCCTCGGTATTTTGCTTTTGTATTAGCATATCCTAATCGGACAATGGCCTAGAGATATGATGGGACACCTGACACAGAAGCAAGTTCTAACAGTGGGACATTGTTTGTGCAAGTTTTGTCCTGCTAGCACTTTAAATTCTGCCTCATATAGTTGTAGTGGATAATATTTAACAGGAGTAATCATGCTGGATCTTGTATAATAATAACAACTTGCCTTTATGTAGCGCCTTCAACATGCTAAAACACCCCAAGGCACGTCACAGGAGCGTTATCAGACAAAATTTAACACCGGGCCACATAAGGAGATTTAGAGCAGGTGACCAAAAGCTTGGTCAAAGAGGTAGGTTTTAAGGAGGATTCTTCAGTTATATAGATAGGAGGATAGAACTATACTGAATGACTTACAACTGGAGGGGTGGAGATGTATCGAATGATGTAGAACTAGAGGGGTAGAGCTGTATGGAATGAAACAAAATCAGAAAATATTGGAAACACTCTGCTGCCGATCCATCAGCATTTGTAAAGCGGAAGGGCAGGTTCTGATGTTTTGGATGTGTACCCTTCATCAACTGTATAGAATCACATCTAACTGGAGGGAAGGAACTGTGTAGAATGATATATTACTGAAGACATGAATCTGTATCAAATGATAAATAACTCGAGGGATAGATCTGTGCAGAATGATATGTAACTGGGTGATGGAACTGTGCAGGATAATACATAATGTATACATAATGAGGGCAATGGAGCTATACAGAACAATATATAACAGGTGGGAGTGTAGAATGATTGAGCAGTGTAGACCTCCTGACATACTTAGTAGCATTAAATAAGAATTATACTGTTTTGTTATGAGTTATCCTTGAAAACAATTCCTTCTGAGAATGGAGTACAAATATCACTCTAAAGTAATGTAAAAGCCTTTAGGCACAGTAGCCATCAGCAAGTTCCATATTTTCCACTTACAGGTTTTATATTTCCATTCATTCAGATATGATGAACTGTAGCTGATCCGCAAAACTGACAGTTGGGTCTGAGATAAAATAAATACTACTGTACTGTGGATTTCAGTTCACTTACAATCCTCAAAGGTTCAACAATTTAACTTGGAAAAAGCAACATTGACATCCCACAGTAATTATTAGTGTTGGCATTTCCTGTAATGATTAGTTCTGGTCCACAGTAATTAATTCTGATACCTACAATAATGACTAATATTTTTTCTGATTTCACTTGGGAGTTGCTACACCTTATTGGCTTAGTCTGCAAAATTATTTTGACACCAATTCTGAATTTATACTTCCTTTCATATCATAATCAATAGAATCATACAGCACAGAAGGAGGCCTTTCGGCCCACTGTACCTGTGCTGGTTCTCTGAAAGTGCTCTCCAATCAGTCCCACTCCCCTGCTCTTTTCCCATAAGCCTGCAAATATTTCATCTTCAGGTACTCATCCATTTCCCTTTTGAAAGTTACCATTGAATCTGCTTCCACCACCCTTTCAGGCAGTGAATTCCAGATCATGACAACTTCATAATAACTTCACTGTGATTTCGAATTTGTGCATTTAGAAAATGTGGGGACTTATTTGTTTAACGAATTATTAACAAACAAATATTTTGGAAGAAATTAAGTTTTACAATCAATTAAAGCACTGTCCTTTCATTAGTGAATCCAGGGTACAAGCCTGTCTTGGCCTGATGGGATAACCATTTTCTTACTGGTGGTGCCTGTGGTCCTGCATGGATTGAGTTTGGGCCGCCTCAGCTTAATTGCTTGTAGGGATGGTTCCACAGCATGAAGCTACTGCAGCTTGGTACAATTTATCACTCCGTGAGGCTGGCAAGGATTTAGAAAAGTCACACTGATGCAACAGGGGTCTCTTTTCTGCAATTGGGTTGTGGATGTGGTTGGGGAAGATTAGAGAGCACGTCACCCTTCATCAAAGGCATGCTATGTGTAAAATTAGGTGACGGAAGCATTCCATCTCCTAATACTGGCATCCCTCACCTTGAGCACTGAAATGAATCACAAAAACAAAGAAAAAAGGTTTGATTTGAAGTGTTCACCAATCAGTGTGTGGTTCTTTCTGAACATGCTACTTGTTTTTCAGCAACTGTGCATCTTCCTAAAAAAATGTTCATGTTTGCCAGAAGCTGTTTCATATATAAGTAGACTCCCAATATTTGGTATCCTTCTGCTGTGTCTAAAGGACACTTCATAACGTTGTCCTCCATAATGTTTCCCTTCCATGAAGGACTCATTACCCATTAATTGGTAACCTGTACAAAACTGTTTCATTCAGAAAATGTTTGCAGGCAACGTAAAAAAAATAGCAAGACTTGCCTTGCATATAATGCCTTATAACACCTCTTAGAAATGTCTTGAAGTCCTTCACATACAATGAGTTGGTTTGAAGAGCAGCGACAGTCATGTTGGCACACGTGGAACTTGTTTAGCACACAACAAAATCCCATAAAAAGCAAAGAGTCTCATCCAATCGTACTGGTTCCCATCCTGCCCTGGATTCTGCTCCCAAACTGCTATACGCTTGTTTCCTGTGGCTGCTTACTCTGTTCTGCTCCACTCGTCCTTCAGAACTTCTCTGCCATCTTTCTCTGGACTTCATTGACTGGGTCTTCAAGTTCCTGATCATGTGTGCTCCTCACCTCCCTCCTCGGACCAGCTCCCTCAACTGCATTGATCCCATGGATTAACCCTTCACTCTTCCGTGGCTCTCTGCTCTTCATTGCTCTTGGTTCTCAGATTTCACTCCCACTGCTCCTCACTCCTCTGCTGGTCCACTGGATCTGCTGGTGCGCATTGCTTACGCCTGAGGCCACTACCCCAGGCTCATGGTTGACACTTCATTCCTCCTTAGCCCCCTGAATCCACTGGACAACTTCCACTAGTGTGCCAGCTGAAGCTGTACCCCTTGAATGGCTCCTGGATCCACTCCTCTCCACAACTGGACACTGGTTCGTGAATATTCCAAGCTGTCTCCATGCTGTCTACAAGTTGCCTCCATCCCACCACAGGGCCTTAGACTTTAACTTTGGACTCTTTCATATTATCTCCTTTCTGCCCTATTTACAACCAAGTCATGTCTCTCCTAATCTCTGGCAAGCCTTTGTAAACCTGAATTCCTTCACATGCACATTTTGGCTGCTGCTTTAGACTCAAGCCCATTACAGGTACTTCTATCTCCCTTTTGTTTATTTTGGTCCCTCTTGGGTTCTTCTCTCTTCTCATTACTGTCACCCAGCCCTGTCACCTTTTAATTCTTCCCTTTCAGGTACTTTGCCCTCCCCCAATCCCCACCTCAACTCATTACTACTCTCCTGCCATCACAGGCTTGAATCCCCATTGAATAATCCTACAGCTAACCTCTGTGCTTCTCTTGGCATTCAAGGGCCCATTGAAACACCTGTACTACCTCCTTATGGGCAGCAACCCCAGCTTCCCCATCCTCCTCTCTTGCTGATACTCCCACCCAGTGTGCCCGCTGGGGGCTAACTTCACCAATTTCCTTCCCGTCCCGCTCACCTCACTCACCACTGCCCCTTTGGACTCTGCCAGCAGATCAACAATCATCATCCCATTCCGCATTTCCCTCTAGGATGTCTGTTCATTCGTGAACAAGGCCCTTCGCATCCACGACCTTATTGTGGATGATTGCATTGACATCTGACTTTCACTGAAACTTGGCTTACGGATGATGACGCCTTTGCCCTTACCAAAGCTTCCTCACTTGGCTAGACTTTCCATCACTTGACCTGCTCAAACCACCATGGTGGCAGTGTGGTCCTTGTCGCAGCTTGATCTCTCACCTTACTACTTTGGCACCTTATTCTCCTTCGAGCATTCTCACCACTCTAACCTCCTTCTTAAAGTCCTTGTCATCTCCCGCCTTCCCCCAATCCTACCCCGAGTTTCTCCCTCCTTCCTCAGCTTTTGCGATGAGCAACTCCTCATTCTGCATCTCATCTCCCCCTGCTCTCCTCTGAATTCACTTCCCTCCTGTTCTCCCCATACCTCTACCTACATATAAACTCATCTATCTATATTCACGGTCACCCCCTCGACCTTGCTGTCCGCCATGGCCTGCACTTGTATGTTCTTGATTACTGACAAAGCCATCTCTGACCGTTTTCTTTTATCCTTCACCATCCACCTATCCCTTCCCAATCTCACTTCTTTCCGCATCCGCCCCGGGAAAAAAAACTCCCAACAGCACTTTCAAACTCCCAACTGCACCTCTGTAAAGTAGCCCGCCTCCAGCCCTACTAGCTCATCTGACGCTGAAACCCTTATCCATGCCTTTGCCACCTCAAGACTCCACTCTTCCAATAGCTCTCCTGGCTAGCTTCCCGTCCTCCCATAAACTTCAGCTCATCCAAAACCAATTCATCTCAGTGTGAGCAAAATTTAGAACAAGTGTTCTAGAGCTGAATGAGTGCAGTCACAGAGTTTGTGTCCATTTAGATAATGTGCGGATTGTTTCATTTATAATCCACGTTAATTCCCATTGGGTGATGATGTGCAGCATTGAGAGACACAAGCCTGACCGTTGAGCTCAATTAAACAAATATTAATGTTGCACATGCCCGGGAAAAGATTTCAAATGTGCTGATGTCCTCCCCCCTCCAGGCAGCAGTCAGTTACCCTAAACCAAATGTCCAAGAAGTATGTGCTGCATTGGAAAAGGCAATGGATTATTGTATTCGGCCTTTGGGAAAGCACTGGCAATAGTAACAGCAAAAGGTTTTACTCCACATTAGAGTAAACTCAGTGGAGGGAAACTTTAACCCCCCAAAAAAGGGCGGTTTTGGGTCGGGTGGGATGTTAAAATGTTAAAAATCTGAATCCCGACCCCAATCCGCCTCCAACCCACCCACTTTTGGTTTTAACGGAGGCGGGACGAGAGAGAGAGAGAGACTGGGGTAGAGAGAGGGAGCGGGTTGGCAATTTAAATATTGCAATGAGATTGTGTGCCTCATATTTATCCGCCATTTTAAATTGAACTCTGGCCGGCCGGGTTTCCCAGGTATTGGGACACCCTACGGCTAAAGGGTGTGAGGTGTGCTGGATCCAGGAGGTACGTGCCTTTCCAGCTTACCTGATTCACCAACCTTGGAGGCCTTGTGCAGGAGATTGGAAGGGTCGGGGAGCTTTCCGATCTCCTCCACAAAGCCTCTGATCTCACCCCCCCCTCGACCCATCGATCTTCTCCCCCCCGCCCCGACTCTTCCAATCTCCTCCACAAGGCCTCCAATTTCACTCTCTGATCCTCCCGATCTCACTGCCCCCCCACTCTGGCCTCCGATCTTCCTTGTGGCCTCTGGACTCCGATCTCCCCCTGCTCCGATGTTGCCTGCGGACTCCAATTTTCCATCTCCCCAATCCCTCCTCTCCGGTCCCCGGCTGCGGCCTAGTGCAGAAGGCCTACCTGCCCGCCAGCCAGCCAGCTGGCTGGCTGTGGTTGGGAAACGGAGACAAAAAATTGTAATAATTAAAATCGGCAGGACCTGAGGGAGACCCGTTCTTCCGGGTTTCCCGTCCTCAATCCAGCACCACCACCCCCCCCCCACTCCCTCCCCGCCTCTGAGTTAATATCCAGCCCAGTATTTTTGCAGAGAACTGTAGCAGTGCCAGCTTATAATGAAGCTTCTGTGTATAGGCTTTTCACTCTGATGTTAGGTGTCTGTCTTTGTAACTGTAGTTCCACACAGTGCAGTTCCTTTTCACACTTTGATACATCTACATTAAATCACAACCCTTCATATTTTTAGAGTTCCAAAAAGTATTTTATGGGTAATCAAGTAACCAACTACTGTTTCTGATCAGACAACACATCAGCTGATGTTAGTCCCATTGCAGTCATATCTATGGAGAAATTGGGCTCTGAAGCACCTGTTTTTTAGGCGCTATGCGGTCTCCTAATGGTGGAAAATGGCGTCTGAAATGCGCGCGCGCACACTTCGGTCAGGAAGTGCGCCGGATGCCATCCTTGTAAAGGGGTTTGTGCTCGCGCACTTAACGGCCGCCAGCAGCATGCAGAGCAGGCAGATTATGATGTCAATCAGTGTTCAATGCCGATTTGATGCCAGCACTGCCATTTTCGAATGCCCTAACCTCGCACAGCTGAACACGATGTTAAACAGCATGAAGGACTCTATTTAAAGAGATCATGAACAACTTACATGTTGGTTGCTGGATTATTTCTTCTGGTTGCTGGTGCAATTGTACACGTTTTTGGAGCTTTCCTATACTTGGGTAAAGTTTGAAAAGTCTGGCTGGTGCTGAAGTACTTTTTTGTTCATTTAATAGCTTGTGCTGAAACAAGTTGCTTCCAGACATGGGTGGCCTGGTAGGCCTTCCTCTTGAAATTGAGCATGACTGGGAAAATGAATAGAGGTCACGCAGAGCAGGACAAGCTGCTAGAAGAGGGAGGAGAAGGAGGGGGGAGAAGGGCTCTCAGCAGGAGGCCATATCCGCCGAGAGTCTTTAGGAGCAATTCTCTCAACTTTAGCGAGGACTCATGCTTGAGACGTATGTGAGCCAATTTCTCCCCCAATATTATTTTAATTTGCTCTATTAAACTCAGTTTTGTTACAAATGATTTTATGTTCATAAATCTGCATAGTAAATATTTTTTTTAAAATTTCTTTTTGCCCACGCCAAGGTTTTAATGTAAGGTTTTTAAGGCAATTATATATTTAACTTGCAATTTATTTGAAACCATTCCAGAGTGAAACACAAACAGATTGCATGAACAAATTGACAGCAAGTCCTTTTGGGTCTTACTAAAATAGGAAAAAACTGGCTTACCAGTGTAGTCACCTTCAATCAGTGTAGAGCTGGACCTTCGACAGCAAACAGGATTTTGTGTGTTTACTTACTAAAAAATGTATAATAAATTGCACTGCTTACATCACTGCCTGTGGAATGATAACATGTAGTTAATAAAGTCAGCTGCCTGTTTTTTTTTTGCTATTGATCCAATCAAATAATTGTCCTTTGCCAATAATAGTTGCCATTTCTTCATTGATGTGTCCTGGGCAATAGTGCCAGGTACAGTGCACAACGGGGTCATAGGAAATGTCAATCCCTCAGTGTATTCTGCCGAGTGCTGCTGTCATTGAGAACCTGCTTGACTTCAGGATGGCAGCCGTGGCTCAATGGGTAGCACCCTCGCCTCAGAGTCAGAAGGTTGTGGGTTCATAGTCTCACTCCAAAAACTTGAGCACAAAAATCTAGGCTGACACTCCCAATGCAGTACTGAGGGAGTGCTGCACAGTCAGAGGTGCCGTCTTTCAGGTGAGGCCCCGTCTGCTCCCTCGGGTGGACGTAAAAGATCCCATGGCACTATTTTGAAGAAGAGCAGGGCAGTTATCCCCGGTGTCCTGGCCAATATTTATCCCCCAATCAGCATCACTAAAACAGATTATCTGGTCATTGTCACATTGCTGTTTGTGGGAGCTTGCTGTGTGCAAATTGGCTGCTGCGTTTCCTACATTACAACAGTGACTACTCTTCAAAAAGTACTTCACTGGCTGTAATGCGCTTTGGTCGTAACCCTGAGGTCATAAAAGGCGCTATATAAATGCAGGTTCGTTTTTTATTTATGTGCCTCTTTACACACCAAGATCTTGTGGCCTTAAAGTGATAGGCTACATTGCACAAAACAATACATCAGTTTTCCCGTAGAAACAGAACAATACATTGCATGTTACGTGGTATATTATTCCTATCCTTACAACATGGCATATCCGCTTACAGTCAATAGTGCCATGACTAATTGACTAGTTATTATCAAATTATGATAAAGTCAAGCTATGTGACTCTTTGATCAGCATAGAGGGAATTGACAACATTTAACAGGATCTATATCAATTAGGTAAATGGTAAAGAAATGGCAGATGGACTTTAAGGTGGATAAATGTCAAGTGATGCACTTTGGTGCATGAAACTTTGTTGGCAACGTGAGTCCAATGCCAAAGGTGGATTTTATGGAATAGATTTGGATTTGGTTTTTGTCTATTCACTAAAGATTTTCAGTCATTTTAACCCATTGATAGCTCATTAATAAAGTGACATTTGCAATATTAGTGTGGATTTTATAGTTTGCATGGTCAGTGGTGCAGGAATGGAATGGACAATAGGGGCTGTAGTATGGGCGCAGATCCATTAGGTGCGTCTGTGCCATTTTGTGCCGTGCGGTCTTCCTGGCCTAAAGTTAACTCGCCCAAAATGGGCAAGAGCTTCATTTAAATATTACAATGTATTTGCATGACACAATACAATCTTGTCCTGGGCCGGCTGGTATTCTCGGCCTACATTCATCCTTCCTTTCACTTGGCTGCACAAGAGGGAGAACAGGTTTAGCAGGAGAGATGCTACATTGCGTTGTGGTTATAGAATCAATCATAGAATCATAGAAATTTACGGCACAGAAGGAGCCAATCAGCCCATCATTGTGGGTAGTTATGTACATATCGTATAGGTTGTTTGCACAATATACTTTCAGTTAAGTGTCCATGTGTTTCTACCACTTTAATTGCCATCTACTTTTGAATCACAATCTAGTCAGCATACTTTTTAAGACACTATCTGGAGATTATCATGGGATTACATTAGTACTTGTCATCACAACTGTACCTTTAAGTGCATCAATTGGTTTATCTGTGGGGGGGAAGGGTGGAGTGGTTGGTGGGATTAGTGTTATTATTCAGGGTTAGCAGAACACAGATCAATTGAAGGGCAAATGGAAGTGCAGGAATGGGGACTTCACTACACAGAATGAAGAGCTAAGTAATGGCAAGTAGGGTTGAGGTCGTGGGGCCAGGCAGATGGAGAACATTCATTAAGAAGACTAAAACATATTGAGAGAAGGGTCAAAGAATAAAAAAATTAAGACTGGGAAAGAGTAAATGTTTGATTTGTGTTTTGTAATTTGGAGAATAAGGGATTGTTATTACTATAAAACAATTTGTTTTTACATATTGGGCCAGTAATTCCGGTCCCAACGCGTGAGTACGGACGGTGTACTTGTGGGCCCGTTGGAAGTGCCGGATTCCAGCATGCACAGCGCATGCGCGGGAAACCGGCATTTCCTCTCCATCGAACTAAGGGGTTAAGAGGTCCAACGCGTGCGTGCAGGACTCTGCGCGCACGCGTTGAACTTCCTTCGTTTAGACAGGTTTGCGCGTGTGCAAGGGACTGAACTTTTTGGAAATGAAAAAAGGAGGCGTAAGCAGTGGATTCTTGAAGGTAAGTGGTCTAATATTTAAAATTATTACATTTTTTCCACAGCTTCATTGTTTTTAAGGACTTTACAGTAAGGTAAGTTTATTTTTAGACCCGAATTCGTGAAAAAAAAAAATTTTCAAAAGTTTTATTAATTGTTTTAAATAGTTTTTTAAAGTTATTTATAGTTTATTTAATTATTGGGATTTTTTTTAAATTTTAATTAAAGTTAAAGTAGTCTTTTGGGCGCCCGTACTTTTCATGAGTTTGACAGTCTTTACTATCAAACTCATGAATGAGTTTCCCCTCCCCTGATTGGCTGCAGAGTGCTCACCTGATCCCAGCCGGCACATCGCACTAAGTACGCCGCTGGATCAGGTAAGCACATCGCGCCGACATCGGAACCGGGCCTGTGACAGGAAATGCAAGCAGGCCCGGGCTTCAGATGTCAGCGCGCAGGGTGAGTGCAGGTCGGGGGCTTGCACGCGCGGCAAGCCCCCGACACCAAGTTCTGGCCCATTGTTACTATTTAGCTCCATTGGCCAGAAGTCCTCAATATTCAATCAACAATGTCTAACATGTGCCAGTAATGGTGGCACATGACAGTGACAATGAATATTGTCACGTGGCGGTAACAATTCAATAGTCAGCACTGATGCATGCTAGTAAGGGCCTGACCGTCATTGGGAGCACATGACAGCAAGGGTTGCCAATCAGTGATGCTGCACTAGTGAGGGTTTGATGGTTGGCAGCAACACACAGCAGTTAGAAAGTAGTTTTGACCAGAACCTGTGCCATGAATAACTCATTGAGATCAAATCATTGCTGCTGTCATCTCATATGTGATATAAATCTAGCTAATTTCCTTTCTTGAGGCTTTCAATTCAATTTCCTTATTGATTTCTTTCTAATTCTACCTTTCACTGTGTACTTTAAGCCTGTTTAATCTGTTGCGCCAGTTTGCTAAGATTAGTGTGATACACAGAATGTCTCGCTTCAGGCTCCAAGCCAGTCATAGGAGATATTAGTAACATAAATAGATGGGTGGATGTACGGTTTCAGGCACATATTCTTTGTATGACCAAGGGCCCAAGTATTGAATCAGTTATATTAAGTGAGCTGTCGTTTTCACTACAATTGTTTGACTACTACCTCATTCAATGAATAGGATCCAAGATGATCTTTGAGATAAAATTACATTCAAATTAAATGTTTCATCTTTACGTCAGTCAAACTCCTTTTGTGCTTAACGAGGCAGCTTACAAGACCTTCAACCAGATTTGATCGTGCTTATCAGCAACACAATAAGCAGTTGTCAGAGATGAGGAGGGAATAGAAAGACAGTGCTGTGCCTTTATTCGCAGCTGATTAGTCGACATGTTATTCCCTTCATAACTGCAATTTATACTTGTAATATGTCTTCTCTGAAATTATAGAAGGTGGAAACCATCAAAGCTCTCCTTCATATTCCAAGCAATTTAAGTTGAATTAGTCCATTGGGCAGTTGAGTGACTAACTGAAAGGGAGTCCAGCATGCTCACTGGAATGTATCCACTTCAAAATAGGAAAGCAGACCACTCTCACTGAATAAATCAAACATTGGTATTTATGACTGAATGAACATTGTCCTTTTCTACTTGACCACTGAATTTCACAAAGTCCATCATTTTTTTTTACAAAATTTCTCTTCACTTCATGTCAACACTCGCATTGTGAATTCTTTTGCACAGGATATTGTGCAGTGTTACGTAAGGTAAAGTAACACATCACTATTGCACCGTGTAGTGTAACATAAGTTATAAATCGCTGCAGTACTGCGCAATATAATGAAAAACTACAGATCACTGCGGCACCGTGCAATGTAATACGAAGTTATAGATTTATACAGAGGTGGCAGCTTAGGCAGCATATCTGTGCACAGCAGTTTGGAGCTGGTTGTAATAAATACAATTTATTTGTACACGACACACCAGACGATCGCTCCACCCCTATGGATGTCCGAAAGCGCCCGGAACAAATCGCGCGACGCTACAGCCCCAAACTCCGGCAAGCCCCATGTGACAGTGCACAGAGTTCATACGCAAGTGACCAGACCTGAAAGTTCAGTACCACGCGGCCTCCCAATGTAATGGATTGAATGAGGGTTCATTTTAAATTGCAAGCGTTCATATCTGCACCAATGCAGCTCAGATCTTATTTGTTGCCATTCATGTCACGTTCTAAGTGAATAAGATACTGTGAATTTTGCAAAATCGGTATGATATCATGCAGTATACATACGATCTTAGATCAACATGAGGCCCAAGAAGATTATCCTCCACCCAGATTGTTATCCCCCATCAGTGTGTTTGCCATAGTCAATTAACTCCATCTTCAGTCTTTTACTCTCTGCACATTTTGTCTATCTCCGACTGAAATACTCATATTTCTGCCCTTATTTTAACAGGAATTGCAGCAAAGGTTGAATCTCTACATCAGGCGTCAGTTTCCCCTGTGTGTTAGAGGTGTGGGACACGCAAATTGTGTGTTAAACTGTAGTAATTTTGTGACTAAGCTTTGTCTACACGCCAAAAATTGATTCTCAGAGAGTAAACAGTACAGATCCGTGTTGAATGTGTTTTGCTTCTTAAGTGCTCGTTCGTGAGCTATGTTAAATGCTTGTTCATGCTCTATTAATGTGTAGATTTGCTCAGGATTTCCTTCCTTTGCTTATTGCTTTAATTTTCTACAACTGAAGCTAGTGTAAAAGCACAAAAAGGAGTTGGCAGAGTTTGAGGGTTAAGCAGAGCAGGTAATAGCTAATGGAAATAATTTAAGAGGAGTTTTCTGTATACACTGTAGCAGTCTGGCCTGGATATTAACAGGGGTGGGCTGGGAGGGGTGGGGCGGAGTTTTGGACGGTTCCCCGCAAGCTGTGGAGTTTTAGCGTGCGTCTTTTGACATTGACAGGTTCCTCGCCAGGAGGTCAGCCTGATTGACAGGCTTGACTTCCAGTCGGGCGGGGAGCACTCCAGAGCAGGCCGCAGGAGCAGGTAGGCCCGATCCCGGGGTGGGAGGGGGGTCTGGTCCAAAACCCGAGGGGGAAGGGGGCGGGTCCGATCCTGAGGTGGGGGTGGTGGGGTCTGACCCCCGAACCCGAGGAAGGCGGACCGATCCCAGGTGGTGGGATCCGATCCCAGGGGTCTTTGTATGGAGAGGGAGCTTTAGGGCCTAAGGGGAAGCACTCCTGCTACTCCTGCCCCACAAGCAGTGCTATAAAGGCACTTACCTTCTCTCTGAAGCTGTCCTCGCCTCCCTTCAGCTGCCAGGTTTCCCAAGGCCTGGGAAACCCGGCCGCGCACTCTAAAACCTGCAAAGCAGGTTAAATCAGAGGCTGCCAGCCTCATTTAAATAGTTAAATTGCCAACCCGTCTCCTAGGAGCGGGTTGGCTGTCCATCCCTTGTTCCGCCTCTGTTAAATGTGGAAGTGGGCAGGTTGGAAGCGGATTGGGGTTTGGTTTCAGTTTTTTAAAATTTCAACACCTGATCTGACTCCAACTCATCCATTTCTTTCTGTTAAAATTTAGCCCTCTGTCTTTGCTAGATGCTTTGGACGACATAGAGCAGGACAGGACAGCCCAGGAGATTCAAGGGAATTAGAGAGGGATTATCAGGATTTGCAATGAACCTAACTGTAATACATCAGTATGTTCTACATGCCAACTACCTGGAACTCAGCTAGATCTTGTTCTTGTTATGCAGGCACACAATGGGAATTGAGTGAATAGGTCTGAATCTAATCTCATAATCTTCTCTGCCGTTGGTTCCTTCTGGGCACCGGAAGGAGCCATGGAGTCAGCCAGTACGCAGTTCACTATTAAGTTACTGAGCTAATCGATGTTCTCTTTCACCGTGCATCTGCACACTGAAGTTCAACTCCAGGAGGCTGGAGACTCAGACCCAATTTTCTGAACAGTGTGGCATTCCCTGGGTTGAAGGTACTATTGAATGGGCTCATGTCACCATTCAGGTGCCTGCAGGTAGTGCATTCTCTCTTATCAACAGAACGGTTTACTGCTCCATTAATGTCCAGATGATTCACAAATATTGATAAATTTTGTAAGCTGATATTTGTTTTCTGGGACTGCTCATGATGGACAGATCTTAATACAATCAAGTGTTGCTCGGCTATGTGAGCATGGAAATGGAATGCAAGGGTTCAATTACCTGCTCCTGATGTGGCTGATGACGTCTGTGCAGGACAGACATACCTCAAGAATGAATCAACAATGACTCAGATTTTTGAGACAAAAATATAGTAGCACACCACACACCTTTGGCATTTTACTGCAACATTTGAGATATTTGGACCTTTTCTAGAGGTGCTTTACAATGCGACCCAAACTAAGTTGACATAATCGTAATGGGTGGATGCTGTGATTGAAAGAGGCCTGCTTACTGAAGAGAAGCAACAATAAGCCAGGTCCCAGCTAGATTATGAGGGGAAATGTGAATCCCCTGCAGCAGAGCAGCCTTTGCTGTACGACGGGCATTTTTTAAAGATTTTTTTTTCTAGTTCTGTACACTTTTTTTTATATCAGGACAGAATATAGAACAATGCAAATACATTTTACATGAAGTTCCTTGTTTTTCGTTCATTTATTTTTCTATCCAGTCCTATGTGGTTTTGTTAAAAGAAAAATTATTGCAATATTTACAGCGTTGAGCATTTGCTTTTATTCATGCAAGAACAGGCTTGTGAAGTGTGTTTAATGTGATGTGTCACTATGCTATGCCCTTGCGGCCACACGTATTTGTGTGCTGTGTTCTTTCTCTCCTACCAGGCTTAAGTGACGGCCTATTGGAAGAGTAGGTGTGGAGGCCATGTGAAGCAGATCCAGACAGTCCTGTCTGTGTACCAGCATACATTCTGACTGTAGGGGTCTGTATGTTTTGGTCTGCTTCTCTTGTTACCTGTACAGAGGTATTTGCTGGCAAGGGACTGGTGGTGCATCAAGAGCCATCTGCCTATTCCTGCACTCCAGCATGCATGCTGGGGTTGGAGGACTAGCTCCAGCCACTAATCTGTATGGGCATACCTGCTGCGTGGTTACGAGGTCACTGAATGCCTCAAATATGGTTGTCCCGATTGTATGTTCAAATGTGCCCAAATGGCCTTTATTCCAAAAAGCAAAATACTGCGGATGCTGGAAATCTGAAGTAAAAACAGAAAATGCTGGAAATACTCAGCAGGTCAGGCAGCATCTGTGGAGAGAGAAACAGAGTTAACGTTTCAGGTCGATGACCCTTCATCAGAACTGGAAAAAGCTGGAGATGGAGCAGGTTTTTAAGCAAGTGTAGGGGCAGGGAGGGGAGGAAAGAACAAAAGGGAAGGTCTGTGATAGGGTGGAAGGCGGGAGTGATTAAGAGACAAGTGAGATGATGGTGCAAGGCCAAAGGAAATGGTAATGGGACAAGTTAAGAAACAAAAGATGGCTCTAGATGAAGTGTAAATGGCACTGGCAGAATGATCAACAGCTGCCATGTGAGAGAGAGAGAAAAAATGAGAAAAAACGATAGGGACAGAGGTTATGGTCTGAAATTGTTGAACTCTATGTTGAGTCCAGGAGGCTGTAAAGTGCCTAATTGAAAGATGAGGTGCTGTTCCTCGAGCTTATGTTGAGCTTCTTTGGAACAGTGTAAGAGGCCGAGGATGGAGAGGTCAGAGTGGGAGTGAAATGGAGAATTAAAGTGACAGGTGACTGGAAGCTCGGGGTCACCCTTACGGACTGAACCTTGGCCTTTATTCCATTTTGGACCTCAGCAACTCAACATCATCAGAGGGAGCATTCATAGAGATGGTTCAACATGTGTGTGCCTGAGGTCTCGGACCTCTGCAGGGCTCACTGACGTCAGCTGCTGCTCAGTGGGAGTCTGTAGAGCAGAGGACCTTTGCTCCAGTACAGTGCCCAATTCAATGGCAGATTTTGCAACATTACCCAGACCAACTCACATTGCTTTGTGTAGTGAGATAAATGACTAGTTCACCAGGTTATGCTTGTGAAGTATCTTCCATTTGATTGATGGTCCCCGATGTAAGAATCACAAAGCAAATCAGTAGGGCCCTTGACCTTACTGGATCTTTGATCAGCAGCCAGCCCTTCTTCAGTTATCCACTCAAGTCCTTCCTCGCTTGTGATAAGTAACTCATTTTTGTTCCCACCTCAAACTCACTAAAAGCCTCCAAAGTCTGAGCTGGTGCCTACGTCAAGCGATGTGAGTGACGCAGACTGGAGTCCTGTCGGTCCAGCTTCCTCCTCTTCAGCTTGTAGGCATTTTGTGAAAGGGAAAATGGTACTTGATGAGCATGTGGCATTGTTACACACGTCGCTGTTCAGTGATAGACATTCTTGTGTTTTGCGGCAGAACAAAATCACTGCATTTAACTTGATGAAAGTCAGAATCGTTGCCACAGTAATGTATGTTATTATCATTACACAAAACAGAAGCACTGTCACATCCACAGATTTCAGCATCCCCAAGGTCATGTACGTTTCTCAGCTGCTGATCTTCTTGCAGTTGTAAGGAGTTTTATTTATGCAGTTGCTTTACCAGTCCTCGGACGCTGGTGTCTGTTAAATGTCCTCTTCTGGAAAGAAAAGAGAGTTGGGAAGGTTGCAGCATATTGCTGGACACTGCAAGAACAAATATCTTCTACCTTAATAAGTTGGCACTTTTGTTTCCACTACTGCCCTATTCTTAAGTGCAAATGGGGCAGTTGTGACACAAAAATCACTCCCACTGCCTTTTAGTTGTGAAAGTGAGTAAAAATTGTTGGGAGATAGCCTAAGTAATAGCTTACCGTGGCGCTCTACCTCAGATCAGACATCTTCCTTTGATTCCATGTACAGTGAGTGGAAGATATGGTGCTCACTCTCTGTGTAATCACCTCCCACACGTTGCTTTTGGCTTGCTCTTCCCACGTTCCATTCACAACAATCTGCCTCTTCAGGATGCAGAGAAACTCCAGTATGATTTGGACAGGTTGGGTGATTGGGCAGATGCAAGGCAAATGCAGTATAATGTGGATAAATGCGAGGTTATCCACTTCGGTGGCAAAAACAGGAAGACAGATTATTATCCGAACGGCAATAGATTGGGTAAAGGGGAAGTGCAACGAGACCTGGGTGTTATTGTGCACCAGTCACTGAAGGTAAGCATGCAGGTGCAGCAGGCGGTTAAGAAGGCAAATGGTATGTTGGCCTTAATAGCAAGAGGATTCGAGTACAGGAACAAGGATGTCTTGCTGCAGTTGTACAGGGCCTTGGTGAGACCACACCTTGAGTATTGTGTGCAGTTTTGGTCACCTTATCTGAGGAAGGATGTCTTGCCATGGAGAGAGTGCAGCGAAGATTCACCAGACTGATACCTGGGATGGCAGGAATGATGGTATGAGGAGAGATTGGGTCGATTAGGCTTAAATTTGCTAGAGTTTAGAAGAATGAGAGGGGATCTCATTGAAACTTATAAAATTCTAACAGGACTAGACAGACTAGATGCAGGAAGGATGTTCCCGATGGCGGGGGAGTCCAGAACCAGGGGTCACAGTCTAAGGATAAGGGGTAAGCCATTTAGGATTGAGATGAGGAGGAATTTCTTCACCCAGAGAGTGGTGAACCTGTGGAATTCTCTACCACAGAAGGCAGTTGAGGCCAATTCATTAAATATATTCAAGAAGGAGTTGGATATATTTCTTAAGGCTAAAGGGATCAAGGGATATGGGGAGAAAGCAGGGACAGGGTACTGAGTTTGGATGATCAGCCATGATCTCATTAAATGGCGGAGCAGGCTCGAGAGGCCGAATGGCCTACTCCTGCTCCTATCTTCTATGTATCTATGGGTTTTTCAGTATCTCCTTTCTCCCTCTATCTTTATGCTCCACAGCTGTCTTGCCCTTTTATGTGTTACGTATACCACTGAAGTGCTTATTTGGATGGTTAAAGAGTGATTCAATAGTATTATTATAAGGTGCATTCTGAGTAGCTTTTACTTGTGTGCATCCTAACTCCTGAGTAAAATTGTGTAGATGTGCCACGGTGCAAAAAAACCTTTTTTTTTAAACATTAATGCATGCTCCGTGTACTAAGAGTAAGTCACTTCCCCAGATGACTGTACTGAGTGGAATGGTTTCACAGGATGTGCCTGGTTTCACTGATATACAGCATCTCTCCATAGACAAGAGATTAGCTAGTCATGTTATCTTGATGCACTAAAGCATATTTTTCATCATTGAAGTTTTTGCCATGCTATCTGAGCTGTTTGTACGTGTTCGTGGAAGTTTATTTTGTTCCAGAGCGAATTTTTTACCTATCAAAGTGACGGTCATCTAATAGGACAGAGTGCAATTTACTGTGTATGCCAGAACAGCCTGGTGTGGCCAGGCATGATGCCACATAGTGAGTTTACCCTGGAGGTCTGGTGTAATGGTGCAACAGAGATGCCTGATGTAATGGGCTGGATTTTGTCAATGGAGGCGACTTGGAGGCGGGATTGCTGCTTGTCGTGTCAATGTCCCGCCTCCATCCTTGCCTGACCATTCAGAGGGATTTTCCCCTGATTGAGCCCGCCCAGTGGGCTCAGCAAGCCAATTAGGGAAGAAGTCACTGACAGATCACTGTTATGTTCATAAATAAATAGACGTTTTCATATGAACAGCTAGCTTGAGCTAGTCATTTATTCAGCCATGTGGACTAGTGTACAGGCATCCATCTTGACTACTGCCTTGTGGGTAGCCCCATTACTAAACATACAGCTCCACCTAGTGTACCATTCTAGAATGACATGTTACTGATCATTACATCCCCCTTCCTTAGAGGTTAAACAAAATCAATATCAATCAATCATAACGACATAAACATCTTCACAACAGCCAACACATTTTCAAAGCTTTACTTTATGAACTCTAAGCTTTTCATTCTTTTATTATAGTTTTCTTTGTACTCAAAGATTAAGTCTATCAGGCTTTTTTACTTCATGTGTGGATCTTCTCAGCACAGGTAAGTCTGATGTGTTTTCATAAGAGCCTGTATGTGTGTTTGTATTAGATTGTTCTGGTGGTGAGTGACAAGATTCAGTTGCGGCATTGTCATCGATTTGCTCTTGGATAGTTTCTTGTGTTTTCAGGAGGGAACGGCGGTTCCTCCTGAGAATCTGTCCTTCCTCAGTTCTAACAGTGTATGACCTTGGTCCTACTTCCTCAAGAACTGTAGCTTTCCTGTTCCATGCATCTGGATCCTCAATCCTGACAACATCATCCCTTGTCAATGGTTTCAGAGTTTTGGATGACTTGTCATAGTGTGATTTCTGTTTCAGCTTTAACAGTTGAAGTCCCTGTCTCAGTTCCTTACTCTGCTTTTCTTTTGCACAGCAGGGTAGCGTGGTGCGCAACTTGCGACCCATTAGGAGTTCAGCAGGTGAAGAACCACAGCCTAAAGGGGAGGCTCGGTAGCTCAGCAGGGCGAGATAAGGATCAGACTTGCTTTCTGTTGCTTTCTTCAGTAGCTGTTTGAGAACTTGAACACCTTTCTCTGCCTTACCATTCGACTGAGCATACAGAGGACTGGATGTGATGTGTTGAAAGTCATAATGTGCTGCAAACTGTTGCCACTCCTTACAGTTGAAGCACGGACCATTGTCGCTAACGGCAATCCTGGGAATTCCATGTCTGGCGAAGATGGATTTAACATGCATTATGACACTGCTTGCTGATGTGCTTGAGAGCAGCGCCATCTCAGGATAGTTAGAATAGTAGTCAATCACTATTAGATAGTCTTTACCATTCAAATGAAAGAGGTCTATACCAAACTTTTGCCATGGTGCTGTTGGTAAGTCAGCTACTATCATTGGTTCCTTTGCTTGCTTGTTTTGGTGTTTCTGACATGTCTCACATATGCCTATCATGTTCTCAATGTCCTTATTTATGCCAGGCCAATAAACAGTGTCTCTTGCTCTCCTTTTGCATTTTTCAATTCCGAGGTGTCCCTCATGAATCCTTTTGAGCATGTCTTGACGTAGAGCCTGTGGAATTACTATTCTGTTCTGTTTTAGTAATAGTCCACTTGCGACACTTAACTCTGACCTGATGTGATAGTACTTTGGACAGGAACCTTTTGGCCAACCATGATGAATGTTCTCTATTACTGTTTGTAACACTGCGGGGGAGAAATTGGGTGAGTAGCGCCACTTGTTAGCGCCTAAAGAGGCAGGCAGTTGCTGTAGCGCCATTGGCTGCGCCTCCCGCTGATGTAAGCCCCCAAAGTGTGGACTAAGTGATATACAAAGTCGACAACACTGGCTTGTTGTAAGAAAGACAGACCCAATAATTGAAGTAAAAACGGTTTATTCAGGCCTGGGGAGCTATGGCTCTTGCGTCCCAACACAAGGCTCCAACTCCACCGAATCTCTTGAGGTTCACACAATTATACAAAAATGAAGGCCCTGCCCTAAAGGCGGGGATAAGCTTATTAACATATACAGAATTATAGTTAAATTATAATTATAAAACCGTGACATTCCATTCTTCCAGTCGCTTACAAATCTCACATTTCATTATCAGTTGGTCCTGTTACTTTCTCATGACCCAGGGCCTCAACTTTATTACTTTACGATCGTCCATTTGCTGTTGTCAGATGGCTTGGTCTTTTAAAGTATTTCTCTAAGATAGTAGATCTTTCCAAAGCGGGCAATCCGCAGACTTTCTGTCTCTCTCGAATTATTTCTACAGAGCAAAAACACTTTAGTTAGTTAAAAGAATAGAACCCTGTTGAGCTTCACTCTAACAAACCCTTAAGTGCAAAGGTGTCGACTCGCGTGGCCGAACCCAATATATCTCTCCCTCTTTCTAAGGGGTTGTTTTGACAGTTTTAATCTCTCAGCAGGTAACCCGTAGTCCTGTTTAAACCTTATCTGGGTTTATACAACTTTTACAGACTTCTATTGTTCAACTCAGAGCACGAATTAACCTATTCCCTCCATTTTGTATATTGGTGTTACAGATGAATCCTGGTTTGTTTTACCTTATTAAATCCAATTTTTAATATCTTACTTCACCCGCGATATTGAGTTGGGGCGATAATGGTGGCGTTAGTCTTTTGCGCTGCGCCGCCACCGATGACGTCATCGGTGTGCGCAGCGCCCCATTCGCAATATTTGGTTGCGAACGCCGCAGTTGTGCCATTCGCTACCCGCGCCCGGTTCACGGGGCCTTACTGTGCCGGCAGCGGCACAAGTTAAGGTGGAGGTGCGGGGCGGCCGCCTTTTTCGGTGGCCGCCTGCCAGCACCTCCGTCCCCGGCCTCCTTAAACCCCCCCCCCACGGCATGGCCGGCTGTTTTCCGAGAGCCCGGCACTTCTCCTTGGTGCCGGACTCATTTGCCGGCTCTCGCGATCGGGGTTCGCGCTGTTGCAGCCACCTCCCCCTTAACAGTGGGAGGAAGGCCTGCAGTACCGCAGCGTGCCGTGCCGCAGCATGTGGCGCTGCGGCACGTTGCGCTGCGATATTCAGTTTCAGCGCCCTAAGAGGGACGCGGAGCGCCTCGAGCCTTGCCCTGTGTCCCTCAAGGGGCAATGAAACTGAATATCTGACGATCGCTGAAGCCTCGAACGCTGCGCTAAATCCTGCGCTCAGGTGACTTTTGCGCCACTTTGGCGCCCCAACCCAATTTCTAGGCCTGTATCTTTTACTGTTTCTTCTGCTATTTGCTTTGATTTTGTGTCTGACACGGGCAGCGCAGCAGTGACCATACTCACATGAACATCCACGTCTTCCTCAGTAGAGCTCGCATGACTCATTGTGGGTGCTCGGGATAGTGCATCTGCTAACACTATGGGCTGGATTTTCCTAAGCCCCTGGAGTCGGGTTGGAGGCGTGCGGGCGATAAAAATCGGAGATCCGGGGGTCCCGACTCCAACCCGCCTCCATGTCAATTTCATAGGAGTCGGGTTGCCGACAAGTGCTGGAACCCGACTCCCAGAGGCGGGAAGGGATTAAAGGCAATTAAACTGCCTGTTAACAGGTAGTTAACAGGTAGTTTTTTGCCTATTCGCGATTTTTATTGCTGGTTTGTGGGCTTCCCGACAGCTCCAAACCACGAAAAGTTTTCGAGGCGGGACGTGGGTCTGAGGTCTTGGAGGGGTCGAGATGCCCAGTGTTCAGGTGAGTGAGGGGTGCAGGAGTGCAAAGGTAAGTGTTTTGCAAGTGTTTAAAGTGTTTAAATAAGTTTAACTTACTTTTACTTACCTTTACAGGAGTCCTGCATTCCGGTGTCAGGAGTCGGCTGCAAGAACAACAGAAGCTCCGATTTTTAAAAAAAAATCAGCTTCTTGGTTTCTGCAGCAAAATGATTTTAAAGTTATCCTGAGAAAGGACTGAGGCTGAATTAGCAGTTTTTCAGTGCTTGACAGCTTCAAACAGCTGTTAAACACTGAGGCCTAGAAATTCATTATAGCCACTTTTGGGGCGGTAAAGTCGGGCGGCCGCTAAAGTTTGCGCCCGGCGCAAATTCGAGGCCACTTCTCCGATATTCATTAGCTTCGCCCTAAGAGTTTGCTCGAGCGCTAAAACTGGCGATGCACGCCTCTCTTTAGGCGCTAAGCCGGCAGCCCGGGCGCTAACACCGGAAGTTGGGCGCAGGGCAGGTGCGGCGAGCTGCTGATTGACGGCAGACACTCTGGCTCCGGTGAGCTCTTAAAGGGGGAGGGTGGATTTGTTTTTTTGAAAGGCTGAGACTGCTGTATTTGTGTTGTTGGGGAGGGCTTCTCTCCATCAGTTTGTTATGTGGTACCGGCACACCAATCCCAATCTCCTCCTCCTTCATCTCTCACAAAGTGTTGTAAAACGGCTGCCTTTTCTACTGCAGGAGTGCCCTTTAATTTGCGCTCCCCGCGGCCCGCCTCGGCTGTGTACCGTTCCACTTCACAGTCGTTCGGGCCGCCAGGCGCACAATGTGGCGGCGCGAGTGAAGTTCCGGTTCCGGGCGCACAAAGGGCGTTGCACGACGAAATGATGTCATGATCTGCGCGCGCAGCTAAGCGCGTGCAAAGACTTTGCGCCGGCACTAAATGTCTACTGAAGTTGGGGCGAGGCGCAGATCACGCTGCGCCTGGGCGCTAAGCGCCTAGCGCTCGAGATCTACTCCTTCTAAGGCGCTAACGGCTGGCGCGCCCAACTGAATTTCTAGGCCTGATATTTCATCTGCCAAAAGCTTTTGACAGATGAAATGTCAATCTCTGACGTCACCTGTTGCCGGGTGGCCCTTAATTGGCCTGCTGAGCCCACAGGGCGGGCTCAACAAGGTCAATCAGAGGAAAATCCAGTGGGTTGGCCACATCTCCATGGAGGCGGGACAACAAGCCCGAATGTGAGTTTCCCACCTCCAACCCGCCCCCATAGCAAAATCCAGCCCTATGTGTTTGCCTGGTGTGTAGGTCAGTTCAAAGTCATATCTTTGCAGCTTCATCATGAGTCGTTGAATCCTTGGTGACATCGCATTCAGGTTTTTTTTAATGATGGCAACCAGTGGGCAGTGGTCTGTCTCAACTGTGAAGGTGGGAAGTCCATATATGTAGCCATGGAACTTTTCTAGTCCAACTACCAAGCCTAGACATTCCTTTTCAATCTGGGCGTATCGACACTCAGAATCAGTCATAGACCTGGAGGCATAGGCAACAGGCTTCCAATCTTCCCCCTCTGCTTGTAGCAAGACCGCGCCTAGGCCATCTTTTGATGCATCCGTTGACACTTTGATTCTCTTTGTTGGGTCAAAGAAGGTGAGTACAGGTGTGGTTGTCAGCACTGTTTTAAGGTTCATCCACTCTTGTTCATGTCTTTCTGTCCATGCAAACTCATTTATTTTATGTAGCAGGTCTCGCAGGCAGGCTGTCTTGGCTGACAAGTTAGGAATGAACTTTCCAATGAAGTTTATCATCCCCATGATGCGTAGCACTCCTTTTTTGTCAGTGGGTCGGGGCATGTTGAGTATGGCGTTTACTTTTTCCATATCTGGCTCTATTCCTTTACCAGATAGATTATCTCCTAGGAAAGTGACTTCCTAGACGCCAAACTGACACTTGGCTTTGTTGAGCTTCAGTCCATTCTGGCGTATGCTCTGTAGCACTTTAGTCAGTCTCTCATTGTGTTCTTTCATGTGGAGCCCCAGATGATGATGTCATCAACATAGACCCAAACTCCTTCCAGACCTTCAATTATGTGTTCCATCGCTCTATGAAAGATTTCAGATGCAGATATTATCCCGAAAGGCATTCTGAGGAAACAATACCTGCCAAATGGTGTGTTGAAGGTACAGTATTTGGTGCTCTCTTCATCCAGTTTTAGTTGCCAAAATCCTTGTGAGGCATCGAGCTTTGTGAAGTATCTGGCACCTGACATTTCACTGGTGATTTCTTCTCGCTTGGGAATCTGGTAGTGTTCACGTTTTATGTTTGCATTTAAGTCCTTTGGACCCATGCATACTCTTAGATCATTGTTCTTTTTCTTTACACATACAATGGAGTTAACCCAATCTGTTGGCTCTTCGACTTTCCTGATGACTCCTAGTGTGGTCATTCTGTCCAGTTCTTTCTTGAGCCGGTCACGCAGGGGTGCTGGAACTCTCCATGGAGCATGTACCACTGGCTGAGCATCCTCCTTTAGCTGGATCTTGTAAGTGAATGGTAGAACTCCAAATCCTTTGAACACATCCTGGAAATTACTCACTACAGAATCCACCGAGTCATCTGGTCTTCTTATGGCACAGTTTATACGGTAGACTCTCTTGACCAGTTCTAAGTCCTCACAAGCTTTGTCACCTAGCAGTGAATCAAGTCCTTCAGCCACAACAGAAAACATGAGATGATGCACTTTGTCTTTGACTGTCACTTTAAGTCTGCATACACTTAAGCTATCTATTTTCTGTCCATTATAGTTCTTCAGTAGTACTGACTTTTTCTGTATTTTGGGCTTTTCTTTCATATTTTTAATGTCACTCATACTGATTAAGTTTGCTTTGCCCCAGTGTCTAGTTTCAATGTAACTAATGCTCCATTTACCTGCAGTGGCATCATCCATTTGTCCTCTTTTACTGCATTAACTTTATGTTCAGCATTGTCCATTCCTGAGGGCTGCACATTTTCTGTATCCTTTTCGATATTGTCATATGACACCATTCCTACAAAAAATGTCTCACTTAAATCAGTGTCCTCTATCACATTGACTTGTTGCCCTTTCTTTGTTTTTACTTTTGAAAAGCATTGTTTGGCAAAGTGATTCTTTCCATTACATTTTGTGCACATTTTCCCAAATGCTGGGCATTGTCTTGACTGGTGCTGGTAACCACAGCATTTACAATTAAAAATTCCATCCTCCGATTGCTTTGCATTTCTGTTCTGCCTACTTTTCTTCCCCTTGTAGGACACAGCACCGACAGCAGCACAGTCACTCATTACAGTCGCATCATTATTAATTTCACTGAAAGTCTTTGCGTGCTGTTGAGCTAGCTCACTGGCATGGCATATTTTCACAGCATTCTCCAATGTTAGTTCAGTTTCTCTCAACAGACGTTCCCTGAACTTTTTATCATGAATACCAAACACAATCTGGTCACAAATCATGGATGATTTCAGTTCAGAGAAATTACATGTCTGTGCTTTCAGTTTCAGATCGGTCACAAAGCTATCAAAAGTCTCATTTTGCTGCTGTGTCTGTGAACGGAACATGTACCTCTCATAGGTCTCGTTCTTTTTTGGAGAACAATGTGTATCAAACTTCTTTAGCACATCGTCCATTTTTTCTCTGTCCTCCTCTTGATCAAATACAAATGTATTAAGTACCTCTATCGCCTGCAACCGTGAGCAGTAACGCTATTTTCCTTGCGTCTGGCATCGTATCGAACCCGATGGCGGCAATGTAGAGTTCGAATTGTTGTTTGAAAGTCCGCCAATTGCAGTCGACATTCCCCGTGAGTTTCAAACCCTCTGGTGGCTTCAAATTCTCCATGTCGCGTTTCACAATATTCAGCAGATATTACCAATCCTGGTACCATGTTATGTTCATAATGAAAACGTCTATTTATTTATGAACATAACAATCACGTCAACGTCAGACGTGCCATCTGTCAAGACTTTTTGAAAGAAGAAATGACAGCATTTGACAGCTCTGTGAAGCTGTCAAACACTGACATTCTCTTGAGTTTGATTCGTTTTTGTGGTGAGGACTGAAAAAACATTGTAAAAAAGTAAATTTCAGATGTCTGATGGATCGGAGGGTCCATCAGCCATTACCTGAAATTGACAAGGTGGATGTCCGCTCTCCCAATTTAGCACGGCTAAAGGCTACAGAAGTAAAAAAAGGTAAGTGAACACTTTTTAAAAAACTTATCACTCACCTTGCATACTTACCACTCCACACTTGCACCCATCACTCACCTCTACACCTTACTTCCAGGTGCCTCCAACCGCCGCAGACCTCCTCCACGTCTCCTCCAACCCGACGGGGTTCTCCGAGGTCGGGAAGCCTTCACTTGTGAAGGTAAAATGGCACTAATCCATTTTTCTGCCTGTTAACTACCTGTTAACAGGCAGTTAAAAGGATTAAAAGCCTTTCCCGCCTCCAGGAGATGGGACCCGAAGCTGCACATCTTCCCACCTCCTGGCAAAAGGGCACGGAGGTGGGATAGGGGCGGGTTTGCCACCCGCCCGTAATTTCTCCGATTTTACGTGCTGTCCCGCCTCCATGCTCTCCTCCTCGGGGCTTGGAAAATCGAGCCCAATGTATCAGAATTTGGAAACCATACATGAAACACTAGAAATATCAGCTTTCTGTGTCTTCCTAAAGTATGTATGCAACCTATTTTTGTGAATTGCTTGCTCATCACAGAAGCGCATGAACAATAACGCACTTTACTCTTTTACTTTTGCAACACTTAGAATTTTTTTGTTGTTTTTTTTTGTCACTTTCCAAAAAGTCTTAACTTCGGGAAAAATGCTTATTTGCAGAATTCTTGGTATAAATAGATAGTTGCCTTATTGATTTGTTTCCTTTGTGTTGCTTGCCAGGAATGAGCATTCTCAAATAGCTGAATCTTGTTGATGTTAGGAGGAGGTGAAGATGGCAGTGTGTCTGAACAAGGAGCTACAATTTGTTTGATGTGATTTAATTTGTGACAAATCACCGCAGTCTCTTAGCATCATCCGATGAGGATTAATTTATCTAGGAGCTTAACCGTCGACCCTGGACTATCTCCAAACAACAGGTGTTAATCAAGCCCCCAGACACATTGTGACTGACAGGTTGAGTTCTATTTTACCTAATCCTTGTGTAATAACTCAGTGCCTGGCAGCTATTTATCCCTGTCCTGATTCTGACAGCTGTCCCTCTGCCACTGATTATAATAGCTCACCCCTTGCTCCTGATTCCCACAGCGCTCCCTTCATTCCCACTTCTGACAGCTCTCCCCTTGTTCTTGATTCCAACAGCTTCCCCTTGCTCCGGATTCTGGCTTTTCTCCCCCAGTCCAGATTCTGACAGTTCTCTTCCACTCCTGACTTTAGTAGTTCTCTCCCCATTCCTGATTTTGATCGTTCCCCCTCTTCCCTCATCACTGCCGATTTCTGAGAGTTCTCCCTCTGCTCCTGATTCCGACCGCTCTCTCTCCTCATGCTGGCATGAAACCAGGTCAACCCAAATAAGGAATACTCCAAGAATCACCTGAAGGTGAATCGCCATTCATGTAGATGGGCAGTGAGGCAACTGAAGGCATCACCCTTGAGTTGTTCACTTCTACCAGGTGAATGAACAAGAAATATATACTATTAAATTACAAGCATCATAGTACCAGCCATATTGCACCCTGACATAGTAAATGGGAATAAGTCTGTCACGACTGTTGGTGTGATGGGCTACCAAGGTATTGTCTGTCCACATTCTGATCACTTTTCCTTAAATGAACACCCATTTGTCGAGGAGGTATCTCAGGACATTTATCGGGAGATGTGTCTCATTTCACATCATAAGAAAGCCTCTATTGATGAGATGTGGCTTCATAACTTTGAATTTGTTTTACTACAGGCTTAATGGGAGTAATTTTAACTCTCCACGATGGGCATGAGAGGGTCAGGGGGTAGGTTAAAATTTCAAAAATCTGAAACGCGCTTTAAACACACCCACTTCTGGTTTTAACAGAGGCAGGATGGGGGGTGGGTGAGGGGTGGTGGGCGGCCCTGTTTCTGCTAAGCTGCGCCTGCAAGTGGCTGCGCAGTCACCCGCAAAATCCCATGCAGGCTGCTCACGGGCTTTTACATTGCAGATACCGCGCATGCGCAAAAAATTGAATGGGCCGTGCATTAGGGGAGGCAGGCCGCGGAGGAGGCAATGCAGCTTATGGGGGACTTGGGGCGGGGGGGGTGGGCGGGGGGAGGGGGTGACGAACCTGCTCACAGGAGGTGGGTCAGTAATTTAAATATGTTAACGAGGCTGCGTCCCTCAAATTTTAACAGACATTTAGATTTAACGCCTCCAGCCTGGGTTTCCTGGCAGCTGAAGGGAGGCAGGAACAGCCGGATCCAGCAGGTACGTGCCTTTCCAGCACTGCTTGTGGGCCAGGAGGAGCAGGAGTGCTTCCTCTCGCTCCCCACCTCCCCAAGCTTACCTCCATTCCTTCCCACGATCTCCCCACCCAAACCAAGATCTCCCCAACCATCCACGATCTTTTCCTAGGCCCCCCCCCGATCCATGATCTCCACCGCCCCCTCCCAATGACCCGTGATCTCGACGAACCCCCCACCCCAGCCAGCCAGCACTCTCCTTCCCTCCTCTCCGCTCCCAGGCTGCGGCCTTCCATCGCAGGCCTTCTCGCCTGACAGCCAGTCAACCTCTCAATCTGGCCAGGAAACTTAGGAAAAACAATGGAAATGAGGTCTTGTCTTTAAATTCGGCAGGACCTCCATGTTACCTGCATTTCTGCTACGACACCCACCCCAACGTAAATATAGGGGCCGGAGTCTCTGGTTGGGATAGATTCCACATTCTTTATGTACAGCAGGAAATTTCATGCTGAGAAGAAACAGTTCCAAAGACAATGCAACTACAGATTGCTGCAATGAGACTAATTGGCCTTAATATCTTAATACTTTTTAATTGCAAAGCAATTAGTGTTGATCCGACTTGAAGCACTTACTGTTAGCTATCTGCAAAGCTATCCGTCTCCTGAATCTGCCAGATTGTCAGAGCGGATGTATGCTGGGAGTTTTCCCTGACACATGGGAGGTGATTTTGTCAATGGGGACGTGATGGAGGCGGGACTGCTGCTTGTTGGGTTTTACTCCCGCCTCCAATGACGTCCAGCCAACAGCGGGCTTAGCAGGCCAATTAAGGGAATTTTTGACAGATGAATTGTCATCGTTTGACAGCTCTGACATTCTCTGTTGTTTGGTGAGTTCTTGTACTCGAGACTCACCAAACCTATTTTCTGAGCAGAAAGCAGATGGCTGTTGCATCTGAGAATACAGCAGCCATTCTGTCATCTCTGCCGTGGAGATGCCGGAGCCTCCGGATCCCCAACGATTGAAGCCTGCAGGAAGAAACAAAGGTAAGTAAACTTTTTCTAACACTTTTCACTCACCTCACATACTTACCTCTCCACACTTGCACCAATCATTCACCTCAACAGTGCACTTTTTGATCCCTCTGATCCCCGCAGACCCACTGCTCGCCTCGGTGACCCTGGCGGGGTTTCCCTGTTGGAAAAATTGGGATAATTCTCTTAACTGCCTGTTAACAGGCAGCTAAGTGGCTGTAATCCCCTTCCCGACTCGAGGAGACGGGACCTGGCGCGGGTCGGGTACCCGCCTCCTGGGAAGAGGGCACGGAGGCGGGTTGGGGGCAGGATGGGTACCCACCCCCAGTTTCTGCCATTTTCCCAGCAGTCCCGCCTCCCCAGGGCTGGCAAAAGTGCCCCGATTTGCAGGTTAGGACACAACAATTTGACTGGGTATTTGCATATGGTGTCAACATCACTTAGGAGTGCTGTCAGGTGAGCCAGCTGCTTTCTTCACAAGTGCACAGATACAATAAGTCATGAAAAAGCCTAATGAAATTAATAAAATTAATGAAATCACCCATCGCCCCTGTGCTCGCTGACCTACATCAGCTCCCAGTTGAGCAATGCGTTGATTAAAAAAATTCTCATCCTTGTTTTCAAATCCCTCCATGGCCTTGCCCCTCTTTGCCTCTGTAAACTTCTCCAGCCCTATAATCCCCTGAGATCTCTGCGCTCCACCAATTCTGGCCTCTTGAACATCCCCGATTTTAAATGTTCCACCATCGGCTGGCGTGCCTTCAGCTGCCACGGTCCTAAACTCTGGAATTCCCTCCCTAAATCTCTCTGCCTCTCTACCTCTCTTTCCTCCCTTAAGACGTTACTTAAAACCTACTTCTTTGACCAAGCTTTTTGGTCATCTGCCCTAATATCTCCTTATTTGGCTTGGTGTCAAAATGTTTTTTTTTGGATAATGCTCCTTATGAAGCACCTTGGAAGGGGTACAGCACAGATTCACCAGAATGATACCAGGGCTTAAAGGGTTAAATTCTGCATAAACTTGGCTGTATTCCTTTGCGTTTAGAGGGTTGAGGGACAACCTAATCGAGGTATTTAAAATGATAAAGGGATTTGATAAGTTAGATGCAGAAAAATTATTTCCCTGGTGGGGGAATCCAGAAAAAGAGAGCATAATCTTAACGTTAGAACTAAGCCATTTAAGAGTGAAATCAGGAAGCACTTGTTTAAACTCGCTCTCCCAAAGGCTGGGCTAATTGAGCTTTTCAAGACTGAGATTGATAAATTTTTATTAGGGTATCAAGGGATACAGAGCAAAGGTGGGTAAATAGAGTAGAGGTACAGACCAGCTATGACCTAATTGAATGGTGAGAACTCACTGCCTGAAAGGGTGGTAGAGGCAGAGACCCTCATTACATTTAAAAAGTACTTGGACGTGCACTTGAAGTAACCTACAAGGCTACGGACAAGATGTGCTTAATGGCCTCCTTCTGTGCTGTAAATTTCTATGATTCTATGAACAGGCTCAGTGGCTGAATGGCATAGAATCCTAGAAAGTTACAGCACGGAAGGAGGCCATTTCAGCCCATCGTGTCCGCGCCGGCCAACAAAGAGCTATCCAGCCTAATCCCACTTCCCAGCTCTTGGTCCGTAGCCCTGCAGGTTACAGCATCCCAAGTGCACATCCAAGTACTTTTTAAGTGTGGTTAGGGTTCCTGCCTCTACCACCCTTTCAAGCAGTGGGTTCCAGACTCCCACAACCCTCTGGGTGAAGAAATCTCCCCTCAAATTACCCTCTAAACCTTCCCCCAATTACTTTAAATCTGTTTCCCCTGGTTTTTGATCCCTCTGCTAAGGGAAATAGGTCATTTCTATCCACTTTATCTAGGCCCCTCATAATTTTATACACCTCGATAAGGACTCCCCTCAGCCTCCTCTGTTCCAAGGAAAACCAACCCATCCTATCCAGTCTTTCCTCATAGCTAAGATTCTCTACTCCTGGCAACATCCTTGTAAATCTCCTCTGTACCCTCAGTGCAATCACATCTTTCTTGTAATGTGGTGACCAGAACTGCATGCAGTACTCTAGCTGAGGCCTAACTAGTGTTTTATACAGTTGAAGCATAACCTCCCTGCTCTTGTATTCTATGCCACAGCTAATAAAGGCAAGCATTCTGTGTGCCTTCTTAACCGCCTTATCTACTTGGCCTGCTACCTTCAGCGATGCACTCCAAGGTCCCTTTGTTCCTCTATACTACTCAGTGTCCTACCATTTAATGTGTATTCCCTTTCCTTATTAGCCCTCCCCAAATGCATGACCTCACACTTCTCCGGATTGAATTCCATTTGCCACTGTTCTGCCCACCTGACCAATTTATTGATATCTTCCTGCAGTCTACAGCTTCCTTCTTCAGTATCAACCACACAGCCGATTTTAGTATCATCTGCAAACTTCTTAATCATACCCCCTATATTCAAGCCTAGATCATTAATATATACCATAAAAAGCAAGGGACCTAGTACTAGCCCTGCGGAATCCCACTGGAAACAGCCTTCCGGTCACAAAAACACCCATCGACCATTACCCTCTGCTTCCTGCCTCCGAGCCAGTTTTGAATCCAACTTGACACTTTGCCCTGGACCCCATGGGCTTTTAACTTCATTACCAGTGCCATATACACTACATCAAATGCACTACCCTCATCTACCCTCCTTGTTACCTCCTCAAAAAATTCAATCAAATTTGTCAGCCACGACTTTCCCTTAACAAATCCGTGCTGACTATCCTTGATTAATCCATGTCTTTCTAAATGAAGATTTATCCTGTCCTTCAGAATTCTTTTCAATAATTTTCCCACCACCGAGGTTAGGCTGGCTAGCCTGTAATTACTCGGTCTATCCTTTTCTCCCTTTTTAAACAAGGGTACTGTTGTGTCTCCTTGTGTTCTTATACTATATATATTACAGACACTTTTAGTTCATTTTAGTTAGTGCTTTTACTAAGCTGTATTCTTGCTTTTGTTACAGTGCTGCCGCATGGTGCGGAGTGATACAAGATGTCCGACGCTGCACTGTGCACTGCCCGTGCACAGTGCGCCACATAGCAATATAACTACACCATACCAAAGTAGTTCCATACCAAAGTAGTTCCATTTAACGATGTGATACTATAACAATGTAACAGGTACCACTTTAACAGTCCTCCGGCACCACACCTGAAGCCAGAGAGGATTGAAAAATGATGGTCAGGGCCTCAGCTATTTCCTCTTTTGCTTCGCTTAACAGCCTGGGGTACATTTAATCCGGGCCTGGAGATTTATCCACGTTTAAAGCTGCTAAACCCCTCAATACTTCCTCTCTCACTGTTTATTTCATCTAATATTTCACAATCCTCCCCCCTGATGGCAATGTCTGCTTCGCCCCTCTCCTTTGTGAAAACAGATGCAAGTATTCATTAAGAACCCTACCGACGTCTCCCGCCTCCACACACAGATTACCCTCATGATCTCTAATAGGCCCTACCCTTTCTTTAGTTATCCTCTTACTCTTAATATATTTATAAACCATCTTTGGGTTTTCCTTGATTTTACTTGCCAAGAATTTTTCGTGCTCTCTCTTTACTTTCCTAATATCCTTTTTAATTGCACCCCTGCACTTTCTGTACTCCTCTAAATATTCTGGAGTATTTAGTCCTCGGTATCTGTCATACGCCTCCCTTTTTTTCTTTATCCTACCCTGTATGTCTCTAGACATCCAGGGGGCTCTAGATTTGTTAGTCCCACATTTTTTCTTTAAGGGCACATGTTTGGTCTGAACCCTCCGGATCTCCTCCTTGAATGCCTCCCACTGCCCTGACACTGATTTACCTTCAAGTAACTGTTTCCAGTCCACTGTGGCTAAATTCCCTCTGAGCTTAACAAATTTGCTTTTCCCCAATTTAGAATTTTTATTCCTGGTCTATCCTTGTCTTTTTCCATAACTACCTTAAATCTAACAGAATTATGGTCACTAGCACCAAAATGCTTCCCCATTGATACGCCTTCCACCTGCCCAGCTTCATTCCCTAAAACGAAGTCCAGAACCGTCCCCTCCCTTGTTGGGCTTGCTACATACTGGCTAAAAAAGTTCTCCTGGATGCATTTTAGGAATTCCACACCTTCCCTTCTATACTCTTCACACTAATTTTATCCCAGTTAATGTTGGGGTAGTTGAAATCCCCTACTATTACTGCTCTATAGTTTTTGCACTTTTCAGAAATTTGTCTACATATTTGTTCTTCTATCTCCCTCTCACTGTTTGGGGGTCTGTAGTATACTCCCAGCAGTGTGATCGCCCCTTTTTTGTTTTTCAATTCGACCCACATGGCCTCGTTTGATGATCCTCCAACATATCGTCCCTCCTCACAGTTGTAATAGTTTCTTTAATCAGTACCGCGACCCCCCCCTTTTTACCTCCCTCTCTATCCCGTCTGAAAATCCTGTAACCAGGAATGTTGAGCTGCCATACCTGCCCCTCTTTTAGCCACGCCTCTGTAATAACTATAATATCATGGTCCCAAGTATCTACCCGTGCCCTCAGCTCATTTGCCTTGTTAACTATACTCCTTGCATTGAAAGTGTATACCATTTAGTACAGGCAAACCTCCTTGTTGACTACTATCTAACCCTTGATTCCTCTGTCCTTCCAATTTACTTTCTACATTTTTGTTTTCCAATTCCAGTTTTTCTTCCCTCCCTATTGACTCCCATCCCCTGCCAAGCTAGTTTAAACCCTCCCCAATAGCACAAGCAAACCCTCCCGCGAGGATATTGGTCCCGTTCCCGTTGAGGTGCAACCCGTCTGGCTTGTAGAGGTCCCACCTCCCCCAGAAACGGTTCCAGTTCCTCAGGAATCTAAAGCCCTCCCTCCTACACCATCTCTCCAGCCACACATTCATCTGCTCTATCTTCCTATTTCTGAACTCGCTAGCACGTGGCACTGGTAGTAATCCGGAGATTACTACCTTGAGGTCCTGCTTTTTAACCTCTTTCCTAGCTCCCTAAATTCTGCCTGCAGGACCTCCTCCCTCTTCCTACCTATGTCATTGGTACCGATATGGACTGTTGTGTATGTACCTTTAAGAGAATAACTGGTCTCAGACTGCAGTACCGGCAGTGACCACCCCTGTATAAAAGGCGCTAGTGAGCTTCTGTGTTTTTAGTTTCACTATTGACTTCCACCAGTAAAGACTTATTTTGTTCACTCCTGCTGTCCGTGTCTCAATTATTCACGGACGTAACACTGGCGACGAGTAAGAAACGAACTTACCTGCAACTCGGCAGCACCTCAGACGACGTTATTGAAGGTCGAAGCCAGAAGAAAAAAAAAGAAAAAAAATAAATAAATAAAATCCAAAGAAACTCGAGAAACGGGCGTCGACCGTGGGCAACTGCCCTCCAAATCGTTGGATTGAAAACTTGCAGGAGAGACTGTCCAGAGCCAGGCTTGGTTCCTCGGTCTGTGGTTTCCCAGCTAATCGGGCTGGTGGCAGGTAGTGCACTGATACTTCCTGGGCTGCGGCGGGCTAGAGCTCGATCGGGTGGCTTTTCAACGGGGCCAGGCAGCAAGTCGGGAAGCAAAGAGAGAGCGAGAGGGTGGAGCACACAGGGCGCGGCCGGTGCTTCGAAGCTGGGCAGCGTTCGGACCTTAGAAGAGGGAGAGAAGTGTCCCAGAGGATCCGCTCCACGACAGGAAAATAATAAAAGAAAAAAAATCAATATTAAACGCGCAAGAAACCGTGGAAAGCAGCGCTAACAACAGCGGGGAAGAAGGCAAAGCGCGGGAGGTGCCATTTTGTTAAATCGGGGAAGAAGGCAAAGTGCGGGAGGCGCCATTTTAGATTTGCAAGATGCCGAAGACTGGCTGTATCACTGCTTTTGATAATACAATAGAGGACTGGACCACGTATGTGGAAAGAGTCGAGGTATATTTCGAGGCAAACGAAATAGCGGAAGGGAAAAAGGCATCGATATTGATAAACTTAATGGGCGCTAGAACGTACGGCCTATTGCGGGACCTGATTACTCCAGCCAAACCGAAGGCGAAGAGTTTTAACGAAATTGTTGCTGTTCTACAGGAACACTTAAACCCTGCACCGCTGTTGATAGCAGAAAGATTTAAATTCCACAGGAGAACTCAGCACAAAGATGAGAGCAATGCTGAGTATCTTACGGAACTACGCAAGCTATCAAAGCACTGCCAGTTCGGAGCAGGACTGGCAGATACCCTACAGGACAAATTTGTCTGTGGACTCCTGAGTGAAGGAACACAGAAGAAGTTACTCTCAGAGAAAGAGCTGACGCTAGATAAGGCTTTCAGCGTGGCAGTATCGTATGAAGCAGCAGCCAGGGGAGCTGCAGAAATTCAACAAAAACCACAGGAATACGGCACCCACGAAATGACACGGGGATTTGCAAAATGTTATCGCTGCGGCAGAACTAACCATGACCAGAAGGACTGCTGGTCCAAAGACAAAATATGCAGGCAATGCGGGAAGATGGGACACATTGCACGAGTTTGCAGGTCTGGGAAGAAGACCAGCGACAACAAAAAGGCTACTAAGGAACCGTACAAGAAAGTACAAAAGATGACGGACAGTAGTTCCGAAGACCAGATGAGCGATAGTGAATCCGGGAACAGGAGATTAAGCTGTCTCAAACTTCACAATGTAATCGCAAAAGAGGATCACCGAACCATTTGGGTCACCCTCACGATAGCAGGGTCCCAAGTTAAAATGGAATTGGATACAGGATCAGCGCTAACCGTCATGAATCGACGAGACTACGAGCGGCTATTTTCACACATACCCTTGAGAGAGACATCCATCGCCTTGACGACGTATACAGGGCAAAAAGTATACCCCAGAGGAAAAATAAGGGTGCCTGTCGAATACAATGGCAAGAAAATACGGAAATTGTATCTCTACATACTGCCAAATGGTGGACCACCGTTATTGGGACGGGAATGGATCAGGAAGATAAACTTAGATTGGCATTCCATTCATGCAATGACGGTGGACGGTAAAAAAGATGAAGACGTCACTCCTGGACGATTGTCAACAATCTTAGCTAACGCCAAAGAGGTATTTCAACAAGAACTGGGCACGCTTAAAGGCGTAACCGCCTCGATAAAAATAGAAGAGAATGCAGTTCCCAAGTTTTTCAAAGCAAGACCGGTACCATATGCAATTCGCCCAGCCATCGAGGCAGAGCTGGAGAATCTGGAGAAGGCGGGCGTGTTGTCTAAGGTCGACTGGAGTGAGTGGGCGACACCCATCGTTCCTGTCATGAAGAAAACGTTAAGCAATAAGTCCGGGGAGCCAAGGAAGATTCGCATCTGTGGGGATTTCAAGGTGACGGTGAACCCAGTCCTTCACACAGTCCAATATCCTCTTCCAAGGATAGAAGACATCTTCACCTCACTGTCTGGAGGGAAGCGTTTTACAAAAATTGACCTAGCACAAGCATATTTGCAGATGGAGGTTGAAGAGTCCTCTAGGAAGTATCTCACGATAAACACTCACAAAGGTCTTTACCAGTATCATTGATTGGTATTCGGAGTAGCATCGGCTCCGGCGATATGGCAAAGAGCGATGGAGCAAGTCCTGCAAGGGATTCCGGGGACTCAGTGTTACTTGGACGACATCCTTGTAACAGGTGAAGATGACAGTGAACACCTTAACAACCTAGAACAGGTGCTCACTAGACTACGGGAACATGGGCTGCGAGCCAACCGCCCCAAGTGCAAATTTTTTAAGAAACAGATATCGTATTGTGGCCACGTGATTGATGAAGAGGGGTTACATAAGTCCCCTGACAAAATTGAAGCGGTTGTTAAGGCCCCAGCGCCTGAAAATGTGTCGCAACTGAGGTCATTCCTCGGATTGGTGAATTACTATCATAAGTTTTTGTCGAATTTGTCGACAATTCTGCACCCACTGAACGCCCTGCTACGAACGGGGGTAGCATGGAAATGGAGCGATGATTGTAAGCGTGCTTTTCAGAAGAGTAAGGACTTAATCACTTCAAGGGAAGTTTTGGCTCACTAGAACCCAGCACTGCCAATCAGGCTGGCGTGTGATGCGTCTCCCTACGGCATTGGGGCGGTACTGTCACATAAATTCCTTGATGGTTTAGAGAGGCCGATAGCTTTTGCGTCACGCTCGTTAACTTCTGCCGAGCGTAACTACGCCCAGATTGACAGAGAGGCCCTCAGCCTAGTGTGGGGGGTGAAGAAGTTCAATCACTACCTGCACGGTCAAAAATTTACTCTACTAACCGATCATCAACCTCTTGTCTCCATTTTCAACCCTCAGAAGGGCGTACCGATAATGACAGCACAACAGCTGCAGAGGTGGTCCCTTTTCCTAGGGGCGCACCAATATGACATCGAGTACAAAGGAACTAAACAGCATGGAAATGTTGATGGATTGTCACGTCTACCGTTGCCGACGGTGGAAGAAGAAGACCTTGCAGTGGATCCAATGGAGTTATTCCACTCGACCATAGTCGAATGTCTCCCTGTGACGAATGCAAACATAGAAAAGGAAACACGGAATGACCCGACACTATCACGGGTCTATGATTTAACGGTGAAGGGATGGCCAGCACATGGCGAACCACTGCTGCCAGCATTCTCGCCGAGAAGAGAACAGCTGTCAGTGTGCAGAGGAACCTTGATGTGTGGATCCAGAGTAGTAATTCCACCTAAGTTGACGGATAGAGTGCTCAATGAGCTTCATGAGGGTCATCTGGGTGGGGTAAAAATGAAGAACTTAGCCAGAGCGTTTGTGTGGTGGCCGGGAATCGATAGAGAAATCGAAGAGATGACCAAGAGCTGTGCAGGATGCCAGAAGGCCCAAAACGTCCCACCACAAGCTCCTCTGCATCCATGGGAGTGGCCCTCATCTCCATGGCAAAGGATGCACATTGATTTTGCTGGTCCCTTCATGGACTCGATGTTTTTAATTGCGGTGGATGCACATTCAAAGTGGCCAGAGGTAATAAAAATGTCCTCAACCACCACGGAAAAACTATCACAGTTTTACGAACCATATTCGCCAGGAATGGGCTGCCTGAACAGATTTGCTCTGACAATGGACCACAGTTTGTTTCTGAAGAGTTCCGGAGGTTCTTAAAGAACAATGGTGTTAAGCATTACACATCTGCCCCATATCATCCAGCCACTAATGGATTGGCCGAGAGGTTTGTTCAAACATTCAAGAAGGCTATCAAGGCAATGTGTAATGAAGATATACCCCTACAACACAAGGTGGATAACTTCTTGTTTGCCTACCGGAATGCGACACATGCGGTTACCAACCAAACTCCAGCCATGATGTTCTTCAATCGAAGACTACGATGCCGCTTGGATTTGGTTAAGCCAAACGTCTGAAGAGATGTGGAGAACAGGCAGTTTCAGAATATGAATGAAAGGCTGACCAGGAGTTTTAAGATAGGTCAACCAGTTTTGGCCCGGGACTACCGCACTGAGAAATGGCAGCCAGGAACGATTTGTACACGACAAGGACCTCTCATGTATACCGTGGACGTTGGGGAGAGCATTGTAAGACGCCATGCTGACCAGATTCTAGAGTCACTGGAAAACGTCAACTCCACACCCCGATCTGATACACCTGGTAATGAAATCAACGTTCCAATTGCAGCTACCGCAGAACCGGTAATATTGGAAGCAGATGAACCAAACAACGACATTGATCCCGACTCAACATTGCCAGAAGAACCTGATACCCCAAAGAGGCGTTATCCAGACAGAATCAGGAAGCCTCCTCAAAGACTGAACTTATAATTGCTTAAACTTAACCAATGTATCTAGCAACAGTAATTGTGATTGTAATTAGTTATCATTTAGTTGTTAAATGAATGTTATATACTGTTTATCTAAAAGGGGAGGAATTGTTGTGTATGTACCTTTAAGAGAATAACTGGTCTCAGACTGCAGTACCGGCAGTGACCACCCCTGTATAAAAGGCGCTAGTGAGCCTCTGTGTTTTTAGTTTCACTATTGACTTCCACCAGTAAAGACTTATTTTGTTCACTCCTGCTGTCCGTGTCTCAATTATTCACGGACGTAACATGGACCACAACCTCTGGCTGTTCACCCTCCCACCTCAGAATGCCCTGCAGCCATTCAGTGACATCCTTGACCCTGGAACCAGGGAGGCAACATACCATCCTGGAGTCACGTCTGCGGCCGCAGGAACGCCTGTCTGCTCCCCTAACTATTGAATCACCTATCTCTATTACTCTCCCTCTCCCTCTCCTCCTACTCCTGTTCCTATTGTCATCTTGTTTGGCTGCAGGCATGTTCTGGGAGACCAGTCCTATTTTTATAAACCTGCAGTGGGTGACAGCTATAATTGCTCGAATTTCCAAGCCCCGTGGAGGCGGGTTTGGAGGCGGGAGCGGGGGGAAAATTGCAGAATCAGGGGGCACGAACCCCTCCCGCCCCCAACCCACCTCCATGCCCGTTTCCCAGGAGGCAGGCACCTGACCTGTGCTGGGAGCCGCCTCCCTGAGGCGGGAAGGGGATTAGTGCCAATTAACTGCCTGTTAACAGGTAGTTAACAGGCAATTTTTGGCCTAATCCCTATTTTTAGCCCTGAAGTGTGGGCTGCCCGACGGCTCCAAAGCACGCCAAGTTAGCGAGGTGGACCGTCGGGCTGAAGGGCTTGGAGGGTTCGAGATGTCCGGTGTTCAGGTGAGTGATGGGTGCATGAGTGCAGAGGTAAGTGTGTTTGGTGTGTGTAAAGTGTTTAAATAAGTTTTACTTACCTTTACTTACTAATGCAGGCTTCCTTCCTTCAGGTCTCGGGAGTCCCTCATCTCACTGGCACAGAAAGCAGAATGGCCGCGAGCTGTCAAAAGTTGCAGCATTCTGCTTTCTGTTCCGGAGAGATTTCTAACTGAGTCTGTGGAAAAGGACTCAAGTTAGAAGTCAGATTGTCAGTGTTTGACTGCTTCACAGCTCTTGACAGATGAAATGTCAATCCCTGACATCACCTGTAACCGGGTGTTCCTTAATTGGCCTGCTGGGCGGGCTCAACAAGGTCAATCAAGAGAAAATCGCGTGGGTTGGCCACAAATCGATGGAGGCGGGACAACAACCCAAAAAGTGGGAGTCCCGCCTCCATCACATCCCCATTGACAAAATCCAGCCCTTTGACTTCCTTTGTTTCAGTCTGATCTTCACAGTAAAAAAGAGATAGGCTGGAGACAGATTTCTGATGTGAAGGGGCTCTGATCCATTAAACTGTACTTGTTGGCAAGCTCTGTAGGATGCTAATGTCTCAATGATGAGTGGTTCTTGTAAACAATCTGAGTGTAACATCCCTAGAAAAAGTGAGATAGTGAAATGAAGAGATTACCATTTGTTAATTGTCTCTAGGACCATGAATTTGAGGTAATTGCCTTAATGTTGCTGAAAAATCCAGAAAGCAGCTGTCCACCTGAATTGATAGTGGTCAATTACAGTCAGTATCAAGGAGCCAAATCGTCAAGTGGAGCCACGATACAAGCTCTGAGTTAGTTCATTGAGAAAATGTGAGGTAGTGAGTGCAAAATTCTTGCACCCTCTAAAAAATTAGGCGCAATCCAGAGCAACCTATAAGCTCCCCCGCAGTGCAGTGCAACTCATTAGGCCTGAGCTAGAGAAGCTCCCAAATAATGTATTACTGTAATAAGAGTTGTAACTTTGCACTGGCCTGGGAGCTGATCCTGAGTTGCCTATCCTCTGCTTCCTGCATACTTTCCAGGATCGAGCAGCATCAGGATGGTTCAGAGTTGTGACCCCCCACCCCCACCCCCATTCAATGAGTGTCGTTTAGCAGAGGGAGAGGGCCTTGTAGTGTCGTCTCCTCTCCTGCTTAACCTTCTAGCTCGATCGTATTTCTTGCTTTAATTCATTGCTTTGTTTGCGGTAATTTCAGTTTCCTCCTTGGCTTCAGTCTTCAATTTGAGCTGGCTCTCTTCACCTTTCTTTGCATTGTCCTCTTTTTGACTAACTTCACACTCACTGCAGCTCATTTCAGCTGTGATAAGAACATAAGAATTAGGAGCAGGAGTCGGCCATACGGCCCTTTGAGCCTGCTCCGCCATTCAATAAGATCACGGCTGATCTTCGACCTCAACTCCACTTTCCTGCCCGATTCCCGTATCCCTTGATTCCTCTAGAGTCCAAAAATCTATCAAACTCAGCCTTGAATATACTCAACGATTCAGCATCCATAACCCTTTGGGGTAGAGAATTCCAAAGATTCACAACCCTCTGAGTGAAGAAATTTCTCCTCATCTCAGTCTTAAATGGCTGACCTCTTATCCTGAGATTATGCCCCCTAGTTCTAAACTCTCCAGCCAGGGGAAAACAACCTCTCAGCATCTATCCTGTCAATCCCCCTCAGAATCTTCTATGTTTCAATGAGATCACCTCTCATTCTTCTAAACTCCAGAGAGTATAGGCCCAATCTACTCAATCTGCCCTCATAGGACAGCCCTCTCATCCCAGGGATCAACCTGGTGAACCTTCGTTGCACTGCCTCTAAGGCAAGGGTATCATCCCTCAGATAAAGAGACCAAACTGTGCACAGTACTCCAGGTGTGGCCTCACCAAAGCCCTGTACAATTGTAGCAAGATTTCCTTACTCCTGTACTCCAACCTCCTTGCAATAAAGGCCTACATGGCATTTGCTTTCCTAATTGCTTGCTGTACCTGAATGCCAACTCTCTTCTTTGGTCTCTACAGCCCGCCACTGTTCCACTGTCCATTTTTTTTTTAAAGAGTTCCAGCTACTTCAGCTTTATATTAAGTGCCAAAGGGAAATAGGAGATTTTTACTCCAGAGGAATTCACCATAAACAGGATAATGTTCTATATAGACAAAATGGCCCCGATTTTCTGGCCGCCGTCGGGCGGCTTTTCATGCGGCCGGGGGCCGAAAATCGGCGAAAAAGCGGGTCGGGACCCCCCCCCGCCTGATTCCCCGCCCCGTCCGACTTTCGGACTGCCGTTTCCCCGCGCCCCGCTTCAGTCCCGGCTGCCGCTGGCGGGACTGGTCGTCGGAGCACTAACAAGCAATTATCTGCTTGTTGAAGTTGATTTTCCCGTGCAGTTACGACTTTGGGGCTTTCCCCACCTGAAACCTGCCTGCGGGGAACCCCACTGCTGAGAGCTGGCGTGAAGCTTGCTAGCTGTCAGCTGCAGGTAAGGAGAAGCTGCGATTTAAAGGGCCAGCACTTGTATGTTGAAGGACCTTGTTGTTGCAGGTTTGGGGCTACTTCTCCAAGGCTTAGGCACAGCTGTGGAAGGTCAGAGCCTCACACACTTTTCCAATGCGATCTCCTGGGAAGCCTCTCTCGCCACCCTCACTCAGCACTTCCTCAGCGGAGGCATCTACGAGAAGCGTGGGATGCCTTTTTTCCTTCCCTTCTTGCCATTAGAGGATCTCCAGTAGCAGAGGCGGCAGCAGCAGAACCAGGAACAGCATGATGAGCACCAGGCTGCTGCTCGCTCACCTGAAGCTGCACAGGCCAGAAGGGGCTAGTGCTTGGAAGTGGCTTGAGAGCACCTTGCTGCACTTTAGGGGGCCATGGGGACCCGTATCTGCACTGGCAGTCCTACTCAGAAGGACTTCCATGAGGATCTGGTTTCTCTGTTCAACAGATGGCCAACGCTCCTCAAGAGATGTCATTCTCTTATGTGCACTCACCATGTTTTCCGTACCCTGGCGAGTTATCTCCTCCATGGAGGTTGCCAACCTTTCCATGGTGATGCGTTCATGCGCCAATGACTCCACAAAGGCTCTGCTCATGGTTGCTTGGGACTCCTCCATTCGCTCCACACTCGCAGCGACCCTGGAGACAAAACCTGCCAGAGACTCCTGCATCTGTGCATGGAGATCCATCACCTCTCCTCTTGCGGATGGACCCAGAGGCAGAGGGTCGACATGCAGCACATCTGAGCTGAGCTGGCAGAGTCCTGCGCCCTCCGACGAGGACTCTCCACTGCTGTCCCTGTCTCCAGAATCTGCTGAGGCTCACTTGTCAGCTGTGAAACACCAGGTGACAACACTACTCTATGTCCCGAATGTCCCCCCGAGGTGTGAGTGTCTGCGCTGGTGCTGGGTGTGCTTACTTCTGCTGACGCTGCACCCTCAGAGGTTGGAGCTTCCTCTGAGGAGTTTGGCTGCACAGCCTCTTCCTCCTCCACAGTGAGGACGGGGGCTCTGGATGGTTCTGTGGGGGAGTAAAGGAAGGAGTTAGAGATGTAATGCCAAGGTTCTTCTGGTGACTCCCAGCGAGTTGGCATCTGCTGACACCTGCATTCATGCAGCATTGGTCTCAGTGGGAGGCCTCGTCCTCCCTGACCTAGGGAAGAGGACCTCCCTGTGGGCCCTAACCCCATCCAATAATGCCTGCAGTGAAGCCTCGTCGAATTTGAAGGCAGCTCGGGGTCTGGCACTGGCCACAGCTGCTGCAGGCTCCTCTGCCATCCTGTGTGGTTCATTTGGAAGCCTTCAGAGGATGCAGTGCTTGCCATGGACCTTGAAAGCACCACGAATGATGACATCATTCTGTGGGGATTTCTGACTCGATTTAGACAATTAGCAAGGCTTCCCACATGCTGGGAATTAATTGGCCAATTGAGGGAAAATTGCGTGGAGCTGGCTGACACTTTTTTATGTGTGTCAGAAACCCCACATTCGGGGAAACCCGACCATTTCCCACACAAGCCGAAAATCGGGGCCAATGTCTTTCATACACGGGAATGCAGATAATATTTCACAATACATTGACATTCAGTAGAAAGACAGAAAAGGCAATGGAACACATATAGGACACTGCACAATATACATTATATACTGGAGAATGCATTATATTTAGGATAGTGCATTATAGGCACGGGAATGTACTGTAAGCAGAGAATATACTGTACACAAGGGAATGGATTATACATGTTGAATCACTGTACATGGGAGAATGCACTACATTCAGAAGATTGTATGCATGCAAAATGCACTATCCATGGGGAAATGCAGTATATACAGATAATTTAATAATTACCCCTTGTTAACACTGTAAAATGGTATCAAATGTAAAGCTGTTCCATTTATTCTGTCTAATGGTCATGTAATCTAATGTATTTGAAAAAGAGCTTCCTGCAGATTTGCAACGGAAGTATCAAAGAAGTATGAGATGCATAATTTCAGCTGTAATTATTTCCATTTGAATGCATCCACCACTGTCCATATGTTTAGTGTATAATGATTCAAATAGGCATCCAGTATTTCAAATTAAACCGGGCATAACGACATCTGTGCTTGTGTCTGTGTGTATAAGTATGTTTCTGTGACTGTGTAGTCTGTAATAAATGGAAGAGACATCCAGTGCCCAGGCTGCAACCAGCTGTTTGTGTCAACAAGTGTTTATGCCCAAATCTTTCCAGGTCTGCATTTTCTTTACATGTGTGTGCATATAAATCTGTGCACCTTTCTGTATATCTTTGTGTGCATGTGTCTCTCTACATCCATCTTGTCTGTCTTTGCATGTATGCTTCTGTGCACCACTGTATGTTTGTGTGGGTGCATCTATGCTGAAGTTTGTGTGTGTCAATGTTTGTACATGTCTGTGTGTGTCTCAGTTTGTAGATGTGTGTGTGGCTGTGTCGTGTTTGTATATGTCTGTATCTTTGTGTGTCTGTCTGCGCGTGAATGCACATGTGTGTGTATATGTTTTGCCTGTAATGACCATCTGAAGCACCAACAAATTGTTGCAAATGCATTATGAAACAGAGGAAATAGACAAAATGAATCAGTGCTAACAAATCTGTCGTTGGGTTGCTTGTACAGAATCTTGCATCTGGAACCATATTTCTGCTGCTTCCCGCAGCATCATGGCAGCCTAAATGTAAGAGTGCTTCTTTCATTGATGTTTTTGCTGAAACAATATATAATATAAGAACATAAGGCGCAGGAGTAGGTCATTTGGCCCCTCGAGCCTGCTCCGCCATTCAATAAGATCATGGGCTGATCTGATCTTGGCCTCAACTCTACTTCCCTGCCTGCTCCCCATAACCCTCGACTCCCTTACCTTTCAAAAATCTGTCTATCTCCACCTTAAATATATTCAATGACCCAGCCTCCACAGCTCTCTGGGGAAGAGAATTCCAAAGATTCACGACCCTATGGCTGGCACAAGTTAAAAATATTGCACATCTTCCTAATATTGAAAGCTACAGCCCTTACATATGGACATACGAACAATGGCGGACAGAAAAAGACCCGCTGGTCCATCCAGCCTTTCCCACACAACTGTGATACCTTGTTATGTTCATAAATAAATAGACGTTTTCATTATGAACAGCTAGCTTGAGCTAGTCATTTATTCAGCCATGTGGACTAGTGTACAGGCATCCATCTTGACTACTGCCTTGTGGGTAGCCCACTACTAAACATACAGCTCCACCTAGTGTACCATTCTAGAATGACATGTTACTGATCATTACATCCCCCTTCCTTAGAGGTTAAACAAAATCAATATCAATCAAAATCAATCATAATGACATAAACATCTTCACAGCAGTCAACACATTTTCAAAGCTTTACTTTATGAGCTCTAAGCTTTTCATTGTTTTATTATAGTTTTCTTTGTGCTCAAAGATTAAGTCTCAGGCTTTTTTTTACTTCACGTGTGGATCTTCTCAGCACAGGTAAGTCTGATGTGTTTTCATTAGAGCCTGTATGTGTGTTTGTGTTAGATTGTTCTGGTGGTGAGTGACAAGATTCAGTTATGGCATTGTCATCAATTTGCTCTTGGACAGTTTCTTATGCTTTCAGGAGGGAACGGCGGTTCCTCCTGAGAATCTGTCCTTCCTCAGTTCTAACAGTGTATGACCTTGGTCCGACTTCCTCAAGAACTGTAGCTTTCCTGTTCCATGTATCTGGATCCTCAATCCTGACAACATCATCTCTTGTCAATGGTTTCAGAGTTTTGGATGACTTGTCATAGTGTGATTTCTGTTTCAGCTTTAACAGTTGAAGTCTCTGTCTCAGTTCCTTACTCTGCTTTTCTTTTGCACAGCAGGGTAGCGTGGTGCACAACTTACGACCCATTAGGAGTTCAGCAGGTGAAGAACCAGAGTCTAAAGGGGAGGCTCGGTAGCTCAGCAGGGTGGACAGCTTTAAGTTCCTCGGAGTCCACATCACGGAAGACCTCTCCTGGCCCCTCAATACCTCCTCTCTGGTGAAGAAGGCCCAGCAGCGCCTATATTTCCTAAGGAGGCTGAAGGGATGTAACCTGTCACCCCTGCTCCTCTCTAACTTTTACCACTGCACAATAGAGAGCATCCTGATGAACTGTATCACAGTATGGTATGGCAGCTGTAGCTACTATGACCGGAAAGCCCTGCAGCGGGTAGTCAAAACTGCCCAACGCATTACCGGCACCCGGCTACCGACCATAGAGCACATATACCAGAAACGCTGTTTACGGAGGTCACGGACCATCATCAAAGACCCTACCCACCCCAGCCACAGTCTGTTCGCCCTCCTGCCATCTGGGAGATGCTACAGATGCATTCGCACCCGAACGACCAGATTTAGGAACAGCTTCTTTCCCAGGGCTGTCATCCTACTGAACTCCACAAATAAACTCTAAAGCCTGCACATCTGCCAATGCACTTTATTATGGTTATGTTTATGTTAATATATTACAAGCCAAATTAATGTTGAATGTTTAAATGTCTTAATCTAAATGTACACTCTCGGGAGCCGCAAGCCTACATTTCGTTGTACTGCACTTGTGCACTAACAATGACAATAAAGTTGATTATTATTATTATTATTATTATTATAAGGATCAGACTTGCTTTCTGTTGCTTTTTTCAGTAGCTGTTTGAGAACTTGAACACCTTTCTCTGCCTTACCATTCGACTGAAAGTCATAATGTGCTGCAAACTGTTGCCACTCCTTACAGTTGAAGCACGGACCATTGTCGCTAACGGCAATCCTGGGAATTCCATGTCTGGCAAAGATAGATTTAACATGCATTATGACACTGCTTGCTGATGTGCTTGAGAGCAGCGCCATCTCAGGATAGTTAGAATAGTAGTCAATCACTATTAGATAGTCTTTACCATTCAAATGAAAGAGGTCCATACCAACCTTTTGCCATGGTGCTGTTGGTAAGTCAGCTACTATCATTGGTTCCTTTGCTTGTTTGTTTTGGTGTTTCTGACATGTTTCACATATGCCTATCATGTTCTCAATGTCCTTATTTATGCCAGGCCAATAAACAGTGTCTCTTGCTCTCCTTTTGCATTTTTCAATTCCGAGGTGTCCCTCATGAATCCTTTTGAGCATGTCTTGACGTAGAGCCTGTGGAATGACTATTCTATTCTGTTTTAGTAATAGTCCATTTGCGACACTTAACTCTGACCTGATGTGATAGTACTTTGGACAGGAACCTTTTGGCCAACCATGATGAATGTTCTCTATTACTGTTTGTAACACTATCTTTTACTGTTTCTTCTGCTATTTGCTTTGATTTTGTGTCTGACACGGGCAGCGCAGCAGTGACCATACTCACATGAACATCCACGTCTTCCTCAGTAGAGCTCACATGACTCATTGTGGGTGCTCGGGATAGTGCGTCTGCTAACACTATGGCCCTGATTTTCGGGCAGCTGTTGGGCAGCTTTTCATGCGGCCGTGGTCCGAAAATCGCGGAAAAAGCGGGTCGGGACCCCCCCCCCCGCCTGATTCCCCTCCCCGTTCGACTTTCAGACCACCGTTTCCACGCAGCCCGCTTCAGTCCCGCCCGCCGCTGGCGGGACAGCTCGTCGGCACACTAATCACCAATGATCACCTTGTTAAGGACGATTTTCCCATGCCGTTGCGACTTTGGGGCTTTCCCCACCTGAAACCCGCCTGCGGGGAACCCCGCCGATGAGAGCTGGCGTGAAAACAGCTGGCTTGCTTGCTTGCAGCAGCAGGTCGCTGAGGGCTGAAGATATTTAAAGAGGCAGCATTTGCAGGCTGCAGGACCTTGTTGATCAAGGCTTGGGGGAACTATTTGAAGCCTTAGGAGCAGCTGCAGAAAGTTGGAGCCTCACACACTTCTTCAGTGTGAGCTCCTGGGAAGCCCCTCTCACCACCCTAACTCAGGACCTCCTCAACCGAGGCATCTGCTAGAAGCATGGGAGCCCTTTGGCACCTTCCCATCCTGGCATTAGAGGATCTCCAACAGCAGAGGTGGCAGCAGCAGAAACAGGAACAGCAGGATGATTACCAGGAGCACCAGGCTGCTGCTCACTCACCTGAAGCTGCACAAGCCAGAAGGGGCCAGCGCTTGGAAGCGGCTTGAGAGCACCTTGCTGCGCTTTAGGGGGCCATGGGGACCCGTTTCTGCACTGGCAGTCCTACTCAGAAGGACTTCCATGAAGATCTGGTTTCTCTGTTCAACAGATGGCCAACGCTCCTCAAGAGATATCATTCTCTTATGAGCACTCACCATGTTTTCCGTATGCTGGCGAGTTATCTCCTCCATGGAGGTTGCCAACCTTTCCATGGTGCTGCGTTCATGCACCAATGACTCCACAAAGGCTCTGCTCATGGTCGCTATGGACTCCTCCATTCGCTCCACACTCGCAGCGACCCTGGAGACAAAACCTGCCAGAGACTCCTGCATCTGTGCATGGAGATCCATCACCTCTTCTCTTGCGGATGGACCCAGAGGCAGAGGGTCGAGATGCAGCGCAGCTGAGCTAAGCTGGCAGAGCCCTGCGCCCTCCGACGAGGACTCTCCACTGCTGTCCCTGTCTCCAGAATCTGCTGAGGCTCACTTGTCAGCTGTGAAACACCAGGTGACAACACTACTCTATGTCCCAAAGGTCCCCCCGAGGTGTGAGTGTCTGCGCTGGTGCTGGGTGCGCTTACTTCTGCTGACGCTGCACCCTCAGAGGTTGGAGCTTCCTCTGAGGAGTCTGGCTGCACAGCCTCTTCCTCCTCCACAGTGAGGACGGGGGCTCTGGATGGTACTGTGGGGGAGTAAAGGAAGGAGTTACAGATGTAATGCCAAGGTTCCTCTGGTGACTCCCAGTGAGTTGGCATCTGCTGACACCTGCATCCATGCAGCATTGGCCTCAGTGGGAGGCCTCTTCCTCCCTGACCTAGGGAAGAGGACCTCCCTGTGGGCCCTAACCCCATCCAATAATGCCTGCAGTGAAGCCTCGTCGAATTTGAAGGCAGCTCGGGGTCTGGCACTGGCCACAGCTGCTGCAGGCTCCTCTGCCATCCTGTATGGTTCATTTGGAAGCCTTCAGAGGATGCAGTGCTTGCCATGGACCTTGAAAGCACCACGAATGATGACATCATGCTGTGGGGATTTCTGACTCGATTTAGACAATTAGCAAGGCTTCCCACATGCTGGGAATTAATTGGCCAATTGAGGGAAAATTGCGTGGGGCTGGCTGACACTTTTTTGTGTGTCAGAAACCCCACATTCGGGGAAATCCGGCCTTTTCCCACACAAGCCGAAAATCGGGGCCTATGTGTTTGCCTGGTGTGTAGATCAGTTTTAAGTCATATCTTTGCAGCTTCATCATGAGTCGTTGAATCCTTGGAGACATCTCATTCAGATTTTTTTTTATGATGGCATCCAGTGGGCAGTGGTCTGTCTCAACTGTGAAGGTGGGAAATCCATATATGCAGCCATGGAACTTTTCTAGTCCAACTACCAAGCCTAGACATTCCTTTTCAATCTGGGCGTATCGACACTCAGAATCAGTCATAGACCTGGAGGCATAGAAAACAGGCTTCCAATCTTCACCCTCTGCTTGTAGCAAGACCGCGCCTAGGCCATCTTTTGATCCATCCGTTGACACTTTGATTCTCTTTGTTGGGTCAAAGAAGGTGAGTACAGGTGTGGTTGTCAGCACTGTTTTGAGGTTCATCCACTCTTGTTCATGTCTTTCTGTCCATGCGAACTCATTTGTTTTATGTAGCAGCTCTCACAGACAGGCTGTCTTGGCTGACAAGTTAGGAATGAACTTTCCAATGAAGTTTATCACCCCCATGATGCGTAGCACTCCTTTTTTGTCAGTGGGTCGGGGCATTTTGAGTATGGCGTTTACTTTTTCCGTATCTGGCTCTATTCCTTTACCAGATAGATTATTTCCTAGGAAAGTGACTTCCTGGATGCCAAACTGACACTTGGCTTTGTTGAGCTTCAGTCCATTCCGGCGTATGCTCTGTAGCACTTTAGTCAGTCTCTCATTGTGTTCTTTCAGTGTGGAGCCCCAGATGATGATGTCATCAACATAGACCCAAACTCCTTCCAGACCTTCAGTTATGTGTTCCATCGCTCTATGAAAGATTTCAGATGCAGATATTATCCCGAAAGGCATTCTGAGGAAACAATACCTGCCAAATGGTGTGTTGAAGGTACAGTATTTGGTGCTCTCTTCATCCAGTTTTAGTTGCCAAAATCCTTGTGAGGCATCGAGCTTTGTGAAGTATCTGGCACCTGGCATTTCACTGGTGATTTCTTCTCGCTTGGGAATCTGGTAGTGTTCACGTTTTATGTTTGCATTTAAGTCCTTTGGATCCATGCATACTCTTAGATCATTGTTCTTTTTCTTTACACGTACTATGGAGTTAACCCAGTCTGTTGGCTCTTCGACTTTCCTGATGACTCCTAGTGTGGTCATTCTGTCCAGTTCTTTCTTGAGCCGGTCACGCAGGGGTGCTGGAACTCTTTGTGGAGCATGTACCACTGACTGAGCATCCTCCTTTAGCTGGATCTTGTAAGTGAATGGTAGAACTCCAAATCCTTTGAACACATCCTGGAAATTACTCACTACAGAATCCACTGAGTCATCTGGTCTGCTTATGGCACAGTTTATACGGTAGACTCTCTTGACCAGTTGTAAGTCCTCACAAGCTTTGTCACCTAGTAGTGAATCAAGTCCTTCAGCCACAACAGAAAACATGAGATGATGCACTTTGTCTTTGACTGTCACTTTAAGTCTGCATACACTTAAGCTATCTATTTTCTGTCCATTATAGTTCTTCAGTAGTACTGACTTTTTCTGTATTTTGGGCTTTTCTTTCATATTTTTAATGTCACTCATACTGATTAAGTTTGCTTTTGCCCCAGTGTCTAGTTTCAATGTAACTAGTGCTCCATTTACCTGCAGTGGCATCATCCATTTGTCCTCTTTTACTGCATTAACTTTATTTTCAGCATTGTCCACTCCTGAGGGCTGCACATTTTCTGTATCCTTTTCTATATTGTCACATGACACCATTCCTACAAAAAATGTCTCACTTAAATCAGTGTCCTCAATCACATTGACTTGTTGCCCTTTCTTTGTTTTTACTTTTGAAAAGCATTGTTTGGCAAAGTGATTCTTTCCATTACATTTTGTGCACATTTTCCCAAATGCTGGGCATTGTCTTGACTGGTGCTGGTAACCACAGCGTTTACAATTAAAAATTCCATCCTCCGATTGCTTTGCATTTCTGTTCTGCCCATGTTTCTTCCCTTTGTAGGACACAGCACCGACAGCAGCACAGTCACTCATTACAGTCGCATCATTATTAATTTCACTGAAAGTCTTTGCGTGCTGTTGAGCTAGCTCACTGGCATGGCATATTTTCACAGCATCCTCCAATGTTAGTTTGGTTTCTCTCAACAAACGTTCCCTGACTTTTTTATCATGAATACCAAACACAATCTGGTCACGAATCATGGATGATTTCAGTTCAGAGAAATTACATGTCTGTGCTTTCAGTTTCAGATCGGTCACAAAGCTATCAAAAGCCTCATTTTGCTGCTGTGTCTGTGAATGGAACACGTGCCTCTCATAGGTCTCGTTCTTTTTGGGAGAACAATGTGTATCAAACTTCTTTAGCACATCGTCCATTTTTTCTCTGTCCTCCTAGTAATGAAATACAAACGTATTAAATACCTCTATCGCCTGCGGGCCTGCAACCGTGAGCAGTAACGCTATTTTCCTTGTGTCTGGCATCGTACCGAACCCGATGTCGGCAATGTAGAGTTCGAATTGTTGTTTGAAAGTCCGCCAATTGCAGTCGACATTCCCCGTGAGTTTCAAACCCTCCGGTGGCTTCAAATTCTCCATGTCGCATTTCACAATATTCAGCAGATATTACCAATCCTGGTACCATGTTATGTTCATAAATAAATAGACGTTTTCATTATGAACAGCTAGCTTGAGCTAGTCATTTATTCAGCCCTGTGGACTAGTGTACAGGCATCCATCTTGACTACTGCCTTGTGAGTAGCCAACTACTAAACATACAGCTCCACCTAGTGTACCATTCTAGAATGACATGTTACTGATCATTACACTTGTGATTCGCAATATTTACACTCTCCACCCCGCCCAAAACCATCTGATCTCCTGGGAGAGGCGAAAAGCCAGATAACAACCAGGGCCAATTTGAGGAAACACATCTGAGAAGTTTCTCTTCGATCCTTCTGGACAATCAAAACTCGTCCAGAATGAGCAGTTAAAAACGAAAAGTCAAACCTTTCATTGGGCTGTTTTGTTTTGCAGCCTCCAGTTGGTTAGGCCACTTAACACTGGTAGAAAGGAACAGTTAAAATCCATCCGATAATATATCTAAGACTTCTACCACTTTGTAAGCAATCTTGTTCTTTCTCTCAAAAACCTCTTAAGCTCATCTATTTACATCATGAAATAAATAGGGGAGGATTTTCGACTTCTGCCCAAAACTGGAGGGGTGAAAACTACAGCTCTCATGCTGCATCTCTCTCTCGCACACAGAATTTGTCAACAGGGTCTATAACCCCTGTCCCGCTGAAGAATCAAGCAGAGCAAAACTCAAGCCCAAGGTTCCAGGGGCATGAGCAGGTCAATGTGGGGAAAACACAATTTCTTACATGCAGTGGTTAGCTGTTTTGGCAATGTAGTTCTTTTTTCATAATTTTAAAGTGCTGACTGATTTTGACATGGTAGCTGATTGTTGATTCATAGATTTCCCTACCTGTCCAGTAGGTGGAGCTGGTTATTAATTGGTTCACATTTATTGGTGGAATATTTGAGTCAATCAGCATGGTTAACAGATGGTAGTTATTTGATTTGCTCACAATTTTGTTTAGAATCCATAGAATGGTTACAGCACAGAAGGAGGCCATTCGGCCCGTCAAACCCGTGCTAGCTCTCTGCAAGAGCACTTCAGCTCGTCCCACTCCCCCGCCCTTTCCCCGTAGCCCTGCAATTTTTTTTCCTTCAGGTACTTACCCAACTCCCTTTTGAAAGCCACGATTGACTCTGCCTCCACCACCCTCTCAGGCAGTGCATTCCAGATCATAACCACTCGCTGCATAAAAAAGTTTTTCTTCATGTTGCCTTTGGTTCTTTTGCCAATCACCTTAAATCTGTGTCCTCTGGTTCTCGACCCTTCCACCACTGGGAACAGCTTCTCTCTATCTACTCTGTCCAGACCCCTCATGATTTTGAACACCACTATCAGATCTCCTCTCAACCTTCTCTACTCTAAGAAGAACAACCCCAGCTTCCCTAGCCTATCCACCTAACTGAAGTCCCTCATCCCTGGAATTATTCTCGTAAATCTTTTCTGCACCCTCTCTAAAGTCTTCCCATCCTTCCACTGGTGTCGTGCCTGGAATTGGACACGATACTCCAGTTGAGGCCAAAGCAGTGTTCATCTTGCTGTACAGATAGGTAACACTTTTGAAATATGACGCTTTTAAGATGTGACACTACAAACGCTGCTCGATGACTCCAAGACTTTTAATTTTGTAGTTACTAATAACTATACGCAAAGATAGAAAACCAAGGCCTAGAAATTGGGTTGGTAGCGCCGGCGCTGAGCGCCTAAAGAGACCTAGAATTGGGGTGAAGCCCTATGTTGGGGCGGACGCTATGAAGATAGCGCCGACTCCGAAATTGACTATACATTTAGCGCCTGCGCTAAGTGTTTGCGCACGCCCGCGAGCGCAAGCAGCTCATGATGTCATTTCAGTGTGCAACGCCTTTTAGGAGCGCCTGAGCGCATATTGGGTGGCGCCCGGAGCCTTCGCGCCCAGCGCTATTAGTGACAGTTCGAGGGAGGGCTAACAGGCCCTTCTCGGAGTAGGGCGGCGCTATTTAAAGTGGACAGCTCTAGTGCAGAATCTTCTGCCACTTGGCCTGCTCATTGCGATCGCTGCTAGAGAGAGTTGGCGAGCTAATGTGGAGCGGAGTTCTGGGATTTGAGCTACACAGTACTTGGGACCCTCAACCCTGTCCGAAGCACTTGCAGCACTACACCTAAAAGCCTTTTGACCAACTGGCATCGGAATGGGAGCTTGTTCGGGGGGCGACGGCCTCATCGCCCAACACTGTGAAGGGGCAGAGAGATGGCGGGAGAGAGGGCAGGGATTGGCCAGAAGGAGGAGGGGCAATCGAGGTCGTCCAATCCGACAGGATGCTGCGAGGGTCTTTAGGCAGCAGGTGACAAGCCTTGACATTTCGGTGGAGCAGTGTTAGCGATGGCTCCGAATCTGGAGGGACATTGTTACTGATCTGTGCCACCTGCTTGGTCAGGATCTGCAGCCGCGTGAACGCTGCAGAGCCTCTCTGTCCGTGATGGCTACACTGACTGATGGCCTCCATTTTTATGCAAACGGATCCTTTCAGTCAGCCATTGGGGACAATGCGACTGACGCTCAGGCTGCAGTCCTCTGTTGCATCCGGCAAGTGACAGAGGCCCTTATAGGCGAACGCGTCCATTCATTACCTTCCCTCGGACCCTGCACAAGCAGGCGGAGGAGGAGGAGGAGTATGAGCAGGAGGAGGAGGAGGAGGAGGAAGCGGAGGAGGAGGAAGAGCAGGTGGAGGAGGAGGAGGAGGAGGAAGATGGAAGGGCTGCTGAAAGTGGAAGATCCATACGTCAGAGGCTCCTCTGGACTCGTCTCGACACCCCTGTGGCGGAATGATGAGAGTCTTACCTCATGCGCACCTTCACAGCAACCTCCCTCCAAGATCGTCGGTAAGCCTTCTGATTTGGCCTCTTGCCATTATCCGGGTACAGGACCTCCCGATGGTGTTCAACTGCAGCCACCAAGTGGTCCAGAGCCTCAGCGCTGAAGCGCTCTGCTCTCTGCCTAACCTCCTCCATAATGATCACCTTGTACCGCCAGACAAGGGCGAGCGCCGAATCTGAGGCCTGCAGAGCGTTGGGTGTTGAAGCTCAGTCTGACTGACCCACCCCTTTAAGAGCCGGCCGGCGCCTGTAGGTCTCGTGCTTTGCCGTAATTGAGTTCACCTGCGCTGCGCCCGTGTCGATATTGAGTAGCGCCTGACCTTTTGCGCCTTAAGAGCACCGTGCAATGGCTGATTTAGCGCCTCAATCCCCTTTGGGGGCGAAGCAACCCAATATCGCGCCAGGCGCAGATAAGTCTCGTCTGGCTATAAACTTTGCGCATCGCCAGTTCTAACGCCTCAAGCGGGGCTATACCCAATTTCTAGGCCCAACTGTCTTACTGCAAGATACGGTATTGCGGTGACACAGCCAAAGCACATCGCTTTGTTGTAAGACACTGTAAAAGAAGCAGACCAATTATGTGCCAATGTTGAAAGTGCACAATCCGAAATAAATGCCAATGAAATTGTAATGAGCAGGCTTATGCTGAAGGCAGTGAGCCCTGTTACTGAACAAATGCTGTAACCAAAGATGTTTAGTGCTTGTTAATTTAGTGGCTTCAACAGACAGTGTGGCTTTATCAAGACCTAATTTAATGGTGGCCACAGCAATAAACACTCATGAAGCAGAAGTACAGCACCAGGAATAGCAATAATCAAATTTAATGTTCTCAATTAACAAGATTCGATCCAGGTATCTATTTTGTTTTTCATATATCTATAATACCTGATTGGATGAGCTGCAGAACAGCGATATCAAATGCCATTTTGAACTGGTACTCAGATTGCATGTGAACCCAGAGTTCTCTAAAATTGCAGAGTTTTCCTTTACTATTTCCTTGGATCCCATCCACGTAGCAAAAACAAACTGCTGCAACGGTGGCATAGTGGTTAGCACTGTTGCCTCACAGCGCCAGGGACCCGGGTTCGAATCCGGCCTCGGGTGACTGTCTGTGTGGAGTTTGCACATTCTCCCCGTGTTTGCGTGGGTTTCCTCCGGGTGCTCCGGTTTCCTCCCATAGTCCAAAGATGTGCGGGTTAGGATGATTGGCTATGATAAATTGACCCTTAGTGTTAGGGGGATTAAATACGTGGGGTTATGGGGATAGGGTGGGATATGTGTCGGTGCAGGCTCGATGGGCCGAAATGGCCTCTATCTGCACTGTGGCGTTTCTGTGATTCTGTGATTCATAAGAACATAAGAACTTAAGAAATAGGAGCAGGAGTAGGCCAATTGGCCCCTCGAACCTGCTCCGCCATTCAATAAAATCATGGCTGATCTGATCCTAACCGCCAATCCACTATGACAGGACTATCTCCTGAATCTAACAGCATTAGACACACGAAAACAGGAGCAGGATCAGGCTACACGGCCCCTGGGCCCGCTCCGCTACCCACAGGGCCATGACCTATCCGAACCTAGACTCATGTCCAAATTCCTGCCTGCTCCCCGTAACCCTTAATTCCCTTTTCTACTAGGAAACTGTCTATTTCTGTTTTAAATTTATGTAATGATGTAGCTTCGACAGCTTTTTGGGGCAGCATATTCCATGGACCTACCACCCTCTGAGTGAAGTAGTTCCTCCTCATCTCAGTTTTGAAAGAGCAGCCCCTTATTCTAAGACTATGCCCCCTAGTTCTAGTTTCACCCATCATCTGGAACATCCTCCCTGCATCCACCCGATCCAACCCCTTCATATGTTTCAATAAGATCGCCTCTCATTCTTCTGAACTCCAATGAGTAGAGTCCCAATCTACTCAACCTCTCCTCATATGTCCATCCCCTCATCCCCGGGATTAATCGAGTGAACCTTCTTTGTACTGACTCGAGAGCAAGTATGTCCTTTCTTAAGTATGGACACCAAAACTGTATGCAGTATTCCAGGTGCGGTCTCACCAATACCTTGTACAACTGAAGCAATACCTCCCTATTTTTATATTCTATCCCCCTAGCAATGAAAGCCAACATTCCATTGGCCTTCTTAATCACTTGCTGCACCTGCATACTAACCTTTTGAGTTTCGTGCACCAGGACCCCCAGACCCCTTTGTACTTCAGTACTTTCAAGTTTCTCGCCATTAAGATAATAACTTGCTCTACGATTTTTCCTGCCAAAGTGCATAACCTCACACTTTCCAGTATTGTATTCCATCTGCCAAATCTCTGCCCACTTACTTAGCCTGTCTATGTCCCCTTGCAGGTTTTTTATGTCCTCCTCACTCACTACTTTCCCTCCCATCTTAGTATCATCTGCAAACTTTGATGTGTTACACTCGGTCCCCTCCTCCAAATCGTTAACATAGATTGTAAAGAGTTGGGGACCCAGCACTGACCCCTGCGGAACACCACTGGTTACTGATTGCCAGTCTGAATATGAACCATTTATCCCAACTCTCTGCCTTCTGTTAGATAGCCAATCCTCTATCCATGCCAGAATATTACCCCCAATCCCGTGATTTTTTATCTTAAGCAATAATCTTTTGTGTGGCACCTTGTCAAATGCCTTTTGGAAGTCTAAATACACTACGTCCACTGGTTCACCTTTATCCACCCTATATGTTACTTCCTCAAAGAACTCCAGCAAATTTGTCAAACATGACTTCCCCTTCATAAAACCATGCTGACTTTGTCTTATTAAATTATGATTATCCAAATGTCCTGTTACTGTCTCCTTAATAATGGACTCCAAAATTTTACCTACCACAGATGTTAGGCTAACCGGTCTATAGTTTCCAGCCTTCTGTCTACTGCCCTTTTTAAATAAGGGTGTTACATTAGCAGTTTTCCAGTCTGCCGGGACCTTTGCTGAGTCCAGGGAGTTTTGGAAGATTCTTACCAATGCATCCACAATCCCTACCGCCACTTCCCTCAAAACCCTGGGATGTAAGCCATCAGGTCCAGGTGATTTATCCGCCTTGAGTCCCATTATTTTACCAAGTACTACTTCCTTAGTGATTTTAATCGTATTTAGCTCCTCCCCCCCTATAGCCCCCTGCTTGTCAAGTGTTCTGTGAACTGCTTTCAGTCTCGGTTGCACAGTGTAATGTGTGACTGTGGTGCAGGTGCACATGTTTGCCAGTGATACTGATCTAGGGAATTGGAAATCAATGGGATGAAAATCGGGCGGGTTCTACAATGGATGGGCAATTCGCTCTACCGGATCACCACCCAGGTGCTGAAGGTGAAAATTACTCCCTGGATCTTCTGTGCATTCCTTCCTTTCCCTTTGGCTCTTCTCTCTCTCGAGCTGTGCAGCAGTAAAACCTTCAGTACTATTAGCAGGTGTAATAATACTACTGTATTAGCTGATGTTGGCTTGAGGAGAAAACTGACCAAGAAACACAGAACTTACCTTATTCCAGCAGTTGAAAATATTATGAGACTTAATACTTGTCTGACTTTATTTGATTATAGCTACCCTTCAGAATAGAAAGAGCTTGCATTTATGTAGCACATTTCAGGACCTCCCAAAGCACTTTATAGTTGATCAAGTACATTTGAAGTGTAGTCACTGTTATGATGTGGGGAAAAGTTGCTGCTAATTAGCACAATAAGGTCTGACAAACAACAATGAGATAAATGACCAGATAATCTGTTTTTTTGATGTTGGCTAAGGTTGGCCAGTCCACCGGAAGAACTCCCTTGTTCTTCTTCGAAAAAATGCCACGGGATATTTTACATCCACCAGAGATGGCGCTGGTACCGGGCTTCGATTTAACGTCTCACCCTAAAGACGGTACCTCCAACAGTGCGACACTCCCACGCTACAGCACTGATGCTGGGAAGGCTGTCCTTTAAGGAGCAATTGAGCAGAATCGGCCTATATTCTCTGGCGTTTAGAAGAATGTGAGGTGACCTCATCGAAATGTATAAAGTTCTTAGAGGGCTTGACGGGATAGATGTTGAGAGGCTGTTTCCCCAGGCTGGCGAGTCTAGATCCAGGGGTCACAGTCCCAGGATAAGGGGGTCAGCCATTTAGGACTGAGATGAGCAGAAATTTCTTCACTCAGGGGGCTGTGAATCTTTGAATTATCTACCCCAGAGGTTTGTGGATGCTCAGTCGATGAGTATATTCAAGACTGGGTGACGTAAGAAAACTCACTAAGCACTTGGTTTGAGTATAAAACAAGGCTTTAATCAACTGTTTCACAACCATAAGATTCTAATTACATCACTAGTTCCTGGTTACAAAAACGTCCTGGGCAAGCTGGGCCCACGCCCGAGTATTTATACTCCTTGGATGGCGCCACCAGCTGGCCGCCCAGTGTTATTTCATGAGTCATTTCTTCATGAATGGTAAGATTCAGGACACTGGGATTGATAAATTTTTGGGCACAAAGGGAATCAAGCGATATGGGGATGGGGTGGGAAAGTGGAGCTCAGTCATGATCTTATTGAGTGGTGGAGCAGGCTCGAGGGGCCCTATGGCCTACTCCTGCTCCTATTTCTTATTTTCTTATGAAGTGCCAGCCTAGGTAATGCGTTCAAGTCTAAGAGCCTGTTGCACTGTCTCTAAACTGTTCCTCCTCCTCTTCTAGCTAGAGTGCAATTGCCAGGAGGATCCACATGTAAAAACAAATGCATTGCCAGAAGCTTCTTAAGATTTCATAAGGTTGTACAGCCACTACAAGCACTTTAAGAAGCCAAAAAGCACTATTAACCACAGTACCAGCAAAATGTCCCCCAAATCTTTGCAGTATTTTCAATAACGCTGTAATGGCTGTCTCCGAACATATACTGCCATAGTTTGTGGGTGGGTTGAGGAGGCAGCGGTGCGAGATACAAAAATGACGTCGGAGGTCCTGACCAAGGATTGGATTTTGCGATCGGAATAACGGTGAGGCTAACAGCGCCCACAGTTACTGTGGAGTAAATCGGGCAGCAACCTCCGGCGTCCGCACATGCGCAATTAAACGCGGAAGTCAGGAAGTTGCTACCTGAGTTATCCTGCTCCTCCACAAACTTCGCCACAACCTTGCCACGAAACACAGCATCGAAATGCACGAAAGGGGGTGAATTTGCAGTACTTACCCACTAGTCACCCACTAAACTCGCCAGAAAAAGTTAGGGCTGGTGCATTCAGGTGTAAGTGAATTTTGAATGGCGTGATGAGCAATGCTCCCTGTAAAAAAAAAAAAAAAATTGGGGGCAGTGTGGCTCCTTTAATGGGCTGCGCAGCCTGTTCAAAAGTCCGTGCAGGTGCGGTTTTTTCAATGTGCTATTGTAGGAATTAACGAATTCCAACAAATAACAGAGATCGACACAAGAGAACAACTAAACAGGTCTTTACTCAACGGAGATTCCACGAGGACTGCCTGGGTAGCTCCGTGGTTTGCGACGTGACATCATTGCGTTTGCCCACGTTTTCCCGCGCTCTTAAAGGGGCCACGCCCCGTACATGCAAACTCTATATACAAAACACAGTAATGCCTAACACAATGGTACAGGTTTAGGCTGGTGTTAGAACATCGTTAAAGAGAATTATATACAGTTAGCCAGAGTCATTCAGTGGTTCTGCCACACTATGTTGTTAATATTTCTATTGTTGTGGGCCTGAACAGAAATTGTTGGTATGGGTAATACAGCAGCAGGGACGTGTGTGTGTCGAGTGGACACTGATTTGGGAATTTTATTTTGACCTGCAGCAGAGGGCGTTTATGGTTTCAGCAATGTCTGCCACTGAATTTTCAGATAACAAAGTAGTTCCAGGAAACAGATTTCAGTTGGATGATAAAAATCTGAAAAAAAGTCAAGGAAATTCACATCATCATGTAGAGGAAACTCATTTAAGCGGCACCTAAATATCCGGAATTCTCTATTAACCGGCAAAATTCATACTCCGAAAACAACACCTCAATAACCGGAAATGTTGCCGAGTCCGAGTACGAGTCTCCCCCAGTGGCCGAGTTAGTCAGTGGGGGGTAGTTCTCCAAACTGCCACTACTCGGCTTCTTGGCGCTGTCGGAAGTCCGAACACCTCAATAACAGGAGTCTGACTCTCCCGCGCTGTATACAGTCGTTTACTGTATAAGTTTTGTTTTACTATTAAGTAATTAAAGAGTTATGGATTACCCTCAACTGGCAGTACTGTACTTAATCAAGCATCTTCCACCATCCATTTAACACAACATTCTGTAGGTGAGTACCCAGTTACTGTATAATGCACATTTCTTGATTTTTTAATTTTTGTTTGTTAAAAATAGCCTCAGTAGATAACCCTCTCCATCATCCGGAATTTTTAATCAACCGGCAACACGCCGGAACCGTCGGTGCCGGATACCAAAGAGTTTCCTGTATTGTGTAAATAAACGAGGTGAATCTTTCAATTAAAGTATATCATTTGTAACTACTGTTATTCTCTGCACAGATCAGTCAAACTGATAATTACAGCTTGTAAATAATTCTCAGACACTCATTATTCTATGTGTGAACCATTTAAATCATTTGATTAAATTCCAGCCTCTCATTCACTCATGGGTGTCCAAGAGTCTATCTGTAAGCTATCCGCATTCTTTGATTAGATTTTAGTTTCCAATTCACTTCTGGGTGCCTGTCATTCTATGTATAAACCATGTGAACCCATTAATCAGATTCCATCGTGTAACTCACTCTTGAATATCCATCATTATTCTATATGTAAAGTATCTGAATTTGTTGATTAAATTTCAACCTATAACTGAATCTCGGGTATACGTATATTATTCGATATCTAAATCCGATTATTAGATTCCTTCCTGAATCTAACTCAATATTTTTTTATTTAATTATATTGGATTTTTGATGTTAGAATTGGAAAATTTGTGATTCTGACATTAAAACTAAAACATTCGGTGTAGCTTCTTCGTCCTGGTGGTTAGGTTCATTTCAGTCTGATTCTTCCTGAAGACAAAAATTGGACTTGACTGCTTGTGGTGTTGACGTGACAACACTTCTGTGCTGTCAGAGTTGATTTGACTGCAGTAGTTTTAATGATGTTAACAGTAGAATTTGTTACCAGAATGTCCAGTTTTCTGTTACTGCCTTCCCGCTACCTCAGTTTGTAGGGTTTTGCATTAATCTTCATGTGAACCACATGCCAGCTCACATTAAGGGCTGGATTTTCCAAGCCCCGAGGAGGCGGGCATGGAGGCGGGACAGCTGGTAAATTTGGAGAAAGTGGGGGCGGATGGCAAAGCCACCCCCATCCTGCCTCCGTGCCCTTTTGCCAGGAGGCGGGAAGACGTGCAGCTTCGGGACCCATCTCCTGGAGGCGGGAAAGGCATTTAATCCTTTTAACTGCCTGTTAACAGGTAGTTAACAGGCAGAAAAAAGGATTAGTGCCATTTTACCTTCACAGGTGAAGGCTTCCCGACCTCGGAGAACCCCGCTGGGTTGGAGAAGACGTGGACAAGGTCTGCGGCAGTCGGAGTTACCTGGAAGTAAGACGTAGAGGTGAGTGATGGGTGCAAGTGTGGAGTGGTAAGTATGCAAGGTGAGTGATAAGTTTTAAAAAATGTTCACTTACCTTGTTTTCTTCCTACAGCCTTCAGCCACGCTGAATTGGGAGACACCCTCCTTGTCAATTTCACAGATTGGCTGTTGGAACCTCCAAACCAACAGCCATGTGAAATTTACAAAGTTGAAAGGTTTGATGAGTCCTGAACACAAGGCTTCATCAAACTAAAGAGAATGTCAGTGTTTGACAGCTTCACAGAGCTGTCAAACGCTGACATTTCTTCTTTCAAGAAGTCTTGACAGATAGCACGCCTGACATACTGTCAGTGACTTCTTCCCTATTTGGCCTGCTGAGCCCGCAGGGTGGGCTTAACAAGCTCAACCAGGGGAAAATCCCTCTGGTTGGTCAGGCGAGGATGGAGGCGGGACATTGACATGACAAGCAGCAGTCCCGCCTCCGACTCACCTCCATTCACAAAATCCAGCCCTAAATGTCAGAATTAGCAGAGACCTGAAAGAACAGATCAAGTAGGTAAATTAACTCTTTGGCTTGAATTCTCTGCAGACAGACGGGTTGGGGGTGGGAGACCGCCGAGTCGGGCGGGAAGGCCGGTTTTAACGGCAGGGCCTGATTTGCATGTGAGAGCCTTGGTTTCCCGCCCGCAACCAGCCAGATCGAGAGGCTGATTGGCTGCAAGCGGGTAGGCCTGCAGCTGCAAAGAGGGAGCGAGGGTTCAGTCTGGGGGAAGGATGTGGGGGAGGGGCAGTCAGGGTTTGTGGGGCTGGGGGTGGGGGGCGTCGGGGATCATGGGGGGGGTGACTGGAAGCGGGGAAGGGGGCTGGAGTTGTTTGGTGATCGGCGGGGAGTCGACCAGAGGATCGGGGATCGGTGGGGGTGGGCTCGGCCGGAGGATCGGTGCAAGGGGAGGGGTGGTAGCGGCCAGGGATCAGGGGGCGGGGGGAGGCCTCGTGGTGGGTTTGGAGGCCTCATGGCCACACGGGGTGGATTATGTAGGGACTCTGGATCCAGGAGGTAGGTATAAAGCCACTTATGTCCTGGATCCAACAGTCCCTGCTTTGCTTTAACTGCCGAGTTTCATGAATTGTGTGCAACCCGTCTACGTGCAGTTAAATTCAAAATGGAGGTGCAAAAAGAGGCTTCCAGCCTCATTATTATAATTAAATTGACGTCCCGCCCCCTGGGAGCAGGTTGGTCGTCCACCACCTGTCCCCCCTCCATTAAAACCGGAAGTGGGCGGGTCGGAGGTGGGATCAGGTCGGGAATCCATTTTTTAACAGTTTAACTGCCCCCACGCTCCAAGCCCACCTGTTTTTTTTTAGGGGAAAATTCCAGCCTTTGTTTCTCTGACTCTGGCCTCTTGTGCATCCCCTCCCCCACCCTTCACTCCTCCACTGGCAGCCTTGCCTTCATACATCTAGTCCCTACGTTCTGGAATTCCTTGCCTAAATCTCTCCAGCTCCCTCTCATCTTTCAAGACCCTCCTAATTTATGAAATTAATCTTTTAAGAATTCTTTTTTTGGCTTTTGTGCTTCAGAGTTACTCTCTTGGGTAAGCTTTCATTCCCTATGTCCTTGAGTGTTCCACTTGCCTGCTATCTAGGTAAGTTTGATAGCATGCCTAGAATAATGAACAGAAAACCTTTCTTGAGATTGTTTTAGCTACTGGTTCTATCTCATGCCTCCACAGGATTGTTCTTGCCTTTGAAGAGCAGAAGAGTGACATTACACTAGACATTGTATTAGCCTTTAACTGCTGAATGAAGTTATAGAACAGTAATGAGTAAATAATAGCAAGTTAACATATATTTTCATAGTGGATCTTAAAATTTGCTAACTCGTCATGTAGTTGGAAAATAATAATTTGCAATTGAGTGCTATAATAATTGTAATCAATCTTCTTATGTAATGGTTCTCTTTCCCCTTTTCACACCAAGAGCAGGGAAGTTATCCCCGGTGTCCTAGCCAATAATTATCCCTCAACCAACATCACTAAAAACAGATTATCTGGTGATTATCACATTGCTGTTTGTGGGAGCTTGCTGTGCGCAAATTGGCTGTCGCGTTTCCTACATTACAACAGTGACTCCACTTCAAAAAGTACTTCATTGGCAGTAAAGTGCTTTGGGACTATATAAATGCAAGTCTTTCTTTCAACTATAGAAGTTATCTATATTTATAGAAAATGCTGGAGATACTCAGCAGGTCAGGCAACACCTGTGAAGAGAGAAACAGAGTTAACGTTTCAGGTCGATGACCTTTCAAAGGTCATCGACCTGAAACGTTGGGCTCAAATTTCATCAGGCCGTTGAGGCGGGATTGGAGGCGAAATCGGGGGGACACAAACTCAACCCGCCTCCATGCCCGTTTCCCAGGAGGCGGGTACCCGACCTGTGCTGGGAGCCACCTCCCCGAGGCAGGAAGGGGATTAGTGCCAATTAACTGCCTGTTAACAGGTAGTTAACAGGCAGTTTTTGGCCTAATCCCTATATTTAGCCCTAAAGTGTGGGCTGCCCGACAGCTCCAAACCACACCAAGTTAGCGAGGCGGACCGTCGGGCTGAAGGGCTTGGAGGTTTCGAGATGTCTGGTGTTCAGGTGAGTAATGGGTGCATGAGTCAGAGGCAAGTGTGTTTGGTGTGTGTAAAGTGTTTAAATAAGTTTTACTTACCTTTACTTAATAATGCTGCCTTCCTTCCTTCAGGTCTCGGGAGTCCCTCATCTCACCGGCACAGAAAGCAGAATGGCTGCGAGCTGTCAAAATCTGCAGCCTCTACTTTCTGTTCTGGAGAGATTTCTAAATCAGCCTGAGAGGAAGGAATTAACTTAGAGTACAGATTGAAGCTGTCAAACACTGACAAAGAGCTGTCAAACGCTGATATTTCATCTATCAAAAGCTCATGACAGATGAAATGTCAATCTGTGACGTCACCTGTTGCCGGGTGGCCCTTAATTGGCCTGCTGAGCCCGCTGGGCGGGCTCAACAAGGTCAATCAGGGGAAAATCGAGTGGGTTGGCCACAACTCGATGGAGGTGGGACTACAACCCCGAAAGTGGGAGTCCCGCCTCCTACACGCCTCCATTGATAAAATCCAGCCCGTTAACTCTGTTTCTGTCTTCACAGATGCTGCCTGACCTGCTGAGTATCTCCAGCATTTTCTGTTTTTATTTCAGATTTCCGGCATCTGCAGTATTTTCTTTTTGTGTTATCTATATTTACTATTGCTTTACGGAAATCACAAATAAACTATTTTTGAAGGCTCCAGATGAAACAATGATTTGAAAAATCCAGACTAATAAATACCATCAAAGCAGTTACCAGAGCTTCACAAATGTACATAACTGTCTGTCAAACTCAAAGGTACCTGCCAAACAAAAAACTTATCTGAACAAATCAGGCAGCGTGTTTGAGTTTGATATGAAACCTCAAGCCAATTAGCCTGGCGATCAAACCAACTAAGTTGTCAAAACACTGCCTCAAGTTAGGCTGAGACATGAGATCCGTGAGTGAAACTTAAAAAAAAATCCTAATGTACTGTGGCACAGTTAAATAAGTCAACCTTGGCCCGTAATTTGCGGTCAGCGGCGATGCGATGGCGATCGCCGCGACCTTGAAGAAAGCTGCCAACAGAGATCTCACGATCACTGTGGTGAGAACTTTGGTTTCCATGGCGTGTAATTGACTGTAGCGCTGTCAATAGGGGATTCCCAGCGAGGAGCAGCAGTGACGTCATCAAGCTGTCTAAGCAGCCAATCACATTGAAGAATTCTCACAGACAGCAAACCAGGAAATGAAAAGCACTAATTATCTGCACTTTTTAAAAGTGTTACAGAGAGCGAAATAAAGAATGGTGCATACGCATGTGGTTAAGGCAGAAGCTGAAATATCAGGAACAAGTAATTTTTATCATAATGGAGAAATTTGACACTCCACAAATATAAAATTAGTTTATTATGGCTAGAACGGTTGTTCAGCCAATATGCTGTTAAAACTCCAGTTACATCTATTCCAACAAGGCTTCACATTTAATTTGGTGTTTAGCAGTGATATTAGCACGGAAAAGCACGACTTTTCGTCAATTCCACTGATTGCCTACAATAGGGGTCGGGAGGAGGGGGTGGGGCGGGCCCAGGGCCCACAGCACAGTCAATGTTGGAGCAGTGACTGACTGACCGCAACTTCAGGATTTCTGTGTTTAGCTGCGAATGAACAAAATCCTGAAGTTGCGCTCAGTTTCAGAGGGGTAATGACAATGAAGGCTGACGGTTCGCCGTCATTACCCACTGCAAAATCTGGGCCATTGTGTTTTATTTTTGTCACAATCATCTTCCCTTTCCCAAAGGCACAAGTAAGGAGTGTGATGGAATACTCTCCACTTGCCTGGATGAGTGCAGCTCCAACAACACTCAAGAAGCTCGACACCATCCAGGACAAAGCAACTCACTTGATTGGTACCCCATCCACCACCTTAAACATTCACTCCCTCCACCACCGGCGTACTGTGGTTGCAGTGTGTACCATCTACAAGATGCACTGCAGCAACTGGCCAAGGCTTCTTCGGCAGCACCTCCCAAACCCTCAACCTCTACCACCTAGAAGGACAAGGGCAGCAGGTGCATGGGAACACCACCACCTCCAAGTTCCCCTCCAAGTCACACACCATCCTGACTTAGAAATATATCACCATTCCTTCATCGTCGCTGGGTCAAAGTCCTGGAACTCCTTCCCTAACACCACTATGGGAGTACCTTCACCACAAGGACTGCAGTGGTTCAAGAAGATGGCTCACCACCACCTTCTCAAGGGCAATTAGGGATGGGCAATAAATGCTGGCCTTGCCAGTGATGGCCACATCCCATGAATGAATTAAAAAAAAATGATATTCAGCTGAAACCTGACATTGTTTGCGACTTAAAAATAAAAAATTATTCTAGATGTTGCCTTCAATATAAATGTCACTGTTTGGATCGATCAGGGAAGAATGATTTCTTATTACTTCATAATACACCAAGTAACAGCATTTTCATCTTAAAGTCTCTTATAATTGCAAATAAAGCCTTAAAGCCCTCCAAAATTTAATGAATGGGTAGAAATCTGTCTAATATAGAGATTTGTATTGCATTTATTAGGAGGAGGAGAGATTTATGGTGAATTGATGGCAAGTGAAGAGATGTGTTAGGTGGGATTACTTGGCAAGTAATTCATTTTCATTCCTAATTATAATTGCAACTGTTAAGGAGATTGGGAATTATGTTTCAGTTGGTGATAGATCTGTAGATGTGATGAGGATCTTGATGCAAAGCTTATCTACTGCTATTATTGCACTGATGTAAAGCTGTTACATGTGTTCATTAACACAAAAAATGGCAGTATAACTCAGGAAGCAGTAAAGCCAAATGATACAAGACCTCCAGCTGCCACTTCAGGAGGATGAGTGCAGCTCCAACAACACTCAAGAAGCTCGACACCATCCAGGACAAAGCAGCCTGCTGGATTGGCACCCCATCCACCACCTTAAACATTCACTCCCTCCACCACCAGCGTACTGTGGCTGCAGTGTGTACCATCTACAAGATGCACTGCAGCAACTCGCCAAGGCTTCTTCGGCAGCACCTCCCAAACCCGCCACCTCTCCCACCCAGTAGGACAAGAGCAGCAGGCGCATGGGAACACCACCACCTCCAAGTTCCCCTCCAAGTCACACACCATCCTGACTTAGAAATATATCGCTGATCCTTCATCGTCGCTGGGTCAAAACCCTGGAACTCCCTCCTTAACAGCACTGTGGGAGTACCTTCACCACACGGACTGCAGCGGTTCAAGAAGGCGGCTCACCACCACCTTCTCGAGGGCAATTAGGGATGGGCAATAAATGCTGGCCTTGCCAGCGACGCCCACATCCCATAAATGAATAAAAAAAGTTCACCCCAGTTTGCATTTGCACCAAGTGTAGTATAACTCCAGCTAGTGCAAAGCCACATTTTAGAGGTGCCCAGCTGTTTTATTGTACAGTACTTCACAGTTTTGTTTTAATGTTGGAAGAAAACTTTCACCACTCTTTCCGAACATTAGCAATTCGCCACTTAGGGGGTGAAGCTATGCACATGTATCCAAGCATGCATACGCGCACAGAGCTCCTTTATTGCTGAACATGGCCCAGCTTGTACTCAGCGGTATTGCTCAGCTGAGTTGATGGCCTATTACACTTCACAAATACAAGTCTCTGAGGGGGCAGCTGCAGTTTAATCATAGCTAATATTTGAATCCTCAAAGAAAGAGACTGCATATGAGGTGGTGACATTAGCAAGAGGGAGGAAGTGGTAGGAGTAGAACCTGCATTTATATAGTGCCTATCACGGCCTCAGGATGTTCCAAAGCACGTTACAGCCAAATAATTTTTTTAGGGAAATGCTGCAGCCTACTTGTGCATAGTAAGGCCCCACAAACAGCAATGATGTAAGAGACCAGTTAATCTGTTTTCGGTGGTGCTGGTTAAAGGACGAATATTAACCAGGACACTGGGAGAACTCACCTGTCTGCTTTGAATTGCGCAGTGGGATCTATTATATATGCTTGAGCAGGCAGCCACTTGGTTTAGCATCTGATCTAAAAGACAGAATCTCTGACAATGCAGTATTCCCTCAATACGGCACTGAAGTGTCAGCCTAGATTATGTGCACAAGTCCTGCAATTGAAAAGGTCACAATTTAATGCAGAGGCATACTGGCTGCGAGCACAACTGTGCTAGCATTATGTCATAATGACATTAAGAACTAATAGCAATGAGGAAGATGAATTGTTACGGTTTGTATCGTTAGAGGAACTTTTTTAACCCAGAAATATGAATTTCAATGTGGAATTTGCGTGGTAGCTTTTAAAATATAAAAACTGTGTGCTGTAAAAGAAAAATAAGGTCTTCTGCAAATTAAAAAAAAAACTACAAATGGAACTAACGCATTCATTGACTTGTATTAAGGGTCAACCAGTAGCTTCTTACATCTAATGGCCCGAATTATATGGTCAGCGGTGAACAAACGGCTTCATTACACTTACTCTTGCCCACAGACTTTCTGTGGGTTTTTGCATGGGAACTTGTGGTAATTAGAAATTCAAAATAGTGTGGTGCCTTCTACAGGGGATCTGGGACCTGTGTGAGCAGGAAAAACAACTGTTTATCTCCTTAACCAATCAGATTGAAGAATCCTCACTGATACACGCAGGCCCTGATATTTACGGGGAGGTGGGGAGGGAGAGGGCGTCAGTTGGCAATCCCGGAAGTATGGGCTTCCTTCAAGTCCTGCTGGAGGGGAGGAGGGGGTGAAGAGGGGCGTGATGTAAGAAGACTACTGAGTGCTTGGTTTGAGTATAAAACAAGGCTTTAATCAACTGTTTCAAAACCATGAGATTTCTAGTTAATCACTAGTTCCTGGTTACAGAAACATCCTGAGCAAGCTGGGCCCACGCCCGAGTATTTATACTCCTTGGATGGTGCCACCAGCTGGCCGCCCAGTGTTACTTCATGAGTCATAAGATTCATGACAGGGTGGGAGGAGAAGGGGGGGAAGGAGATCGCAGGCCGAGGAGGCCATTGGGAGGGCATTGGATTGTGGGGATGGGGGTGTGTGCGATCACAGGGGAGGTTGACAAGCTAGCTTGGTGGGCCAGGGTGGGACGCACTCCTGCTCCTCCTGGCCCACAGGCAGTACTGGAAAGGCACTTACCTGTCCATTCAACAGTCCTCCCTTCAGCTGCCGGGTTTCCTGAGTCCCGGGCAACCCGGCCGGCCAGTGTTAAATCTGGAACACAGATAAACTCTTAGGCACGCTGCTTCATTAAAATATTTAAATGAAGGACCCGCCCCCCCATCCCGCCTCCGTTAAAAAGCGGAAGTCGGTGGGTTCGGGTATGAACCCAAACCCACCCATTTTTGGGGGTTGAAATTAGCCCCGCAGCGTCCAAACCAGGAAGTGTAAGTTAGAATAGTTAATTCAATGCTAAATCATGTACAGAAACCAAAATCAAGAGCGGGAAAGAAAGATGGGATTAAATTGTTCCAACTTGGTTATCTTTAATCAGGGCTGCAGCAAGAACCACACTGCTACTAGCTCCAATGTTCTTATCTGCGGTTCACTGCTCTGATCGTTAATTATCTACAGACTCCACACGTGGTTGTATAAGAAGCCGATTGACCAATTATGTAGGAAGCATGTCTTCTGATACATCCCTCACTGAATTATTGGCTGTTCTGCAAGCTGCTTAGACAGGGGCAACTCATTTTCTGGTTTTTGCAAAATCCTATCCTGCCAGGTTTGGTTTAGGTTTGTTTTGCGCTGTGAACAATAAAGTCCGCATACCTTCCACATCAATAGCATGCATTTCTTTATATCCCACGTTTCCCATACCTGCAGTTTAGTTGTCCTTTTGGGAGGATTCATCGTGCTCCTGACTCATGTGCACAGATAAGCATTTGTACCCTGTGCCTTTGTGCTATGCATATCAGCACAGCCAGCCGCAAGCTCTGACACGGAGTATCACACTGAATGACTGTGTCGCCCTGTCTCAGCCATACATTCCTCTTCCCTCAACTACTTCACAACAGCCTGTTCCAGGAGTAAAAAAAATTGCTTAACTATTGATATGAAAATAATTTCAGCATATTACGTAAACACAGATACAACAATTTAGGTAATTTTGCTCTGAATATCTAAGCAGAATAATTTTATAAATTGTTGTTAAATGGTTGTAAAATGAGCAGGTAAATCACAGAGGAGTTTCATCTTTGTCCCTCAGTGCCCTGAAGTCTTCCTCAATGTCCCTTTTTTTTTCTGTGTCTATCAATGCTACTCATTTTTCCACAGTAGCCTCCAGTATTCTTCAGTGTACTGTAATATCTTCAGACTCATCCCACATCAGCGGAAGACGTGAATTTCTGGTGAAGTCGGTGCTCCTCTTGGGTTGCTTAGCACCTTTGGAGTCCCTCAGTACCCTCTGTGACACACACGTACCCATACAGACACATGAATACACACCAGTCTCGGGATACTCTCTCCGACGGGATTTCCGTTTGTCTCTTTTATCTTGTTTAAAAACCTGTTCCATCTCCAGCTTTTTCCAGTTCTGACGAAGGGTCATCGACCTGAAACGTTAACTCTGTTTCTCTCTCCACAGATGCTACCTGACCGGCTGAGTATTTCCAGCATTTTCTGTTTTTAGTTTCAGGAAACTTCCTGATTTCTACCGCACTTCCCAGTTTACTGAAAAACTGAGCGTATTCGCCAAGTGAGACAGGGTGGGGGACAGTTCATGACTCACTTTGCCATACATTTCGGCTGGGCTCAATTAGCAACACTCTCAGCTTTTGGTTGGAAAGTTTTGGATTTATGCCTCCTATCAGGATTTGAACTCAAAGGGCTCGATTTTCCAAGCCCCGAGGAGGCGGGTTTGGAGGCGGGCGTGGTGGGAAAATTGCAGAATCGGGGGACACGAACCCATCCCGCCCCCAACCTGCCTCCGTGCCAATGTCCCATGAGGCGGGTATTGGACCTGTGCTGGGAGCCGCCTCCCTAAGGCGGGAAGGGGATTAGTGCCAATTAACTGCCTGTTAACAGGTAGTTAACAGGCAGTTTTTTGCCTAATCCCTATTTTTAGCCCTGAAGTGTGGGCTTCCCGACGGCTCCGAACCACGCCAAGTTAGCGAGGCGGACCGTCGGTCTGAAGGGGTTGGAGGGGTCGAGATGTCCATTGTGCAGGTGAGTGATGGGTGCATGTGTGCAGAGGTAAGTGTAAAGTGTTTTAATAAGTTTTACTTACCTTTACTTTCTCCTACAGGCTTCCTTCCTTCAATTCTTGGGAGACCCTCAGTTCGCCGGCACAGAAAGCAGAATGGCCGCTGAAATGTCAAAAGCTGCAGCCTCTGCTTTCTGGTCTGGAGAGATCTCTAACTGAGTCTGAGTAGAAGGACTCAAGTTAGAAGACAGATTGTCAGTGTTTGACAGCTTCACAGAGCTGTCAAACACTGATTTTTCATCTGTCAAAAGCTCTTGATCAAAATCACTGACATCACCAGTAACTAGGTATCCCTTAATTGGCCTGCTGAGCCTGCTGGGCGGGCTTAACACGGCCAATCAAGGGAAAATAGCGTGGGTTGGCCACAAGTCGATGGAGGCGGGACTACAACCCAAAAAGTGGGAGTCCCGCCTCCATCACGTCCCCATTGACAAAATCCAGCCCTATAATATCAATTAACACCGTGCAGTACCGAGGGAGTACTGCATTGTCAGAGGTTAAACCAAGAGGCTGCCTACCTGTTCTGGTGGTTCAGGTGGACAATAAGAATTCCATGGCATTATTTTGAAAACCAGCTTGGAGTTCTTCTAGTGTTCTGGCCAATCTTCTTCTTAGGCAGTCCCTCGGAACCGAGGATGACTTGCTTCCACATTAAAAATGAGTTCTCAGGTGACTGATGAGCCCAATGCGGGACCTACAGTCTCTGTCACAGGTGGGGCAGACGGTGGTTGAAGGGGCGGGTGGGTGGGGTTCTTGGGTTGACATGCGCTGCTTGCGCTTGGCTTCCGCTTGCTCCCGGCGAAGAGACTCGAGGTGTTCGGCGCCTTCCCGGATGCTTCTCCTCCACTTTGTGCGGTCTTGGGCCTGGGATTCCCAGGTGTCGGTGGGGATGTTGCACTTTTTCAAGGAGGCTTTGAGGTTCTTCAACGATCCTTCAATCACGACCACCAAATAAATGGATGAACTGGTCACTTCTTCACATTGCTGTTTGTGGAAGTTGTGGCAATAGAATTGGTTGTCGCGTTATCCACACAACAGCCTCTGCAATTAAAAGTCATTCACTGCTTGAGATATTTTGATATGATAATGTCCTATATAAATACAAATGTTGTTAAAAAGACCTGAGCCACTACATCAGTTGGCACATTTGTGTATCTTTGGCTTTGAGAGTGCACGGGTTGTCAGGATTATGTTAAAATATGTGTGGCAGATGCTGGAGGGAATTCTGTTGCACGCAGATCAGTCCTTAACATCGAGAATGTAGTTACTATATTCTATTGTCAGGAAGGTAAGAGAATTCAGCCATAAGAGTCCACTGTTCAGTGGAGTGCAGCCCCATCAGTGCAAGAGTGTGCCCAGGGAAATCTCCCAAGTCAATCCCTTTTACATCATTTCCTCATTATTCTGGATGGTCGGCACAGTGCCAAGGTGTGCTGTACTACAATGCCCTTAAAGATCAGATCATCCTTCATGGGAACCCTGTTACAGACTGACAATGCCTTTTGAGCTTAAGGGGAAACAGGAAGAGGCTGGACAAGGGGAGAAAAAATAGAGTCGAGATAGGAAGAGATAAGTTCTGTGGGGCAAGAACAGGCTGAAACAATTGGTCTACCAGGGCAGTCCTGTTTGTGGATCTTGGGAAGGAGGTAGAAGCGGGCTGTGCGGGGTTGGGGGATTATGAGGTTGGCGGCCATGGAAGATGAAACATATCAGCATGCTGGTTCACATAGAGTCTATGCTTACACCAACTGGAATGACCTGTATAGCTTCACTGGGCACAGTATTTGGCTGCTGGCTCTGCACTCCAGTGAACAGCGGCCTGCCAAGACTGTAATTTCCTGCTCCAACTTTTCTGACAGCAGAATAGAGTAGCTACATTCTAGATATGAGCAACTGTCCTGTGTGCAGCAGAATTCTCTCCAGCACCTCTGGCACATACATTAGCATAATCCAGACAGCATAAACACACTGAAAGCCAAAGATACACAAATCTGCTTGTTGGATCCCCGTCTTTCACTGGTAAAACAGAGTTGTGGAAACTGAGTGAAAGCCTGTGTGATGTAGGATAAAAAAAATAGTTTGTGATTTGACTGTTTAAAATAAAAGATTTTTTTTAGAATACTAAACATATAACAATGTATTGTAAAGAAAATGATTTAGTGTTTCATTACGATAATATGAGGAACATTGGCCCAAATCTTGCAGGAGCGAGGCATCTTGCAGCGTGCTTTGCTAATTAGACTTTTTCTTGCACCTTTGGGCTGGATTTTTCCAGCCCTGGGGAGGCGGGTTTGGAGGCAGGACTGCCGGGAAAATGGCAGAATCTGGGGGCGGGTGCCCATTCCGCCCCCAACCCGCCTCCATGCCATCTTGCCAGGAGGTGGGTAGCCGACCCGTGCCGGGTCCCGTCTCCTCGAGGCAGGATGATTACAGCCAGTTAACTGCCTGTTAACAAGCAGTTAAGAGGATTATCCCCATTTTTCCACCAGAGGCGCGGGCTTCCCGATGTCGGGAAACTCCGCCAGGGTCACCGAGGTGAGCAGTGGGTCTGCAGGGGTCGGAGGGGTGCAAAAGTGCGCTGTGGAGGTAAGTGATGGGTGCAAGTGTGGAGAGGTAAGTATGTGAGGTGAGTGAAAAGTGATAGAAAATGTTTACTTACCTTTGTTTCTTCCTGCAGGCTTCAACAGTTGGGGATGCGGAGAGTCTCGCATCTCACCGGCAGAGATGACAGATGGCTGCTGCATTCTCCGATGCAACAGCCATCTGATTTCTGCTAAAGAAAGAGGTTTGATGAGTCTTGAATACAAGGACTCATCAAACAACAGAGAATGTCAGTGTTTCACAGCTTCACAGAGCTGTCAAACAATGACAATTCAGCTGTCAAAAATTTTTGACAGATGAAACGTCATACACTGACGTTCTCTGTAACTGGCTTCCCCTTAATTGGCCTGCTAAGCCCACAGGGTGGGCTTAACAAGATCAATCAAGGGAAAATAGCGTGGGTTGGCCACAAGTCTATGGAGGCGGGACTGAAACTCAACGAGAAGCAGTCCCGCCTCCAACGTGCCTCCATTGACAAAATCACCCCCTTAGCTCTAAATCTTTTGCCCTGTGAATTGCTGGAAGTGCGAGCTGATAATGGCACAGCGAGGGGAACAAGGCATCTGGACCCTTGGTGAATAACAGGCCCAATAGTTTATCTCCTTAAGCAATGAAATTTAAAGAGTGAGAAAGAAACAGAGGAACAAAGGTGGAGGATGAATTAGAGAGTCAAATCAAGTGCAGAAAAAGAAATAAAGAGGGGGAAAGAAAGTTTAGATTGAGAGAGAGAAAAAAAGTGATGGAAAGGAAATGTAAGAAAAAAAAATTAAAACATTTAGGCCTAGAAATTCCGTTGTTAGCGCCAGCCGCTAGCGCCTTAAGAGGGCGAGAAGTGGGGCGCAAAGCGGCTAGCGCCCGGGCGCGGCGCGATCTGCGCCTCTCGCGAAATTCAGTTAAGATTTAGTGCCGGCGCAAAACCTTTGCGCGCGTGCAGCTGCGCGCGCAGATCCTGACGTCATTTCATGGTGCAATGCCCTTTGTGCGCCCCGAACCGGAAATTCAGTGGCGCCGGCCTATTGTGCGTCTGGCGCCCCCAGCGACTGGTTGAGTGGAACGGTTCCCAGTCGCTGCGGGGCGCGGGGGGCGCAAATTAAAGGGGACTCCTCCTGCAGTATAAATGGCAGCCATTTTGCTCCACTCCTTCTTTGTGAGAGATGGATATTTGGAGAGAGACAAAGGGAGAGAGCTTTCTGGTTTGACTCAACACTCGCTCAGGTACTTGTGGCTTCAGGCCAGAGCTTTGCACTTGGATTTAACTTTCAGTGCCATAGCATTGATTCGAAGCATATAATGGGGGCTGCAATGGGTGCAAACGTTGGCTTACTGCATTGCATTCAAAAGGCTCAGAGACGCCGTGAGAGAGTGCCAGTCATGGCCAGACGGAGAAGGGCCAACAGGCGTCGGCACAGGAGGCCTTACCTGTTGTGTATGTACCTTTAAGAGAATAACTGGTCTCAGACTGCAGTACCGGCAGTGACCACCCCTGTATAAAAGGCGCTAGTGAACCTCTGTTGTTTTCAGTTTCACTATTGACTTCCATCAGTAAAGACTCATTTTGTTCAACTCCTGCTGTCCGTGTCTTAATCATTCACGGACATAATACTGGCGACGAGCAGATATGAACCTACCTACAGTCTGCACCACCTCCTGGGATCCATTCCTACAGCGAAGTGAGCAGAGGTCGAGGCCAGAAAGAAAAGAAGTAAGTGGCAGTAGAAACGGGCATCGACCGTGGGCATCCGCCCTGTGTTAGCGGAGTTGAAGATTGCTGGAGAAGCTGTCGGAAGCGGGGCCTGGTTCCTGTCGACGGTGCTTCAGCTAATCGGGCTGGTGGCAGGTAGTGCACTGATCCTTCCTGGGCTGCGGCGGTCGCGAACTCGAGCAGGTGGTTTGCAACGGGGCCGAGCAGCGTTGTCGGGAAGAAGAGAGAGAGAGGGTGGAGCACGCAGGGCGCGGCCGGTGCTACGAAGCCGGGCTGCGTATAGACCCGAGAAGAGGGAGGCAAGAGTCCCACAGGGTTGTTCCACAATGGGAAAATAATAAAAAAAAGAAATATTAAACGTGCAAGAAACCGCGAGGAGCTGCAGGTTGCAATGGGAACCGCGGAAAGCAGCGCTAGCAACAGCGGGGAAGAAGGCAAAGCGCGGGAGGCGCCATTTTAGATTGCAAGATGCCGAAGACTGGCTGTATCACTTCTTTTGATAATACAATAGAGGACTGGACCACGTATGTGGAAAGAGTCGAGGTATATTTCGAGGCAAACGAAATAGCTGAGGAGAAAAAGGCATCGATATTGCTAAACTTAATGGGCGCTAGAACGTACGGCCGATTGCGGGACCTGATTACTCCAGCCAAACCAAAGGCGAAGAGTTTTAACGAAATTGTTGCTGTCCTACAGGAACACCTAAACCCTGCACCGCTGTTGATAGCAGAAAGATTTAAATTCCACAGGAGAACTCAGCATAAAGATGAGAGCAATGCTGAGTACCTTACGGAACTACGCAAGCTATCAAAGCACTGCCAGTTCGGAGCAGGACTGGCAGATACCCTACGGGACAAATTTGTCTGTGGACTCCTGAGTGAAGGAACACAGAAGAAGCTACTCTCAGAGAAAGAGCTGACGCTAGATAAGGCTTTCAGCGTGGCAGTATCGTATGAAGCAGCAGCCAGGGGAGCTGCAGAAATTCAACAAAAACCACAGGAATACGGCACCCACGAAATGACACGGGGATTTGCAAAATGTTATCGCTGCGGCAGAACTAACCATGACCAGAAGGACTGTTGGTCCAAAGACAAAATATGCAGACAATGCGGAAAGATGGGACACATTGCACGAGTTTGCAGGTCTGGGAAGAAGACCAGCAACAACAAAAAGGCTACTAAGGAACCGTACAAGAAGGTACAAAAGATGACGGACAGTAGTTCCGAAGACCAGATGAGCGATAGTGAATCCGGGAACAGGAGACTAAGTTGTCTCAAACTTCACAATGTAATCGCAAAAGAGGATCACCGAACCATTTGGGTCACCCTCACGATAGCAGGGTCCCAAGTTAAAATGGAATTGGATACAGGATCAGCACTAACCGTCATGAATCGATTGACTATGATAAATTGACCCTTAGTGTTAGGGGGATTAAATACGTGGGGTTACGGGGATAGGGTGGGATATGTGTTGGTGTAGGGGTTACGGGGATTGGGTGGGATATGTGTCGGTGCAGGCTCGATGGGCCGAAATGGCCTCTATCTGCACTGTGGGGTTTCTGTGATTCTGTGATTCTGTGACTACGAGCGGCTATTCTCACACATACCCTTGAGAGAGACATCCATCGTCTTGACGACGTATACGGGGCAAAAAGTATACCCCAGAGGAAAAATAAGGGTGCCTGTCGAATACAACGGCAAGAAAATACGGAAATTGTATCTCTACAAACTGCCAAAGGGTGGACCACCGTTATTGGGACGGGAATGGATCAGGAAGATAAACTTAGATTGGCACTCCATTCATGCAATGACGGTGGACGGTAAAAAAGATGAAGACGTCACTCCTGGACGATTGTCAATAATCTTAGCTAACGCCAAAGAGGTATTTCAACAAGAACTGGGCACGCTTAAAGGCGTAACCGCCTCGATAAAAATAGAAGAGAATGCAGTTCCCAAGTTTTTCAAAGCAAGACCGGTACCATATGCAATTCGACCAGCCGTCGAGGCAGAGCTGGAGAATCTGGAGAAGGCAGGCGTGTTGTCTATGGTCGACTGGAGCGAGTGGGCGACACCCATCGTTCCTGTCATGAAGAAAACGTTAAGCAATAAGTCCGGGGAGCCAAGGAAGATTCGCATCTGTGGGGATTTCAAGGTGACAGTGAACCCAGTCCTTCACACAGTACAATATCCTCTTCCAAGGATAGAAGACATCTTCGCCTCACTGCCTGGAGGGAAGCGTTTTACAAAAATTGACCAAGCACAAGCATATTTGCAGATGGAGGTTGAAGAGTCCTCTAGGAAGTATCTCACGATAAACACTCACAAAGGTCTTTACCAGTATCATCGATTGGTATTCGGAGTAGCATCGGCTCCGGCGATATGGCAAAGAGCGATGGAAGAAGTCCTGCAAGGGATTCCGGGGACTCAGTGTTACTTGGACGACATCCTTGTGACAGGTGAAGATGACAGTGAACACCTTAACAACCTAGAACAGGTGCTCACTAGACGACGGGAACATGGGCTACGAGCCAACCGCCCCAAGTGCGAGTTTTTTAAGAAACAGATATCGTATTGTGGCCACGTGATTGATGAAGAGGGGTTACATAAGTCCCCTGACAAAATTGAAGCGGTTGTTAAGGCCTCAGCGCCTGAAAATGTGTCGCAACTGAGGTCATTCCTCGGATTGGTGAATTACTACCATAAGTTTTTGCCGAATTTGTCGACAATTCTGCACCCACTGAACGCCCTGCTACGAACGGGAGTAACATGGGAATGGAGCAATGATTGTAAGCGGGCCTTTCAGAAGAGTAAGGACTTAATCACTTCAAGGGAAGTATTGGCTCACTACAACCCAGCACTGCCGATCAGACTGGCGTGTGATGCGTCTCCCTATGGCATTGGGGCGGTACTGTCACATAAATTCCTTGATGGTTTAGAGAGGCCGATAGCTTTTGCGTCACGCTCGTTAACTTCTGCCAAGCGTAACTACGCCCAGATTGACAGAGAGGCCCTCAGCCTAGTGTGGGGGGTGAAGAAGTTCAATCACTACCTGCACGGTCAAAAATTTACTCGACTAACCGATCATCAACCTCTTGTCTCCATTTTCAACCCTCAGAAGGGCGTACCGATAATGACAGCACAACGGCTGCAGAGATGGTCCCTTTTCCTAGGGGCACACCAATATGACATCGAGTACAAAGGAACTAAACAGCATGGAAATGCTGATGGATTGTCACGTCTACCGTTGCCGACGGTGGAAGAAGAAGACCTTGCAGTGGATCCAATGGAGTTATTCCACTCGACCATAGTCGCATGTCTCCCGGTGACGAATGCAAACATAGAAAAGGAAACACGGAATGACCCGACACTATCACGGGTCTATGATTTAACGGTGAAGGGATGGCCAGCACATGGCGAACCACTGCTGCCAGCATTCTCGCCAAGAAGAGAACAGCTGTCAGTGTGCAGAGGAACCTTGATGTGTGGATCCAGAGTAGTAATTCCACCTAAGTTGACGGATAGAGTGCTCAATGAGCTTCATGAGGGTCATCTGGGTGGGGTAAAAATGAAGAACTTAGCCAGAGCGTTTGTGTGGTGGCCGGGAATCGATAGAGAAATCAAAGAGATGACCAAGAGCTGTGCAGGATGCCAGAAGGTCCAAAACGCCCCACCGCAAGCTCCTCTGCATCCATGGGAGTGGCCCTCATCTCCATGGCAAAGGGTGCACATTGATTTTGCTGGTCCCTTCATGGACTCGATGTTTTTAATTGCGGTGGATGCACATTCAAAGTGGCCAGAGGTAATAAAAATGTCCTCAACCACCACGGAAAAAACTATCACGGTTTTACGAACCATATTCGCCAGGAATGGGCTGCCTGAACAGATTTGCTCTGACAATGGACCACAGTTTGTGTCTGAAGAGTTCCGGAGGTTCTTAAAGAACAATGGTGTTAAGCATTACACATCTGCCCCATATCATCCAGCCACTAATGGATTGGCCGAGAGGTTTGTCCAAACATTCAAGAAGGCTATCAAGGCAATGTGTAATGAAGATATACCCCTACAACACAAGGTGGACAACTTCTTGTTTGCCTACCGGAATGCGACACATGCGGTTACCAACCAAACTCCAGCCATGATGTTCTTCAATCGAAGACTACGATGCCGCTTGGATTTGGTTAAGCCAAACGTCCGAAGAGATGTGGAGAACAGGCAGTTTCAGAATATGATTCTGCATGGTGGCATAGTGGTTAGCACTGTTGCCTCACAGCGCCAGGGACCCGGGTTCAAATCCGTCCTCGGGTGACTGTCTGTGTGGAGTTTGCACATTCTCCCCGTGTTTGCGTGGGTTTCCTTCGGGTGCTCCGGTTTCCTCCCACAGTCCAAAGATGTGCAGGTTAGGTTGATTGGCCATGATAAAAATTGGCCCTTAGTGTTAGGGGGGATTAAATATGTGGGGTTACGGGGTTACGGGGATAGGGCTTGGGTGGGATGGCTGTCGGTGTAGGGACTGGGTGCTAGGGTTTGGATGATCAGCCATGATCTCGTTGAATGGCGGAGCAGGCTCGAAGGGCTGAATGGCCTACTCCTGCTCCTATCTTCTATGTTTCTATGTTTCTATGAATGAAAGGCCGACCAGGAGTTTTAAGATAGGTCAACCAGTTTTGGCCCGGGACTACCGCACTGAGAAATGGCAGCCAGGAACGATTTGTACACGGCAAGGACCTCTCATGTATACCGTGGACGTTGGAGAGAGCATTGTAAGACGCCATGCTGACCAGATTCTAGAGTCACTGGAAAATGTCAACTCCATACCACGATCTGATACACCTGGTAATGAAATCGACGTACCAATTGCAGCTACCGCAGAACCGGTGATATTGGAAGCAGATGAACCAAACAACGACATTGATCCCGACTCAACATTGCCAGAAGAACCTGATACCCCAAAGAGGCGTTATCCAGACAGAATCAGGAAGCCTCCTCAAAGACTGAACTTATAATTGCTTAAACTTAACCAATGTATCTAGCAACCGTAATTGTGATTGTAATTAGTTATCATTTAGTTGTTAAATTAATGTTATGTACTGTTTATCTAAAAGGGGAGGAATTGTTGTGTATGTACCTTTAAGAGAATAACTGGTCTCAGACTGCAGTACCGGCAGTGACCACCCCTGTATAAAAGGCGCTAGTGAGCCTCTGTTGTTTTCAGTTTCACTGTTGACTTCCATCAGTGAAGACTCGTTTTGTTCAACTCCTGCTGTCTGTGTCTTAATCATTCACGGACATAATATTACCCACCCAGGGTATACCGCCAGCAGTTCTCATACCTGAACATGTCTGAGGAGCAGTGTGTTCGGAGGCTGTGATTCAGAAGGGAGGTGGTCACAGAGATCTGCCACCTGCTTCAGAGAGATCTGCAGCCACAGCTGAGGAGCAGGACGTCTCTGTCGGTGGCAGTGAAGGTGATGGTGGCTCTCAACTTCTATGCCACTTGCTCCTTCCAATCCGCTACTGGGGACATTTCCAACATCTCCCAGTTTGCGGTACATTGCTGCATCCACCAGGTGACCAATGCCCTTTTCAGAAGGAGACGTCAGTTCATCTCCTTCCCCATGACCGTGGCCAAGCAGCAAGAGCGTGCAATGGGATTTGCAGCATTAGCGGGCTTCCTCATGGTGCAGGCCGCCATTGGCTGCACGCATGTGGCTTTGCGGGCACCTCTAGAGAATGCCGAGGATTACCGCAACCGGAAGGGCTACCATTCGCTCAACGTGCAGTTGGTGTGTGACCGCAGGCAGCTCATATTAGCTGTCAATGCCCGCTTTCCAGGCAGCAGCTACGATGCCTTCATCCTGCGCCAGACTTCTGTGGCAGACATGTTCGAGGCCCAGCCTCCCCCACGAGGATGGCTTCTCAGGGGCAAAGGCTATCCTTTGTGCACCTGGCTGATGACCCCGCACTGTGTGCCCAGCACCCCTGCTGAAGAGCGATACAATGACAGCCATGAAGCAACCAGGAACATCATTGAGCACACAATCAGTGTGCTCAAGCAACGGTTCCGCTGTCTGGATCGTTCCCGGGGAGCCCTACAGTACTCGCCTGAGCGAGTCTCCCATTTCGTTGTCGTGTGCTGCATGCTGCACAACCTGGCTATCCGCAGGACTTAGCCACTGCCAGCAGACATTGGAGGACCACCAGAGGAGGAGGAGGAGCACCAGGACGGGAGGGAGGCACAAAGTGCAAGGGCCGTCCGTCGGCGGTTAATTGCAAATCGGTTCTAGGCCCCCTCTCAGGGAATGTCTTGTGCCAATGAAAGAAGATGAATGTAACCGCTCCGCAAGCCCTCAGCCGATCAAGGCAACAAATACTTCCAAAAGCAAACATGGACAGTGCGATTAAAGAAAATTTTTTACTCTGATAACTCTGTGCCCTTCCCGCATGACAAACTAATTCAGAGAAACCCCCCCCGAAAAAAACACAACAGTCTCGGCCTTTATATAAAAAACAGACACAACAGTCTCGGCCTTTGTATAAAAAACAAACACAACAGTCTCGGCCTTTATATAAACAACAGATACACCAGTCTCGGCCTTTATATAAAAAACAGACACAACAGTCTCGGCCTTTATATAAAAAACAACACATTTGGCCACACCTTCTACTTTTTCCCCTGCGAGGGTGATCCATCTCGCTTCCGTGAGTGGCCCCTACCCGCCCTGCAGCTCCTCCTCAATGGGACCCATGTGGCTGCAGCAAGGCTGGGGGAAGGCTGCTGAGGGTCAGTTGGTGAGACGGCAAATGCCCTTGGGGGTTGGCCTGGACTAGCTCTGGACCTGGAGGGGCCGGCTGCTGACTGCTCCAACTCTGCTTGGGCGGCAGCAGTCTGTCCGACGGGTGGTGGCAGCTGCAGTGGAGGAGTGACAGTGTTGGCTGCAGGAATGCTGCCAACCTGACAGAGCACAGGCACTCCCTGGTCGGCTGATTCACTGGCACTCGCACGGACCAGCACTGCAGCATGCGCAGCAATCTGCTGAAGCACAGACTGCTGGGCTGCTGCAGCGCGGCGAGTGCCCCGGCGATGCCTGGCCGATCCAGCGAGTGTGGCAGCAGTTAGTGCCCGTGTGGCCCTGGTCTGTGTCTGGATGACACCAGCCAGTGAATGCACGGCATGACTGAACACTTGGCTGGAGGCTGCCTGTGCTGCCGCGAAGTCCTGCAGACTCCTGGCCTGTGCTGCCCCGAATTCCTGCACACTCCTTGCCAGTGACTCTATGGAGTCCAGCATCCTTGCCACTGCAGCCATGAGCTCAGTGTGCCTGCGCTCAGCCTGGGCGTCCATTTCCACAAGGAGCCGCACCTCCTCTGCGCTCACCATAGCAGGACTGGAGGCCACACTCTCCCTCTAGGGAGAAGGCCGCCGAGCTTCCCCACCCCTCCCGCGTTGCTGCAGCCCGCTGGGCCCCGGAGCTTCACTCTCCCCCGACCCTTCCCCCCCTGCTCCCCTCCAGGGAAGACGTGTCCCCATCATGGCCATGGGTTGCCTCGGCTGAGGGTGTCCCTGATGGGCCGGCTTCCTCTTCCTCCTCCTCTATCTCTGACTCCGAGACAGTGCCTGCTTGAGGGTCCGCCTCCTCACCTGGTGAGTCACCATCTGAAAGCAGGGAGGCTCAAGAGTTGCTTTAGAGTGAGGACAGGGCGGCAGCGAGGGAGGCATGAGTGCTGCTATGCACTGCATTGGTTCGATAGTGGCAAAGGATGCTGGTGTGAGGCGCAAGTGGAAAGAGAGAGGTCAAAAAGGTGATGACCTTACCATTGGTGCCCAGAACAGGGTCGGCATCTCCAGTGGCGACGGGGCCAATCAGCTGGCCTGCCATGATCCGCTCCACTCGCTCCTCTAGGTCGCTGAGCTGTTTCAGGTCAGGACGGCCTCCCCCGGTCTGTCGCTGCTTTCTCCGGTTATGAGCCAGCTTGCCCTGCAAGAGAAAGGACGGCCTCTAAGTACAGTGTGAAGCCCTCATCTTGCCTGCACAGCCTCCCATGGTGGAATAGCCCTGACAGTGTGAAGCCCTCATCTTGCCTGCACAGCCTCCCATGGTGGAATAGCCCTGAGAGTGTGAAGCCCTCATCATGCCTGCACAGCCTCCCATGGTGGAATAGCACTGACAGTGTGAAGCCCTCATCTTGCCTGCACAGCCTCCCATGGTGGAACAGCCCTGACAGTGTGAAGCTCTCATCTTGCCTGCACAGCCTCCCATGGTGGAATAGCACTGACAGTGTATAAACTCCTGAATGTGCAAGTGCTTTTCATGACAGTCCCATAGCTGCTGGATGAGGGCTGGGCATTAGGGCTTTCAGGTCCCTTTGGCCATCAACTGAGGTGCACATGCAGGGATGAGGAGGATACTGGAAAGGGTACTCACCCTGACAACCCGAGTGAGGTCGTTGAATTTTTTTCGGCATTGGAGGGGAGTCCTGGCAACCACGCTGTTGGAGGTGACCCTGTTGGCCACCTCCCTCCAGGCTTTCCGATATTCAGAGGGCAGCGGCCTCCTGCCACCTTCAGGGAACAGAACATGGCGCCTGCGCTTCACTGCGCCAACCAGCACCCTCAGGTCACCCTCGCCGAAGCGCTGCGCTCTCTCCCTTGGCTTCTCCATTCTCCTGGGCGTGGAGCAGTTGAAGTAGCACTGGTCAGGCCTTCCCTCAGGGCTGCAGTGTGCAGGGCGTGGCAGCCAAACAATTCCACCCTCCCCCTTTAAGTGCTGACCGGCGCCTGACTGTCTGCCTTCAGTCAGCAACTCGCTGCACCTGCGCTGCGCCCGCCCTCGGTGGTAGCACCCCGGCTCGCCGGCTTAGCGCCTTATGATACTCGTGCATTGCCTGCTTTAGCGCAGCTCCAACCTCTTGGGGTGATGCAACTGAATTTCGGCGAAGGTGGCGCTAAGTTGCGCCGGGCGAAAAATTTAGCGAACGCCCAGCTGTAGCACCCCAAACGTGGCTATACTGAATTTCTAGGCCTTAAAATATAAAATTGTTCCCTTTCTGGGCCGGAGAGGTTGATTGGCATTGCATTAACGATGATCACATTGTTAATAGAGTACTTGCGCTGTTAAGTTTGAGTCCTAACGTTCTGTAGTGAGTTTAATTCGAGTTCAATGTGAAAATCCAGCAAGTTCTTCAAAATAACGGGCAGGTTCAGGGCGTGCTGCCCTTTGTCCGAGGCAAATGGTGGAGCGGCAACCAGCGAGTTATGGCGATTCGGAACTCACGGAGCATCTCTTCTTCGCCTGAATTTGCTGGCCGATTAGCGCATTAATAATGGTGTGCGTCGTGAACTCTGCGTTATTTTTCCAGGAAGATTTGGGCCAATGTGCAAGCACGTAGACGCTGCTCCGTGTTCATAGAATCAGAAATTTACAGCACGGAAGGAGGTCATTTCGGCCCATTGTTTCCACACCGGCCAACAAAGAGCTATCCAGCCTTGTCCCACTTTCCAGCTCTTGGTCCGTAGCCCTGTAGGTTACGGCTCTTCAAGTGCATATCAAAGCACTTTTTAAATGCGATGAGGGTTTCTGCCTCTACCACCCTTTCAGGCAGTGAGTTCCAGACCCCCACCACCCTCTGGGTGAAGAAACTTCTCCTCAAATCTCCTACCAATTACTTTAAATCTATGCCCCCTGGTTGTTGACCCCTCTGCTAAGGGAAATAGGTCCTTCCTATCCACTCTATCTAGGCCCCTCATAATTTTATACACCTCAATAAGATCTCCCCTCACCCTCCTCTGTTCCAAAGAAAACAACCCCAGCCAGTGTTGGTAATGTTGATCTCTGATACCGAGCAAAGCATAATCCACAGAAAGTTTATGTCAGGCACAGTAACAACATTGTGATAGCATTTAAATACCAGTACATTCAGATTGCAATGTGTATTTGTTCAAAAGGAAATAGGTTATTTGATAATCAAAGTTAACACATTTAAACCCAGGTTCAATATGTTAAATAGTATCACATGTAACTGAAAGAGTTCAGGTAGAAGCGAAATTTAAAAAAAATAAGCAATATCAATTAATTTGTTAAATGGAATTGCTGGACATGATGATGATGGCCTGGAATTTGCTGCAATCGCGTTATTGGTGCCAATCGCCATAAGTAAGACCATTGTTCACCGCGATGCTCCAGCAACGATCCAAAGGCAAAATTGCCAAGAAACTCCTTATCATACGCAGCAGCAAAGATAGCGGCAATCCAACAAGCTTTGAAGTGGTGCTAGTGCTCAGAAACGGGCCAGGTTCGTTTAGGGACGCTCAATGGGGGATCCTATTATTGTTGATAAAATGGAAGAAAACAGCAGACCTTCAAAATGAACACAAGTCAACCTGCCTTGAAAAGTACCTTTGCAGTTATCACCAAGGTGCTGTTGATAATTCACAAATCCTCAATGATCACAGCCAAATCTCAAGTGTAATTAGAATTTTGCTGTGCCTTTCTGTTATTGCTGGACATCACCAATGGTAAATCTGAGGTTATTAGCAAAGCTCACGGCTTCCATTGGCTTGGTTGGCCATCGTCTGAATATAGTCATTTATCACTTTTAAAACAGCCCGCAGAGAGTGTGTAATCTTTGTATTTTTAGATTATGTATACACTATAGCAGTTTCCTTGAGTCTTTTGTTAGGTAGTGTGTGACAACCTCCATAAATGCACTTTAATAAGTTTTCCAAAAAACTGCTTTGACAATTGGTTGAAGATGGATTAGAGAGTGGCTGGGTTGTTCTGAAGAGAATAGGATAGCGCACTGATAGTGAAACTCGCTGGTGAAAATCAGTTAATACCATCATAAGACTTACAGAAGAGCAAGCATAGCTCTTTTCAACAGCCTATTTCCTTCATCACTTAGTAAAATAAAGATGAATAACTATCATGGTTTTGCAGATTAATTAATGGCTCAGCACAGTGCAGTTATAAATCTGGTAATATTAAAAGCTATGATAGATTACTGCTCTATGGAAAGTTACTTTCTTCCCTCACACATATACATAGATACATCCATAATTATTAAGCTCGATTTTCCTCTCCTTTGTGTGCAGGGGATGCATAATTCTTTGGCATGAAGCAGAGAAAAAAGAGGCATAAACCCTTTAAATGCCCAGGGATTTGCTGGGAGAGGCGATTATGCTCCATGAAAGTGCAGCCATGTTATTGAGGATTGGAGGGGGGGGGGGGGGGAGTGGTCTTGCGTTATTTTCCTTCTCCAATGCTGAAATCGCGCCTATTTTGAGGGCCACCCAGAAGTTGGCATTAGGTTCTATATGCAGCACCTCGCAGATTGGATTGGTGGATCTAACAGATTCAGGCAACAAGAAGATGGAGCCCGCTGCAAAGGGTTCGTGCTTTTCCTTTGCAGAAGGGGAAGTGCAACGAGACCTGGGTGTCCTTGTACGCCAGTCGCTGAAGGTAAGCATGCAGGTGCAGCAGGCGGTTAAGGCGGCAAATGGCATGTTGGCCTTCATAGCGAGAGGATTCGAGTACAGGAGCAAGGATGTCTTGCTGCAGTTGTACAGAGCCTTGGTGAGACCACACCTTGAGTATTGTGTGCAGTTTTGGTCGCCTTATCTGAGGAAGGATGTTCTTGCCATGGAGGGAGTGCAGCGAAGATTCACCAGACTGATACCTGGGATGGCAGGAATGACGTATGAGGAGAGATTGGGTCGATTGGGCTTATATTCGCTGGAGTTTAGAAGAATGAGAGGGGATCTCATTGAAACTTATAAAATTCTAACAGGACTGGACAGACTAGATGCAGGAAGGATGTTCCCGATGGCCGGGGAGTCCAGAACCAGGGGTCACAGTCTAAGGATAAGGGGTAAGCCATTTAGGACAGAAATGAGGAGGAATTTCTTCACCAGAGAGTGGTGAACCTGTGGAATTCTCTAGCACAAAAGGCAGTTGAGGCCAATTCATTAAATATATTCAAGAAGGAGTTAGATATATTTCTTAAGGCTAAAGGGATCAAGGGATATGGGGAGAAGGCAGGGACAGGGTACTGAATGTGGATGATCAGCCATGATCTCACTAAATGGCGGAGCGGGCTTGAGGGGCTGAATGGCCTACTCCTGCTCCTATCTTCTATGTTTCTATGATACTGGACATCACCCTTAGGTCTTAAGGCTTTCTGCTGCTGTTTTTTGGGATTGCAGTCAGAAGACCCGGCAGCTATTACCACCACAGTGGCCTGAGAGGCCTGCAGCAGGCATTGGGTTTCCACCCCTGTTTCCCACCCCCTGTGTCCAGGCACAAGTCCTGCCAGGGAGCAACCCTGCTCCAGAAGCGAGGATTGATCAAGGCAAATGACCTGAACCGAGAAAAGGCAGGTTCCCCTCAGGCCATGCCAGGTGAAGTGCAATTGGTCTCTTTCCCCTGCCCTTTTGTCATACCCTTTTAAAATCTTCTTTTTCAAATATATATCACCTTCCCATTTCAAAGCTATTCTAGATTGTGTTTTCATCCCTCTTCCTCATAAAGCATTTCATGTCTCAACAATCCTCTGCGAAAGAAGAAAAAATAATCCTTTTAATCTTTCCCTTTGTTCTCTTGGGTGATGATCTTTAATTTATGCCCTCTTGTTACTGACTCACTGATCAGTGGAAATGGTTTATCCTGATTTACCTTATCAATACCCGTCATAATTTTGAGCCATCATTAATGGCTTACCACGACCGCGGGTATTTTATATTAATCATGGATGAGCTGGTGGCAATTGCTCTGATTTTCTGGTCTAGAAACAGGTGTGGTGACAAAGGTCCCTCTTCTCACTGAATTTCCCAGCAAGATTTTTCAGTTGTTTTTGAAATTCTTCTACCCAAGTGGGTAAGATTTGTCCTGAGCTGGTGAGGACACCAGGCACGTGAATTTAGCACAACAAGGGTTTTTGCGGTGTTATTTAAAAAAGAATAAAACCTAGCTTGTGACTCTTTTCTGGCCCACCTCTATCCTTCTCTGTCCACCACTGGTAAACGTGTTCCATTCTTTAAATGATTTGACTACCAATAGCAACAAACTCAATCATTTTAATATGTCTACTGCTAGCAAGGAGGACTCACTAGATACAGCCCAGTTCCTTAGCAGATGGCACTATGAATAACGGTGGCCCAGATCTATCAATTAAACTACCCAACCAGATGCAAGATGAGGTAATATAAATTAATCAGTGTTACTGTTCTAGCTTATCAAAGCCTATTTTCTCTTTTAAACATAATTTCCTTGTTCAAATGGCCCGACAACAGTTTACATAAGTAGACTGTATCCTTAGCAAAATACTGCAGATGCTGGAAATCCGAAATAACAACAGAAAATGCTGGAAAAACTCAGCAGGCCAGGCAACATCCGTGGAGAGCAATTAGAGTCGACGTTTTGGGTCTAACCCTTTTTCAAAACTGGAAAGGAAATGAAATAGATCGAAGGCAGGGCTGGGAGAGAACAAAAGAAGTAAAGAGACATTAAGAGGTATTCAAAACAGACGAGATGGTAATAGGACAAGTGGAGACAAAAGACAGCTGAGATTAGGTGTGAAGTGTACTGGCAGAATGAGAGACAGCTGCCATGTGGGAGAGAGAAAAAAAAGGAAAGTGGGGAAGGGAAAACCCAAAACAAAGGGGTGGAGAAAAAATATAAGTAAAAATGTAATAGGGGCCGAGGTTATGATCTGAACCTCGGCCCCATTACATTTTTACTTATATTTTTTTTCCACCCCTTTGTTTTGGGTTTTCCCTTCCCCCCCTTTCTTTTATTTTCTCTCTCCCACATGGCAGCTGTCTCTCATTCTGCCAGTACACTTCACACCTAATCTCAGCCGTCTTTTGTCTCCACTTGTCCTATTACCATCTCGTCTGGTTTTGAATACCTCTTAATGTCTCTTTACTTCTTTTGTTCTATCGCAGCCCTGCCTTCGATCTATTTCATTTCCTTTCCAGTTTTGAAAAAGGGTTCACCCGAAACGTCGACTCTAATTGCTCTCCACGGATGTTGCCTGGCCTGCTGAGTTTTTCCAGCATTTTCTGTTGTTATTTTAGACCGTATCCTTGTTTTACTTTCTGCCCTCCCTATCTCTGCAACCTCCTCCAGTCCTACAAACCTTCGAGATCTCTGCGCTCCTCCAATTCGGGCATCTTGCGCATCCTGGTTTTAACCGCTCCACCATTGGCGGCCGTGCTTTCAGCTGCCTAGGCCCTGAACTCTGGAATTCCCTCCTTAAACCTCTCCGCCTCTCTCTCCTTCTTTAAGATACTCCTCAAAACCTACCTCTTTGACCAAGCCTTTGGTCACCTGTCCTGATATCTCCTTATGTGGCTCGGTGTCGAATTTTGTTTGATAACGCTCCTGTGAAGCGCCCTGGGACGTTTTACTACGTTAAAGGCGCTTTATAAATGCAAGTTGTTGTTGTTGTTTTAAGCCCTTAATTTCTTGGCAGATAGACTATCAATCAATTATAAGCAAATCAACAATATTATTTTACACAAACAACAGCACAGATTTTCTTAAAGTTTCTCTAAATTATCAGGAGGCTCCACAGATTGCTAATAGGAAGGCAGGCAGGGGATTAACATTTCAGTGTCTGCAGCCACAGGATTGCGACACTTGCTAACAAATGGCCTATCCCGTACATAACAGCTAAAATGCAGATTCCAACTCTCACCTCGATCAAAGCATCTGGTTGCTGTAAATCAGAGAAAACATCTCTGAGCAGCCAGTTGAAAGTCGTATTTATATGCTGTTAATTCAGGCTACAGAATTAACCGAATAAATCTCAGCGGCCAGTTCACAGATTCAGAAAGTGCTGGAATCTATCTGCGTTCAAAGAACAGAAAGAAAGCATCTTAAGAAATGAAATGGAATCCATATTTGATCTGGGTTGCCATAGCGTGCACAATCTTAAGAGAATTAAATGTTGGTGTGCTATGAATCCACAATAAACCTCTTATAAATAAAACTCCAGCCACAGAAACCTGTTGGCTCTTTCAGGATACAAGATTTTGTTCTGCTGAGGATAATTTGTTCCCTTCAAAGAGAATTGACTAATTATGCTAATTAGGAGGAGGCAGACGAGCTCCTTTTGAAGTATTACTGACCGCTGCAGTAATTAAAAATCCATGAACAAAGCACTTTTCCTAAATAAGCTTGACATATACCGCAGTTGCTGTTTTTTTTAATATAACTTTAAAGATAAGGCAGTACAAATTTCAGCATCTGTGACCCCCTTAATTTAACAGACAGAAATGAGGCACGTAACTCTTTTTAAGAAGGTGTTAATGCCACTGACAGTGAAATTGGTAAAGTGGTAGTAAAACTCGATTCGGAATAAAATAACATTTCATGGAAGCAGGCAAATTCATGTATATTTATCAACAAGCCATCACTTTTTTTTGGTCTGGGCAGAAATTGCCGAATAAAACCAGTCCCTCCAATGTAATAATGGATGATCTCTGGGATGTGTTTTAATGACTTCAATAGGCTGCCGAACACCTCGAGTCTCTTCGCCGGGAGCAAGCGGAAGCCAAGCACAAACAGCGGAAGGAGCGCACATCAACCCAAGCACCCCACCCACCCGCCCCTTCAACCACCGTCTGCCCCACCTGTGACAGAGACTGTAGGTCCCGCATTGGACTCATCAGTCACCTGAGAACTTATTTTTAGTGTGGAAGCAAGTCATCCTCGGTTCCGAGGGTCTGCCTAAGAAGGAATCGGCTGGCACTCACGCAACCTTACAGCTCTTTCACTGCAGCTCATGTGTATCCATACCTAAGCAGGACACATCTTCAAGATGCAATGTACAATTGAAAGCCATGCCACATTCACATGTTCCATGGGCATCACACCTCAAGTCATTGTAAAACAACCCAGCTTCATAAACCCAGGTGATGCAAAATATGCAGGTATGCCTTCAACTTCCAGCATCTCAAGACTACTTTCCTGCTGTACAACAAGGTGGCACATCGAGGGTCCAGTTCTGAAAGTCCGCCCTTTGAAGTTGGGAAAAAACATTGGCCCAGAAATTCATGTCAGGGGCTTCCCGTGGGTGCAAGCCTCCCGACCTACACTTACCTAGCGCGCCGGCAGTTGAAGCCTGAGCCTGCGTGGATTTCCTGTCTGTGGCCCGGTTCAGCTCCCGGCGCGCTGTGCTTGCGTGATCCAGCGGCGTACTTAGTGCGATGCGTCGGCTGGGATCACGTGAGCACTGGGCAACCAATCAGAGGATGCAAAAGTTCATTCATGAGTTTGACAGTAAGAACTGTCAAACTCATGAAAACTCCAGGCGCCCAAAACAGTACTTAAACTTGAAATAACATTTTAAAAAACATCACACTATTTAAATGAACTATAAATAACTTTAAATAACTATTTTAAACAATAATTTAAATTTTTGAAAAAAATAATTTTATAAAAAATTGGGGCTAAAAATACACTTACCTTACTGTAAAGTCTTTAAAAATAATAAACCTGTGGAAAAAATGTTCTAATTTTAATTAATAGACCACTTACCTTTTAAAATTAAGTCCTTACGTCTGCTTTTTTAAAGTGTAAAAAGTGGAGGCCTTCACGCACGGGCAAACCTGGAAAAAAAAAGGAAGTTCAACGCGCACGCGCAGACTCCTGCACGCATGTGTTCGACCTCTGAATCCCTTGGTTCAGAGGATCGAAAATGCCGCTTTCCCGCGCATGTGCTGTGCATGCAGAAAACCGGCAATTCCATCGGTCCCATGCGTGAGTACACGGTGCTTACTCGCGCGTTGGGACACTAATTTCTGGGCCAATGTCTCTGACGCACCCAGGTAGTTCTGGCTGGGTCTGTGGACGCCACATACTCAGGTAAGCGTAAGGTTGAGCCTTAGGTGCAGGAAGACTCTGTTCATTTCTTAGCAACGTCTCCTAATCCTTAAGCTCCTTAAGGAAGATTGGAATGCCCAGAGGATTGCCCATTCTACCAGAGTGGTGTCTTTGAGTTAAGAGTAAACTCCCTTTGACAGTAGGAAGTAAAATATGAAATTAAAATAATACAAAAAGCAAAACGTATGTGCAAAATGACCAAAAAAGCATGCACTAAATTAAATGCATCAAAAGCAAAGCAAAAAGCCAAAGAAGTAATACAACACACTCACTCCCAGTACAGCTAAACACAGCTTTAAGAGAAACTCCAGGGAGCAAGTTACCAAATGTACCTACTTAAACTGGACTTTCAGCAAAGATGATGGGCTGGATTTTGTCAGTGGGGAGCTTTTGGAGGCGGGACTCCTGCTTGTCGGGTTTTAGTCCCGCCTCCATCGACTTGTGGCCAACCCACGCTATTTTCCCTTGATTGACCTTGTTAAGCCCGCCCTGTGGGCTTAGCAGGCCAATTAAGGGGAAGCCGGTTACAGAGAATGAAATTTTTGACAGATGAATTGTCATCGTTTGACAGCTCTGTGAAGCTGTCAAACACTGACATTCTCTGTAGTTTGATGAGTCCTTGTATTCAAGACTCATCAAACCTCTTTTGTGAGCAGAAATTAGATGGTTGTTGCATCGGAGAATGCAGCAGCCATCTGTCATCTCTGCCGGTGAGATGCGAGACTCTCCGCATCCCCAACTTTTGAAGCTTGCAGGAAGAAACAAAGGTAAGTAAACTTTTTCTATCACTTTCCACTCACCTCACATACTTACCTCTCTACACTTTCACCCATCATTCACCTCCACAGCACACTTTTGGCCCCCGCAGACCCCCGCAGACCCACTGCTCGCCTCGGTGACCCTGGCGGGGTTTCCTGACGTCGGGAGGCCTGTGCCTCTGGTGGAAAAATGGGGATAATCCTCTTAACTGCCTGTTAACTACAGACAGTTAAGTGGCTGTAATCCCCTTCCCGCCTCCAGGAGACGGGACCCAGCGCGGGTCGGCTACCCGCTTCCTGGGAAGATGGCACGGAGGTGGGTTGGGGGGTGGGATGGGTACCCGCCCCCAGATTCTGCCATTTTCCCGGCAGTCCCGCCTCCAAACCCGCCTCCCCAGGGCTGGCAAGATCGCACCCGTTGTATTTCAGAAGCAAACCAAATTACTAGGATTCTCAAAAAAGAAAGGAAGAACTTGTATTTATATAGTGCATCAATGTATATTGTTGACCTCAGGATGCTCCAAAGTGTTTTACAGTAAATGACGTACTTTTGAAGTGTAGCTACTGTTGTAATGTAGAAAATGCAGTAGCCAATTTGTGCACAGCAAGCTCACAGAAACAATATTGTGATAATGACCAGATAATCTGTTTTAGTGATGTTGGTAAAAGGATAAATATTGGCCAGGACACCGGGGAGAATTCCCCTGCTCTTCTTCGAAATAGTGCCATAGGATCTTTTACGTTCACCTGAGAGTGGGCAGAAGGGGCCTCCGTTTAATGTGTTTTCCAAAAGATGGCACCGCTGACAGTGCAGCACTCCCTCAGCACTGAACTGGAGTGTCAGACTAGATTTTGTGCTCAAGTCCCTGGAGCGGGACTGTGAACCCACAACCATTCTGACTCAGAGGCGAGCATGCTACCCACTGAGCCACAGCTGAGACCTTTAATGACACCTGTCCAAATAGTAATATGGAGGTGAGGGAAGGCATAAAAAGGGAAATTAGAGAAGCGTGCGATAAGAGCACAGCTGTCATCATGGGTGACTTTAATTTACATATTGATTGGACTACCCAAATTAGTAAAAATTCTGAGGAGGAGGAATTCCTGGAATGTTTTCGGGACGGTTATCTGGACCAATATGTCGAGGAGCCGACTCGAGATCAGGCCATTTTAGACTGGGTATTGTGCAATGAGAAGGGACTTATCAGCAATCTTCTTGTACGAGGCCCCTTGGGTCAGAGCGATCATAATATGATCGAGCTCTCAGTCGAGATGGAGAGTGAGGAAATTGAATCAGAGACTAAGGTCCAGAACTTAAATAAAGGGAATTACGAGGGTATGAGACGGGAATTGGGTAAGATTGATTGGGTGGTGTTTCTGGGGGGATTGACAGTGGATAGACAATGGCAAGCATTCAAAGATAGAATGGAAGAATTCCAGAACATGTTTATACCGGTTTGGCATAAAAATAAACCTAAAAAGGTGACTCAACCGTGGATAACGAGGGAAATTAGGGACAGCATAAAATCAAAAAAAAGGGCATATCAACTGGCAAAAAAAAGCACCAGACCGGAAGATTGGGGGCAGTACAGGATACAGCAGAAGAGGACAAAGGGATTAATCAGGAAGGGGAAAATAGAATACGAAAGTAAACTTGCAGCAAAAATAAAGACAGACTGCAAAAGCTTTTATCGGTATATCAGGAGGAAAAGACTGGTAAAATCCCAAGTCGGTCCCCTGCAGTCCGATTCGGGAGAATATATAATGGAGAATAAGGAAATGGCAGACCAATTAAACTCATACTTTGGTTCTGTATTCACAAAGGAGGACACAAATAACCTCCCAGGAATATCGGCAAACATAGGGACTAATGAGAGGGAGGAGCTGACAGAAATTAGTATCTCTAGGGATATGGTGTTGGGTAAGTTGAGGGGACTGAAGGCCGACAAATCCCCGGGGCCTGATAAACTACATCCTAGAGTACTTAAGGAGGTGGCCCTGGAGATAGCAGATGCTCTAAGGATCATCTTCCGGAACTCCATTGACTCGGGAACAGTACCCGTGGATTGGAGGGTAGCTAATGTTACCCCAATATTTAAAAAGGGGGGTAGAGAGAAAGCAGGGAATTATAGACCAGTAAGCCTTACATCGGTTGTGGGCAAAATGCTAGAGTCCATTATTAAGGATAAAATAGCGGAGCACTTGACAAATGGGGAAAGGATCGGACAGAGTCAACATGGATTTACAAAGGGTAAATCGTGTTTGACTAATCTGCTGGAATTTTTTGAGGAAGTAACTGGTAAAATAGATGGGGGAGAGCCAGTGGATGTGGTGTACCTTGACTTCCAGAAAGCCTTCGATAAGGTTCCACACAAAAGATTGTCATGCAAAATTAAGGCTCATGGGATTGGGGGCAAAGTATTAACGTGGATAGAGAACTGGCTGGCGGATAGAAAACAGAGAGTTGGAATAAACGGCTCGTTTTCAGAGTGGCAGGCAGTGACCAGCGGGGTGCCGCAAGGATCTGTCCTGGGACCCCAGCTGTTCACAATATATATAAATGATCTGGATCAGGGAATTGGATGCAATATTTCCAAATTCGCTGACGACACTAAACTAGGAGGAGGGGTGGGCTCTGATGAGGATGTCAGGAGGCTACAGTGCGATTTGGACAGGTTGGGGGAATGGGCGGATACGTGGCAGATGCACTATAATGTGGATAAATGCGAGGTTATCCACTTTGGGGGTAAAAACAGGAGGGTAGATTATTATCTAAATGGCAATAGATTGGGAGATGGGGAAGTGCAGAGGGACCTGGGTGTTCTTGTGCACCAGTCACTGAAGGAGAGCATGCAGGTGCAACAGGCGATTAAGAAGGCAAATGGTATGTTGGCCTTCATATCAAGGGGGTTCGAGTATAGGAATAGGGATACCTTACTACAGCTGTACAAGGTGCTGGTGAGACCGCATCTGGAGTATTGTGTACAGTTTTGGTCGCCCCATCTGCGGAAGGATGTTCTTGCCATGGAAAGAGTGCAACGGCGATTCACCAGGCTGATACCTGGAATGGCGGGAATGACCTACGAAGAGAGATGAAATAGTTTGGGCTTGTACTCACTGGAGTTTAGAAGATTGAGAGGGGATCTCATCGAAACATATAAAATTATGGCAGGCCTGGACAGGCTGAATTCAGAGAGAATGTTTCCAATGGCCAGGGAGCACAGAACCAGGGGCCACAGTCTAAAAATAGCGGGCAAATCATTTAAAACAGAGATGAGGAAGAATTTCTTCACTCAAAGAGTGGTGAGCCTGTGGAATTCCCTGCCACAGAGGGCTGTGAAGGCTAATTCAATAAATATTTTCAAGAGAGAATTGGATATATTTCTGAAGGCTAAGGGGATTAAGGGTTACGGAGAAAAGGCGGGGACGGGGTACTGAACTGGTAAGATCAGCTATGATCTCAGACGAGGATCAGCCATGATCTCATTGAATGGCGGAGCAGGCTCGAAGGGCCGAATGGCCTACTCCTGTTCCTATCTCTATGTTACTATGTTACTGGCAGAGTGAGCCCTTTGAGAACCCAGCGCAGTCTGGTGGGAAAATACCGGGATGCATACCGCCAGCTCACTTTCAGGGCAATGACCCTCCCTGAACCTTCCAAGGGCACCCAGCAGTGGAAAATCTCTCCTCGTGTTTTCTTTGTGGACCAAAGGAATCCCATTGTGTCCCTGTCAAACAATGCTGTGTGCATCAGACCGACAAAGTGTAAATAGTTCAATGTGATCTCCCTCAGCACAAAGAAGCTGGGATTGGGATCTTTGTGGGGAATTCACAAAGGGCAGTTCTTCCCTCATTTACAATTGCATACCGCATCACATCACGTATTATGTACAACCTATGTTGGGTAAGGGTATCAAGGGATATGGAAAAATGGCATGTGATTGGAGTTGAAGTACAGATCAGCCATGATTTAATTGAACAGCAAAACGGGCTCGAGGGGCTGACTGGCCTACTCCTGTTTCTATAACAGCATGGTCTATACTTCAAAAGTAATTAACTGATTGCAAAGCACTTTGGGATGTCTTGAGGACATGAAAGTCAATGTTCTTTCTTTGATGCCATAAGAGGTGGACTGCACATAAAGCTGCTTCTGCAAAGAATATGCAATCAGTACAAAAACTGTGCTTAAAGGTGTGCAGTATATAGACGGGCTTGGTGTAAAAATGCTGATGTAATTAGGACTGTACCATAAGGATTGCAGTGGATGCTCCGGGTCCCTCAAGACTTCAAATTGTAACATTGTCATCTTTGTCTTTAAACCTCTTCATGGGCTCATCCCTTCCTCTCTCCGTAAACTCCTCCAGCATTGTCCCGAGCTCACCGCCCCTCTGACTCCAACCTCTTGTGCATCTCCCACTCTCTTTGCCCACCATTGGCAGCTGTGCATCCAGCCATCTAGGTCCCACTCTCTGGAGTTCCTTCCCTAAAGCATTCCTACCCTGCACCTCCCTTTCCCCCTTTAAGACCCTCCTTAAAACTAACCTGCTTGGCCAAGTTTTTGTCACACCTCCTAAATTCTCCTTTATGTTCATGTGAAGTGCCTTGGGATGTTTTCCCACGTTAAAAGGTACTATATAAATGCAAGCTGTTGTAAGGACTGCAATGTATACAAGAACTGTGCTTTAAGGAGTGCAATGTATATAAGAGCAGTGTTTTATGGAGTGCAGCATATATTAGAACTGTATTTTAACCAGTGCAAGTATATAAGGACTGTGCTTTAAGGAATGCAGTATATTTAGGATTATGTTATTACAGTATGGTTATGCTACTACTTAATGTAACAATCTGAACAATCAGGACATTGAAGAGCATATGGTTTCCTTAGTATTGCAGTGGGTTTATTTATAATTTATTTAGAGAAATGCTGGTTTATATTGATGACTTTTGCAATAATAGAACCATGAGGGCTACTTGAAGAATTTAGATTATGATATTGTAATATTCACTGCTCTAATACTAGACTTTAGCAATAATTAACAGATTAGCATTTCAATGGTGCGACTGCAAGTGAACACATTCAGCAGAAAATGAGCCTTATTATCGCTCAGACCCTTGTTATTATGCACTTCAGAAGAGGCATCCACAAAAATGGCACTGAGACTGCATACAAAGAGGACCAGACATGAGGAATCAGATGATGCTGGCAGTGTCAAAAATTATGGATTAGTCATTTCATTTGATTAAACTCATTATGCTTTGAGACTGCCAAATTTTCATTCTGTCATGGCAGCCATGACAGTCTAGGATCACCCATGTCTAGTGAGGCCCGCAGTTTCTTGTTCCTCCTTTTTTAGTGGTAGATCTTGGAGAAGAACCTGGACATGACATATATGCTTTAAACCTTGAGGGAAGATTTATAGTGGCCCTGAGTTAATAGTGGGTACGTAGATCTACTTTGTTTATGCTTTAAATTATAGCCAAGGTTTATTGTACACTGAGTCTTTCTTTCTTTCTTTCTTTTTCTTTCTTTCTTTTTATGAAAATCAGATAGTGCAGTTGAGAAAGATCTTGGCTGTAATGTCTGGTGATCTAATTAAGCACCTTACTTATGCCACCTATCTTGCCTTTCAGCAGGTGTTTGAGAACATGATACTGTTACATAGTTATGTTGGGACTACATTGTACAAGTGTACTAACACTCAAATCAAGTGTAGCAGCACTACGATGCTGGGAAAGTAGTGCGCAGGCACCACACAGCACTTGGAAAATATCACCCCGCACCATGCGGCAGGCAGCCATTACAACACAAATAAAACAGTAGTTATAATTACAAACTACCGAGTCCAGAGTCGTCTTTACAAAGCACTACGAGCGCTAGAAGACATAACAGATACAAATATTTTTTATACTGGGGATCAATCTGTCATCTCTGTTATAGGTTCTGACTATCCTGACAGCTTAGCTGCAGAATCATTTTTAATGGAGCACGGAGTAAAGAGAGCATATTCAACCCTGGCTGTGATTTCTTTCAGCAGGACCATGGCATAGTTAGAGCTGTAATTGCCTTGAATTCTACCTTCCATTAAGCAAGACCTTTGTCAACTGTAAACCCGCATCTTTATTCACTGTTGCGTACAGATGCCATGTTTTGGGATAATTTAACAGAAAGGATTTGGAAATGAGTTACATTTAAGTGGTGTGTTTAAATATTAGTGTTTTTATAATTGAAGAGAGTTCGCACAGGGTTTAGAATTCACCTTATATTCGTATGCTGCAGCCACTAAGAGAAAGGAAAGTTTATGTGTAACTGAGTCAGGCATTGAAGATTGAAGATGTTAATTTGCTATCTGCTCTCAGGATTCCTATGAACATCCACACCTATTATTGTTGGAATAACCTATTTATTTGAACTCAGTTTGGGGTGTCCGCTGAGAGTGCACCTTTGCTAGGGGGAGGTTACTTATTCAAGAAGGAGTTGGATATATTTCTTAAGGCTAAAGGGATCAAGGGATATGGGGAGAAGGCAGGAACAGGGTACTGAATTTGGATGATCAGCCATGATCTCATTGAATGGTGGAGCAGGCTCGAGGGGCCGAATGGCCTACTCCTGCTCCTATCTTCTATGTTTCTATGTTGCCTATTTTACTGATAGCCCTACTGGCAAATGATTGGGAAAGAAGTCAGTGGAACAGTCTACCCACATTTTATGATCAGAAGTAACAAAAAGAAAAGAAGAGCCCATGTTCAAGGTCAGTCTGGTTTGGGAAGGAAGCTCGGCCGATGGATGGAAAACTCATTCATCTCAAGCCAGTCAGAACCAGAAAACTGACCCAGAAAAATCAAGTTGGCCCAGTAATTCTAACTATCAGTCTGTGCATTCACTTACTATCTGCAAAATAAAGCTGCCTTATGATTTGTAACTGGCCTCATCTCACAGAAATGTTTTCCGCCTACTGAAAGATTGGAGAAGTGTGCACGAGGCCAAGTGTGAAAGACATGGTAGGGAATACTCCTCCACAATCCCACTCGAAATCGGGTGGCACAGGGTGGAGAATGCTGGAAAATGCGGGCGATGAGGCCTTCCGCCACCTCACCAACCCGACTGGGACTTCCCTCCCCTGCCCCCACCAGGAGTGCTGCTGGCTGCTCCAGTCACCACCGCTTCACTGGGCCACCATGTGGATGGTGGCGGTAGGCCCAGGAAGCAGTGGTAAAGTTCCCTCAATGGAGGGAGAGGGCCTTGAAGCGGCCTCCTCTCCCACCAGTTGGTCCCAAGCACCTACCTGCTGAAGGCCCTAGTGTCATCCAAGATTTTCATTGGGAGCCTTCATTCTGATCATCATCATCATCATCTTCATCTTATATAGCGCCTTTAACGTAGTAAAATGTCCCAAGGCGCTTAGGGTGTTTCTATCCCTTTAAGGTCCCTTGTCACCTCTTTTAGTGCAGGGACCGACGACGATGAGGGGAGGGGAGTGCATGACCTCCCCCATCCTCTTCAGTGGTTGTGCCTAGATCCTGCATTGACTGGTCAATCTACTACAGGAACATGGGCTGGCTGCAATGACCAATGTTCTTCCAATACATGCACAGCAGTGACTGCTCTTTATTGCTGTAATGCTCATTGGGTTTACAACAACTTAAATAACTTCCTAGTTTATAAGGGAGGAAGTAAAGCTCAGAAATGACTGAAGCATGATTCTATTTTATTCAGGCTTCGTGGTAGAAGGATCAAACTTTGAATCATTGCAAGGCTTATAGCTAAGGCAGGATGACCAAGGATCAGATACACTATCAGTTCCTCATAGAATCATAGAACTGTGAGTACAATTGGAGGCCATTTCAGCCCATCATGTCTGCGCCATTACTAGCCCAAGACTAATGTTAAGCACTCTAGTCACCGTTCCCATCTCTTTCCCAAAGCCCTTTAATATTTTTTCTTTGTTATGCATCTATCTAACTCCCTCCTAGTGCTGAGATTGTATAGGCTAGTTGGCTGCATGTAGGGATGTTTTAGCAGCAAATTTTCAGAAAAGCCACAGAGTTACAGTCAATGCAACAGCACATAATTTTATACGTTTGGTTCAGTAACACATCTTGCAGTGCTAACTTTAAGAACGAAAGAAGAACTTGCATTTATATAGCGCCTTTCACGTCCATGGTTGTTGTTATGTGGGAAACGCAGTAGCTCCCACAAATGACCAGATAATCTGTTTTTGCTTTGTTGGTTGAGGACACCGAGGATAACCCCCCTACTCTTCTTCGAAATAGTGCCACGGGATCTTTTACATCCACCTGAGAGAGCAGATGGGGCCTCAGTTTAACGTCTCATCCGAAAGACAGCACCTTTGACAGTGTAGCACTCCCTCAGCACTGCACTGGGAGTGTCACCCTAGCCTTATGTGCTCAAGTCCCTGGAGTGGGGACTTGAACCCACAACCTTCAATGACCCAGAGGTGTGGGTGCTACCCACTGAGCCACAGCTGACACTCCTCTCCTTCATATGTATATGTTTGAACCAAGCAAGATAACAAACCTGACATAGAATCATAGAAGATAGGAGCAGGAGTAGGCCATTCGGCCCCTCGAGCCTGCTCCACCATTTAATGAGATCATGGCTGATCATCCAAATTCAGTTCCCTGTCCCTGCTTTCTCTCCATATCCCTTGATCCCTTTAGCCTTAAGAAATATATCTAACACCTTCTTGAATATATTTGTTGAATTGGCCTCAACTGCCTTTTGTGGTAGAGAATTCCACAAGTTCACCACTCTCTGGGTGAAGAAATTCCTCCTCATCTCTGACCTAAATGGCTTACCCCTTATCTTTAGACTGTGACCCCTGGCTCTGGACTCCCCCGCCATTGAGAACATCCTTCCTGCATCTAGTCTGTCTAGTCCTGTTAGAATTTTATAAGTTTCAATGAGATCCCCTCTCATTCTTCTAAACTCCAGCGAATATAAGCCCAATCAACCCAATCTCTCCTCATACGTCATTCCTGCCATCCCAGGTGAATCTTCGCTGCACTCCCTCCATGGCAAGAACATCCTTCTTCAGATAAGGCGACCAAAACTGCACACAATACTCAAGGTGTGGTCTCACCAAGGCCCTGTACAACTGCAGCAAGACATCCTTGCTCCTGTACTCGAATCCTCTCGCCACGAAGGCCAACATACCATTTGCCTTCTTAACCGCCTGCTGCACCTGCATGCTTACCTTCAGTGACTGGTGCACAAGGACACCCAGGTCTCGTTGCACTTCCCCTTCTCCCAATCTATTGCTGTTCAGATAATAATCTGCCTTCCTGTTTTTGCCACCAAAGTGGATAACCTCGCATTTATCCACATTATACTGCATCTGCCATGCATCTGCCCAATCACCCAACCTGTCCAAATCATACTGGAGTTTCTCGGCATCCTCCTCACAGTACACACGCCCACCCAGCTTTGTGTCTTCTGCAAACTTGGAGATATTGCATCTAGTTCCCTCGTCTAGATCATTAATATATATTGTGAATAGCTGGGGTCCTAGCACCAATCCCTGCGGTACCTCACTAGTCACTGCCTGCCACTTGGAAAAAGACCCGTTTATTCCAACTCTTTGCATCCTGTCTGCCAACCAGTTCTCTATCCAAGTCAGTACCTTACCCCAATCCCATGTGCTTTAACTTTACACGCTAATCTCTTATGCGGGACCTTATCGAAAGCCTTTTGAAAGTCCAAATACACACAACGTGGAAATGAGCCCCTTGACCTTTATAAATGAGCCTTGCCTTGCATTGTGGCCTATGACAGATGAGAAAAATGCCTGCACAGTTTCACAGCTCTGAATCCTACCCCTGCAGGGACATAGTAAACACCTTTTTGTGCCAGGAATGAGTATAGGGCAAAGGAGAAGTATTCATGCAATACATGAAAAAGCACCTTATGTTAATAATATTCTCCAGATATTTTTTTTCTTGGCTCCACTTTGCCCTCATCTTTTTTCATGTTTCAATACACACCGCTTCAGTGCAATAATAGTAATCTGTGTTTGTGATTGGATTCCAAGCTATGAGGTACTGCCTTGTGCTTGGTAATTACACCGTTCCTGCTCTCCCGTCTCCCTCCCACCCCCCAGTCATAAACAGGAAGATTTACTTGACTGATTAAAGTCTGCATTTGCCAAGATGTTAAGACTCCTTGCTTACTGGTTGATATTTCTAACCCAGTAGGCATAGAAGTTTGAAAATGAACAACAGAACTATTTTTGAGTTTAAAAACAGAAAATGCTGGAAATACTCAGCAGATCAATCAGCATCTGTGGAGAGAGAAACAGAGTTAATGGGCTGGATTTTCACTGAGGAGTCGGGTAGGAGGCGGGACTACAACTTTCGGGGTTGTAGTCCTGCCTCCATCGAGTTCTAGCCAACCCACGCGATTTAGACTTGATTGACCTTGTTGATCAGCAGACCAATTAAGGGCCACCTGGCAACAGGTGACGTCACAGATTGATATTTCATCTGTCAAGACCTTTTGACAGATGGAATATCAGTGTTTGACAGCTGTTTGAAGCTGTCAAACACTGATAATCTGTACACTAAGTTAATTCCTTCCTCTCAGGATGATTTAGAGATCTCCCCGGAACAGAAAGCTGAATGCTGCAATTTTTGTCAGCTCGCAGCTATTCTGCTTTCTGTGCCGGTGAGATGAGGGACTCCCAAGACCTGAAGGAAGGAAGGCTGTAAAGGTAAGTAAAGGTATGTAAAACTTCCTTAAACACTTTACACACACCAAACACACTTACCTTTGCACTCATGCACCCATCACTCACCTGAACACCAGACATCTCGACCCCTCCAAGCCCTTCATCCCGACGGTCCGCCTCCTCTGACTTGGCGTGGTTTGGAGCCGTCGGGAATCCCACACTTCAACATTAAAAATAGGGATTAGGCTAAAAACTGCCTGTTAACTACCTGTTAACAGGCAGTTATTTGGCACTAATCCCCTTCCCGCCTCAGGGAAGCGGGTCCCAGTGTGGGGCGAGTACCCGCCTCCTTTGAAACTGGCATGGAGGCAGGTTGGGTGCGGGATGGGGTCGGGACCCCCGATTTCGGGATTTTAACCCCCCGGACGCCTCCAATCCTGCCTCCACTGCCCAATGAAAATCCTGCCCAACGTTTCAGGTTGATGACCCTTCATCAGAACTGGAAAAAGCTGTTTCTCTCTCCACAGATGCTGCCTGACCTGCTGAGTATTTCCAGCATTTTCTATTTTTATTTCAGATTTCCAGCATCCGCAGTATTTTGCTTTTGTATTTTTGAGTTTTATCTGTTCAGTATTTTATACATTGTTTCTCATACATTTTGATTGGCACCCCATCCACCACCTTAAACATTCACTCCCTCCACCACCGGCGTACCGTGGCTGCAGTGTGTACCATCTACAAGATGCACTGCAGCAACTCGCCAAGGCTTCTTCGGCAGCACCTCCCAAACCTGCAACCTCTTCCACCTAGAAGGACAAGGGCAGCAGGCGCATGGGAACGCCACCACCTACAAGTTCCCCTCCGAGTTACACACCACTCTGACTTAGAAGTATATCGCTGATCCTTCATCGCCGTTAGGTCAAAATCTTGGAACTCCCTCCCTAACAGCACTGTGGGAGTACCTTCACCACACGGACTGCAGCAGTTCAAGAAGGCGGCTCACCACCACCTTCTCAAGGGCAATTAGCGATGGGCAATAAATGCTGGCCTTGCCAGCGACACCCACATCCCATAAACGAATAAAAAAAGTATTTGAGAATGTGGGCGAAATGTGTTTAAACATACGCTATCCCGGCGAGCTTCTTAAATAATGATCTGCACTTTATAGTGGCCAAAAAGTTTTACTTTCCATCAAATGCCGTCTTCTCATTTGATTCATTTGTGAGGTTTCAAAGTGTCACGTATCCTTTTGATGTACTTAGGGATTCGCCTCTGGGTTACATTGAAATCAGTATTGTGTATCAACAGTTACTCAATTAAAGAAAAGGAAAATGGATCCTCAGAGCGTTTCCTGTCGATTCTCCCTCATGGTCCTTGTTGCAGAAAGGTGTTGACTCGTATCACCAGCCCAGCATAACTTTGCAGCATTGCTGATTCGAGGTTTAAGGTGAGTGGTGTGGTCTTGGGAATATCCACCATGATCTATTGAATGGCAATAAAGGTTTGACCAATTTGTAGAGGGGCGTATTTAAATGCAATGGCAGACCAAATGAAGTGCATCTTCAGCACTCAATAGGACTGACTTTCCTGGCCCTTGTGTCCCAGGAATGCCCAAAGAATAGGCATAGTGAACTGGAAATTTGGGCAGGCCCATAGTGCTGGGTCTCCGCTCCCATAACGCTGCCCCTGAACTACCGCCCCTGCTTCTCAGTGGTCCCCAGTGCTCTGAACCACAAGCCAGTGCGGTAACGTAAATGAATAGTTTTGACTCGAGCATGACCTGTGGCCTGATTTCCTGGTGCAGTTCATGTGCAAGATGCCCATATAAAAAGAAGGGACTGCGAAAATTCAGATTTCTTTTTGAGCATGGTGCGACTTGAGACTTTGCTTGCGAAGGTATAAAGAGCGACAACTTATCTTTTTGTACACTTCTTGGGGTTGTTACAGAAAAAAAATCAAAATTAGATATTCTGTTGTGAGGATTTTAGCTGGTGGAAGGAGAAAGTTTTGTGCAATATAAATGTCTTCCTTTACATGTGCTCTCTGGAAGACGATGAAGAGAATGAGCTGGAAGCTCTGCAGGATGCCCAAGTAGTCAGACAGCACCAATTAGGAGATACCCAACTGTGTGAGAGTAGTGTCCCTGAAAAGCATTTCTTTTACTTCAGTGATGAGTAGTCCTTGCGGAGGCTCTGTTTCAGTAGAGATGTGGTCAGGGAATTGTGCCATCTATTAGGAGAGGACCTGCACCTTATTAAAGAGCTAGCATTATGCTATCTGTGCCAGTGATGGCATTACATTTTTTTGCCAATGGAAGTTTTCAAGGGGCTATGGGGACATAGCCCATATCAACTAGTCTACTGTCTATCACTGTATTCGGGACATTCTAGGTATGCTATTTACCAAAATGAACCAATATGTAGTTTTCGCCATGGATACCAGAGATCAGCAACCCTGTGCCTTGGCTTCTACAGACTTGCAGGTTTCTTTTGGGTTCAGGGTGTCATAGGTGGGTGTGGGATGGTTTCATCTTACTTGCCTACTCGGTATCGACTAAATAAAGAGTTCTGCCACTGGACTCGATGGAGATATTTTTATTAACCTACTTAACCATAAATGTTACTACCAATTACAAGCAATACACTAAAACATAAATGTAACATACACCGTACAATCTCAATATCTGTGCCTAGGATGCAAAGGTGATCAATCCTCCTCCTATCAATCGCACCTGCATCATGAATTGCCCCGAGCGCTCTACCTAACTGGGGGGCACAGCTTTCCTTACATTGGGTTTTTCTGCAAGTCTTGCACAATTATCCACCCTCCTTGTGGCCATCTGCAGTACCATTCTACGCTGGAGAGAGGTTTGTCCTAATTCTTATCTTGTCTCAGGCATTCTGTATACTGGGTCTGGAGGTCTGATGATCTCACCCACCAGGACGAGGGATGCTCACAGTCCCAAGGCCCTCACAAGATGTTTAACTTACTGAGGAGATTTTGCAGCAGGTCACAGGCTGAACCTCCCTTTTCCCCTTTAAGTTGCTGTAGCTGCAGCTTTCCAGCTGTTGTGCTGGTACTTTCTAGTCGACAGCACCCCCATGAGCCTTAGCTGTCCAACCTGACCTATTTTCCCAAAGCAGGCAGGATAAAGGGACTGGATTCCTTTCTCACAGTGGGCTTCATGTTCTTTCGGAGGCAGTGCGTCTTACATAAGTAAAAAAAGGTATACTGCTCCATAAACGTTTTATTTGTGCGTGACTACCAGAAGAAGATTATGCAGGTTAATGCCAGGTTCCCTGACCGCTCACACAACAACAACAACTTGTATTTATATAGCGCCTTTAACGTAGTAAAACGTTCCAAGGCGCTTCACAGGAGTGTTTTAAGACAAAGAATTTGACACCGAGCCGCATAAGGATGAATTAGGGTAGGTGCTTGGTCAAAGAGGTAGATTTTAAGGAGCGCCTTAAAGGAGGAAAGAGAGGTAGCGAGGCGGAGAGGTTTAGGCAGGGAATTCCAGAGCTTAGGGCCGAGGCAACAGAAGGCACGGCCACCAATGGTTGAGCGATTATAATCTGGGATGCTCAAGAGGGCAGAATTAGAGGAGCGCAGATATCTTTGGTGGGGGGGGGGAGGGTTGTGGGGCTGAAGGAGATTACAGAGATAGGAAGGGGCGAGGCCATGGAGGGATTTGAAAACACACTCCTTTATGCTCAGGCACTCTACCGTCCCACCAGCGTTTGCAGAAGTGGAAGCAGTGAGGGATTGGCTGTTAGGGGATCTGGACTGCAGTTGTTATGGTTGCTGAGGGCTCCGTCCAATGCTGCTGAACAACAGTATAACAATGCTCATCTGTCAACCAAAGTAACAATAGAGAACACAATTGGGATGCTTAAACAGAGGTTCAGGTGCTTGGACCAGTCCAAAGGTGTCCTTCAGTATAATCTGAGAAAGGTTCCAGGATTATCATAGCATGTTACACAGAAACACAGAAACACAGAAACCTCACAGTACAGATAGAGGCCATTTCGGCCCATCGAGCCTGCACCGACACATATCCCACCCGATCCCCGTAACCCCTACACCAACACATATCCCACCCTATCCCCGTAACCCCACGTATTTAATCCCCCTAACACTAAGGGTCAATTTTTATCATAGCCAATCAACCTAACCCGCACATCTTTGGACTCGTCCTGCACAACATTGCAATAGGTAGTGGAATCCAGCTGGATGATTAGGAGGACACCAGGTCTGATGAGGAGCATGAGGATATGGTGGAGGAGCACGAGGTGGATGCTTCCAGAAAGGCCTCAAGTTACTCTGGCACCAACAGGAAAAAAAAATCACAGAAACACCATTCTGGATACATTCTTTTAAAGCTCCAATGAGCTCCAAAGCATAATATCATTCAATCCCTTCATTTTGATCTTCCAGTACAATAAAAAAAAATCTCACGAACATCTGGAAAAACATTTCCTCACTCCCTACCAATGCCATCATAAAAACCTTCAGCGCTCTGTCATGTTCAGAAAGCATTTGTCTTTGAAAACAGGACCTCAGAGATCAGGGTTCATTGCCTGCACAGCTGCGGGAGGAGATGCCCTCCTCCTCTGGCGAGGGGCTTCTTCTTAGACTCCTCGTGCAACTCATGCTCCTGCTCTCTTGTGACAAGTGTATCTAACTCCGTGCTTCACTCATACTCTCTATATCCCCCACTCCCCAGGTGGATGTTACTGAGCTTCTGCATACAATATAATGGGGTGAGCTGTTTCCAGCAGGTTGTGAGGAGGGTCTGGCGCCTGTTTGCTATGTTGTTCCTATGAAGACATAAAGAGGGATAGTCATAAGAGCAAATGCTGTAAGAACTGCTGTATAATCAATCGCCTATATCATCATCAGAATTGACATTATCTGGGAACATTATTAGGATCTTAGGATAGGGAAGGGGAAAAAAAGGGAACTATGAACTGTTGTGTCCGTGTGTTAATAGAGACACTGAAGACAGGAGTTGGTTTCACAGGTGTTTACTGAACAAAGTCTGGAGGGGAACTAACTGATACAACACAATATACAGGCTTATATAGCCCGAGTGGCCATTACCGGCATTACAGTACACAGGGGGCTCTTAAAGGCACATACACTACAATTCCTCCCCTTTTAGCCAACCAGTACATAATATTTTAAGTAATCATTAATCACATGTTACAAGAAAAATAATCTACACATTGCTGCAGTTAATCAATTATAAGTCAGTCTCTCTGGAGGCTTCCTGACTCGGTCCGGATAACGCCTCGGTGGTGTAGTAGTTTCTGGTGGTGTAGTAGGTTCTTTTGGCAAGGCTGATTCGGCTTGAATGCCAGTGTCGGGTTCATCGGGTTCCAGTATCACCGGATCGGAGGTAGATACTATGGGTATCTCTACTTCATCATTAGGCGTATAGAGTTATGGTGTAGGTTGTCCCTTTTCGGATGACTCTATGATTTGGTCAGCATGGCGCCTTATTATGCTTTCTCCAATGTCCATGGTATACATCAGTGGTCCTAGTCATGTGCAGATAGTTTCAGACTGCCATTTCTCGGTACGGTAGTCCCGGGCCAAAACTTGTTGACCTATCTGGAAGGTTCTAGTTGGCCTTTCATTCATGCCTTGAAATTGCCAGTTCTCCACGTCCCTTCTGATGTTTGGCTTGATCAAATCCAGCCGGCATCTTAGGCTTCTATTGAAGAACATCATGGCGGGAGTTTGGTTTGTAACCATATGTGTTGCATTCCTGTATGCAAACAAGAAGTTATCCACCTTATGCTGAAGTTTTATGTCTTCATTACCCATGGCCTTTATGGCCTTCTTGAAGGTCTGGACAAACCTTTCAGCCAATCCATTGGTGGCGGGATGGTATGGGGCAGACGTGTAGTGCATAACCCCATTGTTTTTTAAGAACTTCCTGAATTCTTCGGACACAAATTGCGGTCCATTATCAGAACAGATCTGTTCAGGCAGCCCATTCCTGGCAAATATGGTCCTTAATACTGTGATGGTTTTTTCTGTGGTGGTGGAGGACATCTTTATTACCTCCGGCCACTTGGAGTGTGCATCAACCGCGATTAAGAACATTGAGTCCATAAATGGACCAGCAAAGTCGATGTGTACCCTTTGCCATGGAGATGAGGGCCACTCCCATGGATGTAGAGGGGCTTGTGGTGGAGCGTTTTGGACCTTCTGGCATCCTAGGCAGCTCTTGGTCATTTCTTCGATGTCTCCATCGATACCTGGCCACCATACAAACGCCCTGGCTAGGTTCTTCATTTTCACTCCACCCAGATGCCCCTTGTGAAGCTCCTTTAGAACTTGATCCTGGAGCTTGGGTGGAATCACCACTCTGGATCCACACATCAAGGTTCCTCGGCACACTGACAGCTGTTCTCTTCTTTGCGAGAATGCTGGCAACAGTGGTTCGCCATGTGCTGGCCATCCCTTCACTGTTAAATCGTAGACTCGTGAGAGAGTCGGGTCATTTCTAGTTTCCCTTTCAATGGCAGAATTTGTTACTGGTAGACATTCAACTATGGTAGAGTGGAAAATCTCCACTGGGTCTACGGTAGGTGCCTCTTCTACCATTGGCAACGGTAGGCGCGATAAACCGTCAGCATTCCCATGCTGTTTTGATCCTTTGTATTCTATGTTATATTGGTGTGCCCCTAGAAAAAGGGACCACCTCTGTAGCCTTTGCGCTGTCATAATGGGAACACCCTTTTTAGGGTTGAATATGGAGATGAGGGGTTGATGGTCAGTCAACAAGGTAAATTTTTGTCCGTGCAGGTAATGGTTGAATTTCTTCACTCCCCATACCAGGCTGAGTGCTTCCCTGTCGATTTGGGCATAGTTACGCTCAGCTGAGTTCAACGAGCGTGACGCAAAAGCTATCGGCCGTTCCGAGCCATCAGGGAATTTATGCGATAATACCGCTCCTACGCCGTAAGGGGATGCATCGCACGCCAGTCTGATTGGCAGTGATGGGTTGTGTAAGGGGTCTTTTTAACGAGCTTGTGGTGTGCGAGATTGATTCTTGATTTCACACTGCTCGTGAGTGGTTTCGAAGCGCTCCCCCCTCACTGATTCTAGACACTGGACTTATTGCTAGACTACCTTAATGTGTTGGCCCAACTTGTGACTCGGAAGACAAATGGATCAGGTGAGACAAGGTAGGTTTTAAAATTAATGGTTTCTTTATTTATAAGGAGAATAAAAACACAGGGAACAAAGAAACAACACAGACAAAATCATTAACACGCCTCCCAATGGGAACTAAAATTTAACACACAAGAATTACTTTGACTATCTTAAAATACATCAATTCATTAGCTGCGGTATAATAAAACGGGGGTGGGGAAAGCGCGCGGTACAATGAAGGATAAATAACACTCCCGATTACAAAGCCCTTAATATTAAAACCCTCCCGTCTCTAAAGTATCCCTCTACTAGGTCAGCTAGGTGGAGTTGGGCCTCTATGCTCACCAGGGTTTTAAAACTGTCCTTGACCTTGGTGCTCCTGTAGCTTCCGGGATTCCCGATTGATCTTCCTTCTGGGACGGGCTCCTGAACCTGCTCTCCTGCTCGAACTTGTAGAACCTCCGTGCTCCTCGAACCGTAATCGAACCTCCTAATCGGACCTCTCCACTCGAACCGTTCAACTTAACCTTAACCTCTCGTTGTTCTCTGCCTCCGATCGTACCTTCTGCCCGTCGATTTTCCCCCAACAGTTATACCGTTTCCTTGCCCTTATCTTTGGCGCCAAATCAGGGGTTTTCTTTTGTCAAAGTTTTGGGCCGGCTACTTTGACAAAAGCTGGTACTTTAGTTTAACGACTTTAATCGTGGCCGAAACCAAACTGATGGGTTATGTCCCGTGTCCCGCTGAGTTTGATGCAGATAATGGGTCTTGTCTGTGCTCTGTGATTTCAGTGATGGGTTTACGTTTATCTGGCGATTAACATGACCTTTTCAAGTGCAAGTCCTTTGTTTTTGACTTTGTTACTGCTGCTACCTTTATTACCATATCAATTGCAGTCAGTCTGGAATTTTCCAATCGGTGGTGACTCAGGTTTCTTTAAGGTATTGCAGTGGTATGTCCTTCTGAAATGAGTCATGTGATCTGCCGACTCCATCTTGTGCTCTTAAAATTGTGGCCATTTCAGGGGTTTTAAAATGTAGGCTGTATTTTCCTGGATTTTGCGAATCCTACAGTTGTAATGAGCCAAAACTTCTTTGGACGTGATTAAGTCTTTGCATTTATGGAAGGCACGTTTACAGTCTTCGCTCCATTTCCAAATTACTCCTGTTTGTAGCAGTTCATTAAGAGGGTGCAGAAGAGTTGATAAGTTCGGTAAAAATTTATGATAGTAATTTATTAATCCCAGGAACGACCTTAATTGTGAAACATTTTCAAGTGCTGGGGCTTTTATGACCACTTCAATTTTTTCAGGTGACTTATGCAACCCTTCCTTATTAATTATGTGGCCACAATATGATATTTGATTCTGGAAAAATTTGCACTTGGGGCGATTTGCTCGTAGGCCCCGTTCTCTCAGCCTAGTGAGCACCTGCTCCAAATTGGCAAGGTGCTCGTTGTCGTTTTCTCCTGTTACAAGGATGTCGTCTAGGTAGCATTGAGTCCCCGGAATCCCTTGGAGGACTTGCTCCATAGCTCTTTGCCAGATAGCTGGAGCGGATGCTACTCCGAAAACCAGTCGATTGTACTGGTACAGGCCTTTGTGTGCATTTATCGTGAGATACTTTTTAGAGGCCTCTTCAACTTCCATCTGTAGATATGCCTGTGCCAAGTCAATTTTGGTGAAACGTTTCCCTCCGGATAGTGAGGCGAAAATATCTTCTATCCTCGGAAGAGGATACTGTACCATGTGAAGGACCGGGTTTACAGTCACCTTGAAGTCATGCGAATTTTTCTCTGTTCTTCAGATTTATCATTATTCAACGTTTTCTTCATGACTGGGACGATGGGTGTTGCCCACTCGCTCCAATCTATTTTGGATAATACGCCTGCCTTTTCCAAATTCTCCAGCTCTGCCTCGACTGCTGGACGAATTGCGTATGGCACCGGTCTTGTCTTAAAAAACTTGGGAATTGCCGCATCTTCCACTTTTATTGAGGCGGTGATGTCTTTCAAGGTTCCTAGTTTCTCTTGAAACACTTCTTTGGCGTTGGCCAAGATGTCTTTTAATCGTTCAGGTATGACATCATCATCATTTTTTTCCTTACTGGTCACCGTCAGTGCCTGAATGGAGTGCCAGTCTAAACGTATTTTCCTGATCCATTCACGTCCCAACAGCGGTGGACGACCATCTTGTAGAACGTATAAATACAACTTTTGTATTTCCTTGCCGTTGTATACAACAGGCACCCTTATTTTTCCTTTGGGGTATACTTTCTGCCCCGTATATGTTTTCAAGATAATGGATGTGTCTTTTAAAGGTATATGCGGAAATATCCGCTCGTAATCCCGGCGATTTATGACGGTCAGAGCTGATCCTGTATCTAGCTCCATTTTAACTGGGGACCCTGCTATCATGAGGGTAACCCAAATGGTCTGGTAATCTTCTTTGGCAATTACATTATGTAATTTGAGACAGCTTAGTCTCTTGTTTTTGGAGTCGCTATCGCTCTTCTGGTCTTCGGAGCTACTGTCCGTCATCATTTGTACCTTTCTGTACTTTTCTTTATTGATTTTTTTTTTCCTGTCCGTGGATTTTTTTTGTCCAGATCGGCATACCCGTGCAATGTGTCCAATCTTTCCGCATTGCCTGCATGCTTTGTCCTTGAACTAGCAGTCCCTCTGGTCATGGGTGGATCCGCCGCAGCGATAACATCTCTCGAAACCCCGTGTCATTTCATGGGTGCCGAATTCCTGTGTCTTTTGTTGTATCTCTGCAGCTCCTCTTGCGGCTGCTTCGTATGATACAGCCATACTGAAAGCCTTGTCCAGTGTTAAATCTTTCTCAGAAAGCAGCCTTTTCTGTGTTCCTTCACTTAGGAGACCACAGACGAATTTGTCTCGAAGATAATCTGCTAGTCCTGCCCCGAATTGGCAGTGCTTTGATAGCTTTATTAATTCGGTGAGGTAATCAGCGTTACTTTCATTCTTGTGTTGATTCCTCTTGAAGAATTTGAATCGTTCCACTATCAGCAGCGGTGTTGGGTTTAAGTGCTCCTGTAGGGTATCAGCAATTTCTTTAAAATTCTTGTCCTTTGGTTTGGCTGGAGTGATTAAGTTTCGTAACAGCCCGTATGTCTTTGCGCCCATTAGATTTAGAAGTACTGACGCTTTTTTTTCATTTTCTATTCCATTTGTTATGCAATATACCTCCACTCTTTCCACATATGTGGTCCAATCCTCTATATCGTTATCAAAAGCATCAATATTGCCAGCCTTAGGCATCCTGGAAAAAAAATGGCGCTTCCCGCACTTTTCTTTCTTTTCTGCAGAAAAGATATGGCGCCTCCCGCGCTTCCCCGCCGCTGCTGCCAATGACAACGCTGTTCTCCGCGTTTAAAAAAATTTTTTGAAAAATTTATTTACAGGTGGAGACTCGTTCCCGCTGGACTCTCTCTGCTAGGTCTGAACGCCGACCTGCTTGCAGCGCCGGCCATCTCCCGAGTGCTCCCTCCCCGTCTGTTACTGTTTGCCTCCGCCTTCGCTGCTTGGCCTCGCTGCAGAGCCAGCCGCTGGAGCCCCAGCCCGACGCCCAGGAAGGATTATTGCAGTACCCGCCACCAGCTCGGCTAGCTGGTGAAACCACAGCTTTTTCTTTTTCTTGCTTTTCTTCGACTTTGGACGTCAGAGGAATCGATGTCCTTGAGGTGCTGCCGAATTGCAGGTAAGTCCGTTTCCAATTCGTCGCCACTGTCGTGTCCGTGTGTTAATAGAGACACTGAAGACAGGAGTTGGTTTCACAGGTGTTTACTGAACAAAGTCTGGAGGGGAACTAACTGATACAACACAATATACAGGCTTATATAGCCCGAGTGGCCATTACCGGCATTACAGTACACAGGGGGCTCTTAAAGGCACATACACTACATGAACCCTCAGCTGGGACAAGCCCACCCGCTTCACCATCTCCTGCCACCTCTTTGAAATTCCTTTCTTGCAGTTTGATAGCCCTTGCGTCAAACTGGGGCACTTACTGAACAGTAGCAGGTTCTGCTTTGGTGGCATTGGACTGCCTTTTATTAAAAGCTGCCTCGAAACATTATGAGACTTTTATCACTGAGAGTAGCATTTATATCAGGATTCCCTCCCAAGGTTAGCTGAGGTTTCTCCCTGAGCCAATAGAGGATTGAACTTTATAACCAGAACAGTAGAATACAAGTCAGAGAAAGTCTTGATCAAACTGTATCGTGCTCTGGTCAAATCCCATCTTGAATACAGTGTCCATTTCTGGTCATTCATCCACAAGGGAGATGTTCAAGTGCTTGGAGGCAGTTCAGAGAGCAGACGCAAGGTTGATCCTAGTGTCGGGGCCTGAATATTGAGGAAAGACTGGAGAAACTTGGGCTTTTCAGCCTGGATTGGAGATGTCTGACAGGTGATCTTATAAAGGTATATAAGATAGTTTTTTATTTATTCATTCATGGGATGTGGGCGTCGCTGGTCAGCATTTATTGCCCATCCCTAATTGCCCTTGAGAAGGAGCCGCTGGCGTAGAAATTGAGAGCCACTGTCACCTTCACTGCCACCGACAGAGACATCCTGGTCCTGAGCTAAGGCTGGAGCTCTGGTTGCAGGAGGTGGCAGAGCTCAGTGACCACCTCCTTGCTGAAGCGGAGCCTTCTAAAACACTGCTCCTCAGACCGATGGATATATGAGAATTGCTCCCGGAATACCCTGGGGGAGGATAAGGTCTTCCTATGGAGAGCCCTGTTGGCCCTCCTCCCTCTGGCCACATTTTCACTCTCTCTCTCTCTCTCTCTCTGCTTCCACTGCCTCTGACGGTGAAGCTGGAAGGCGAGGCCCCGTGCCAGTACCGCCCCCATTAACTCTTCTAAATGTGGCAGTACTAAAGGGTACAGGAATGGGAACCCGATAAGTGTTGGTGACGACCAAAACTCCTTCAATTTGGACACCGTTAAATCTATCCAAACGCCTCTCTCCCTCTCTCAACCCGCGTAGGCAGAATTGATTGCCGACAGGAAAAAAACAGGAAGCGCGCGCCTTTAAATAGCGCTCCCCCAGCTCCCAGCTGACTGTACACTGTCCCTCTCTATGTGTCGTTACTAGCGGCAGGCGCTGAGGCAGGGGGCGAGAATCAATTTCCGGTCCAGGGCGATGCGCGCTCGGATGAGGTCACGATCCTTACACATTTTAGAGTTGTACCGTCATAATTCAAATGATGTTTTAAAGGAAAGATAAGTCATGTCATTTAGTTAGTTTTAAAATGAACACTAGCCTTGACTAAAAAATGTAACTGCACCAACAGCCCATTAAAGAGAGAATCTGATCGTAAGAACCCTTGTTTTAAAAAGCGAGTTTGACTTACGACTTCCTTTTAAAAATCAAGCAGCTCAAAAGAATCCTGATTAATTTTAACACCTTTTTCCTGCCTATTGCTCTTGTTCTGTTTTGATATGTTTGTTCAAACAGTGAGTTCTGATGACATTACTAGGGTAGTCTGACAGTGTGCTAAATTACATACACAGAATGAAACAGCAAGCTGTCTGGAGAACCATGGGCTGGTGCTTGTATTTCAGGATATCAGTTCAGCTCCTTCAGACTTTGGCACTCAGTATGATTTATTTTCCATTTGTTGGGTAACTTTTATGCAGACTTAATGCCAGTCAAGTAACAGCAGGCTTAGATTTAAAGCAGAAGATGCTGGAAACACTCAGCAGGTCAGGCAGCATCTGTGAAAAGAGACACAGGGTTAACGTTTCGGGTCGATGACCTTTCGACAGTTCTGACAAAACATCAGTAACCTGAAATGTTAACTCTGTTTCTCTCTCCACAGATGCTGCCTGACCTGCTGAGTAGTTCCAGCATTTTCTGTTTTTATTTCAGATTTCCAGCGTCAGCAGTATTGGGCCAGAAATTCGGGTCGGAGGCTTCCCGCGGGCGCAAGCCCCCGACCTGCACTTACATAGCGCGCCGGCCGTTGTGCTGTGGGGCCGCGTGGGATTCCGATCCTGGGCCTCCTCCAGCTGCCGCTGTGCAGTGCTTGCGTATCCCAGGGGCGCAGTTAGTTCGCAGCATCCCTTGGGATCACATGGGCCATGGGGAGCCAATCGGAACAGGGAATCTCTATTCATAGATTTGACAGGAAGACCTGTCAAATCTATGAATAGAGATCGGCCCCAAAACCTAAGTAATACTTCAAATACATTTTTTTTTAAATCACATTTTAAAAATAACTATAAATTACATAAATTAACTATTTTAAACAAAAATTTAAATTTTTGGAAAAATTAATTAAAGTTTTTAACAGGGCTAAAAATAAACTTACGTTTCTTTAAAGTATTTTAAAATGATAAACCTGTGGAAAAAATGTTTTAATTTTACTTAATTAACCTCTTACCTTGTTAAAAGCAGGCCTTGCGACTGCTTTTTCATGCGCAGCTGCTGGAGACTTACCCGCACGGAGAAACCTGTAAAAAAATCAGAAGTTCCAGGCGCACGCGTTTGACCTGTGAACCCCTTCCTTCAAGGGAACGGAAGTTCCGGTTTCCAGCGCATGCGCAGTGCATGCACGAAACCGCCACTTTCGTTGGCCCTACCCGTGAGTACCCAGCGCGTACTCACCCGTGGGGACCCAAATTTCTGGCCCAATGATTTCGGTTTAAAGCAGGTCTCTTCATGGTTGATTTTGAGCTATATTTTCCAATATAGGTTTAATGCGACATTGGATGAGTTCCATCACCAAAAGCATCAATTAGGACGATTAGTGAGTTGCCGGGGGAGGGGGGGGTGGCGGGGTTGGAAGATTTCAGCAGCTTAAAGCATCTGGAATGTAATGATGATTGTTTTTGCTAAGAAGCCCTCATTAAGTATCAGCCAGAGCTGCTCAGTGGCAAAAGCAGAGAGATATTGAAGCATAGCCTGGCACTAAATATTTGAACAAAGTCTTCCTGTGTCCTGTAATGATTTTATTCCCTAAAATAATACATTAAAAAATGCTTTCCATTGTGAAAGTGAATGAGAAGAGTTACTGATGGGAAGAGTATGTTTCCCTCTGTTATATATGTTTAGTGAAAAATCAAACGTGTGTAAAGTGGAGAACACCTCTTTATACTAAAATTGGTGAGCAGAGGAGAATATTTCTCTGAAGGCAAGTAATAATTAATTTCCTCTGTAAATGTAGTTGATATGAAGTTCAAAGTAATTATCTTAGGTTTAAATTCTCCCGGAGGACGAGTGTTAGGCACAGAAATCTACATCCTTTTAACTTCTCTTCTGAAACCATGCCATGGGGCATGGACAAATTACTGACTGTCTGTCAACAAATGGTATCATAGCAGGAAGCATGTATAGCCATCTGTGCTGGAATGATCTCCAGACAAGTAGAAATTTCAACCTGACAGAATTATCGAAAACAATTCCCAGCCCAATGAGGTATGTGCCTCGGATTTCTTCAAGAACTAGATCACCTCAATGGTTTCTGTTAGATCCGTGGTTCAGTGGATAAATAATTACACGGATGCTGTACATAAACAAATAACAGGTCTTTACTGGAGGAGGGTAATCTCTAGACTGGGGTACAGAGGCATGCGCACAGCTTATATACCGGTGTGGTCACTGCCGGTACTACAGTATACAGGAGCTGTAAAAAGTAGTTCTGACTTAAAGCACATACACTACAATTCCTCCCTTTTTAGATTAATAATACCCCCTTAATATTCAAATAACAATTACATTTTTACATGTACATTCAATAACAAAAGTCCATTTATAGATTCAGTCTTTGGGGCGGCTTCCTGACCCTTTCGGGATAGCGCCTTTCCGGAGGTTCTTGTTCTTGGTGCAGAGGCGATTCTGACCCCCTTTCATCGGGTAGTTCATCGGGTTCCACCGCTACTGGGTCTGAAGTAGATACTACCGGTATGTCGGGTTCATCCCCAGGTACTCGAGACATGGGGTTGATGCCTTCCTGTGATGCTAAGATCTGATCGACGTGGCGTCTCACAATGTTCTCCCCGACATCCACTGTGTACATTAATGGCCCCTGCCTTGTACATATCGTTCCGAGTTGCCACTTCTCTGTTCGATAGTCCCGGGCCAAGACTGGTTGCCCTACATTGAAGCTCCTTGTCGGCTTCTCGTTGATGTGCTGGAATTGTTTGTCCTCAACATTTCTTCGCACATTTGGTCTGAGCAAGTCCAGACGAGATCTCAACCTTCGGTTAAAGAACATCATGGCTGGGGTCTGGTTGGTAACTGCATGTGTCGCGTTTCGGTAGGCTAATAAGAAATTGTCCATCTTATGCTGTAGTGGAATTTCCTCGTCGCACATGGCCTTTATCGCCTTCTTAAAGGTTTGTACGAACCTCTCAGCCAATCCATTGGTGGCTGGATGATACGGGGCGGATGTGTAATGCCTTACCCCATTCCTTTTCATGAATTTTTGGAACTCGTCGGACACAAACTGTGGTCCATTATCAGAGCAGATCTGCTCTGGCATCCCGTTTCTGGCAAATATGGCCCGTAGGACTGCAATCGTTTTCTCTGTAGTGGTTGAAGACATCTTTATTGTTAAGTCTGTGTGTCCCAGTTATGCTTATTATAAATCACTGGACACAGACCACAAGAATAACTTTTAACAGGTCTTTACTATTCGGAGGTCAGGGCTGAACTGCCCAGCAAATCTCTACACAACGTTTATATACCAGTGTGGTCACCACCGGTATTACAGTACACAGCAGCCAAGAGAAAGTAGTACATCTCTTAAGGTAGTTCTCTTAAGGTGGAACAGGTTACATACACCACAATCCTCCCTTTTTAGCTTAACAGTTATATCCCCATTTAACATAACATAATAACATATAGATATATATATATATATGCAACTTCATGCAAAACAGTTCAAAGATTCAGTCTCTGAGGAGGCCTCCTGATTCGAGTTGGATAACGCCTTTCAGGGGTCTCTGATTCTCGTTGCTGGGGTGACTCATCTAGTTGATCTCTTATGGATTGGACATCATCCTCAGGTACATTCACTTCTGAGGTAGATGCTTCAGGTTCACTAACTTCTTCCACGGTTGTCTCTGCCGTAACCCTGGGTTCGACCCTTGTTCTCGATTCTACCAGTTGGTCAGCATGACGCCATATTACATTTTCACCAATATCTACCGTGTACATCAGGGGTCCTTGTCTGGCCCGAATTGTTCCAGATTGCCATTTCTCGTTTTTATAGTCCCGGGCTAACACTGGTTGTCCTATTTCGAAACTCCGAGTGGTCTTGTTATTTATATGCTGGAACTGTTTGTTTTCAACTTCCCTCCGCACATTTGGTTTTAACAAGTCCAACCTGAACCGCAACCTCCTGTTATAGAACATCATGGCAGGACTTTGGTTTGTCACTGCATGAGTGGCGTTTCGATATGCCAGTAGGAATTTGTCCACCTTGTGTTGTAGTGGAATCTGATCTTCGCTCATGGCCTTTATTGCTTTTTTGAACGTTTGTACAAATCTCTCGGCCAACCCGTTTGTAGCCGGATGATATGGGGCAGAGGTATAATGTTTCACCCCATTCTTCTTCATGAATTTCTGGAATTCTTCTGACATGAACTGCGGTCCGTTGTCTGAACATATTTGTTCTGGCAATCCATTTCTTGCAAATATCGTTCTTAGCACCGCGATCGTCTTTTCCGAGGTAGTGGTAGTCATCTTAGTCACTTCTGGCCATTTAGAATGTGCGTCCACCGCAATTAAAAACATGGAGTCCATGAATGGACCAGCAAAGTCAATATGTACACATTGCCATGAGGTTGAAGGCCATTCCCATGGATGCAGCGGTGCAATCGGAGGTGCATTTTGCACTTTTTGGCACCCTGAGCAGCTTTTCGTCAGATCCTCTATCTGTTGGTCGATACCCGGCCACCACACATAAGCCCTAGCAAGACTTTTCATCTTGACTCCCCCCAGATGACCTTCATGCAGTTCCTTTAGAACTCTCTCTCTTAACTTAGGAGGAATAATCACCCTTGTTCCATACATCAATGTTCCTTGACAGACGGACAGCTGTTCTCGTCTTGCTGAGAATGCCGGTAACAGTGGATCACCATGTGCTGGCCATCCCTTCACTGTCACTTCGTAGACCCGGGACAGTGTCGGGTCGTTCCTGGTTTCTCTTTCAACACTTGCATTGGTGACTGGTAAACATTCGATGATGGTCGAGTGAAATAACTCAACAGGGTCAACCGTCGGTGCCTCCTCCTCTGTAGGTAGTGGCAGGCGCGACAGCCCATCAGCATTACCATGCTGCTTTGTACCTTTGAATTCGATCTGATATTGATGTGCCCCTAGGAAAAGGGACCATCTCTGGAGTCTCTGTGCTGTCACCACCGAAACACCCTTCTTAGGGTTAAAAATGGATACCAACGGCTGGTGGTCTGTCAGAAGCGTAAACGTTTGGCCCTGCAGGTAATGATTAAACTTCTTTACTCCCCACACAAGGCTGAGAGCCTCCCTATCTATCTGAGCATAGTTGCGCTCAGCGGAGGTCAATGATCTGGATGCGAACGCAACTGGCCTCTCCAGGCCATTTGGCAACTTGTGTGAGAGTACTGCCCCAATACCATATGGAGAAGCATCACAAGCCAAACGAATAGGCAGCGTTGGGTTGAAGTGAGCCAACACTTCCTCTGAGGTGATCAATGCCTTGCTTTTGCGAAAGGCCCTCTTACAGTCCTCGCTCCACTTCCATGGTACTCCCTTCTGCAAAAGAGCGTTCAGCGGGTGCAGCACCGTGGATAAATTTGGCAGAAACTTATGGTAATAGTTAATCAACCCTAGGAACGACCTCAACTGGGATACATTATCCGGAGCGGGAGCCTTCATAACAGCTTCGATCTTGTCAGGAGACTTATGAAGCCCCTCCTGGTCAATGACATGACCACAGTACGAGATCTGCTTCTGAAAGAACTCACATTTCTGGTGATTAACTCGAAGTCCATATTCTTTCAATCTGGTGAGCACCAGTTCCAAATTTGCAAGGTGTTCCTCGTCATCATCTCCTGTAATCAGAATATCGTCCAGGTAACATTGCGTGCCTGGAATTCCCTGCAATACCTGCTCTATGGCCCTCTGCCAAATTGCTGGAGCCGATGCCACTCCAAAAACCAGTCTATTATACCGGTACAAGCCTCTATGCGTGTTGATCGTGAGATACTGGCGTGACTCTTCCTCAACTTCCATCTGTAAGTACGCCTGCGCCAGGCCTATCTTGGTGAAGTGTTTCCCGCCAGACAACGAAGCGAAGATATCCTCAATCCGCGGAAGTGGACACTGCACCGTGTGAAGCACCGGATTAACAGTGATCTTGAAATCTCCACAGATGCGAACCTTCCCCGGTTCCCCCGGCTTGTTGCTCGATGAACGCTTCATGACGGGGACAATGGGCGTGGCCCACTCACTCCAGTCTACCTTAGACAGTACTCCTGAACGTTCTAGCCCTTCCAGCTCAGCTTCCACAGCAGGTCGTATCGCATAAGGTACCGGTCTGGCTTTGAAAAATTTCGGGTTTGCATGTTCTTCAACCTTGATGTTTGCCGTAATTCCTCACAGTGTTCCCAGTCCCTGTTGGAACACCTCTTTAGCATCGTCCAATATTCTGGACAATCGTTTAGGTTTGACATCTTTTTTACCGGAATCTACCGTTAGTGCTTTTAAGGAATGCCAGTCCATATTTATTTTCCTAATCCACTCCCGTCCCAGTAGTGGTGGACCTCCCTCAGGTAGCACATATAAGTCCATTCCTCGGCTTTCTTTGCCCTTGTGGACCACCTTTACCTCTATCTTCCCGATGGGGTATACTCTTTGCCCCGTGTATGTTTTCAATACAATCGCCGTATCCCGTAGGGGAATATGTGGGAATAACCTTTTGTAATCTTGCTTATTCATGACCGTCAATGCTGATCCAGTGTCCAATTCCATCTTCACTTGGACTCCTGCTATCTGAAGTGTGACCCAGATTGTTTGGAGATCTGCTTCATTACCAACATTGTGTACTCTTAGACTACCCAGTTCATTACTGCTGGAGTCTGAATTTGACTTCTGTTCGTTCGAACTGTTCTCTGTCACCTTGTGTACCTTTCTGTACTTTTTGTTGCTGGTCTTCTTTCCTGACCGGCATACTTTAGCTATGTGACCAAGCCTGCCACATTTTCTGCATTCCTGATTTTTGAACCAGCACTGGTTCTGATCGTGCGTTGTCTTTCCACAACGATAACATTTTACTGTACCCAAGACCATTTGATTGGTGCTGAGTTCCGGTGACCGTAGCTGCATTTCCGCAGTGCCTGTCGCTGCAGCTTCGTGCGATGCTGCAATAGTGACAGCTTTATCAAGCGTAAGATCATTCTCCTCAAGCAGTCGCTTTTGTGTTCCTTCTTTTAACAATCCACACACAAATTTATCTCTCAGCGCATCTGCTAGTCCTGTTCCAAACTGACAGTACTTTGATAGCTTACGCAGTTCAATTAAAAATTCAGCGTTGCTTTCGTCTTTCAGCTGTGTTCTTCTGTAAAATTTAAATCGTTCCGCTATCATCAGCGGCGTGGGGTTTAAATGATTTTTCAGGACAGTAACAATATTCGCGAAAGTCTGATCCGCCGGTTTATCTGGTGACAGAAGGTGCTTCAATAGCCCGTATGTCTTCGCACCCATTGAGCTTAATAAGGTTAGTGCTTTCTCATCATTTGGTACCTTATTTGCTTTACAATAAACTTCCATGCGTTCTACATACGTGGTCCAATCTTCGATATCGCTATCAAAGGTATTAATGTTCCCATGTTTAGGCATCCTTGCAAGTTTTTAAATTTTTCTTTTTCTCAAATTGGTGGCTTCCCGCGCTTGTCTTCTTCCCCCGCCTACTAAAATGGCGGCTTCCCACGCTTGGCGGTCTTTCCCGCGCTCGTCTTCTTCCCCCGCCGACTACAATGGTGGATTCCCGCGTTTGCCTTCTTCCCCCGCTGGCTGCAATGGCGATTGCCGTGCTGCTGCCGTTCTCGCCTCCCCAGCGGTTCTCAATTCCCCGACGCTGCTTTTACTCCCCCGCGGTTCCCGTGGGCATTCATGCTTCCCCTACTGTTGCGCCTCTCAGCCCCGCATGCAGCCCGGTCCTTTACACCGGCTGCGTTTGAGTTCTCCGCGGCTCTCGTGCCTTAAGCTGCCCCAGTCGCTGCGCCTCTCGGCCTCGATTGCAGCCCGGCCCTTTTCACCAGCCGTGGCCGAGTTCTCCGCCCTTTTTCCTCCATTTTCCCTCCCCCACTCCACAGTCAACGCGGCCGACTTTCTGCTCGTGTCGCTGATCGGCTTACCCACCACCGTGGTAGAAGGGATGATCACTGCCTGTCGCTGATGGAGGGCTTCGTGGTCAGAAATTTTTCTTTTTAACCCGGGTTCTCGATGCCTCCCGTGCGATGGTGCTCAGCAGGATGATGAGGGCGGATGCCTCTTCTCGACGCCCGTTCTGAGGACGAAGCTGCCTTGGATGTAAAACTGCTGCAGGGTAAGATCGGACTTGTCGCCACTGTTAAGTCTGTGTGTCCCAGCTATGCTTATTATAAATCACTGGACACAGACCACATGAATAACTTTTAACAGGTCTTTACTATTCGGAGGTCAGGGCTGAACTGCCCAGCAAATCCCTACACAATGTTTATATACCGGTGTGGTCACCACCGGTATTACAGTACACAGCAGCCAAGAGAAAGTAGTACATCTCTTAAGGTAGTTCTCTTAAGGTGGAACAGGTTACATACACCACATTTATCACCTCAGGCCACTTTGAATGAGCATCCACTACTATTAAGAACATTGAGTCCATGAATGGACCAGCGAAATCAATGTGCACCCGTTGCCATGGGGAGGAGGGCCACTCCCATGGGTGTAGAGGGACATGTGGTGGTGCATTTTGGACCTTCTGGCATCCTAAGCAGCTCTTAGTTAGGTCTTCCATTTGTTGATCGATTCCCGGCCACCACACATAAGCCCTAGCTAGGCTTTTCATTTTCACTCCCCCCAGATGACCTTCATGTAGCTCCTTTAGCACTCTCTCCCTTAACTTGGGTGGAATCACCACTCTGGATCCACACATCACTGTCCCCTGACATACTGACAGCTGTTCTCTTCTGGATGAGAATGCTGGCAACAGTGAGTCGCCATGTGCTGGCCATCCCCTCACCGTCAATTCATATACCCGTGACAGCGTCGGATCATTGCGGGTCTCCTTCTCTATATCCGCGTTTGTTACTGGCAATCGTTCAATTATCGACGAATAAAATATCTCGATAGGGTCCACTGCTGGTGCTTCCTCCACAGTAGGCAGTGGCAGGCGCGATAGCCCATCAGCGTTCCCATGCTGTCTCGTGCCTTTATATTCTATTTCATATTGATTTGCCCCCAGATACAGGGACCATCTTTGTAACTGCTGTGCAGTCATTACTGGCACGCCCTTTTTAGGATTAAAGATGGAGACAAGTGGTTGGTGGTCAGTCAGCAAGGTGAACTTCTGTCCATGCAGATAGTGGTTGAATTTTTTTACTCCCCATACTGGGCTGAGGGCCTCCCTGTCAATCTGGGTGTAGTTGCGCTTGGCTGAGGTTAGTGACCGAGATGCAAAGGCTACTGGCCTCTCCAACCCGTCTGGGAATTTGTGCGACAGCACCGCTCCAATGCCGTAGGGTGATGCATCACATGCCAAACGAATTGGTAGTGCTGGGTTGAAATGGGCCAACACCTCTTTTGATGTGATCAATTCTTTACACTTCTGGAAAGCTTGTCTACGTTCGTCATCCCACTTCCATGGTACCCCTGTTTGCAGTAGGGTGTTCAGCGGGTGTAATACCGTAGACAAATTTGGTAAGAACTTGTGGTAATAGTTTACCAGCCCGAGGAACGACCTCAGTTGTGACACATTTTCCGGTGCTGGAGCCTTGACTGCTGCCTCTATCTTGTCAGGGGACTTATGTATCATCGATGACGTGGCCGCAATACGAGATCTGTTTCTGGAAAAACTCGCACTTGTGGCGATTAGCTCGTAGCCCATATTCCTTTAATCTGGTGAGCACCTTCTCCAAGTTAGCGAGGTGATCACCATCATTTTTGCCCGTGACCAAGATGTCGTCCAAATAACACTGGGTCCCTGGAATCCCTTGCAGGACCTGATCCATCGCCCTTTGCCAGATAGCCGGAGCCGAGGCTACTCCAAACACCAGCCGGTTGTATTGATAGAGACCTTTATGGGTGTTGATCGTAAGGTAATGTTTCGAAGCTTCTTCTACCTCCATTTGCAAGTACGCCTGGGCTAGATCAATTTTTGTGAAGCGTTTACCACCAGATAGCGAGGCGAAAATATCCTCAATTCGTGGAAGCGGATATTGCACCGTGTGAAGGACTGGGTTCACTGTCACCTTAAAATCCCCACAGATGCGGACCTTCTTTGGTTCCCCAGGCGTAATACTCAATGATCTCTTCATTACAGGAACGATGGGTGTAGCCCACTCGCTCCAGTCCACTTTGGACAGTACTCCTGAACGTTCCAACCCTTCCAGCTCTGCTTCAACCGCTGGCCTGATCGCATAAGGCACTGGTCTGGCCTTCAGAAACTTTGGGCTTGCATTATCCTCTATTTTAATTGTTGCTGTTATTCCTTTTAGTGTTCCTAGTCCCTCCTGGAACACTTCTTTTGCGTCAGTTAGCATTTTTGACAGTCGTCCAGGTGTGACGTCGTCATCCTTTTTGGCCTCCACCTTCAGTGTCTGTATGGAATGCCAATCTAAATGTATCTTCCGGATCCATTCACGTCCTAGCAGTGGTGGTCCTCCATTTGGCAATACATATATATCCATTTTAGGTATTTCCTGACCTTTATATGTCACTTTCACCCTTATTTTTCCTTTGGGGTAGACTTTTTGCCCCGTATACCTCTTCAAGACAATCTCTGTAGCTTTCAAGGGTATGTGTGAAAATAGCCGCTTGTAGTCTCTTTGATTTATGACTGTTAGAGCTGACCCTGTGTCCAATTCCATTTCCACTTGGACTCCATCTATCTTGAGTGTAACCCAGATACCTGGGGATCCTCCATTTCGGTTATATTATGTAGTTTCAGACAACCCAGCTCCTTGCTTCCGGAGTCTGTGTCACTTTTCTGTTCGTCTGAACCACTGTCCATCACCTGGTGTACCTTTTTGTACTTTTCCTGTGGCGATTTCTTACTGTTGGTTTTCTTCCCAGACTTGCAGACTCTTGCTATGTGTCCTGCTTTCCCACACTGTCTGCACACTTGGCCCTTGAACCAACAATCTTTCTGGTCATGTGTTGTTCTGCCGCAGCGATAGCACTTCCCTGTTCCATAGGTCATTTCGTTGGTGCCACATTCTTGTAGTCTCCGTTGTATCTCTGCAGCGCCCCTTGCGGCTGCTTCGTGTGATTCTGCCATACTGAAAGCTTTGTCCAGCGTAAGGTCCTTTTCTGATAGAAGCCGTTTCTGGGTTCCTTCACTTTGTAGCCCACACACAAACTTGTCCCTTAATGTGTCTGCTAGTTCCGCTCCAAACTGGCAGTATTTCGATAGCTTGCGCAGTTCCGTTAGGTACTCAGCATTGCTTTCGTCTTTGTGTTGGTTCCTTTTATGGAACTTAAATCGTTCTGCTATCAGCAGCGGTGTGGGTTTTAAGTGGTCCTGTAGGATTTCTACTATGCTTTCAAAATTCTTGTTTACCGGCTTCTCTGGGGTTATTAGATTTTGCAGTAACCCATAAGTTTTTGCACCCATGGAATTTAACAGAACCAGTGCTTTATTAGCATCTGGCACTTCATTCGCCCTGCAGTACACCTCAATACGTTCCACATATGTCGCCCAATCTTCGACTTCATTGTCGAACGTAGAGATACTGCCACTCTTCGGCATCCTTGGTTGTGCGTTAACTATCACCACTGGCACCTCCCGCGCTTTCCCTTCTTCTCTGCTGGCAGAAAATGGCGTCTCACGCGCTTTCCTTCCTTCCCGCGCTCGCCCTTCTTCTCCGCTGCGACTTCGCAAAATGGCGTCTCCCGCGCTCTTCCTTCTCCGCGGCTCAATGGCGCCTCCCGTGCTCTCCCTGCTTCTCTGCGGCTCAATGGCGTCTCCCCTTGCTTCGCCCCGCGGACCCTGATCAGCCCGTGATCCCTGGCTGTGCTCTGCGCGTTCTTCTCTTGATATTTGTCGATGCCGCTCAGTCTAGAACCCGGCTGTTTCTTACCCTCTCTCTCTCCGGTTTGCAGTATTTTTCCTTGACGCCGCTCGGTGATCAACCCCCGGCTGTGCCCTGCTCTCTTCACCCTCTTTCTTACCCCGTCGATGCTGCCCGGCTCTCTCTCTCTGCCGTCGGTCGGCTCCAGCCGCCGCTGCTCGGGAAGGGTCTGCTCTGGACCTGTCGTCGGTCTCTTACTGCTCGTTGTGGCTGGGTAACCAAGCCCGGCTCTCCACAGCCTCCCCAGCGAAGTTGGATCTCTGCCTGGCTGCTGGGCGGTTGCTCGTGGTCGATGCCCGTGTTCCTGGACTTGACTATTTTTTTTTTTATGTTGCAGGTAGATGCGCATCAACACTCGTCGCCACTGTTATTTCCGTGGTTCAGTGGATAAATAATTACACGGATGCTGTACATAAACAAATAACAGGTCTTTACTGGAGGAGTGTAATCTCTAGACTGGGGTACAGAGGCATGCGCACAGCTTATATACCGGTGTGGTCACTGTCGGTACTACAGTATACAGGAGCTGTAAAAAGTAGTTCTGACTTAAAGCACATACACTACAGTTTGTTGCAGATTCATCTTCTGGATGGCCAAAGCAGAGAGGGAAGGGATTAAAAACTATTCAATTTGAGTAGAATTGGCATGATTAGAACAGAAACTCTTTGGGCTGGATTTTACCAGCCCTGAGGAGGCAGGGTTGGAGGCAGGTCTGCTGGGAAAATCAAAAAGAATGAGAGCGGGTCCCGAACCCGCTCCCAACCCGCCTCCAACCAATCTTCCCGGGAGTCAGGTCCCCGATTTGCGCAGGGACCCGACTCCTAGCGGCGGGAAGAGGATTATAGCCACTTAACTGCCTGTTAACAGGTAGTTAACAGGCAGTTATCAGCCTTTTTCCCATTTTGCGACTTCTGCTGCAGGCTTCCCGACGTCGGGGAACCCCGCCAGGGTAAGTGAGGTATGTTGTGGGTCTGTTGTAATGTTTGTGTATAGATGACAGCTGCAGGAGTGGTGTGAAGGATGCAATGGAACACTGGTGAGTATCAGAGGTAAGGAAATGTTGGGAAAGTCATTTTTAATGTGTTTAGATTTTTCTGTAGGCGACAAGCTTTGAAGTGTTTGTGTGGCCTCATCTCATTGGGAGAAGTGACAGATCGCTTCTGTACCCTCACCTGCAGCTGCCATCTGTTTTATCCTGAGGAGAGAGTGATTAGAGAGCCTGAGTGCAAGGGCTCACCTTTGTACAGTGATTGTCAGTGTTTGACAGCACCTCAATACTGTCAAACACTGTCAAATCATCTGTCAAAATTAAATGTTTCATGTCCCTTTAAGACAACCGGCAGATGAAGCATCATCAACTGACGTCATCTGACACCAGCTTTCCCTTCATTGGCCAGCAAGCCCGCAGGGCGGGCTTAACAAGGCCTATCGGGGGAAAATAGCGTCTGTGCATCGGACATCGCTGTGGGCGGGACTAGAACCCGGAAGGCAGCAGTCCCTCCCACCCCCAACTCGTCTCGGCAAGTAAAATCCAGCCCAGAGTCTTCTGCAGAGCGTTATTAGAAAAACATTTTTGAAAACTCAATACAGGGATCAAGCACCTTTAGGCCTCCATCTTTCTAGACTAAGGTAAATTCACTTTTTATTCCATTCTGGATTCTATTTTCTACAGGCCTGAATCTTGTCAGGATTAAAGTATTATCTTGAAAAGTCAATGGATTCAAGTACTCTTAGACGAGAGTCCGGCGTGAATTATATTACCTTCGGGTCTGAGGCCATTCGGGATTGAAGCATCTTCAGCTCTCAGGCCTGTCTGTATCAATGTAATTCAAAGTTTTATCTGGCATGAGCCTGCATGTTGGGACACATGTCAAGTGTGATGATTCAAGGTCCTCTTGATTGACAGTGACATTAATGTAGTTTTCTGCACAACTCCAAAGGATAATTCCCAGGACATTCCAAGGTTATGGATTTTCTACCTGGTGTGAGCACTTCAGCATTTTGAGTCAAAATAGAAAACATAAAAAAAAACTAAGTCTGCATGCCAGCTGTCTACCCAGGGCAGGAACACTTAACAGATTTTTAAAAAAGTCTTTAAGCACCTAAAGAAAATGATTTTAAAAATGCACACACAGGGAAAACCCCATTATTTTGGCAATTATTAAGTAAAATGTATTCAATGAAAAGCTTTACTTGAGGACTGAGTGGTGTAGTGGATTATACACCTGTGACCTGGGCTCAATCAAGCCCAGAATGATGGTACAAAAGTGTCCTCTGTCAGCTGCCTCTATGTTAACTCTAGTCTTGACTATTCCAATGCTCTCCTGGCCAGCCTCCCATGATGCACCCTCTGTAAACTTGAGTTCATCCAAAACTCTGCTGCCCGTGTCCTAACTCGCACCAAGTCCCGTTCACCCATCACCCCTGTGCTCGCTGACCTACATTGGCTCCTGGTTAACCAATGCCTCGATTAAAAAAATTCTCATCCTTGTTTTCAAATCCCTCCATGGTCCCGCCCCTCCCTATCTCCTCCAGCCCTACAACCCTCCGAGATATTTGCATTCCTTCAATTCTGGTCTCTTGCGCATCCCCGATTTTCATCGGTCCACCACTGACGGCCGTGCATTCAGCTGCCTAGGCCCTAAGCTCTGGAATTTCCTCCCTAAACCGCTCGGCCTCTCTAGTTCTCTCTCCTCCTTTAGGATGCTCCTTAAAACCTACCTTTTAGGCCAAGCTTTTGGTCGCCTGTCCTAATAACTTTGTTTGATAACACTCTTGTGAAGCTCCTTGGGACGTTTTACTCTGTTAAAGGTGCTATATAAATGCAAGTTGTTGTTGCAGTATAGGGGTCCTTTTTGAAATGAGCTTAGTGCAGTCTCAATTCAGTTCCTAGTGAACATCAGTTTACAGCACAAAACTGTTCCTAATTTGACAGTAATTGACAACTTACATAATATTTGCCATGTACCCTCTGCAGCACCCGGGTGCCCTCCTGGAGGGAGATGGCAAAGCTAACTGTGCTGGTGGGTGAGTCACCAGGCTCGCGAGCCTACCCAAGATTCACTTGTCCTTTTATATTTTAAAATTTGGCCCAAATTTTATTTAACAAGTCACTAAAACGAGGGATTGATGTAGCAGAAAACGAAACAAGACGACAGAAAGAGGCTGGGACGAAGAAAAGGCTGAAGAAATCATCATTGCCTTGAGTGAAAGAACAAAAACAAAATACGATGCATTAAGGTCAGTGAGGGGCATAGCTCAATATCTCGCATTCTGCTACATCTGATACTTTACAATATTGGCCTTTGCACTCTCAGGCTGCAGTTTGCACTTGACTGAGGACATGATAATCGTGAACATCAGCTGTACAGGTACATCACATAGCTAACAAGACAGCTCTGGTTAGTTCCCTGTTCCCTTCAGAAAACTGCAGGGTTTCATCTAGACTTTCATCACGTTGCTGAATTGTGACTCTTTATATGTACTATTTCTCTTTTCTCTAAAAGGTGTTATTCTGGTTGCTCTATGTGAAAAGCTATAGGCCATCAATATTGACACCTTACGATAACCATAAAATGTAACATCCTCTGTTCCTATCTTTCCAGTATTTTAACCCTTTAGATGCTTAACCCTTTAACACCTCCTTCAGATTATTTTAATATTCTGATGCCTCAATATTTTTCACTCTTCACATATATATCGTAAAAGAAAAAAGAAAGACTTGCTTTTAAATAGCGCCTTTCATGACCACCAGATGTCCCAAAGTGCTGTACAGCCAATGAAGTACTTTTTGAAGTGTAGTCACTGTTGTAATGTAGGAAATGCGGCAGCCAATTTGCGCACAGCAAGCTCCCACAAACAGCAATGTGATAATAACCAGATAATCTGTTTTAGTGATGTTGATTGAGGGATAAATATTGGCCAGGACACCGGGGATAATTCCCCTGCTTTTCTTCAAAATAGTCCAATGGGATCTCTCCGAGAGAGCAGACGGGGCCTCGGTTTAACGTCTCATCCGAAAAACATTCAGTTTGAAGCATCTGGTGTAGAATTAAAATGAATAAGGCTTTGTTTTCAAATTTTTACTTACATAGAATTTGAACAGAAAAGTTGACTGATTAATGAATACTTAATTTGTTTTTAAGGGTATGCTATGTTGTATTATATATTCATCATTATCCCATAAAACTTACAGGTTGGATTTTACCAGCCCTGAGGAGGCGGGTTTGGAGGCAGGACTGCTGGGAAAATCCCCCAAAATGAGAGCGGGTCCCAAACCCGCTCCCAACCCGCCTCCAACCAATCTTCCCAGGGGTTGGGTCCCCGATTTGCACATGGACCCGACTCCTAGCGGTGGGAAGAGGATTATAGCCGCTTAACTGCCTGTTAACAGGCAGTTAGGAGGCTTTTTCCAATTTTTTGACTGCTGCTGCAGGCTTCCCAACATCGGGGAACCCCGCCAGGGTAAGTGAGGCGTGCTGTGGATCTGTTGTTATGTTGGTGTTTGGATGACAGCTGCAGAAGTGGTGTGAAGGATGCAATTTGACACTGGTTAGTATCAGAGGTAAGGACATGTTGTGAAAGTAATTTTTAATGTGGTTAGCTGTTTCTGCAGGTGACAAGCTGTGAAGTGTTTGCGTAGCCTCATCTCATCGGGAGAAGTAACAGATGGCTTCTGCAATCTCAGCTGCAGTTGCCATCTGTTTTTTCCTAAGGAGAGAGTAATTGGAGAGTCTGGGTGCAAGGGCTCACCTGTGTACAATGATTGTCAGTGTTTGGCAGCACCTCAATGCTGTCAAACACTGTCAAATCATCTGTCAAACAAGTGTGGTGCATATGCCTTTAAGAAAACCGGCAGATGAAGCATCATCAGCTGACGTCATTTGACGCCAGCTTTCCCTTAATTGGCTGGCAAGCTCACAGGGCGGGCTTAACAAGGCCAATCAGGGCAAAATAGCGTTTGTTCGTCAGACGTCGCTGGGGGCGGGACTGGAACCTGAAAACCAGCAGTCCTGCCTCGAACTTGGCCTGGAAGGTAAGATTCCGCCCTAAGTTTCTTTCTATTTTGGACTTTATCAAATGCTTTCTGTTCACCCCAGTATCTACTGAATCGCCCTTGTCAACTAATTCCATTATCAATTCAAAGAATTCAGTGGATTGTTAGCAATACCTAGTGTCCTATGCCCATACTGACTATCCTTTATGGCCTTTGTGCTTTTTAGCTGAATAGTGATGGCAGGTAAAATGCCGTTCAGCATTTTGCCCACTGATGATGTTATGCTCACTAGTCTTTCATTCTTGGTTTCACACCTCACTCACATTTTGAATTTTGGGATAACATTTGTTTTCCTTGATTCCTCAGCTGGAGCATAAAACCTATTACCCAGAGCCTTGCCCGTTCCCTTTAAGATTTAAAATGTATAAATTAATTGTGTGACTTTCCTCATAACGTGTTTTACTGTTGCTATCATACATGAGATTCCTGAGTTAAAAGATTGGATCTACAATCTATTTACAGTCTTCTGTTGTGAAGACTGATCGGAACAATTAATGTAACACCACTGACATTTCTGATCCTCTGATATTTCTACCCCACGTATCCTTTGAAGAACCAATCTATTATCTTCCATATACTTTGTGACGTAATAAAACTCACTACGCACTTGGTTTGAGTATAAAGCAAGGCTTTAATCAACTTGTTTCAGAACATGGAGGTCTAGTTGTACTTCACTGGTTTCTTGTCTTACAAAATGTCCCTGCAAAGCTGGGGCCAACGCCCGAGTATTTATACTCCTTGGACGGCACCACCAGCTGGCTGTCCAGCATCATTTCACGATTAGTTTCTTGATGAATGATGAGATTTAGAACACTATGTACATTGCTAGAAAATGTCTTTGGAATCTTCTTGGTGTAAGTTCCTCCTGTGCTTTGCACAGGTGACATAAGAACATAAGAAACAGGAGCAGGAGTACAGCATGACAGATATTTCCTGATTAATTGCAAGCAGCAACCTTCAGATAATCAGGCTGACAAGAGGAAGTAGTGCTTCTGGGAACTCTCAATCATTCCAAGTATCTTTACTAAACAGCAAATAGGAGATTCAGACAGACTTCAAATAATGAAAGTTCAGTTCAAAGCACTAACGGAGGATATTTTTAACTTGCGTATTTGCCATTAGCGGCACCTGCACTGCACTGCCGGCACCATGTTGGCGATAGAATCCTCCATGGTGAGGCTGTGTATAGCAAGGCTGTTGTTCACGAGTGATCAACAAATTCTGGAAGGGGCAGTGATTATTGATCTGCTGGTGAGATCAGTAGGAGATAGTGAGTGGGTTAAGGAGGAGGATGAATCCGCCCAAAGACCGCACTGGGCAAGTTGGTCAGCAGGAGTGAAGGATGGGGCAACTGGGGTTGCTGTTCCAATGACACATACCATGGTGGGCCCAGTGGAGGCATTGAGAGAAACCATAGGCTTGTTCAGGAAGAATTCAAGCTTCGGATTCAGCAGCAGAGAAGGTAGGTGAAGGAATAGTGATGGTGGGAAATTAAAGATGGTATGGCTGGCTGTCAGAAAGAAGGGGAGAGAGGAGCCCAGTGCCCTTGGAGAGCAAAAAAGGAATAGTGGAATTCTGTGCTCAGCATCGGCGTGGCAGCTAAGCAAATGGACACAGAGGGAATCTGATTTACAAAAATATGACAGCGATTTAGACAAAGCAGGAAGAGGTCTTAGGTTGAGGACAAAGAGTGACGAAAATAACCTGTCCAAAATCTGAATCTGAGGGCAGGAAACAGCAATGAAATGAGATCCGTTTGTAGGAGGACAGGGGAACTTAGAGCAGCCACCAGAAAAACTGAGAGGATCTGGTTTGGAGAAGGAGAAAAAATAGATCTGGGAGCAGAGTATCAGCCAAAGTGCTAACGGAGGATTATACAGAAAGTCCAGTGAATTTACGGAGTTGAAGAAGGAACAGAGCCAACCAAGAGCCAATGGTGCTGGCCCAAGGATCCAGTGCAGACACAGCAGTGGGTTCAAGTGATAACACAGGAGGAATGGAGATTCATCCAGGCAGAGCATAATGCAATGGAGGAGCAGGAGCAAGCCAGGAACAGCGAAGACCGGGGAACTAGAGCAGGGTAAAGATTGATCTAGGAGACCAGGGATGAGGAAAATTATCCTAGAGTCCGGTGGAGCAGCAGGTTCCCCAGGGTCCATGTTGCAGTGTGGGCAGCCAATGGTGGAAACAGAGGCAGAGTTGATGATGGCTGAAAGTTAGGCAGAGCCTTGGTGAGTGAGGGACAGTGAAGAGCATTGGCGATTGGGTAATTGGCCTTACCATGACTAATGACCTGCTCTGCATTTCCAGATATATTGCAGTGTATAATGCCTGTATTAGATTATAATTCCTGTCTGTAAAGTATCCCAGAATTCCTCAGCTCTCACACATTCATAGGTTAAAAAAAATCAAGTGAGTTCAATAAAATTATACAATGGATTGTTAACAGTATATGGTGCAAAAAAAGGACAAGGATAGACATTGTTGGTTTGTGATGTAATAATGCCAATACAACTTGAATGGTGTGAAACTGATAAGAACAAAGCTGATGTTATGATGGTAATATGGAATTATTTCCGCAGGGGTTTATTTTGAGCTTTGAGTCAATCTGATTGTGACAATAATAATCATTGCTTTATCTGAAGTGAATAGAAAGAACAGCATGAGAATTGAATGGCTGTATAATCTTCATTGAAATAAAAAGCTTTATTGTGCTTTTAATGTAGAAGGACAAATAATTATCTCTAACTGTTATGAAACAGATGGAAAGATGTGGTCAGTGCCAGCACAGCATACAGCCAGGCTGTGTCAGTCTTTCTAATCACTCACTGGAAATGAGCTGCCAGCATAGAGGCAGACAAAAATCAGCAAAGGCTGTTGAATTGACAGGTAAAGGACAGCATTCATTTTCATTTGCTTTGGAGTTTGCGAGCCCAGAAGCTGTGTTAAAACTGTTATTTAAATAAGTATTTGGGAATTGTGCTCTCTGTGCACGTCTGTCAGTGTTTTGTTACAGGATAGACCCTGCTATCAAAGGCTCAACTATTGGAGGGATAAGAGGGATGTGGACCCTCCCACCCACCAATTTAAAAAAAAAACTTGGGTTGTGTCTCCCTGCTCCAAATAACAGAATTACCCCTGCTATACCCCAAGATCAAGGTATTTAACAAAGCGCCACATAGGAGGTTTGTTGATAAACTTAAGGCCCAATGTTGGCAGCCTGGATAAAAAGCCATTTAAAGGACAGGAGACAGAGGGTGGTGTTTAATGGATGTGTTTCAGACAGGAACAGTGTCTCCCAGGAGTCAATGTTGGGGTCAATAGTGGAATAGCAGGAGAGGTGTCCAAAACCTTCATATGTCCAAACTAAACAAATCTGGAAAATTTCAAACCAATCCAAACACATTTCGAATGTCACATTTCTGATTCCCCAAGAACTTTGAGGGGGCGATTTGTGACGACTCCTTCAGGCGCTAAAGAGCCTCCAAGGTGACCAAGGTGGGGTCTTGAGCTGAAAAGGCGGTTTACCCTGTGTTTAGTGCAAGACGCCATCTTGGTAAAGGAGTCGAAGCTTGCGCTAGGAACGGCCGCCCGGAGGATCGTTAAGGGACCTTATGGAGCTCACAAGGAGAAAGGGAGAGTTTGGTCATGGGTATCTTGCTAGGGGACCCCCTTGATATGCAGGAGGAATGGGAGGAAGGCATGTGGCCAGGCAGAGCAGCATTAGTTGCTGCAGGAGAGAGGGACAGGAGGGCGAGGTGGATTCCTTCCCCCCTTGCGGGTACAGAACATCCCTCTTCCTCTGGACCTCCTCCACCAGGACCTCCTGTGCCACGCCCGAGAACCTGTGTTCCCTCTCACTCGGCCCCTGGATGGAATTGGAAAGAAAAATCAGATAGTTTCTATGACAGTGCCGTTTTTATGCTCCAGTGTTAGGTTGAAACTACCCCCAATATGCCCAGACACTATATAGTTAGAAGGGGAAATTTTCCAGCAAGCATGATCCATCCCAAGTGGAAGCCAGGAAGATGGATGGGGAATCTTTTCCATTGGATTACACCCGATTAGTGCAGTGTGTAATTTTTTGAAAATTCTTTTTAGGCTGGCCTAAAATGCTCATTTAAATAGTGAGATTTCCTGTCTGTTTAGGATGAGATCACGTTATAATGTATTACAAAATATTTACAGCACAGAAACAGGCCATTCGGCCCAACAGGTCCATGCCGGTGTTTATGCTCCACACGAGTCTCCTCTCACCCTTCTTCATCTAACTCCATCAACACATCCTTCTATTCCTTTCTCCCTCATGTGCTTATCTAGCTTCCTCTTAAATGCATCTGTGCTATTCGCCTCAACTACTCCCTGTGGTAGCGAGGTCTACATTCTCATCACTCTCTGGGTAAAGAAGTTTCTTTGGAATTCCCTGTTGGATTTATTAGTGATTATCTTTTATTTATGGCCCCTAGTTCTGGGCTCCCCTGCAAGTGGAAATATCTTCTGCCTAAATGGAGTAGAGGAACAGAAAGGGTGGTAGAGGCAGAGACCCTCATCATATTTAAAAAGTACTTGGATATGCACTTGAAGTGCTGTAACCTACAAGGCTACGGACCAAGAGCTGGAAAGTGGTATTAGGCTGGATAGCTCTTTTTCATCTGGCACAGATACGATGGCCGTGATTTTTCCTATCGATGCAGCTTGGGGGTGTGACAGCTGCCTTCCGGGTTCCAGTCCCGCCCCCATGACATCAGACGCACAGATGCGATTTTGCGTCAATTAGCCTTGTTAAGCTTGCCCTGCGGGCTTGTCGGACAATTAAGAGGAAGCCGGTGTCAGATGACGTCAGTTGATGATGCGTCATCTGCCGGTTGTCTTAAAGGGGCCACGCACAATTTTTTTTGACAGCTGATTTTTCAGTGTTTGACAACATTGAGGTGCTGCAAACACTGACAATCATTGTACAAAGGTGAGCCCTTGCATCCAGACTCTCCAGTGACTCCCTCCTTAGGCTAGAACGGGTGGCAGCTGCAGGTGAGGTAACAGAAGCGATCTGTCACTGGTGAGAGAGGTTCTCCCAATGAGGTGGGACTACACACACAATCCAAAACTTGTCACCTACAGAAAAGTGTAAATACATTAAAAATGATTTTCCCAACATTTTCTTACCTCTGAAACTCACCAGTGTACCATTGGATCCTTCGCACCACTTCTGCAGCTGTCATCAATGCAGAAACATTACAGTAGACCCACAGCACGCTACACTTATCTGGCGTGGTGTCCGGACGTCGGGAAGCCCGCAGTAGACCTGTCAAAATTGCAAAAAGCCTCTTAACTGCCTGTTAACAACCTGTTAACAAGCAGTTAAATGTCTATAATCCTCTTCCCGCCGCTAGGTGTCAGGTCCATGCGCAAATCGGGGACCCGACACCTGGGAAGATTGATTAGAGGTGGGTTGACGGCGGGTTTTTGACCCGCTGTCAATCTTTGTGATTTTGCCGGATGTCCCGCCTCCAAACCCACCCCCTGAGCGCCGGCAAAATTTCGGCCGTAGGGTTGAATGACCGCCTCCTTGTGTGCCGTAAATTTCTATGATTTTATGATTCACATGTACCTTATGAAACCCTTTCATAATCTTGAAGACCTCTATCAGGTCACCCTTCAGTCTTAGAGCCCCAATCTGTTCAATCTTTCTTGATGGATATAACTTCTCAGTTCTGGTATCGTTCTAGTAAATCTTTTTCTGCACCTTCTTCAGTGCCTCTATATCCTTTTTATAATATGGAGACCAGAGTGTTCACCGTACTCCAAGTGTGGTCTAACCAAGGTTCTATGTAAGTTTAATATAACTTCTCTGCTTTTCAACTCTGTCCCTCTAGAAATGAACCCAAGTGCTTTGTTTGCTTTTTTTATGAGCTTATTAACCTGCATCGCTACTTTTAGTTATCTGTGTATCTGTTCCTATACTCCATTTAGAAACTTATTTTCCAAGGAGTATATGTGGCCTCCTTATTCTTCTGACCAAAATGTATTACCTCGCGTTTGCCTATTTTGAAGTTAATTTGCCAATTACACTCCCATTCTGCAAATTTATCAATTTCAGAACAAAGCAGCCCACTTGATTGGCACCCCATCTACCACCTTAAACGTTCACTCCCTCCACCACCGGCATACAGCACCTCCCAAACCCGCAACCTCTTCCACCTAGAAGGACAAGGGTAGCTGGTGCATGGGAACACCACCACCGCCAAGTTCCTCTCCAAGTCACACACCATCCTGACTTGAAAATATATTGCCGATCCTTCATCGTCGCTGGGTCAAAATCCTGGCACTCCTTCCCTAACAGCACTGTGGGAGCACCTTCACCACACGGACTGCAGCGGTTCAAGAAGGCGGCTCACCACCACCTTCTCAAGCGCAATTAGGGATGAGCATTAAATGCTGGCCTTGCCAGTGATGGCCACATCCCAGGAACAAACTAAAAGAAAAAGTCTTCCTGCATTTTGTCGCAGTCCTCTGTATTTTCTACACCATTCAATTTGGTAATCCGCAAATTGTATTTTCGTCGTACACGTACGCTCCCTGCATGAAGGAGCTCTCAAAGAACCCCAGCAATGGGACTAGAAAAACGACATTAGAATCTGTACCTTCAGACATATTATGCTGTTTCAGTTGTCACTTACAGAAGAAGAGTATATACAGTGTGTTAGATCTGAAGGGTTGTGTTGCTGGCATATTATTGTACAGTAGCAGGAAAATAACACAAATATATGGAAAAGACCATAAATATAAAACTAACTTCAAAGATAATGCCGAATGGCCTCCTTCTGTGCCGTAAATTTCTATGATTCTATATGTATCAATTAGGACCACAGAAACTGACCTTGGATGTGAAAAAACAGTAACCATGGAAAGTAATCTCAACAACAACTTGCATTTATATAGCTCCTTTAGCACAGTAAAACGTGCCAAGACGCTTCGCAGGAGTGTTATCAATCAAAATTTGACACCGAACCACATAAAGAGATATTAGGGCAGGTGACCAAAAACTTGATCAAAGAGATAGCTTTTAAGGAGCATAAGAACATAAGAAATAGGAGCAGGAGTAGGCCAATCGGCCCCTCGAGCCTGCTCCGCCATTCAATAAGATCATGGCTGATCTGATCCTAACCGCCAATCCACTATCACAGAACCATCTCCTGAATCTAACAGAATTAGACACACGAAATAGGAGCAGGATCAGGCTACACGGCCCCTGGGCCCGCTCCGCTACCCACGGGGCCATGACCGATCCGAACCTAGACTCATGTCCAAATTCCTGCCTGCTCCCCATAACCCTTTATTCCCTTTACTTCTAGGAAACTGTCTATTTCTGTTTTAAATTTATGTAATGATGTAGCTTCTACAGCTTTTTGGGGCAGCATATTCCATGGACCTACCACCCTCTGAGTGAAGTAGTTCCTCCTCATCTCAGTTTTGAAAGAGCAGCCCCTTATTCTAAGACTATGCCCCCTAGTTCTAGTTTCACCCATCATCGGGAACATCCACCCCGCATCCACCCGATCCAACCCTTTCACAATCTTATATGTTTCAATAAGATCGCCTCTCATTCTTCTGAACTCCAATGAGTAGAGTCCCAATCTACTCAACCTCTCCTCATATGTCCATCCCCTCATCCCCGGGATTAACCGAGTGAACCTTTTTTGTACTGACTCGAGAGCAAGTATGTCTTTTCTTAAGTATGGACACCAAAACTGTATGCAGTATTCCAGGTGCGGTCTCACCAATACCTTGTACAACTGAAGCAATACGTCCCTATTTTTATATTCTATCCCCCTAGCAATGAAAGCCAACATTCCATTGGCCTTCTTAATCACTTGCTGCACCTGCATACTAACCTTTTGAGTTTCGTGCACCAGGACCCCCAGATCCCTTTGTACTTCAGTACTTTCCAGTTTCTCGCCATTAAGATAATAACTTGCTCTACGATTTTTCCTGCCAAAGTGCATAACCTCACACTTTCCAGTATTGTATTCCATCTGCCAAATCTCTGCCCACTTACTTAGCCTGTCTATGTCCCCTTGCAGGTTTTTTATGTCCTCCTCACTCACTACTTTCCCTCCCATCTTAGCATCATCTGCAAACTTTGATATGTTACACTCGGTCCCCTCCCCCAAATCGTTAATATAGATTGTAAAGAGTTGGGGACACAGCACTGACCCCTGTGGAACACCACTAGTTACTGATTGCCAGTCCGAGAATGAATCATTTATCCCAACTCTCTGCCTTCTGTTGGATAGCCAATCCTCTATCCATGCCAGAATATTACCCCCAATCCCGTGATTTTTTATCTTAAGCAATAATCTTTTGTGTGGCACCTTGTCAAATGCCTTTTGGAAGTCTAAATACACTACGTCCACTGGTTCCCCTTTATCCACCCTATATGTTACTTCCTCAAAGAACTCCAGCAAATTTGTCAAACATGACTTCCCCTTCATAAAACCATGCTGACTTTGTCCTATTAAATTATGATTATCCAAATGTCCTGTTACTGTCTCCTTAATAATGGACTCCAATATTTTACCTACCACAGATGTTCGGCTAACCGGTCTATAGTTTCCAGCCTTCTGTCTACTGCCCTTTTTAAATAAGGGCGTTACATTAGCAGTTTTCCAGTCTGCTGGGCGCTTTGCTGAGTCCAGGGAGTTTTGGAAAATTATTACCAATGCATCCACAATCCCTACCGCCACTTCCCTCAAGACCCTAGGATGTAAGCCATCAGGTCCAAGTGATTTATCCGCCTTGAGTCCCATTATTTTACCGAGTACCACTTCCTTAGTGATTTTGATCGTGTTTAGCTCCTCCCCCCTATAGCCCCCTGTTTGTCCAGTGTTGGGATATTGTTAGGCCTAGAAATTCGCTATCGCCGCGCCAGGTCTTTAGCGCCCGAAAGTTAGCGCACGCTCGGATTCCCGTAGCGCCCGCCTGAAATTCAGTTGCAGCGCCCCAAGACGGAGGCGGGCGCTATTGCAGGGTTTGGCCGCCTCCGCTTGGGGCGCTGAAAGTCAATTTCAGGCTTCCAGCTGCCGCAGCGCCACCCGATGCGGTGCGGTCGGCTGGGGTACTGCAGGCCTCCTCCTTCTCTTAAGGAGGAGCTGCCTGCAGCCGTGAGATCGCCGCTGGATTCCCCCGGCAAATGAGCCCGGCACCACGGAGAAGTGCTGGGCTCGCGGGGGTCAGACACCAATGCCGCGGGGGGGGGGTGGTGTGGGAGTCCGGGGAGGAAGGTGCGGCCAAGCGGCCGCCGGGAAAGCGGACGGCCGCACCTCCACCTTTACGCCCCGGCCTCTCGGAGCTGCACGGCCCCGTTTTACAAACGCTCTTTGCGCCCGCTACGGGAGAGGCGGCGGCAACTGAATTTGGGCGTCGGGCCGGCATCGCGTTGGAACCGGGGCGCTGCACACACCGATGACGTCATCGGTGCCGGCGCAGCGCTACCGGCTAACGCCACCATTTGCGCTACACTGAATTCCAGGCTACCAACAGCGCCGGCGCAAAAGACCTCTTTAGGCGCTAAGTGGGCGCTAACACCACTGAATTTCTAGGCCTTAGTGTCTTAAGGGCGGAGAGATTTAGGGAGAAATTCCAGAGCTTAGGGCCCAGGCAGCTGAAGGCACGGCCGCCAATGGTGGAGCGATTGAAAATTGGGAATGCACAAGAGGCCAGAACTGGAGGAGCGCAGGGATCTCGGAGGGTTGTAGTACTGGAGGTGGTTACAGAGATAGGGTGGGGTGAGGCCATGGAAGGATTTAAAAACAAGGATGAAAATGTTAAAATTGAAGCATTGCAATACCGGGAGCCAATGTAGCACAAGGGCGATGGGTGAACTGGACTTGGTGCGAGTTAGGACACGGGCAGCAGAGTTTTGGATGAGCTCAAGTTTATGGAGGGTGCAAGGTTGGAGGTCGGCCAGGAGAGCATCCCAGTGGTATATAACAGACAAGGACCATAGGAACTTAACTCAGATAGATGTAATAACAGAGTCCATAGAAGCTCCAGAATCAGCCACTTGTAACAGCAGAGACTGCAGGAACGGATCTGAGCGACATTGGGTATGGAAATCAACTTCAGAGCTTATTAACATAGCGACCAGGAAAACTAACCTCACATATCTGTTATATACTTGTGAAATTAGTTTCCTATAATAACATAGGCAATAAGAACCAAAATCAGAGAATATGTGGGAACTAACCTCACTGGGATATGGGGCAAAGGCAGGTATATGGAGTTCGGTCTCCGATCAGCCAAAATCTCATTGAATGGCAGAATAGTCTTGAGGGGCTAAATGGCCTCCTCCTGTTCCAGTGGTATGTAGCAATAAAAACAACACAAAGTAGCATCAAAGAAATGTAAAAATAGATACATGATAACAGCCACTAATTTCCAAAAGTCATTGTGTAAAGCGTTGAGGTATTTCAATAATGTGATTACACTATAAAAACACAGCTCTCGTTTTCTTTATTTCTCTCTCTCCAAGCAATATACAACAGAGAAATCACAGATCAATAATTGAAAGGACCATGATATTAATCATTCCTGTATGTGTGTTGACTGGAGAGAGGGTTGGTCTTGTGATTGCTGCATGTGCCAATGCATAGGTGGGTTGCCTTGCCAGAATGACAAGGTTAATGCTAATTATTTGGGTACGGTAGCATAGTGGTTATGTTACTAGACTAGTAATCCATGAGACCTGGACTAATGATCTAGAGACGTGAGTTCAAATCCCACCATGGCAGCTGGGGAATTTAAATTCGGTTAATAAAATAATCTGGAATAAAAAGCTAGTGTAATGCTGACCATGAAGCTAGTAGATTGTCATTAAAAACCTATCTGGTTCACTAATGTCCTATCGGGAAGGAAACCTGCTGCCCATACCCGGTCTGGCCGATATGTGACTCCAGACCCACAGCAAAGTGGTTGGGGGAAAAATTCGGTTGCTTTGCGCCTTTAGCAACTAGCACCCGGGCATGGCGCCACCAACGCCTCCCGTGAAATTCAGCGGGAGGTTAGCGACAGTGATAACTGTTAGCGCACCGCAGCGCTGCACCGCTGGCGATGATGTCATCGCTGTGCGCAGCGCCCCGCTCACGCCCCGGGCTGCGATCTCGGTAGCCCCCCCTGACTTACTGCCGGACGCTATTTCCGACGGGGTCAGGAGGGTCTACCTGCGGCTGGGGCGGCGCTATTTAAAGGCGAGGTGCCGGGCGACCATATTTGTTGCTGGCCGCCTGCCAGAACCTGCCTCCACTGCCGTCCCTGGCCTCCTGAGCAGCCGCAACCTCCCCTGCGGAGTGCTGGCTGCGCTCCATGAGCTCGCCATTCTCTTGAGTGCCGGGCTCTTTTTTCGGCACTCTGATCCGCGGTGGCCCAGCTGGGCCCCGGGTGTTGCTGCGCAAGGCCCCTCCCCTTTAAGAAGGGGAGGACGGCCTGCAATACCGTGGCATGATGCGCTGCGATATTCCCTCGCAGTGCTCCAAGAGGGAGGCGGGGCGCTTCCAGTAGCGCCCTGCTTCCCTCTTGGGACGCTACTACTCAGTTTCGGCCACGGGGGCGCTAATATTTTCTGGGCGCTAGAAGTAGCGCCCCGGTGAAGTTCGCACCACAAAGGGGACGCGACTCAATTTTTCCCTCGTTGACTCTTAATTGCCCTCTGAAATGGCCGAGCAAGCCACTCAGTTTTACCAAACCGTTACAAAGAAGTGTCACGGACTGCTGCAGTTCAAGAAGGCGGCTCACCACCACCTTCTCCAGGGCAATTAGAGATGGGCAGTAAATGCTGGTCTTGCCAGCGATGCCCACATCCCATGGATGAATAAAAAAAAATTATAATATTGTCGGTCAACTTTTGGCATGAATAATGCATGTCATTGGGAGCTCACTGTTTTGTGGGTGGAAAGAAATGGTATTTCAGAGGATTTGAAGACCTGCAGCAGTTTAAGAGGGAAGCTATTTTCTGCAGGCACTTTTTCATGTTGGAGTCTTTTGCCATAGTAAAGTTGCGCAGGACTCAGAATGCCCTGTTTTAGCGATATTGAAATAGAAATTTAATTAGAACAAGCGCACCAACGAGGGGCCCTCTTTGGGACCACTTTCTGCAGCTAGCCTTTGGACTAGGTGTCCTTAAAGGCACTGAAACCCCAGGTGAGCTGCATAAAGTGCATGGGAGGAGGTGATCAGGAATGTGATTGGGTAATGCATCATTCAGCAATAACGCAACAAATCATCAAACCAGTCAAAATAATGTTACCCACCATTACCTTATAATGGAGCCAGCCTTTGGCTTAGTGATAGCAGGGTTTGAACCCCACTCCAGACAGTTCCGGTGAGTGAAGACTGGAGCTTTGGCTCTAAATTTTGGGTTGCCATCCAGCGGGATACTCGCCTCTGGTCGTATGGGTTGTGGGAGCTCATAAGACCCTCCCGCCCTATAGGGCTAGCCACCCCATTGGCTGGTATAAAGATGGCGATGGCTACGGAAGGAGTGTTCACGTCGTGGCCTGTCGGACTGCTGATCAACCTGCAAATCCTACCACTGCTTCACACTCTTCTCCAAGGGAAGAGCATGAAGATACACTAACAGCAACCTTATATTAAGTCAGTGTCCCAAGCATACATGTCATATAGGGTCTGATACTGTGACTCCCATTGTAGAGGTGACAGGGATGCTTCTCTTTGAGCGCACCAAGTGTCATTAGCACAGAGATCTAGCTTTGCACAAGTTTGCGAGGTCAGGTAATTAACATAATAACTCTGTAACAATAGAGACCACGTGAAATCACACACATATAGCAGTAGCTCATTGTGATGTACCTTCGCAGATTTATAACATGCAGGGACCCATGGGAACAAACATGCAACAATAAAGACAAGAAAAACCAAAACCGGGACTTGTAGCAATAGTGACTATGGGAATTAATGTCACAGGTATGTAAAAATAGTAACCATGTAAAGTAACATCAAAGGTAAGTAAGCAGGCAGATAGAAGAAACAACTTGATTCTCAGACAGTAGGTAATGAACTTTAGTAAAAAGATTGGAGGCTGAGAATGGATTACAGTACAAGTTGTTGAAGTGACAGAGGTAAACGTCCTATTGTAAGTATACATAACTGTCACTGTGTGCCCAGCAGGGAGTAAAGAATGTGTGTGTTTATATGTAATCTTCATTTTATACCCAACACTTGGCAAGGAACATGCATTTGTGTAACCCATGAGTTTTCCAGTATAGTACCCTAGGAGGTACAAGGGAATTCCAAGGGCTCAGTGAGATCATCAGATTTCTGTCCTGTGATCACTTTTCTGCATTTGTTGACTCACTTGTTGTTGTCATTTCTTAATTAAAAAAAAATGGTTTCTGCAACAATAGCACCATTTTTGTTTGGCTAGCTGACATTGTTTTTTCAGAAGTTAGAATAGGAGTTCCCCAGGAGACTGTCAATATTTTCAGGGGTACCCCACGCAGAAAAAAATCAGATTTTGGGGATTAAATTGGTTAACCCCTGAAAACGGGCGCAGGGATCACAATTAACCCGCGCCCGTTCAATCTAATGCAGGCAGCACGCCAACTTTGTGCTGCCTGCTCATTATAATGATTTCTGCGTGCAGCTAGTGCTACCCCGTGCTGTTCATTGGCTGCACGCATCAGCAGGGGGCCCAAGATCATTAGTATCTTGCACTACTTAAAGCTAGCCTGCACTACTTAAAGCTAGCCTGCACCTCTTAAAGAGGAGGTGCATTGTGGCTGGAGCAAGTGTTGGGAGTCATTCTGCAACTGAATCTGGCCTGGGAAGAGCGAAGAATGGCTGACAGTGGGAGAGAGCGTGCATCTAGGTTTTTGGACGTTGCACTGGAGGTCTTGGTAGAGGAGGTGGAAAGGAGGAGTGATGTTCTGTATTCTCAGGGGGGGGGGAGGAGGCGCCCCAGACGTATGATGAGAAGGCAATGGGAACAGATAGCCGCGGAGGTAAATGCCAGGAGTTTACCCCTGAGGACCTGGATGCAGTGCCGCAACAAGTTTAATGACCTCACACGAGTGGTCAAAGACAGTGAATGCATCTTCAATTGCCATATCCTACCAACTGCACCACTAGCCTCAGCCACTGCTCAATACACTACATCCCCATCGTTCACCTATGAACAATCTCCATCAATCAAAACTCATACCTAAAATTTATATGCTTCACCTCACCCTCACACACTTAGCACTGCTGCAAGCCTCACACCCACATCTCACAACTTGCACACACTGCCAGCTATTCAACCACGACAACCACATCACCCAAACATACTGCACAGCACTCATTGACATACTTCCCTTTCTCTTGCAGGAGAAGGTGGCACACAACCAGAGGCAGCATAAACTAACCAGAGGAGGAGAGGCACTCTTGCATGTTCTAACCCCCACGGAGAAGACGGTGCTAGACCTTATGGGAAGGGCCATTGCTGAGGTCGTGGCCACCAGCGGGGCTGAATCCATTGAAGATGAGGTTATCCTCATACCTGATCCTCCTTCTCACATCCCACTTCTCCCTCATCCCTGACTCTCTTCTGAGTTACAAGCTGCACATGGTATAAGCACGCACTTCTTACTTTCTCCTCTCCCCTCACCACAACTCAACCCATGTCCCTTTTTCATTTCAGATAGCCAAGAACTGCAACCTGCCCAGGCAGTGGTGGAAGAGCAGGAAGGCAGTGATGATGAAGACACACTGTTACTCGATTTCACACTCGCAGCCACCAGCTCAGACACTGATACTGTGCGTACTTTAGAGGATAGCATAGAGGCAGGGCAGGGGGGCAAGAATAGCGCAGGTGCCAGCTCATCGGAGGGCGAGGTATAAGACATGTTGTGCTGCAGAGCACTCAGATGAGGACTTCGATGGGCCAGGCTACAGAAAAAGGCTGATGGGTCTACACAAAGCTTGGTGCTTTGGGAAGCCTGCCACAAAGCCTGCGTTCACTGCCGAGGAGCATGGAGGAGTCCGGCACCAACTCGGCACAGGGCTTTGCGCAGAGCTTGGAGCCCATCCTTTCCTGAATGGAATTGGTGACCAAATCCATCAACACACTTGTGGAACCAACCATGATGCAGCACCTGATCGCCAATGTCTCATGTTCCATTGCAGCACAAACAGCAGCTACCCAACCTCCGAGTGCTGCAGACTGCTGCCATCATGACTCTGGATACCACTGACACCAATGTTCAAAGGGGCTTGCAGGGTGTCACTGCTTGGAGCCCATCCTTTCCAGCAATCTGTCCTCCAACAGATTACTAGGATTGTTGAGGTGCCACCCCGGGAGAGTGGCAGTGGCTCCATGGAGCACGCACCTGCTGTCCTCTCTCAGGATGACAGCATTTGTGCTCGCATTCCTTCCACTCCGCCCGTGCCCTTGCTGTTGCCTGTCAGCCAGCCAGCCAAGACTGCTGCCGCCCATGCCGAGCTGGTGCAGTCTATAGCCGGGCCTTCTAGTCCCAGAGCTGCTCGAGGTCATCCTCCAAAGCCACCTGCAGTCTCCCCCACTGAAAGTCAGTAACCTTCCACCAGCCATGCTGCAGCCATTGGGGTAGCACCTTGTAGGAGCACTAGAACAGACAAAGGCACATGGAAGACAGGCACAAAGGGAATGCACAAGGGCGATTAGTTTATTTTTGTATGCAATATGGCATGATTTAATTATAAATTTGGATTGGAATGTGTATTTTGTGTTGGCTTTTATTTTTGCATTGTGAGCAAGAGGACGATGTGATGGTCAGTGACAGAGGGAAAGTAAGGAGTGTGGGACTGTTGTTGAATGGGGAATTGGGGTTGAGGTTACTGGTATCGAACTAGAAATAGCTCTTCACATACAGCCCAGGCAGAAAGGGGCTGTCTAGGTTGCAGCCTCCCTTCCTCTTCTATTCCGCCTCCTCCTCTTCCTCCTTCTCTTCTTCCTCCTCATGCTCCTGCTCCTGAGCTTCTCACCTGATAGGTGGTGGCAAGGCAGTTCCCTCATGATGGCAAGGTTGTGCAGCCTGCAGCATGCCACCATAAATCTTGAGAACCGCTCAGCTGAGTACTGCAGGGCTCCTCCAGAACGGTCCAGACAGTGGAATCATTGCTTTAGCATGCCAATGGTCTGCTCTATCTGATTTCTTGTAGCAGCGTGGCTCTCATTGTATGTCTGCCGCACACGTGTGTGCAGGTTGCGAACCGGAGTTATGAGCCATGTCGTCAGTGGATAGCCCTTGTTGCCCAGTAGCCACCCTTTGGTTTGCCGTGGTGGCTGAAATGCAGCTGGCACAGTGGACTGCCGCAGAATGAATGTATCATGACTGCTGCCAAGATACTGGACATTGACCTGCATGATGCACTGCCTATGGTCACACACCAGCTGCACATTGAGGGAGTGGAATCCCTTTCGGTTCAGGTACATGGCAGAGTTGACATGAGGCACGCACAAAGCAATGCGCGTGCACTCAATGGCACCCTGCACAACAGGGAAGCCTACAATCCTTGTAAACCCTCGTGCTCGTCCGCCTGCTTCTCTCTGGCACAAGTGATTTGCAGCCAATGAGTTCATTTTGAAATGTAATCACTGATGTTATGTGGACGTAGCACTGTAAAGATTACCTCAGAGGTTTGAAGAAGTTGTGTACTCAGCAGTTGGCAAGAGATATGTGTGTCTGCATATCCTAAAGCTTTGCAAATGGCAGCTGCTGCTTTAGTTCCTGAAGGGCATGACTTACCCAGGAATGCTCCAAGGCAATGAACAGCAAAGTTGGGGCTTATGACTAAGATTTATCAATTGTCCCTTAGTTTGATCTCTTTGGATAATAGAACATGAGGCAAAGAACCAGAATAGTTGTGACCTTAAGGGTCCCTTCCACCAATATAAGACTGTTGTCTATTTAAGAGAAAGAGACAGTACTATCATCAATGCTGTTAGATTCTACACAAGGGTATAGGAACATTGCATTGCTCATGGCATCTATGTAAATGTCATATATGCTTACTGTCTTATTTTGGAAGGACTAACTTAATTTCTTGCTACTGTTCTCTTTTCTGCATATGCATTACCTTCATTCCAGCCAAATAGACCAAACTGACAGTAAAAACACAGACCTGAAGGAGAGTCAGGACTTGTAACTTGTATTCCCATCACAGATCTGAATAACAGCCAGGAATCCGATCCTATATTCCCATCACAGATCTGAAGGACACCCAGGAATCAAATCTTGTATTCATATCACAGAGCTGAAGGACAGTTAGGACTTGAATCCTGTATTCCCAACACAGATCTGTGGAATGGTCATAAATCATAGCCTGTATTCCCATGACAGACGAACGAAGGTCAGGGATCGTATCCTATATTCCCATCAAAAACCCAAAGAGTAGTCAGGAATCAAATCCAGTATTCCCGTCACAAGAGAGTCAGGAGATTGAGATATTGGCCCGGATTTTACAGGGCCTATGCGTACGCTGTCGTAAGTGCCCCACAAGTTCCGGGTGTCCACACGCGATGCTCATGCGCGCCCTACTTATAATTTAGATTTCTGAATTAGCCACATATGGTATCTTCTCAAGCCCATTTCACATATTGCGTTGGTTCAATTTAGGCCAATTCATTAACGCGAGAGCAGAAGATTTCCTCTGTGTATAACAAAATCATAAACCTATTCCTAAAAAATGTGAATTCATCCTCTGTGATGGTTTATACATATATCAGAATATTACTTGTGAATACTTAAAAGAATTAATAGATGTCACTGAAATTCCTTATAATTCCTAAATGTTATAAAGGGAAATACCTTATAATTACAAGCATACAGCTCTGTTGCCTCCTTTCTGTGTTTTATTCTATTAACCTGTTGGTTAGAGACCGGCTGGGAGAAGACATTTTGTGCAGTGTTTCCCCAGTGTGACATTGGCCCAGATATTCCGATCCCTACGGGTGGGTACGCATGTGAGGGAATAAGCAATATTTCAGAAAGATACACCATAATATGAACAGAATTCTGCTATTTATTAATACATGATATACTGGGTTTAAAAGTCTGGAAAGCCTTGGAGACACAGGCTGCAAACAGAAAACAGGCTTCTGAGATGGGATGGTTTGATAACAAAGTTGTAAAAACCAAACAAGCTTGAAATGGGAAATAAGTTAAATATAATAAAAAAATGACCCTATTGAAATGACAGTTTGGCGATTCCAGAGGGTCTGAAGTTTGGGAATAACACAATGGAAGACCCAGTTTAAGGTGTTATAAGCTAACACATTGAACAGAAACACAAATATTAAAAAACCATGTGCCTTTGAAAAGATGACATCAAGTAAAAGAAACACCTGCTGGTCAAATAGTTTTTATGTTAAACTTGGAAGACAGGAAACACGATTAAATATGCAACCAATTGAGATAGCTAGAAAACAAGTAAACACACAGTCAAAGTGTCTTTAATTTATACATAGTAAATATGATACCAACAAGAACACTTTGAAGATATGACTTCAGTAGATACACCAAGCAATTACATTGTAATTGTATAGAACTTGGAGCAGTAAGGAGACTCAACGTCTGCTAAAAACCAGTAAAGCCAATATTAAGAATTGAATGAAAGAATTTTGTAAGAATGGCATCAAACAGAAACCATTGCTGTCATATTGTTTTTATGATCGTTTTTGGAATACCTAAAGGTAGAGACATAGTTATGCATGCAATAGTTGAATTGACAGTAAGATAGAAAGCATTCAACAGAGGTGGCAATAAAGACAATTAGCTGACATCAACAGAGAACTTTAAAGAATAAACCACTGCAAAAAGTGTATAAAAATAAGAGCTTTTCAAACAGAAAGTCAGAACTCGCTGAACGGGCAAGCATTTCTTAACTTCACAGGCACCATCTGTAAGCTTTTAAATTTGAGTCTTGGGTAATCAAAGTAATTGATTTTGGTGGATAATCTGGATTTAGAAATAAGTAAGAAATGTAGAAATGTAACGAAGTAAAGATTTGAGAATAAGGATCTCTGAGAAATAAGAAATGTAAGCTATTTGTATTTTGAATTGTTAATGTTGCAACTGATTCAACAGTTGTTAACTGAATGTCGGCTCTTAAATAAAACTATCTATTTTTTAGAATTGTCTCAAATAGTATTTCTGTATAAACTTGCGAACTCAATTTCTGTACACTCTTTTGTAAGGAGTTGCATAATTCTGGGGGGTATAATATCCGGAAGGTTACAGTCTAGTTAAACTTATTAAAAGTGCTATCTGGAGGACGGTAACATCTTCAGTCGTTCCTTTCCTTTAGGGAGAGATAGCCTGATCCTTTAGACCCATTTAAGCATCTTATAGAATTTGGCTATCTCTAACTTAAGTTGAAGGTGAACGTCTGGGGAATACGCCTGATCTGGGGTGGCCCGAGACTTGTAATTATCCCTTCACGCGCTGTGTACACACCCGTAGGGACATCGGAAATGCCGGTTTCAGGCATGCGCTGTGCATGCGCTGAAAACCGGCATTTCCGCTCTGTCAAGAATGCACTTGACAGATTCTCCAGCTGCCCTGGAGACGGGCCTCTGCGGGCGGATAGTTTCACTTTTTGGAGACACTCCACCTGCAAAAAACCCTTACAATTCTTACACCTGGTAAAAGCAGGTGTAAGGCCTGCTTTTACCAGGATAAGAGTTCAAAAAAGTAAAAAACTAAAATTTATTCATTTAAAAATACTTTTAAAAAAAAGTTTATTTTTAGCCCCGTAAAAAACTTGAATTATTTTTTCAAAAAATTTAATTTTTGTTTAAAATGCTTAATTTATTGTAATTTCAAGTCATTTTAAAAATGTGATTTAAAAAAAAAATGTATTTAAAGTTTTACTATGTTTTTGGGGTGATCTCCATTCATATATTTGACAGGTCTTCCTGTCAAATGTATGAAGGGAGATTCCTTTCTGTGATTGGCTCCCCATGGCCCACGTGATCCCAGGAATGCTGCGAACTACATGCACCCCTGGGATACATGGACCCTGCACACTTCAAGTTTGGAGAGGCCCAGGAGTAGAAGCGTGAGAGTCCCGGGAGCCCTCAGGTAAGGGCCCACGATCGGAAAATACGGGCCATTATGAAGTTCCATCCTACTGACATGAATGGAAATTGCAAGGCTGTAGCCAATATTTTGATATCATTATAGCAGAACTTTGTGATTCACATTATGGGAAGTTCTATATAATATAGTGTTTTAACAATTTTTCACTCCTGGTGAGTCGCCTCACGCACTGAGAACACATATTGGAAATTTTGGCTGGAAAAGTATGCCCTGTGTACATTCTGATTTCCTATACGTGCTCCTGGTAGGCAATGCTCCCTGCTGGGACACAGAATTGGAAAATTATTGCTATTTTGTGCTCCCAGGTAGCCTCGATGCAGCAATTGCAAAGCACAAAGCATAGGGTTATGGGATGATAAATCCAGGTTGTAAAATCCCATTGCCCTGATATTCCATACACCACTAAATTAAGATTCAGGGATTGAATAATGTAGGAAAATGGTTGAGGTGTTGGCTGTGCTTTTCCTGGTGTTCCCTCAGATGAAATTGCCTTAGCATCAAAAATTATGAAATAATCTTTAAATTTTAGGTATATTTTTGTGAAGCGTTTTTGATCCTGCTGTTCCAGCTGCTCTTGTTGTGCAACCTATTGAGGTTACACAGCTGGATTGAATGCCCTCTCCCATTTACACTCTCATCAACTTGAAAGGCTTGTTTCATTGGTGGCAGAGGGTCAGTCAAACAATAATGGCTTATTGTGCTTAAATCCTGAATTAGACAATAAGCAACAATAATAAGACAATAATAGACTAGAGAGCAAGTGAGGCATATAGCTGCACCTGACCAGATTCTGAATTAACAACTGATATATAACTAACAGAAAAAAACACTTTTCAATCACACATTGCAAATGTGCTGAGGGAACGTCTCGCATGAACCCTAACTGAATAAGTACTGTTGTTTAAGATGGGAGGTGCCGGTTTATTATGGAGAACAAAGAATTAGACAATAATTGAAACTTGAGTATTGAGACCACATAGTGAGTATTGTGTGCAGTTTTGGTCGCCTTATCTGAGGAAGGATGTTCTTGCCATGGAGGGAGTGCAGCGAAGATTCACCAGGCAGGATGGCAGGAATGACGTATGAGGAGAGATTGGGTCGATTGGGTTTATACTCACTGGAGTTTAGAAGAATGAGAGGGGATCTCATTGAAACTTATAAAATTCTAACAGGACTAGACAGACTAGATGCAGGAAGGATGTTCCCGATGGTCGGGGAGTCCAGAACCAGGGGTCACAGTCTAAGGATAAGGGGTAAGCCATTTAGGACAGAGATGAGGAGGAATTTCTTCACCCAGAGAGTGGTGAACCTGTGGAATTCTCTACCACAGAAGGCAGTAGAGGCCAATTCATTAAATATATTCAAGAAGGAGTTGGATATATTTCTTAAGGCTAAAGGGATCAAGGGATATGGGGAGAAAGCAGGGACAGGGTACTGAATTTGGATGATCAGCCATGATCTCATTGAATGGCGGAGCAGGCTCGAGGGGCCGAATGGCCTACTCCTGCTCCTATCTTCTATGTAAGTGGTTAATAATAGGCAATTGCATTGATTGAAGAACAACAGAAAAGAATGTCAAATATGTGCTGCAGAAATGCTAACGCCAAGTACTCCAATTATTTAGGCAAATTCACACGATTGTTTTTAACAGATACAAAGCATACTTTCTTTATCTTAATCCCTCATCCATGTTGTAATCATGAACATTTATTTCTGTATTTACCATGATGATGAAAACAAAAGCATTTTTCTGGTCTCTATTTCTATCTACAATTCTTTGCAATTCTCTTAGACTCAAGTTCTCTCCCTCTCTCGCCATGCCTCACATTCTCATTCATTCTAGTTTTTTCCCTTTTTCTTTGTATTTCTGTCTATCCCTGGTCTTATCTATTTTGATCCCGAAACGCCCACAAGCTGGAATTCTGTCTCTCCTTCTCACTATTCCTTTTTGAATTTTTCATGGTTTGACACCTTATTCATGCTACCTTTTCTCTCTTGTCCCAGTGCTGCTTCTTCAGCTTCAGGGGAAATATGCTAAATCGATGTTGCCAATCGTGCAAGTGTGAAACAAGTGAAGCTTCAGTTGACAGCAGTGTGCTTTGGCAGATAAATTTTGATGAGTGAAGCAAAGCATTTGGGCAATTCCTTGTAGCTTTCCAACTGCACTCATTTTCTGTCTCATACCACCCGTAAACATAATTACTGTATACATGTTGAATATTTGTCAAACTGGGCATCCAAGATGGCTGCGGGTGACATCTTTCTGCAATGTGGTTTAAAGTACTTGCTTGATCCCCATCAGATTTTGTAAGTGATGTTTTACCACTTTATCACAATTTCCTATTCCATGCAAGTAGAACTTACATAAGTATTAGGAGCAGGAGTAGACCATTTGATAAGATCATGGCTGATCTTCGACCTCAACTCCACTTTCCCGCCTGATCTCTATATCCCTTGATTTCCCCTAGTTCAAAAATCTCTCTCTCAACCTTAAATATACTTAACGATTCGGAATCCACAACCCTTTGGGGTAGAGAATTTCAAAGATTCACAACCCAATGAATGAAGAAATTCCTCCTCATCTCGGTCTTAAATGGCCGACCCCTTATCCTGAGACTCTACCTCCTAGTTCTAAACTCTCCAGCCAGGGGAAACAATCTCTCAGCATCTACCATGTCAATCAATCCCCCTCGGAATCATATATTTCAATGAGATCACCTCTCATTCTTCTAAACTCCAGAGAGTATAGGCCCAATCTACTTAATCTCTCTGCATAGGACAACTCTCTCACCCCAAGAATCAATCTAGTGAGATAAAAAAATTTTAAATCAATATTTATCTGGTGCCAAAGTGCTAAAGCTTTTGTTCTGTTCTAACAAAGACCTTGCTTACTGGGATCCATCCTATTTGTGACATAAGAGGGTTCAGCAGAGTCAAGATCATAATTATAACTGCTTGAATTCTAACCACAGTTAAAATAATCAATGATTGTTGCAACTCAATTGCATCCTTGAATAGGAAGAAAACTGTTACGGCTTGTAAGAAACTGAAGACTGTGCAAATACAAGATTCAGAGAGCTCCTTTGTGCCAGTGAGCCTGAGCTTACAAAACATGAGGAACTGGGATTCTGAGATGTACCATCACTACTGAGGCTGTTTCATACATGTGTGAAAACAATAATACTTGGTTCACTACAGTGCATGATACAGAGGCAGCCTACTGAGTATGTTATGTGGGCAGGCAATGAATAGAAAGAAGATTGATAGCATTCAGAAAGATTTAGACCAATTAGATGGCCTGAGAGAGAAATGGCACATGGATTTTAACATGGATCAATATAAGATAATGCATTGAGGAAGCAGCAAACATGTGCATAATATGAAAGGATCCTAAAGTTCAACCATACAGGGATACTCCATGTGCCTCCCTCCTTAAGGGTGTGATTATACTCTAAAAGTATCTAACTAATATGAAGCAGTTGTCATTGAGGTGCATTGGCTCATGAGATGTGCCTGGAGGGCATTGGATTACAAGTCAGGATAAGTGATATTGTAGGGCACGGGTGCAAGCAGTGCTACAATATGGCCACAGTACCTTAAAAGGATGTAGATTATTAGAAAGAGTTCACAGAAATGTAACAAGAATTAATACAGACCCCAGGGGCCTAAATTGTGAAGAAAGACTCAGATGACTTGTTTTCAAATCCCTCCGTGGCTTCGCCCCCTTCCCATCTCTGTAATCTCCTTCAGCCCCACAACCCCCCCGAGCACTCCTCTAATTCTGCCCTCTTGAGCATCCCTGATTATAATCGCTCAACCATTGGTGGCCGTGCCTTCAGCTGCCTAGGCCCCAAGCTCTGGAATTCCCTCCCTAATACTCTCCGCCTCTCTATCTCTCTTTCCTCCTTTTAAGATGCTCTTTAAAATCTACCTCTTTGACCAATCTTTTGGTCATCTGCCCTAATTTCTCCCTATGTGGCTCGGTGTCAATTTTTTTTGTCTTATAATACGCCTGTGAAGCATCTTGGGATGTTTTACTATGTTAAAGGCACTATATAAATACAAGTTGTTGTTGACTTTACCTATTTTCATTGTAGGAAACAAAACTGAGGGGAACATAATACGAGCTTTTGAAGTAATGAAAGGTATAGATAAGAACCACCAAAGCAGGCTCTGTAGCGTGCACAGTGAGCACAGAACTTCAAGGTACAATTTCAAAATTGACAGGCCTCAAGCAAGATTGGAGAATAGCAAAAACTTTTTCTCCCCCATAAGATAGTGGAGATGTGGAACAGTCTACCAAAAGAAGTAGTTAATTCTGGGTTAGCCTTTGAAAAGGAACTGGATTAATGCACGTTTAGAAAGTGGATTGAGTGTTATTAAGATGTTATTAAATCTGCTTGATTTACATAAAGGTTAGGAATAGAGTAAAAGGGGGGTAAACTTTAAATTTCATGCCGGTGGAAAACTGGCAGCATCGGATCGGCTGCCCGTTAGGCCTCATGCCCAATCTTCCTTTCTGTTGAAGTCAGTGGAAAGAAAGTTGGGCGGGGTGTATAATGGACGGACAGTCTGATACCAGCGGTTTAAAGTTCAAAATTACCCCCAGAAGTCTTGAGTGGGGAGAAGGAATCCAGAGGCCATGCATGGACTATCGTGTCAGCTGTGGCTCAGTTGGCAGCACTCTCGCCTCTGAGTCAGAAAGTTGTGGGTTCAAGTCCCACTCCAGAGACTTGAGAACAACCATCTAGGCTGACACTCCAGTGCTGTGCTGAGGGAGTGCTGCACTGTTGGAGGTGCTGTCTTTCAGACGAGACATTAAACTGAGGCCCTGCTCTCTCGGGTGGACGTAAAAGATCCTATAGCACTATTTCAAAGAAGAGCAGGGGAGGTGTCCTAGTGAATATTTATCCCTCAATCAACATATAAAACAGATTATTACATTGCTGTTTGTGGGAGCTTGCTGTGCGCAAATTGGCTGCCGCATTTCCTACATTACAACAGGGACTACTCTTCAAAAATTACTTCATTGGCTGTAAAGCGCTTTGGGACGTCCGGTGGTTGTGAAAGGCGCTGTAGAAATGAAAGTCTTTCTTTCTTTATAGAAATATAAATAAACATATTCTTATTGACTGATAATACTCCTAACTAATAATGAAAGCCAGACAGTCAAAATAGTTGGACTATTGGATGAGCACGCCATTTAAATTGTACTCTATTTAAAAATATTTATTAATTTTTTGGTTGCTTTTGCATTTATGAGAAGTGTGTAATGTCTCAGCAGTAGCACAGTTAATCAGATGGCACATGTGTTACATACACTGCAGCTTATGGGACTGAAGTTGTTCAGAGTTGATGATGTTATCTAAAGGGCACCTACACTGTGAAGACTGCTTTCAGGTTTGAGCTGCTTCAACCGTTTAGAATCCTTTTGTAGTTCCTTGATCCAGGTGCAAGCTCCAAGATTTCTAATCAAGGACTGATTTGGCAGAAGAAATAATTCAAAGGCTTATGGATCAAAAGGATGTGTCAGCAGGCAATTATAGTCCATATTCATTTTGAGCAGAATCTAGGGTTCTGGCAAACTGAGTGTTTGAGCAACATGAACTCCTGCATGTTCTGGAAGATCTTATTTATATTTGATAGAGTGAATCACAGGATGGGGAAAGGTCCATTCACAGGATGGGGAAAGGTCCATTCACAGGATGGGGAAAGGTCCATTCACAGGATGGGGAAAGGTCCTTTCACAGGATGGGGAAAGGTCCATTCACAGGATGGGGAAAGGTCCATTCACAGGATGGGGAAAGGTCCTTTCACAGGATGGGGAAAGATCCTTTCACAGGATGGGGAAAGGTCCATTCTCCCTGGCAGTTCTGAGGCCCATTCCCTGACCATGTTTGGCTCGAGGTCCATTCCTCCAGCAAGTCATAGGAACACAGGAACAGGAGGAGGTCATTCAGCCCCTCGAGCCTGTTCCTCCATTCAATGAGATTATGGCTGATCTGTATCTTAACTCTATCTACCCACCTTGGTTCCGTAACCCTTAATATCCTTGCCTAACAACAATCTATCAGTCTTAGTTTTGAAACTTTCAATTGACCCCTAGCCTCAACAGCTTTTTGGGGGAGAGTTCCAGATTTCCACTGCCCTTTGTATGAAGAAGACTTACCAAGGCCTAGTCACCTATGGCAGCTTGAGGCCATTTCTTCACCGCAAATCAGTCTGAAGCCCATTCAGTCTCTATTTGTTATGTTAATCTGACTCATTGGGAATGATTTTGCCAATGGGGCACGTTGGAGGCGGGACTGCTGCTTGTCGGGTTTTAGTCCCGCCTCCGTCGACTTGTGGCCAACCCACGCTATTTTCCCTTGATTGACCGTGTTAAGCCCACCCAGCGGGCTTAGCAGGCCAATTAAGGGGAAGCTGGTTACAGAGAACGTCAGCGTATGACGTTTCATCTGTCAAAAATTTTTGATAGATGAATTGTCATCGTTTGACAGCTTTGAGAAGCTGTCAAACACTGACATTCTCTGTAGTTTGATGAGTTCTTGTATTCAAGACCTCATCAAACCTCTTTCCTGAGCAGAAATCAGATGGTTGTTGCATCGGAGAATGCAGCAGCCATCTGTATTTTTCCGCCGGTGAGATGAGACTCTCCGCATCCCCAACTCTTGAAGCCTGCAGGAAGAAACAAAGGTAAGTAAACATTTTCTATCACTTTCCACTCACCTCACATACTTATCTCTCCACACTTGCACCCATCACTTATCTTCACAGCGCACTTATGCACCCCTCCGACCCCCGCAGACCCACTACTCACCTCGGTGACCCTGGCAGGGTTTCTCGACTTCGGGAAGCCCACGCCTCTGTTGGAAAAATGGGGATAATCCTCTTAACTGCCTGTTAACTACCTGTTAACAGGCAGTTAAGTGGCTGTAATCCCCTTCCCGCCTCCAGGAGAAGGAACCCGGCGCGGGTTGGTTACCTGCCTCCTGGGAAGATGGCACGGAGGCGGGTTGCGGGTGGGATGGGTACCCGCCCCCAGAATCGGCCATTTTCCTGCCAGTCCCACCTCCAAACCCGCCTCCCCAGGGCTGGCAAGATCGCCCCCATTCGCTGAGGAGCTCAAATTGAGAAGTATTTCCCTTAAAAAAACATTGCTTGTCCAATACTACAAGGAAAACATTGATCAAAAAAAGAGAAAGACTTGCATTTATATAGCGCCTTTCACGACCACCGGATGTCTCAAAGCACTTTACAGCCAATGAAGTACTTTTTTGAAGTGTAGTCACTGTTATAATGTGGGAAACGTGGCAGCCAATTTGCGCACAGCAAGCTCCCACAAACAGCAATGTGAAAATGGCCAGATAATCTGTTTTTGTTATGTTGGTTGAGGGAGAAATATTGGCCCAGGGCACCGGGGATAACTCCCCTACTCTTCTTTGAACTAGTGCCATGGGATCTTTTATGTCCACCTGAGAGAGCAGACGGGGCCTCGGTTTAACGTCTCATCTGAAAGACGGCACCTCCGACAGTGCAGCGCTCCCTCAGCACTGCACTGGGCGTGTCAGCCTAGCTTTATGTGCTCATGTCCCTGGAATGGGGACTTGAACCCACAACCTTCCGACTCGGAGGCAAGTGTGCTACCCACTGAGCCACAGCTGACACTGTATGCCAGATGGTTATGGTGGCCACAATTGCACAAAAACAATGTTTATCGTACTTGAAAAATCCAGTCTATAATTTAGATTGTTCTGCTGCTTCAAAATTGGTTGGTACATAAATACTAAATACAGTTCCCACCGCTTATAGCGGGTGCGTTGGTGTTAACGCCATTTGGCCGCTATACGCGTTGGACGGTAGAACCATAATAGGTTGTAGCAATGAAACAGCATGTCTTGGTTGAATGTAACCAACAGCACATCTGTACCGCAAACCTCATCTGGCCAGCAGGACATGTTTCTGCCTGTGGTGGAAAAATTTCAAATGGTGATTTAAAATAATCAGGATTGATGCAAAATGGCTGAAGTCTCCACTTTCCAACTGCCTCTCGTAATCGTTAGCAGTTGCATCTGAATCAATACCAATAATAAAAAATCTCATCACTAAGGTAATCACATTTCACTCTGACACAAACAGCTGATTGAAGCTGCTTGAAGACTTGACTTTACCTGAAATCAGCAGAATTTTTTTAAATCGGTGAGTCCAGGGGATTACTGAGAGGTGAAGTGCGAAATAGTTGGCGCGCTTCGTACTTTGTAAGCAAAGCCTTTGTAATTGACTCCTATGGTATTGACAAATGATTTGCGTTCCTTGCCCGATATAGGCAACTGCCCATGATAAGTGTGGACTGTTTAAGAGGTGGGGACTGTGTGTAATAATCTGGATATATGGTTGACAACCCTCTTGGATTGGAATCTCCAATTGATCTTGCAAATTCATTTTGAAAATACCCAAATTGTAGGAATTAAAGATTGCAGCGAGCAACCCGGATGAAAAGATCATGGCATTAGAAAGATGGCGGGGAGAAATTTGGTGGGCTGCGCCACCAGTTAGCGCCTAAAGAGGGCACTCAGTGGCTTTAGCGCCACTGGCCATGCCTCCCGCGATATTTAGCTGGGGCGCTAATGGCGGCGTTAGCCTGCTGCGCTGCGCCGCCACCGATGACGTCATCGGTGTGCACAGCACCCCGCTACCGCCCCGATCGCGATATTTGGCAGCGACCGCCTCTGTAGCGCTGCTCGCTAATCGCGCCCGGTTCACGGGGCCTACCTGTGGTGGCAGTGGCGCAAATTAAGGTGGAGGTGCGGGGCGGTCATTTTTTTCGGCGGCCGCCTGCCAGCACCTCCGTCCCCGGCCTCCTGTTCTCCCCCCGCGGCATTACCGGCTGCTTTCCGAGAGCCCGGCACTTCTCCTCAGTGCCGGGCTCTTTTGCCGGCACTCGCGATCGCTCATCGCGCTGGTGCAGGCCCCTCCCCCTTAAGAATGGGAGGAAGGCCTGCAGTGCCGCAGCGTGTGGCGCTGTGGCACGTTGCGCTGCGATATTCGGTTTCAGCGCCCTAAGAGGGACGCGGAGCGCCTCCAGCCTCGCCCCGTGTCCCTCTTGGGGCGCTCAAGCTGAATTTCCGGCGATCGCTGCTGCTCCGATCGCAGCACAAAATCTGGCGCCCAGGCGAGCTTGGCGCCTCGTTTGCGGCTCCACCCAATTTCTCCCCCGGTGTGTTTTTTCACTCTCTTTGAGCACTTATTTATTAGTTATAAAAATATTGGAGATGGGTTGTTTGACTGACAGTCAAGAATCATCCAATTGGGTAACGAGAAGTCTGTTTGCTTTCCAATTGGTGTGGGGAGGCAGTGCGACACACGGATAGACATGTCAGGAACTTGTGGGCTGGGCGGTTGGAGGCAGGAGGTCATGTGATGAAACCTCCCAGAATATGTCCAATCTCTGTTGGCAACTCTTTGTTTATTGCTTACTGAATATTGATCTATCCAGTGCACTTACCTAGCATTCTCCTATTCCTATCAAATATGATCTGTGGATTGGGTGCAGTGATGATTTCCCAATCAGCAGCTTTGTAAATTTGGCTATGTTCAAAATGAATTTGCAAGATCGCAAGCCGAGACAGATTCTGTTCTCACCTGACATCCCCACACATAGACTACCAGCACGAAATAGCAACCAGTTGATAGCTAATTTACACCCCTATCCGCCCCTAGGCATGGAATCCAACTATAGCCTGCCAACAAGTACAATTGGCCTCTGTGCTAATTGCTAACTCAGCACAGGCCAAGAAATAAACTTGGCATCTTCCCAGAAGTTCTTCAACTGATTCATACCACTAAATACAGACTTTACTCTATTACTTTCCTTTTGCTTTGGTATCATCAGATTTTATGCACGTTTGATAACGCTGACAACTTTTTAAAAACAAACAGGAATTTTTTTTTTAGTCTGTTACAAAAGGTTCTTCTAAAACAGGTCCAAGTACTTTACACAAAAGGACGGCATGATTCTTTGTTCTACTCCACTTGTTTCTAGGCACTAAAATTTTCATATTGACTAATCTCAATTTAATTACATAGCTGAGCTTGTCTTGTGTCGATATCAAGTTATAAGAGGTGGCTTCACTTATCAGAAACTCGACATCAATTACCAAGTAATTCCCTTCACCTCGTGCGTACCATCCCGCTTCTGCACAGGCATGAATCTGCAGTTAGAGAGCTAAATTAATATTTAAGCCAGAAAAACACGTGGAAGAAAATCAGATTAATTCACTAGAGCTCTAGGATGTAAACCAACTTCTCAGAATCCAGAGCTGCATTGCAGATGCACTTAGATCAGATATTCAGTGCCGAATATCAGAGTGAATAGTCTCCCAGATAGGTTCAGAGTCATTCAAGAGGTACTGTAGCTACTGTTATGAATCTTATGATCCATGAAGAAAGACTCATGAAATAACACTGGACGGCCAGCTGGTGGCGACGTCCAAGGAGTATAAATACTCGGGCGTGGGCCCAGCTTTCCCAGGACATTTTGTAAAACAGGAACTAGTGAAAGATAACTAGACCTCCATGTTTTGAAACAAGTTGATTAAAGCCTTGCTTTATACTCGAACCAAGTGCGTAGTGAGTTTTATTACGTCACCTACATGCTACGATGGTGGGGGTTGGTGGGTGAGGGAACTGTAGGTATCCATTGAATGATGAGCTGAATGGACCAAATAGCTGCCTTCATCTGTACTCATCTTTCTGTCCTTTGTGTGAAACTAGCTAAGGGCAAGGCTGTAAACGTTCTGGGAGTGATCGTGGACTCAACATTTTTAGTATTGCAGAACAACAATCAATAAAGTTGGCAGAATGCTGAGCCATATTGACAGATAGAGTACAAGTTTAAGGCCATCATGCTGTATCTTGGCCATTGCGTTCAATTCTGGTCAGTAGGGCACAAGGGAAATATTCAACCCAGTGGAGAGAAGGGCTTGAAATAATGTCTGAGAATTGAGTTATGAGGAAGCCTAGAAAAGTTCAGAGTAATGAAAGAAAATGAATGAAAGGGACCTTAGAGAGCTAAAAAAAAAAGTTATTAAGTTGAATAGAGAAAATCTGGAGGTTTGAATTAACTTCAACTATAGGACAAAGGAATATAAGTCTTAGCTTCTAAAAGGTAAGTTCGAGACAAATGTGAGAACGGATGCAAAGAGTGATCAGTACCTAGATTTGTCTTCTGGTTAGGATAATGGAGTAAAAGAAAACCTATAATTATTCAAGAGAGAGTCAAGTGCTGTGATGGGAGGACCACTGCTTCTTGATGGGCGGTATTGCCTCCCTTTTCTGGTGCTTATCTTTCTGACTTTTATGCTGAGCGAGTTGGGAGAGAGGTTAAATAGAACACCCACCACAAGGTGTTTTATTCCTGTGCTAGCTGCAGCACAGGATTACTCTCACGTACTATGATGGAGAACAAAGTTGGACAAGTCTTCACAGAATCACAGAAACCCCACAGTGCAGATAGAGGCCATTCGGCCCATCGAGCCTGCACCGACACATATCCCACCCGATCCCCATAACCCCTACACCAACACATATCCCACTCTATCCCCGTAACCCCACGTATTTAATCCCCCTAACACTAAGGGTCAATTTATCATAGCCAATCAACCTAACCCGCACATCTTTGGACTGTGGGAGGAAACCAGAGCACCCGGAGGAAACCCACGCAAACACGGGGAGAATGTGCAAACTCCACACAGTCACCTGAGGCCAGATTCGAACCCGGGTCCCTGGCGCTGTGAGGCAACAGTGCTAACCACTATGCCACCGTGCTTGTTTAAAAGGGTACTTGTTTAAAAGGGTACAATGTTTTCCTGAGAAATCCTTGGGTGAATCCCCAGACTAAAGAATTGCTGGCTGCTGCTGAACAGAGGCGTAACGAACATACGAATTAGGAGCAGGAGTAGGCCACTCAGCCCCTCGAGCCTGCTCCACCATTTAATAAGATCATAGCTGATCTGATTACTCCACATTCCCGCCTACCCCCAATAACCTTTCGCCCCCTTGCTTAACAAGAATCTATCTACCTCTGCCTTAAAAATATTCAAAGACTCTGCTTCTCTCTGAGGAAGAGAGTTCCAAAGATTCACGACCCTCTGTGAGAAAAAAATGTCTCCTCATCTCTGTCTTAAATGGGCGACCCCTTATTTTTAAACAGTGACCCCTAGTTCTAGATTCTCCCACAAGAGGAAGCATCCTCTCCACATCCACCCTGTCCAGACCCCTCAGGATCTTGTATGTTTCAATCAAGTCACTTCTTACTCTTCTAAACTCCAGCGGATACAAGCCTAGCCTGTCCCACCTTTCCTCATAAGACAACCCGCCCATTCCAGGTATTAGTCTAGTAAACCTTCTCTGAACTGCTTCCAATGCATTTACACCCTTCCTTAAATAAGGAGACCAATACTGTACACAGTACTCCAGATGTGGTCTCACCAATGCCCTGTATAACTGAAGCATAACAATGCGGGTATACTGTCCATCCATTAACGGGAAGGAAAGTTTTGTCAAGCATATTTTTATACGGCCAGTATTCCTTTAAGCATTGCTTTTTTTTTCAGTTCAAGCAGCAAAATAACAAAACAACATTGCTCAGGGCCTTTTTCTGCATCCACACTCCTGCAGACTGTCTTTTTCCCTCTTCCTTGGGGAACCTGGGCAGAACTTTCCATTGCCTTGCACTACCAGTGGGGCCTAGCACGTAGTGGTTTGCTTATTGGAAAAGTGCAGGTGTGTTGTCCATCCATTAATGCCAATGGGTGTAAAATTCTGGAGAAAGCAGCTTCAATTTTCCAATAAGTTGCCTGCCTGCTCTGTGTGTGAGGTCCTCTCAGGGGCACAAGGCCTCGGGCAGCTCTTCCCCCAGTTTCTGATTGTGACCGGGGCTGATTTACTCCAATCAACTTCATGATGTTTGTAGGATTTTGGTCAAATAGGGTGTGAAATGACTCTGTGTCAGAGGGAACACATGCACGAAAGGACTTATTGTGCAACTTTGAGCTCCATGTGGGGAGCACGTATTGGAAACTCGGGTACTCAATACCCTTGATTTTCCCACCATTGTGGTCAGATGGTCTGCTTCTGGTCAGCAGCAACCGGCTCGTCTTCAGTCATCACCTCTGCTCCTTCTTTGCGAAATAGCTCACCCTGGGCTTCCTCTTCTAAATCATTGGACGCTTGCAGAGAGGGTAGGGTGCCTCTGGGCTGGTACATTCTTCAAGTGGCGATAATGCAGCGTGCTGTGGTGAGATTTGTTGGTGAGGTGGCCTGGCTTCTTCTTTCTGAGGCTGTGGCAAATCCAACAAATTAAAAAGTTCACATGATTCGGTCAGCACGCCCAGTTGGCTTGTTGTGGCTGCACAGAAAGCACATGGCACATAAGAACATAAGAAATAGGAGCAGGAATAGGCCACTTGGCCCCTCAAGCCTGCTCCGCCATTCAATAAGATCATGGCTGATCTTGGGCTCAAAGCCACTTCCCTGCCCGCTCCCCATAACCCTTCACTCCCTTATCTTGCAAAAACCTGTGTATCTCCACCTTAAATGTATTTAATGACCCAGCCTCCACGGCTCTCTGGGGCAGAGAATTCCACAGATTTACGACCCTCTGAGAGAAGAAATTCCTCCTCATCTCAGTTCTAAAAGGGCGATCCTTTATTCTGAAACTATGCTCCCGAGTTCTAGATTTCCCCACGAGGGGAAACATCCTCTCTGCACCTATCTTGTCGAGCCCCCTCAGTATCTTATATGTTTCAATAAGATCACCTCTCATTCTTCTAAATTCCAATGAGTTTAGGCCCAACCTACTCAACCTTTCTTCATAAGTCAACCCCCTCATCTCTGGAATTAACCTAGTGAATCATCTCTGAACTGCCTCCAATGCAAGTATATCTTTGCAGCGCAGAACAATCACTGCTTTACACCTGCATTTGCACAGAGAAGATACACAAACTAGAAGCAGATTTCTTTCCTCCTTCTCATGTGTCATGTGTGCTGTGTACAGCTTCCTAGCCAATGGTCTCCACAGTAGCAGCTTTGAAGCGGGTCAGAGGTTTGGCCTGCTGAGTCCTTCCATCAGCTTCCATTCTGTGCCTTCTGTTGCAGCTTTTTTTGGAAGGAGAAGATAAATAGGCATTGAATGAGTGAATATTTTGTGCTGCGTATTTTAGGGAGCAACAACACAGTTTTGTGGCCCGGTGCTTGTCTTAACTGAATGTAAAGTACCTCACCTAGAGAAAATCTATGAGCATGTTTGAGAGCTGACTGTGTGTATTGTAATTGTCAGCTGTATGTGTGAATAATCATAGTCAGCCAACAAGACCTGGACGACATTCAAGCTTGGGCTGATAAGTGGCAGGTAACATTCGCGCCACAGAAGTGCCAGGCAATGACTATCTCCAACAAGCGAGAGTCTAACCACCTCCCCTTGACATTCAATGGCATTACCATCACCGAATCCCCCACTATCAACATCCTGGAGGGTCACCATTAACCAGGAACTTAACTGGACCAGCCACATAAATACTGTGGCAACAAGAGCAGGTCAGAGGCTAGGTATTCTCCGGCGAGTGTCTCCTGACTCCCCAAAGCCTTTCCACCATCTACAAGGCGCAAGTAAGGAGTGTGATGGAATACTCGCCACTTGCCTGGATGAGTGCAGCTCCAACAACACACAAGAAGCTTGACACCATTCAGGACAAAGCAGCCCACTTGATTGGCACCCCATCCAACACCTTAAACATTCACTCCATCCACCACCAGCGTACCGTGGTTGCAGATGCACTGCAGCAACTCACCAAGGCTTCTTCGGCAGCTCCTCCCAAACCCGTGACCTCTTCCACCTAGAAGGACAAGGGCAGCAGGCGCATGGGAACACCACCACCTCCAGGTTCCTCTCCAAGTCATACACCATCCTGACTTAGAAGTATATCGTTGATCCTTCATCGTCGCTGGGTCAAAATCCTGGAACTCTCTCCCTAACAGCACTCTGGGAGCACCTTCACCACACGGACTGCAGCGGTTCAAGAAGGCGGGTCACCACCACCTTCTCAAGCGCAATTAGGGATGGGCAATAAATGCTGGCTTTGCCAGCGACGCCCAGGTCCCATAAGCAAATTTAAAAAAAAAAGTCTTTCTAGCTGAATCTTTCTAGATTCTCCTTTTGGATCTTGCTGTGCTAGTTCTGAACAACAACAACAACTTGTATTTATATAGCTCCTTTAACGTAGTAAAACATCCCAAGGCACTGCAGAGGAATATTTTAAGACAAAAAATTTGATACCGATCCACATAAGGATAAATTAGGGCAGGTGACCAAAAGCTTGATCAAAGAGGTAGGTTTTAAGGACCGTCTTAAAGGAGGAAAGCGAGGTAGCGAGGCGGATAGGTTTAGGCAGGGAATTCCAGAACTTAGGACCTAGGCAACAGAAGGCACAGCCACCAAAGGTTGAGCGATTATAATCAGGGATGCTCAAGAGGGCAGAATTAGAGTAGCGCAGATGTCTCGGGGGGGTCTTGTGGGGCTAAAGGAGATTACAGAGATAGGGAGGGGCGAGGCCATGGAGGGATTTGAAAACAAGGATGAAAATTTTGAAATCGATCATTGCATTCCTTTTGTTGCATTTGCAGCAAGTTTCTGAATCAATTTTGGTTTCAGTATCGTGTGCTGCTGAAGCATATTTATCAGACACTTGTGACTCATTTTGATTGTCATTAGTGGCTACCCACATGCACGGCTGCCTTCATATATCGCAGGCTATGTTTAGCCTTGCTCATTCTCACTTCTCAAGTTCACTCTTTTTTTCCAGTCTGTTGCCTTTTTCGGATTTCCTAAGGGATTCTCTCTGAACGTGACCCCACATTGATCTCATATATGATGCTCTCCCGTCTGTCTGCTTCACCCTCCGTTGCCCCTCTGCTCAGTAGAGAGCTCCTCGGAGTGGCTTCATGCTACCTTGTATGATCTGAAACTTTACTTTATGCCTGCTGCACCATCCGCCCCCCCCCCTCCATTTCTCACAAAAATTACAAGAATCGAAACTGGAGCAGGCCCAATGTAAAGTACCTCGCCTATGGAAAATCTGTGAGAATGTTTGAGAGTTGACTGAGTGCCCTATTTATTCCAGTTAAGTGTCTTTTTAATCAGCGCAGCAACATTCTTGCAGATGCTTTTCAATTGGCCATTCAGTTGTGGGTATTTTTTGTGCACCACAATGCACACCAAAGAATAACATTGTGCATTCTTGTGAGAATTGTCTTGGTTATTTTTGTCGGGTTGATTTTATATCCATGCAAATTTACATTAAAAATAAAATCAGCATTAGAATCTTGGGCCAGGATTTTCCGGGGGGTCAGCGGGCGGGATTGGTGGTGGGTCGGGTGGGAAAGTGTGTCTTTTTTCACAGTGGGTTGGGACCCCGCTGCCACGCACCTTTCCCAATGTCGGGTCTGTCAGCGCTGAGCAGACCCGACAGGCAGTGTTGGGGGACCTTGTTTAGACATCATTAAGAATACATTTTAGCTTACCTTTTGACATTACATGCTCGCCCATGGAGTCCTCACTGCTCGGGAATCACATCTGTTAAGCTGAGGCGGCAGATGAATGGCCATTGAATCAGCTGATTACTTGACAGCTTGAAATATACTATAAAAACTCCCACCTCACAGCTGTTCACTTTCCAAGCTCAGAATCTGTTGCTTACTGCATTTGGAACACAGATTGAGCTTTATGTGGGTTGCAAGTGCTTGGAGCAAACTCTCTATCCAGTGTCACCTCATTGGAACAACCTCTTTCACCATTGACAGATTGCTTCTGTCATCTCAATTTCACCTGCCATCTATTCCATCAACATGGGTGCCCTTTATACTCTCTACCTTGGTCCTCAGAATCCCACCATGATTAGCCCCAACACCAGCAGCACCAGGCACACCAGCAGCACCAACAACAACCTTCTCCGCAATCAACTGATGCTGCACAGGACAGAGGGCATCAGCACCCGACCACATTGCTGCCCAGGAGGCTAGCGATGGCCTCACCATGGCCAGATTTACTTCACTTGATGCTGTACACCCTGGCTGCCACATGATGCACCAGGTTGGCACCACGCCACACCAACAGCAACACCATAAAGCATCCCTACAATGCCCAAGCCATTCCTTTCACACTCATGACCATTGTGGGGGCTACTGTTATGTCTCACCATTCACTGCAATTCACTAAGTCACTTTCAAAGATGCACACAATTCTGTCCAAGAACGCAAAGTGTTGAAAACAAAGATTTCAATGTTTGACACCAGATTAACAGAAACTTTACATGAACATTGGATAAAACACCCAAGTGGCTACCCTTGTGTGTTGTCAGTTGGTATGATTGCACTAGCATGAGGGTGAGTGTGAGGGGTGGCTAGTGAGATGGGGATGTGATAATATAGATAGAGAGGGATAGGTGGAGGTGCAAGATAAGTTGGTGTGAGTAAGGATGTGCAGGAGTAGGGTCGGGAAGGCAGAGTGATGGGGATGTGATTGGAGGCACAGCAGGATGAGGTTGAGTGTGGCTTTTTACTAATGTTTCGTGATCTACTGAGATCATTGAAATGTTTGTGGCACTGCACCCAGGTCCTCCTGATCACATCCCTGCTTGTGCCCTCCTCTGCAATGTGCAACCAAGCTGTGTTGATCTCCTGAGGAGGTCTCTTCTGCCCATGGGAAGGGAAGACGACCTTCCTGCGTGCTGTGACTCCCTCCATAAGCATATGGAGGGCATCATGGGAGAGCCTGGGTGCAGCCGTGCACCTCTGTGCAGTGATTGTCAATGTTTCCAGCACTTCAATGCTGCAGAACACTGACAGCACAAATGTCAAAAGCAAGTTGGCCATGGTCCCTTTAAGGAAACTGGCTGATGACGCGTCATCAAATGACGTCATCAGATCCGTCTCCTCTAATTGTCCGGGAAACGCGCTGGGCGGGCTTAACAAGCTTAATCAAGGGAAATTCATTTCACAGAGCGGGATGGAGCCAGCAGCGGGGTCGGGACCCGCCACCGACCCACCAAGGCCAGCAACATTGTGACTATGGTCTCCAACTGGGCCCCTAAATCATATTTGTACCATTTCTGAAAATATTTTCTCAAAAAATGTAATGCACAAATACTCGTAGTACAAGTGATAGTTTAGACATGAGCATTGTGGGCTGGAATAGCATTTAACAACTCAGAATGTTTAACATATGAGCACTGCAGGCAGGAGTTACATTTAACCTGAACACTGCTGTATCGATTTGTATGTGGGTTCAATGACGAGATATTTATGAAAGAGAATGGCCTAGAAATTGAGTGCCCTTAGCGCCGATTTTGCGGCGCTAGAGGGCCTAGCGCTGCAATTGCCTGGGGCCCTTCTGCCGCGGTAGACCGGTAGCGCTGCGCCGGCACCGATGACGTCATCGGTGTGCGCAGCATCCCGGTTGCCATGCCGACGGGCCCCAGCGCCGAAATTCAGTTGCGGCCGCCTCGCCCGTGGCAGCCGCAACTAAGACTCTGGCAACAGAGTCTTACAAGTCTTTGCGCCGGCGCATTAAAGGCCCCGCGGCGGCCGGCCGCTTTCCCGCCGGCCGCCTGGCCGCAGCTCCCTCCCCGGACTTCCCCCCCCCCCACCCCCGGAACAGAAGCAAGCCCGGCACTTGTCCGAGGTGCCGGGCTCATTTTTAAAAAGATTTTCGCGGGCCGCGGCCGGGTGCAGGCAGCTCCTCCTTAAGGGAAGGAGGAGGCCTGCACTTCCCGAGCCTGCCGCACCGCATCGGGTGCCGCAGCGCCGGAATTGCGGCGCGAAACGGCAGTTAGCGCCGATTTACCGCCGCAAAGACCCTTCAGTAGCGCCGGCAGCCGTTTGGGCGCGGCCCTGCTGAATTTTTGGCGCGCGCAGGGGGACTTAGCGCCGGCACTAACTTCCGCCGCTAAAGCCCTGGCTAAGCCAAAACTCAATTTCTAGGCCAAAGTCTTTTAATCTAAAGTCTGTTCAACTCTTTTTAACAGCATTACAGGAGACACCATGCTAGTGATCCATCTAAAAGCGAAACTAAAACTAAACTGCTTGTCTCTGTCACATGCCCTCTGCTGGTCAGGCATAAGTAATCAATCAGGCAACTATGCTGGTAAGGCATCATAATCAAACAGGCAAATACCATCACTATTTGCTGATATCATTACATCTCCCTTTCTTAAAACAAAAGTATTTTACTTTTAACTAACAACATGTTTTCTTTGTATTAATCTGCATTTTAACTGTAACACTTAATGAACTTTCATTATCATTATCAAGGTTTTTTAACCTTGCTTTGTGTGTTCACATGAAATATGTAAATACACTAGAACTTGAAGAAAGAATAAGATAACATTACTTCCTTCTATAACAATAGTCCTTAAATTTACTCAATGAGTCTCTCAGGAGGCTTCACGTATCTTGAGGATTTTCTGATTGATTGTCCTTGAATCTGAGTTGTTGCCTCAGATGATGATTTCTCAGCTGTGTGATCAGGTTGTTCAACAGTATCAGTCTTTTGACCTGCTGTGTGATCAGGTTGTTCAACAGTATCAGTCTTTTGACTTGCTGTGGCTGGTCCCATGAGAAAATCTCGACGATTTCTTCGCAGAACAGCACCCTCATCTGTCTGAATGGTGTATGATCTTGGTTGGACTTCACTCAGGACAGTTCCCTTCTGAGTCCATATGTTTGTTTTGTCTTTGAACCTTACTTGGTCACCAGTGTGGAGTTCAGGTAGGTTTTGTGTTCCTCTGTCATAGTAGTGCTTTTGCTTTTCTTTCTGTTTGTTCTTTGAACTTCCTCACTTTCTCCCCCTCTTTTATTTTCAGGAGGTTCTCCGGGATGGGTAGGTTTGACCTTAGCCGATGTCTCATAAGGAGTTGAGCTGGTGACATACCACACTCGAGCGGCGTTGTGCGGTATACAAGCATGCTCTGGTAGAAGTCAGTTCCACTGTCTTTTGCCTTGTACATCAGTCTTTTCACTGTCTGGACCGATTTTTCCACTAGTCCATTGGACTGTGGAAAGTGAGGACTTGACATTGTGTGGACAAAGTCCCACTCTTTGGCAAAGTGTCGGAAACTTGCATTGTAAAACTGGGGTCCGTTGTCTGTGAAGACCTCGCTTGCCACGCCATGCCTGGAGAATATGGCTTTCATACATCTTATCACAGCATCTGCAGTGGTGGTGTACAGTCTACAAACCTTTGGATACAGGGAGTAATAGTCTGTGACTATAAGATAGTCCTTCCCTTGACATACGAATAGGTCAGCGCCTACCTTCTGGCAAGGTCTGTCTGGCGCTGGGTGTGGCCTTAGTGGTTCTACTGGATTGCTTGCTCGATATTTCAGGCATATTGTGCAGTTTGACACCTCATTTGTCACATCTTGGTTGATTCGTGGCCAGTACATCACCTCTCGTGCTCTTTTCTTACACTTTTCGATTCCCAGATGTCCTCCATGGATCCTTTTTAGCATCTCTTTTCTCAGACTCTTTGGGATAACTATTTTACTTCCTTTGTAGATGATGTCTTCGGCCACTGATAGTTCCGCCCTGCAGTTCCAGTACTCTGCCATGTCAGGTGAGCAGTCTTGCTTCATGTTGGGCCATCCATCCAAGATGCTTTTCCTCAGTCGTCTCATTGTTTCATCTTTGTTTGTCTCAGTCTTTATGAGCTCCATTTTTGCATCTGCTATGGGCAGTGCACTTGTGATCATGTCCACGTAGGCGTTCACTTTTTCATCCATTTTGGTGTTTGCGGGCTCTCTTGGGTCAACAGCTCTGGACAACGTGTCTGCTGTATACATCAGCTTACCCGGTGTGTACGCAACATTCAGTGTATAGCGTTGCAGCCTGATCATCATTCTTTGTATTCTAAGCGGACAGCTATTTAGTGGCTTTTGGAACAATGCAATCAAGGGCTTATGGTCAGTCTCTACACTGATTGCTTGTCCTGCCACAAACTGGTGAAATCTTTCACAGGCATATGTGATGCTGAGCAGCTCCTTTTCTATTTGAGCATATCGCGTCTCCGCGTCTGTCATTGAGCGCGATGCATATGCAATAGGTTGCCAGTAGTCATATTTTTGCAGAAGAACGGCACCGAGCCCACTCTGTGATGCATCTGATGATATCTTGATGGGTCTCGCTGGGTCATAAAACCTCAGAACTGGTTCCTCTGTGAGCAGTTTCTTTAGATCGCTCCATGACTTCTCATGCTCATGATTCCATTCCCATACTATGTTCTTTTCAGTTAGTCTTCTCAGTGGCGCCATCTTTTCTGAGAGGTTGGATATGAATTTACCCATGTAGTTGATCATTCCATTAAACCTCTGCACGTCCTTTTTGCATTGTGGCTTTGGCATATTCTCAATGGCGGACACCTTTCTGGGATCTGGTCTGATGCCCTCACTGCTAAGGATATCTCCCACGAATGTCAGTTCTGTCACCCTGAGCTGGCATTTCTCTCTCTTCAGCTTCAGGTTTGTTTTCCTTGTTGCTTCCAGCACTTTTTTCAGTCTCTCATCATGCTCAGTTCTCGTGGTTCCCCATACTATGATGTCATCCATTGATGTATCAACTCCCTCCAGGTGCTCATAGATCATATGGATAGTTTTGTGATACACTTCAGGAGCTGAGGCAATGCCAAATGGTAACCTTAGGAATCTGTATCTGCCAAATGGACTGTTGAACGTGCACAGTCTTGAACTTGCTTCGTCCAATTTCATCTGCCAAAATCCTGATGATGCATCTAACTTGCTGAAATACTTTGCATTTGCAAACTGTGACATGATTTCCTCACGTGTAGCAAGCTTGAAGTGCTCTCTCTTTATTGCTCTGTTTAGATCTCTTGGATCCAGGCAAATTCTGAGCTTTCCATTCTTTTTGTCCACAATGATGAGGGAACTCACCCACTCAGTTGGCTCATCTATCTTTTGAATCACGTTCAGGCTTTCCATCCTGTCCAACTCTGCCTTCAGTTGCTTTTGAAGAGCAAACGGAACTTTTCTGCATGGATGTATGACCGTTGGCATACTTTTATCTACTCTGATCGTGTGTTCTCCTGGAAGGCAGCCTAGACCCTTAAATAGGTCATTGTACTCTTTCATGAGTTCATCATAGACTGTCTTTCCTTCGCTTTCCACAACGAGGACTCTCTTTACCAGGTTCAGTCTCTCACAGGCTTTTAAACCTAGTATGGCCTGCATATCCTTTGGCACCACGATTAATGCTAGCGTGTGCTCTCTGTCCTTGTGTGTTACTTTGACAATGCATCTTCCTTTCACTGGTATATCAGTACCTGAGTATCCTGTCACTTTCACTTTTATTCCATGTATCTTTGGTCTGGGTCTAATTTTCTTAAAATCAGTCTCTGATATCACATTAACTTGTGCTCCAGTATCCAATTTAAATGGAATGTGTATGTCATTCACTTTTAGTGTCAACATCCAGTCTCTTTTTTCTTCTTTGTTTTCAGACACAACATCCACATTGAACTCCTCTATCTCGCTTTCATCTACTGCATGGACCTTGCTTTGTTGCGCTTGGTTCTTGCAGCAACGGGCATAATGGTTGTTTTTGTTGCAACTATTGCATTTTTTACCATATGCTGGACACTTTTTTGGTGTATGCTGTGTACCGCATCGACCACATGACTTTCGATTGCCCCTTTCATTTTTGTTCGCTGGCCACGCCTCTTTTTTCACATTGGCGCTCTTTTTGTTAAACGGTTTGTGTCCGTTCTTACTCACTGCATCCACGTTGCAGCTACTGTCACTGAACAGCTCCTTTGCCTGCGACTTCACAGTCTCTGTAGCCCTACACAGTGCTATGGCTTTTCCCAGATCTAGATCTTGCTCTCTTAGCAGTCTTTCCCTTAGACCATTATCTGGAATACCACACACCAGTCTGTCTTTTATCAGCGAGTCTGTCAGTCCCCCAAATTCACATGTTTTGCTTCGGTTTCTCAGTTCAGTCACATACTGATCAATAGTCTCTCCCGTTTTCTGTACACATGTGAAAAATCTATGCCTCTCAAACGTTACGTTACGTTTAGGTATGCAGTAGGCCTCAAACTGTTCCATTATTTTATCCAGCTTCATTTTGTCTCCATCAGCAGCGAATGTGAAGTTATTATACACCTCCAGCGCTTCATCACCCACGACATGTAAGAACACTGACGCTTTCATTTTATCACTTTTCTCGTCAGCTCCGATTGCTGATAAATACAACTCCAAACGTTGTTTGAACCTTCTCCAATTTTCAGCCACATTACCTGTCAACTGAAGCTTCGCCGGTGGGTGTAAACCTTCCATTTTTTCACTTCGTTAGCTATTCTCCAATGGTAAGTAATGATGTTCTCTTTTGGCTTGCTAATATGTGGAGAGCTGATTTAACTTCAGATTTTTCCTCTTCATCTCTTTCAACCACTTCTGACACCATGTATCGATTTGTATGTGGGTTCAATGACGAGATATTTATGAAAGAGAATGTCTTTTAATCTAAAGTCTGTTCAACTCTTTTTAACAGCATTACAGGAGACACCATGCTAGTGATCCATCTAAAAGCGAAACTAAAACTAAACTGCTTGTCTCTGTCACATGCCCTTTGCTGGTCAGGCATAAGTAATCAATCAGGCAACTATGCTGGTAAGGCATCATAATCAAACAGGCAAATACCATCACTATTTGCTGGTATCATTACAACTGCAACCAGGAGTAATGTTTAACTTATGAGAACCCATAATATATGAGCACTGCAGGCAGTAATAACCTGAGCGTTGCAGTCATATGTGAAAATATTTAACATATAAATAACATGACAGGAATAACTAATATGAATAACTAAATGAATGTGTGTAAGCCGTGTCTCAGTGGATAGCACTCTTGCCTCTGAGTCAGAAGGTTGTGGGTTTCTGTCCCACTCCAGGGACTTGCACACAAAAATCTAGGCTGACACTCCAATGCAGTGCTGAGGGAGTGTCGCACTGTCGGAGGGGCCGTCTTTCGGATGAGACGTTAAGCCGAAGCCCTGTCTGCCCTCTCAGGTGGACATAAAAGATCTGTGGCACTATGTCGAAGAAGAGCAGGGGAGTTATCCCTGGTGTCCTGGCCAATATTTATCCCTCAATCAACATAACAAAAAAGACAGATTATCTGGTCATTATCACATTGCTGTTTGTGGGAAGTAGTTGTGAGCAAATTGGCTGCCGCGTTTCCTACATTACAACAGTGACTCCACGTCAGAAGTACTTCATTGGCTGTAAAGCACTTTGGGATGTCCTGAGGTCGTGAAAGGCGCTATAGAAATGCAAGTCTATCTCTCTTTCTCTCTCTCTTTCTCTCTTTCTCTCTTTCTTTCTGTCTCTCTTTCTCTCTTTCTCTTTCTTTCTCTCTTTCTCTCTTTTTCTTTCTGTCTCTCTTTCTCTCTTTCTTTTTCTCTTTTTCTTTCTCACTTTCTTTCTTTCTCTCTTTCTTTCTCTCCTTTCTTTCTCTCATTCTCTTCTTTCTTTCTCTCTCTTTCTTTCTCCCCTTTCTTTCTTTCTTTCTTTCTCGCTTTCTCTCTCTTTTTCTTTCTCTCTCTCTTTCTTTCTCGCTTTCTCTCTTTTTCTTTCTTTTTTCTTTATATTTCTTTCTCTCTTTCTTTCTTTCTCTCTCTCTCTCTCTCTCTCTCTTTCTCTCTTTTTAACAAATGAGTCCTACAGGCAGGAGTAATTTCTGGCAGTTTTGAAACGAGCAACATAACACCAGGAACTTGCAGGCTGATTTTATTCTTTTGTGGGAGGGTAGCCGCAGTGACTCCGCATGCTCTGCAGCGCCATAAGGCATCATTATGGTTATTTTATTCAATGCATCAAAATGCATCCAATGCTCCAGAATGAATATTAATTATGTTATTTAAAATGTATTTCCAGTGTACTTTTGTGCAAATGACAGGAATTCTTAACTGGGGGGGAAATGGCCTGTCACAGTGCAACAGAGTCAGAAGAGTTTGAGAGATTCCAGAAAAACTAGCAACTTTTGAAGTGGTGCAGGTACTGTTGGACAAGCGCATTTTGCTTATAGGTAGAAATTCCTCTGCATTACTTTTAATAAATTAGTTAAGATGTTGCGATGGAATTCTTCTGTTTGCTATTTCAGTGAAATTGTTAACTAGTTTCAAAGAAACAGGTTAATGGCTTCTTTCAAATAGGGAATACAGAAACTTCATCTAAGCGTGCAATCGGTTTGTTAAAAGTAGTACAGAGTCGTTTCTAACCCCGAGTGTGATTTTTTCTAAGTGCTCTGCCTCGCCACACATTCTCTGTTGATGTACAAGGGAGGACAGTGACTAAGTGCTCATGTCATGGTGAGCTTGGACACTGACTGAGCTGACTTGTCACGGTGAGGGAGATCAGTGGAACATGTTTCTTCCTGCATTGCATCCGAGGGATTGCATTAAGAATTCTTGGGGCAGATGTAGTTTTTTGGCGGGGATGGGGGGGTGGGGGTTAAATGCACTGCAGATCTCCCTCTCTGCCCCGCAGTTTCCAAATGTTTGTGTTGGGCACCCCCTGCAAATATCGACCTACTCCTGAGGATCCCTTGCTCTAACTTCCAAAAGAAACTGCCAGCCAGCCAAAGGGAATAGAGCACATCATCAGTGAGAATGGTGAGTAAAAACCTCTACCTACCCGTGGTGCAAATTCAAAAGTGCAAAGAACATCTTAAAACTATGTACAGCAGCTCAAATGTCATTATTCCAGTCCAGTTTCGAATCCATAAATCCATACATAAAGGACAAAGAACAGTGCTACAATTATAGAAAACTGTTCATGTGAGGATTCAGCAACAGAAATAACGTACTCCTAAGTCAACAATTACGGAAAGAATGCAGGATTATTAAGAGACTGTGCTTGTGACAAATGGTATGCCTGCCTTCAGAAGTACAGAAATCTACTGATCTTGTGAACCCTCTACACTTCACACACTTCAGTTTTAGAACCTTTGCTCTACATTCTATGAAACAGGAAATTCAGAAGAAACCAGAGAGTGGTGAGAATGTGGAACTCGCTAGCACTGGGAGTGGTTGAAGCGACTAATACAGATGCATTTAAGGGGAGGCTAGACAAGCATATGAAGGAGAAGGGAATAGAGGGTTATGCTGATAGAGTTAGATGAGGAAAGACGGGAGGAGGCTCGAGTGGAGCATAAATGCTGGCATAAACTGAATGGCCTGTTTCTGTGCTGTATATCCTATGTAAACATTATCCTAAGAAATCACACACAGAATCACACAGAAACCCCACAGTGCAGATAGAGGCCATTTCAGCCCATCGAGCCTGCACCGACACATATACCACCCGATCCCTGTAACCCCTACACCAACACATATCCCACCCTATCCCCGTAACCCCACGTATTTAATCCCCCTAACACTAAGGGTCAATTTATCATAGCCAATCAACCTAACCAGCACATCTTTGGACTGTGGGAGGAAACCGGAGCACCCGGAGGAAACCCACGCAAACACGGGGAGAATGTGCAAACTCCACACAGACAGTCGCCCGAGACCAGATTTGAACCCGGGTCCCTGGCGCTGTGAGGCAACAGTGCTAACCACTATGCCACCGTGCCGAAAGAATTTGCATTTATATAGTGCCTTATCACAAGCACTCTATAACCAATGGATTGTTTTTGAAGGGCAGTCACTAAGTCAAGCTGAGATTTATGGCAGCGTGTATTATGGCAGCTGGGCCCCAGGTTGCGCTACGCAAGGCCCCTCCCCTTTAAGAAGGGGTGGAAGGCTTGCAATACCGCGGCACATTGCGCCGCGATATTCCCTCGGAGCGCCCCAAGAGGGAGGCGGGGCGCTTCCAGTAGTGCCCCGCTTCCCTCTTGAGGCGCTACCACTCAATTTCGGGTTGCGGGGACGCTCATTTTTAGCGGCCCGGCGAAGTTAGCGCCCCAAAGGGGGCGTGACTCAATTTTTCACCCAATGTGTTGGTGGACCATGAATGTAGGTCAACGAGCACAGGGGTGATGGGTGAACGGGACTTGCTGTGTGTTAGGATACAGGCAGCAGAGTTTTGGATGAGCTCAAGCTCATTGAGTATGGAAGATGGAAGGCTGGCCAGGAGAACACTGGAATAGCCGAGTCCAGCAAATAACACCTAAATGTAATGTCATGCACGTTGGTGGGACCAACACAGAAAACGCTCAAATTTTTAAAAATTCATTTATTTATTGCCCATCCCTAGTTGCCTTTTGGAGGGTGGTAGCAATGTTCCCTTTAAGCTCCCTCCAGCTCCTGCGCAGCTGGCTCATCGGCTTTTAAATAGGAAAAAACGCGTGTACGTGGTATTTTGAATGGGCCGCGCACCCAAAAAAATTATTGGGAACATTAGGTGGTAGTGAGCTGCCTTTTTGAGCCACTGCGTTCTGGGGGGGGGGGTGGGTGGGGAGAGAAAGAACGTTGTACAGGTGTAAAGGGGGTGGGGGTGGAAGAACATGATCGAGGTCTAATAGAGGCGGGAGAACGTGATCCATCTTCCCATCTGAATCATGTTCTTGCTCTCATTCCCTCCCCCTCGCACCCCCCCCCCGCAATTTCAGACCTGGATAACGTTCTCCCCCCCCCCCCCCACCCCCCTTACTGTCCTCACCATCCTCCCCCCAACAAGTTCCTGACTTGGGATGGCAGGAATGACGTATGAGGAGAGATTGGGTCGATTGGGCTTGAATTCGCTCGAGTTTAGAAGAATGAGAGAGGATCTCATTGAAACTTACAAAATTCTAACAGGACTAGACAGACTAGATGCAGGAAGGATGTTCCCGATGGCGGGGGAGTCCAGAACCAGGGGTCACAGTCTAAGGATTAGGGGTAAGCCATTTAAAGATGAGGAGCAATTTCTTCACCCAGAGAGTGGTGAACCTGTGGAATTCTCTGCCACACAGGGCAGTGGAGGCCAATTCATTAAATATATTCAAGAAGGAGTTAGATATATTTCTTGAGGCTAAAGGGATCAAGCGATATGGGGAGAAAGCAGGGACAGGGTACTGAATTTGGATGATCAGCCATGATCTCATTAAATGGTGAAGTGGGCTTGAGGGGCCAAATGGCCTACTCCTGCTCCTATCTTCTATGTTTCTATGTTTCTACCTACCCCCCCCCCCCAGTACCTAACCTTCTCCACCCTCCCACGTTCCTGTCCATTTCCCCCACCCTCCGAGCTCCTCTCTCCCCCTGCGAGCCCCTCTCTCCTCTCTCCGAGCTCCCCTCCCCCAGCCTTCGATCCCCTCTCCTCTCCCCCCTCTCCTCCTCCTCCCTCCCTTCCCCCCTCCCCCCTCGTTCCCCCCATCTGATCCCCTGACCTTCTCCACAGGGAGCCTAAGAAAGAGCGCTGGTGGTGGTGGTAGCCGCCCCAATGCCGGGTGTGCATGTGCGACTGGATCGAGGAACGCAAAACACCGTGGAAATAATCACTCTGGATATTTATACTCGAATGCCTAATATTTAATCCAACCCAATGCAACACGTACTCAGTGCTTCTAAAGGAGATTGGCGACTAAACATCAGCATTAAATTCAAGGGCAGTTGTGGCCTTTGATCTACGTAGAACTGCATTAAGAACTATTAGCAGTGCAATGATGAGGGCTTTAAAAAATTTAAAGCACATTTATCCTACAAAACTCACTTAATCCTTCATTCCATGCATTGTAAGGCTATTTGAGTTACTATTGTTCAATTGCATCCTGGGCTTCTATTTCAGTAACAACAGCCTGCAGAGTTCCGAAATCTATTTAAAGCTTTTATATTAATTCAGCGCTCTGGAGTTCAAACGGAGGCTCTCTTCAAATGTTTGCAGATACTAAATTTTAATATTCTCCCCACTGTACCAGAGCACCATGAAAATGGCTGGAAGTCAAATAATTTGAGAATAGTAATTGTGTTCTGCTCTCAGCAGAAAGATGTCAGGCTGTCAGAAAGACTACAGAAAGAAATGAAAGGGAATTGAGCAATTACAGCCAAGTGCCAACTGTGGAATTGTTCTGTTTTTATCAAATCCCTTATGGTTGGACTTAGGATCGGCACCTTTCTGCCGACTTATTAACTACCTAGTACAGCCTTGATAATACCTGCAGCAGGGTGATTGAGGGACGGTACTTCTACCGCAGGCTGACGAGGGCTCCGGCCCCCCGAGTAAGGGTATGGTCCCTTTTAGAACCTCCCCTTTAAAGATAATTGCATCTGGAGTGGGAGGAGACTCTTCCCCAGCCAGGTGAACATAAAAGGGGAGGTTCAGGGGAAGTAAGGTTGAGCAAGGCTGGGAGTTGAAGAGCTAAAAGACCTAGGGGGAAAAATTCAGTATCGCCCCGTTTGGGGTGCCATTATCGGCCGTGCGCAAAGTTTAGCGCCTGGCGCTAATTATCGCCTCCGACAGCAAACTTGGCTTTTATCGCCCCTGGAGGTGATTGGAGCGTGAAATCAGGCGCTTCACTCCTTTCTTAAGCTGCAAAGGCCGAGGAGCGAGGCGCTTCCTCAGAGCGCTGGCGAAGCAAGGAAGGGCAAATCAAAATGAACCTGCAAAGTGCTGCTCAGTACTCAAAACTCCTTCACACAGCGTTGAATCTCTCCAGAAGTCTCTCTCTCTCTCAGAATGCGTTGTGCAAAAATGTCACCGACAAAAAAAGGCAGGAAGCGGTCACCTTTAAAAGCGCTCCCCCAGTCCCTTTCTGACAGCAAAACGCTCCCCTCAACCTGTCGTTGCTAGCGGCAGGTGGTAAGGCAGGGGGCGCCACTCAATATCCGGTCCAGGGCGCTACCGGGGCGTTGCGCACTCGACTGACATCATGATCTGCTGGCGCAGGAGATCGTGGTGGTAGTGCTTTGCGCCGCCGCAAAATATCTAGTTAATTTCACGAGTGGCGCAAACATCGCCGCGCCTTGGCGCTAGTTGCTTTGCGCCCCAATTGGCGCCCTCTTAAGGCGCTAATGGGAGGTGCAAACAACTGAATTTCCCCCCCCCCCCTATTGTGTGATCTTGTTTTGTGCATTAAAAGGTGTTTGGAACTTGGATTGACCAAGGACTATTGTTTGTAAAAGAAAGAAGCCTCCATGACAGTAGGACCTTGTAACATACCAAATATGTGCCATGTACCTTTAAATATTTCTTCTAATGCAATGCTCTGCTGAATCTTCATTGTCACAAAGGGCAATTTTTTTTTCATCAATAAACAGCAGAAGTGTCTTTTTCTCATTGGAACTTATAACCTGCTAATACAATTCTGGAATACAAGACTTTGCATGATTTTGATAACAAAAGAACACATCCAATCATGATTTAC